>NC_051079.1:56385659-57073159 GCF_004664715.2 Peromyscus leucopus
GGTGTTGGGAATTGTCTTAGTTATTGTTCTGTTGCTGTGAGGAGATACCATGACCAAACTAACTCATAGAAGGAAGTATTTAATTGAGGACTGTCTTACAGTTTCAGAGGGTTAGTCTACTGCCATCATGGTACAAAACATGACACAAGGTAGGCAAGTATAGCAATAGAGCAGCAGCTAAGAGGTGATATGTGATCTGCAAGATGGAAACAGAGAATAAGAGACTAGGCCTAGTGTGGGTTTTTGAAACCTCAAAGCCTACCCTCAGTAATGTACTTCCTCCAAAAGGCCACACCTATTCCCAGAAGGCCACACCTCCTAATCCTTCCTAAACAGTTCCACTAACAAGGGGAGGGACCAAACATTCAAATCATTCAAATCACCACAGGTGGTTTCCAATCTGGAAGAGGAGCCAGTGTTCATAACCACTGAGCATCTGGCCCCTGCATCCAGATGTTTTCTTAAGGCTTATTTTTCTTTCTAATTATGTGTATGTGTATATATGTGTGTATGTATGTGTGAGTATATACTTCTGCAGAGGCCAGTAAAGGATGTTGGCTCCCCAGAGCTGGAGTTACAGATGTTGTGAGCCACTTATGGTGGGTGCTGGGATGTGAACTCCAGTCTTCTGCAAGAGTACTACATGCTTTGAACCACTGAGCCAGCCCCACCATCCGAGTTTTAAATGGTTACTGGAACCAGAATGCTGTCTTCATTAAATTCACTGGGAGAGCCCTGAGAAGCTATCATACACTTTTATCTATGTACATTAAAATTAAAATCGCCCATCCCCATCCAGTTTTTCTCTGCCTTCCCTATAGGTTTAATATAAATCATGGGGGATAATTCGCAAAGAAGGCTATTTCAAATTGCAGCAGAGCAGTTCATTTGGTGCGGTAATTCACTTTGGTGTAAAATTCAATTATTACTGACAAATAAAGGTTAGTAACTTAATCATTATAAAGAACAGACGTCTGGGTGAAAAACAAGTAAATTAGGGAATTCCCAAGTGTTTTCATCTCTACCCCCTGGTGATTCCTGAGGCATTCCAAACCTTGTTAGAGCTTTAAAAAAATTCTCACCCTTTTTATTCTTGGGTAGACTTCTTCCCATCAGTTTATTTTCAAAGTAATAACTGTGTAAATACATGCCGTAAGTTTATATGCTTGTACAACTTGGTAGCAGTTTTTAATATAACCTAACTACTTAGAAAATTTGGTCTTGATTTTTCCCCTTCTGGCACAGACCAGAGAGAACCACAGCCCATTCCTTGGAAGCCTTGACATCTGCCGATCTGTCAGTTTTGTTTAGTTAAAGTGGATTCATGTTTGTGAGGAAGGGGGCCGTTAAAGGTGCCAGCACCGGAGAAAATTAGTTCTATTTTTACCAACATTAACTCCCCCTGATTTTGAATTAATTGCGATAGCTCTGTGACTGGGGAACAACCTCTTGTAAGGTTCTGGAGCACTGGAAAGTTTCATAAATCAAAATGAATACCAAACAGGAGGCTGGATGCGACAGAGTCACAGGCCGGGAAGTCATCTCTGGGGTTAACCAGGCTCTCCTTCCTGCCCCTGTGTGTCCTACTCAGCTGGACCAGAAGCCTAGTTCTGATGAGCAAGCAGGAACTCCAAGGTGTTGGGATTTGTTCTTGCCTTCATTATAGTTTCCCACTTTGGGTCGTTAGTATGTATTTAATCTATTCATATTTGCATTAGAGTCCATCGCTCTCTCCAGACCCAAAAGACCGATACCAAAGAGCTTTTACAGCTCAGCATTTTAATTCTCTTATATTTTTGTAGGAAGGTAGCAAGCTGCACAGCCCCATTTATAAAGCACTGACAGAAACACACAATAATTTACAGAGCACACAGACAGTTTTCGGGATGAACTCTCCTGCATGCCTCGTGGTATTGTTTCTGCTTCTCCTTCTATAATGGCCCAGGGAAGCCAGAAAGGTAAGAAAAAAAGAGGTATCAAGCAATGAATTATTTGCAAGCAGTATAAGCAGAGGGATAAACCTTTTAAAACCTGTATCTATAGAGCGGGCACTTCAGAAGGTAAATAGGTATAATAACTATCTAAGGGGGTTCCCCCCTTCTCCCCACCCTCCCTGGTATTTCTATTCAAACTGAATAAAGCCTGACTAGGTAGCTGGCCTTTAAGCCTTCAATTAATTGAACAAAGATTTAAAAATTGTTCAATTGGTTTCATTAGGAAGTGTACAATGAAATAATAAAGTAAAACAAATGATATAAAGCAGGGACACTAATTAGCTCTACATGATTGATATAGCTTTGGACCAGGCATTTGATCTCCAGCAAAATGCAGTTCCTTGTTAAGAGGATTTTTAATTGATGTGCAGAGAGGTATTAGATGATGTTGGAAAATAATTACTCCGAAGCTATTCATGCATTTGGCTGAACATAACAAATGAAGTTTGGGCACTGGATCTGGCGAAGTGGACACGTGCTAATTAATAACGAGAACAAGCATCTTCCAGGCTTTTTTAACCCAGTATTTGCTAGGAGATTGCCGAGCCATTATGCGCCATAATGAGGTTGTCATATAAACAAGATCAACATGACTCAGGTGTCAGTTAACTGGAGATCTCAAACGCTTGCAGCCCAGGCGCGTTTCCCCGGTTGTTAAAGGTTGTCATGTCTGGATGGCTGGTCAAAACCGCTGCTCATGCTCAGGCTTGTTGATGAAGGAAACATCGTTCGGAATGAAAGAGCAAGTCCTTGCTATCTTTTTGGTCTGGTGAAGAACGTCCCCTTAAGAATAAAAACACAGGAGTCCTTGCATTTAAAAGAAGAAAGAAAGACTTTTCTGAAAGACATGAATATTGACTAGGGCAAATATGCTCTTCATCTCTAAAAACTTGATGAGCATATGCACCGAGTTACACATAATTTGTTAAATCTGACAAGAGCAGGAAATTAGCATTTGCTTGATCTCGGCCAAATTCCTTGCTCAGAAAAATGTGTGCATGTTGACATGAAATTAGAAGGACTTCTGGGTGAATATCTAAAGGCAGAAATTGTCTTTCTTTGTTTTCTGTAAGGCAGCTTCCTAGCCCCCCAAGCCCCATCACTCTGAATGGTGGAAAAGAAGAGTAATCGGGATGTGTTTTCAAAGTCAGAAATGGAGCAGTTTTAAGATTTTGATAACCTACACAACTGATACCGTAAAGAGAAAAACTTGAGTGTGGTGTTCATGAAGAATGTTGACTAATTACTCACTCAACGTTTGCAACAGGTCAGCTCAGTTTCTGGGAGCAATTTGATGCCTGTCTTTTGAAAAGTTACTTCACTCAACAGTTCTCTACAAATTCTTAAAGTTCCCTAATTTTTATACTGGAGTCTTGTCATTTTTCCATTAAATTATGTTATGCACAGGTTCCTAAAACACTCTAAGCGCTCACCTGATCATGAGAGATTGTGGTTTGTGAGTCTATGTGGGGAATGTGTGCAGAAAGGAGGAGAGACGTTGGAGGGAGAGGGAGAGGACCCCAGACTAAGTGTGTGTCTCCCGCCAACATAAGGAAATGATGCTGCCTGGCTGCAATGAAAGAAGATGATGACTGTCCCCTCTCCCAGGATCCATCACTAGCCAAGAGTTCAGCAAGGAGGGCTAAGGCACCATGGTCCCTGCCCAACACAGGACTGACTGTTGACAGGCCCAGCACTGTGTAGGCCCATTGCAGACAACCACAGCCACTGTGAGGTTATCACAGAATTGGTTGTCCTGTGACCAGAAGACAGCATTCATACGCTCTTCTTCTTACTGTTTGGTGCATAGAGTGCTTCAGTGGCTTCTTCTGTGATGATCCCTGAGCTTTAGGGGGGCGTGGGTAGTAGAGATGTACTACTTAAATCTGAGCACCCAACTGTCATTTATTCTCAGCATCTTGATCAGCCATGCATCGCTACACCCAATGCCCTTCATTGCAAAAAGAAGCTTCTCTGATTAAGGCTGGGAGCAGCATTTGTCTGTGGGTATAAACAACAATATTTAAGACAGTTAGGTACAATGATAATCTAGCTAAATGACGGCAGTAGTTTGCCCTTACGGCCTGTGCTTTCCTCAGTCATATCAGGTATTAGTCCCCTCTTGTGGATCAAACCCTAAATCCTAATCACACATCTATTGTTTACCTCCACACCAGTTGTGCCAATATCACACCCTTGAACACATTTTGTCTGGCAGGTGGGTGTTCTAGAGTGTAGAGATCACAATCAGGTAAGACTACAAATGTGTGGAGTTTTTGTTTGTTTGTTTGTTTTTATAGCGTTCTATGTAGCGCCTTCAGGCAACCCTGTGGAAGCTAGCCCTCAGGAAGGAAGCTCCCAGCTCAGTTCCAGCTTAGATTTCTCTATAAGATACAACCAAGGTGTGTGATGTCTTCAGGAATAGGGTCTTATCAGCTGGTTGCTGTAGATAATAAAGAAGACTGGCAAGAACATGTGTTGTTTTAAGTTCCTCTGGGGCCTCCCTGACTAAAACAGTTGCATTTTATGAGGAAAAGTTATGTCATAGTTTTATAGAAGTAGCTGTGTCCCAGCCATGTGGGAACACTAGACAGAGAAACATTCACATATAGAACAGTTCATAAAAGGTGGGGAAACAGAAGTAAAGGATCTATCAATGAAGTGGGAATTGGCTTGCAAAGAGATAGAAAGCTTCCCAGGGAAAACTCTGGATTCCCTCACGCATTTAGAAATTGAGAGGTGAGTGTTTTAAACCAGATCTTCCCGAATTCTCCAACTAGTTTTCATCAGGCTGTGCTAGCAAAGCCAGCTACATCATTTGGGGCACCTAGCACAAAACTAAAACACAGGAGCCATTGTTCAAAATGAACAAATAAATAATTAAGAGTGGGGGTACTGCTAAAAATACTACAAGATTAAGATTTACTTTCTTCCAGCATCTGTCTCTTGACTTGCCATACCTTTTTTTATCTGCTATTAATGTTGTTCCAAATAAACAGAAACAATAATATCACATTTACATAGATTTTATTGTTCACCATTAAAATTACACAATATTGGTTCTAAATATGAATAACAGAGCATTTATATCCTATGTAGAATCTCTGAATTGTGTGTGTGTGTATGCAGTTTCTTCTTTGAAGATGCCTACATCTATCCAAAAAGACAAAAATATGCAGATGCAGGAATGTTAGAAGGAGAAAGGAGGTTTCTGAAAATTGCTAAACAACGGAAACCACCTTGGCATGGGATACTCTTAGGTACCTGTGCCTGGCAAGTCAGAAAAACTAAAGGCTTCCAGGCTCAATAGTAACTGGGTTCCCCCTTCAGACAGTAACCAGACCCAAGACATCCGAGCATCTCCTTTTCCCACTGTTTTGGTGGACTCTTCTATGGTGGCGATCTCCAAGCCTCCAAGCCGGAGGTATGGTTAGGTACCCTGATAAAGCAGGAGCTCACTCCTGCTCAGGTGGCTACAGAAGGGACAAGGGCTCTTTTGTGGCCAATCCTGTTCCTACTCGACAGTCTTGAGCTTGGCAGAAAGTGTATGCGGCCTCGTTGCTTTCTATGGCTGTAATAAAGGCCATGACCTAAAAGCAATTCGGAAAGGTCCCTCTTCCCAGATGGCATCAAGTTGACAAAAAATACTAGCTAGAACGTCATCTTGATGAAATCACTAATTGTGTGTATATTTGTTTGAAGTGATTTTTTTTTCATGGACTTCTTCAACAGTTATACATATGAATCGTGTGTGAAGAGTATGTGACTGCCGGGCGGTGGTGGCACACGCCTTTAATCCCAGCACTCGGGAGGCAGAGCCAGGTAAATCTCTGAGTTCGAGGCCAGCCTAGGCTACCAAGTGAGTTCCAGGAAAGGTGCCAAAGCTACACAGAGAAAAATAAAAGAGAGAGAGAGAGAGTATGTGACTGTCTTGGAGAACCTACTTCTGGAGAAATCCAGCTTCAGTACTCAGAGAATCCATGGCATAGAGAAAGTGCCCAACTAGTATTGTTGAATGAAAGTGTGTGAGGTTACTCTATCAGCATGGAACAGACAGCCATCTTGACATTTTTGACCCTGGACAACTTCAGGCCAATATTTGGAGCACGGTTTTTCTAAAGGAGCATTCTAAAATCAAAGCCAGGTGCTTCCTTGGCGGTGTGTGTGTGTGTGTGTGTGTGTGTGTGTGTGTGTGTGTGTGTTTTCTGGAGCAGGTTGCACAAAGATCAAAGCCCCGCTGTTATGGTGGATGAGAGAGACATTGGGAGCAAGACCCAGGCCCGTTCACCTTTGATGTGAATTGCTGGAATTTTCCTTGCTTTGGTCTGCAGGCTGTCCATGTGCAAATGGACTCAGTACTTGTCACTCGACACCCCACACAACCTCCTGAGCTAACTGTAAAGTCTGTTTCAACGACTGAAACAGCCAAGTACTTCCCCAGGACTTTTCAAGATGGAGAGTGATTGTTTTGCCAAATCCTGTGGTCCAAATGACTCGCTCCCCGAACTGACTTCTGTCCAGCACTGCACTTAGAAGCACGTTTTATTTTTTTTGTTGTTGTTTGTTTGTTTTTTGTTTTTTTATAAGTCTGGTTGAAGTAATTCTGGAATACCGATGCCCTTTTCAAAAAAAAGAAGTTATAATTCACCTATAGTTGTTGATGAGAAATTTAATGAAGGACATTGTCTGCACTTGCTGTCCTTTCTTGAGAGAAGAAATGCCACTTAAGTGTCTGAAATGGGAGATGACTGTTCTCCGCAGCCCCAGGAGACACTTGATTGTGAAGAGGTTGAGGGTAGAGATTGGCTTAGGCGGCTTATGGTAAAAAAGACCCCAAAGAAAAGCAACCAGTTTCTTCCTCAGCTAAAAGCTAGAAACGTCCTTGGGACTCTCCCTAACCTTGTCCTTATAGAGCTGTAGATGCTGGTGTCTCTGGTTTTGCTATACGCAGTGGTCTCTTTTCTCTCATCTCTTCCCTCAAAGAATACCCCTCTCCTGAAAACCACATAGAGAACGTGACTGACCACAAACTGGACTGACCAGCTCATGTTCCTGTCCATCCATGAAAGCCTTACTGACTCCAAGGCAGTGGAGCTGAGTGGTCTCACGCTATCTGTAACCCTTTCACTATGCAGGCACACTGCCGACTTTCTCTACTAAGTTCCTATCACAAAATACTTCTCTCGAAAACTTACCTTCTGGGCTCTGTGAGTTTTGTGCTCCAAATTCAGGAGACAAGAGCCTAAAAGCCTCTAGCTTGGGCTGACTTTGGTGGCTATTGAGTTTCTGGAGCCCTAATTTGTCAAGCTGTGCGCAACAGAGCAGGGAAAGGTACCATGGCACTCAGAGACACTCTCAGATTCATGCATCAGTATTAGCTATTGCGGTCTCCAAAGTTCTGGTTGCACAGTGATGCTGAGCTAGCAACCCAGAGCCACACAGCGGAGATGTAGCAGATGGCACCTGTACACAGAAGTCATTGGCCTCCAAAGCTACTGCTATGGTCCCAGTGTTCTCTTGCTCCAACTTTTAGTTTTGTCTAAAGCATCATAGCTTTCTTTCCCTTAAAGGAAATGAGGCTCCTGCCCCCAGGCAACCTCCAGCAAGTGTCTCCTTTGAAGACTTCCCCCAGCTCTAACTGTCCTCAGCACTTCCCCTCTCCCCGTCTGCATTGTGTTCCTGGTTGCTTCCTCTTAGAATCTAAAAGACAGAAGGAAGAGAGCTTGGTGTGTGTGTGTGTGTGTGTGTGTGTGTGTGTGTGTGTGTGTGTGTGTGTATGCATGCACGTGCTCACCACCCATCTTTTTTCTCTAGGCTTCTTCCTCCTCTTAAGTGACTTCCTGCATTTTTGTTGAGCAAGGACCCAGCATTTTCTGGCACACTCTTTATTCCGCTTTAAACACACACACACACACACACACACACACACACACACACACACACACACACATATGCATGTGCGCATGTGTGCTCGATCTAGGCTATTTATCTGCCAGACAGGTTAGAAATACTGTGTTCATGATATACAATGGTGGTAAAATCTGGCTTCTGTTTGTCTGGGCAGAATAGCTACAGAAAACAGAGATCCTCGAGATCACAGGCATCTTTTTTGTTTGTTTGTTTATTTCTCTGTAGCGTGATCCTACTACCTCCGCCTTTTGACGTAGCTGTTTAATGCAGCTCTCAACTTTTTGCTCCCACCATCATTCTGCATCAGTGAGACATAACCAGAGTGGACAGGCTCTTTCCCACATCCCATAGGTGTCAATCCCACCGAGAATAAGACCACGCCCACAGTTTAAAGCCAAATTTGAAGGAAGCTGTAATTAAATACTGACCATGTGGATGGGCTCTGGCCAAGTCCATCTCCGGCTCCCCAGAAAAATGGCGCCAAATCAACTCTGTAGCAACCTAAGTATTTCCCATCAAGTCCATTCAGAGGCAAGCGTACATATTGATACACTTCCTGCCCCTCTTGCCCACACCTGATCAAGCACATCTGGAGCAGATGGGTTAAACAAACTTGTTTAGGAGAGTGAAGACATGTAGCTTGTTGTCTCCCATACACAATAGCCTCCAACATGTCGGGAACTGTCTGTCCTTGGGCAAGGGGCTTACAGATCAGAGGCATTTTTGTTTCATGGATCTCTAAGGCAGAGTAATTAAAACTTAAAATCTAACTTTGGCTCTCACACTGGAAGGTACTGACAGCCAAAGTGTGGGGTGGAGTAGAATTCAAGTTAGGGGGCACAGGTGACCCCAGTACTATTGCTTCCAAGAGGCTCCCCACCTCCACCCCATCCCACCCCCACCCCCATTCCTCCCACAACCGCTGTCCCCTGCCCTCCTTTGATCTGCCATCCTGAGTTTTCTCAGCCACATGCTTCTTTTCATGCAAAAGCCAAGTGAGAAAAATAAGTTTGAGGCAAAAACAAATTGTCCAAGGCTGCGGGGCTGTTTCTGTCAATATTTTGGTCTCTTGTTTAAAATTTTTTTTTAATGTTTGTGCAGTTGTCTTTGAGTCTTTTCCTTTGGCGCCTGTATCAATATTTTCTATTTTAGAGGGCAGGTTCCCGGAGAGATGGAATTGGGTCTTTGTTTCTCTTCCAGATCTCCACAAAACACCCAAACTATGTGATCATTTTACAGAATTTGTTTCTGATGAGGAATTCTCTCTCCCTAGCCACCCACCCTTCTCATCTTTATCTAATTCTTTTAGCAAAAACACAGAGGACTCTTTAACTCGAGGAAGTATTTGTTTGTCTTTGAAGCCCAGCAGAGATTCTAACAAGACAAGGAAGCCACCAAGACTGTGGAGGAGGTGGAACAGCCTCAGGACGGCCTGAGCTTGAGAAATTTCCCACAGCGAGACAGTGGCCCCAAGGTGACAGAATTTCTTCCCTTGGAGAAAAAAGACCGAGAAAATTAGGATTCTTTCGACAGAGTTGGAGCGTAAAGCAAGAAAGGCAAAGAAAGTCCACAGGCTTTGAAGGCCAGTTGACCAGGCTTTGCCGCATCTCAGCTGTGTGACTCTGGGTGACTAATTTGGTGTCATAAATTTTGTCATACAGAACAGACAGAGGACTGACTTAGGGAAGCAATGGCGTCAATTCTCAGACATCTTCAACGAACGTGTTCCACAGTGACTCAGAGTCATTTGGTTCTGCTCAGCATATTTAAAGAAGTTGTCAGTTATAAGCTGGACCGGTGGATGTTGGCTTAGTAACCCCACTTACCTGTCCTATGCTTTCTGTTGGTGTTTGTTCTATGGATACATGTGGCCTTTTCATTACAAAGAACAAGACAACAGAGGCCATGTATATGTTGGGGAGGGTCTTGAAAAGACAAACAGCAGAAGTTGCAGCAGAAGCTGCATAGTATTAAGCTTGGGGAAAGAAAATCAGAGTTCTTCTTGGGGTTCTCCATCTCATTAAAAAGAGAATTTAAGGAATAACTCAAAGGACTCCTAAAGACAATTTGTCAGAGTTTAAAAGAAACACCTGAGGGCAGGTAAGCTGTGTGTCGTCATAGCTTCCCAGAGGAGGAGACGGGATTAGAGAGGAAAGAGAGACCTGCCACGTGGGTTCAGCCACATGGAGGTCAGCCATGTGGCAGCAGGAAGCCACGTGGTGGGCAGAATGCCTTAGATAAAGAGTAAAGAAACTCAGGTGTTAGGAAATTCATGCTTAACACAGAGATGTAAAGGGGGAGAAAAAAAACCTTAGGCTTTTTGTGAGTAATTTAGAAAACAAGGCAAAGGCCAACTTACAAACCAGGATGTTTGTGCTCTGTATGAGTCCATGCTAGGGGGCAGGAATTCTGAGGGAAAAAACAAAAAATAAAAAACAAACAGAAACAAGCAAACAAACAAACAAACAAAAAAAAAAACCTTAGCATCTCATTAAAGGGATACTTGGGATACTTACTGTACCTTTCTGAAGAGTATAGCTTAAGGTTAACCCACCTTTCTGGGAGGTGCTCCCCTAGCCCATCATTGATCCACACCCCTACAACGCGCGCACGCACACGCGCGCACACACACACACACACACACACACTAACCCTTAAGGAAGGAGACAATTATCTGTTCCCACCTAGAGATAATTAGCAGGATAGGATTCCTTTTATTCCAGGTCCTTCCAGGGATATCCACCTTCCTCATTTCTTCTGACTCTTTGAAAAGAAAGTATACAAAAGTCCTGGCTGTGGAATATTCAACAAAATGGAGAAAAATCCAGGTAGCAGCCCAAATGTTGGAACTCCAAAAAGCTACTGTACTGGACAGCTCCTGTGTTCTGAACCCCACGCTGATGGCCTGGCTGTGCATGGTGACAGTCTGGTCCTGGTCGTGGAGGTACTTGGGCCTTATGTGTGTTCATGGAGCCTTGTGAGTTAGAATGCGGATTCCTAAACTCTCTCAAGACACCCTTGGAGGCACGCACTCTATCTGCTGTTGAGGCTCCAGTCTCAACTGTGTGATGCTTGCTGAGTGAATGGCAAAAATCAGCGACGAGGGCATGATGAATCAGCGTGAGAACAGATGTGCCTCTCTGCCAAGACTTCTCAAGCTGGGCCAGTACAGAGACCCAGCCATGCCCCACTCCAGCTTACTACCTTACTCTACACAGTGCGGAGCGGTGGCTGTCAGGCTGGACCTCGCCCTCAGTGATTCCATTTCCCAAGCAGCATTTGGATCCATTCTGAGTACAAATGGAAGGACGAGATTGATTCTGCAGCTGGGTAGACGTGTAGACAGCACCACTTGTATGGCTTCATCTGGAAGTTAATCCATACTTAGTCTTAAAAGTCAAGAGGTTGTTGTCCATAAACTTATTAAAGCACATTGAGAACATATGAACCACATGAGTGTGTTAGAATCCTATCAGAAAAAAAAAAAAAAAAAAAAAAACAGTCCAGAGAATTCATTGAAAAACACACAACACACACACCTAATTAAGGCTGCAATGCTCTTACTACCATAAGAGCCTCCCTGACCTGTCATCTGGCCACCAGTCAAGGGATGGAGGGACAGAGAAATGACTGTCCCTGGGGCTTTACTTAGCTTGGTTTCCAGAGTTGACAATACAATTCATGCCTTGCTTCTGGGGTCCTGCACTCTGCAACTCTACCCAGTTCTGTGTGAGAGGAGCGTTTGAAAGAATAAACGGTGCTGGTTGGTTGGCGGAAGAGTCACGAGCCATGGAGACCAGAGTTAGAATGCATTTTATTAGAGAGAAGAGGGGATAGGACAGGAGAAGCCAGACCTGGCCGGGAGAGGGAAGCGGGATGAAGCAGATAGCAGAGAGGAAACGGAAAAAGGGAGGGTGGGGGGTCCGTGTGCTGCTTTTTAAGGCGGAGATTGCGTGATCACGCAGCTGTACGCAGTTGCCCGCAACACCCTGATGACGTGGGACGTTACACCCGGAAGAGTGAGAGCAGGATACTTACAGAGTTCATGTTGCTAATTGAGATTAAGATAAAAGAACCTGCATCTGGGCCTATATGTAATAGCTCAGGGAATAGAAGGCACTTGTTGCTAAATCTAGTCACCTGGGATCGATCCCTTGGAAAGAGAGAACTGACTCCAGCCAAATTGTCCTCCGACCTCCACACACATGCCATGGCACATGCACACATGCACACTCCCAAAATTAAAAAAACAAGATAAATAAATGTAAAGAACCTACATTTGCCAATTGCCAGCTACTCTCTAAGCGAGTCGTCTCTCTGTTATCTTTACGATAGCCACATGTACCATTTTAGTAGGCTTGGAAGCCACTATCTTCAAGGGTTGCTAAAGAAAAGAATGAGATCACAGGACGGTTTCTGAGAATACCTGGCAGAATTATAATTCATAAGGTAAATCTTGGTGTCAGAGTTAGGATAGCTTCATCATAAACAAGGGAAAGAATCTGTTTTGAGATTGCAGAAAAGGGTGGGGGAGGGACAAGGATCCACTCACGGTTCCATATCTTGGACCTTAAACCTGGCTCCCTGGCGTTTTAGCATAAGCTACCTGTCTGTGACATGCCATCTCTGTGTTGGCAACAGGCACGGAAGACGTTAATTATAATGGGATTGCTGCTTTTCCACTAACCAAGGCTTCAGTCAGACTTGGGTGAGGAATTCCTCTCCCATCTCATGTCCCCATAATGTCCTCTGTCTTTCTGTCCGACCTCAGTGATCAGCTCCTTGCAGGTGAATTGGGAAAATTTTCACCCAGAAAGGATATCGCCATTTCAAGTGGTAGAGATGTAATCTGGGGCTTAGATGCTTGAAAAAAATATAGCCTGGTCATTAGTCAAGATTCTTTTTGTAGTAAATAACAGAATTCCACTTAAGGTACCTGGATCACAATGTTAAGATTTTTTTTTTTATTTTACAATACTATTCAGTTCTACATAATAGCCACAGATTCCCTTGTTCTCTCCCTTCCTGCCCCCTCCCCTTCCCTCCAGCACACCCCCCATTCCCCCTCCTCCAGATCAAGGTCTCCCCCGAGGACTGGGATCAACCTGATAGACTCAGTCCAGGCAGGTCCAGTCCCCTCCTCCCAGATTGAGCCAAGCGTCCCTGCATAAGTCCCAGGTTTCAAACAGCTAACTCATGTAACGAGCTCAGGACCTGGTACCACTGCCTAGATGCCTCCCAAACAGATCAAGCCAATCGACTGTCTCACCTATTCAGAGGGCCTGATCCAGTTGGGGGCCCCTCAGCCTTTGGTTCATAGTTCATGTGTTTCCATTCGTTTGGCTATTTGTCCCTGTGCTTTATCCAACCTTGGTTTCAACAATTCTTGTTCATATAAACCCTCCTCTTTCTCGCTAATTAGACTCCCAGCACTCCACCCCGGGCCTAGCCTTGGATGTCTGCATCCAGATTCCTCAGTCCTTGGATGGGGTTTATGGCACAACTATTAGGGTGTTTGGCCATCCCATCACCAGAGTAGGTCAGTCTCAGAGTAGGTCAGCTATCTCTCGACCATTGCCAGCAGTCTTTTGTGGGGGTATCTTTGTGGGGGTATCTTTGTGGATTTCTGTGGGCCTCTTTAGCTCTTTGTTTCTTCCTTTTCTCATGTGGTCTTCATTTACCATGGTCTCCTATTCCTTGTTCTCCCTCTCTTTTCTTGATCCAGCTAGGATCTCCCGCTCTCTTTCCCTCGACCCTCGCCCTTCATTGCTCCCACTCATGTCCAGACTGTTCATGTAGATCTCATCCATTTCTCCATGTCTTTCTTGGGGTCCCGTTTTCCAGGTAGCCTCACTGGTGATGTGAGTAGCAATCCAGTCATCCTTGTTCCACATCTAGCATCTTCAAAGATTTGTTTTAAGGAGAGGAGAGCAGGGCATAAGAAAGCTCCGATCTCCTGGAACTGTAGTTACAGATGGTTGTGAACTACCATGTGGGTGTTGTGAATTGAGCCTGGGCCTCCTGGATGAGCAGTCAGTGCTCTTAGCCTCTAAGCCAACTCTCCAGTCCCAGGGCATGAGAATTCATGAGCTTGTCTATCTTTCTTCATAGGACTTCCTAATTTCCCGTGGTACTCAGGTTTTGCTGGAGAAGTCTCATGGGGTTGACAGAAAATTTGATTTTGATGTGTTTAGATTAATGATGCCTATACATGACATGTAATTGAGAAGTTCATGTACCTTACACAGATGTCTGTGACCTCATAGTCTATTACCTCAAAACCAACCAAACAAAACTCTGGGTGTTAGTTGAACTATTTTTAATTTGATTTTTAATTATGTGTATGCATTTGTGTCTAAGTGTGCATTTGTTCACTGAGTACAGTACCCATTGAGGTGGGAAGTGTCAGATCCTCTGGAATCAGAGATTTAGAGTGGGTTGTGAGTCACCAGAAGTGGGTACTGGGACACAAACTTAGGTTCTCTACAAGAGCAGTATGTGTGTCTATCTGCTGAACCATCATTCCTGCCCTGAGCTGAACGAAGCTTGAGATTCACAAACAGATTCATTTGTGTTATCTATTTCTACACATAAGCATGGCATCATGGGCAGCCTTCTTGTTTCCATCAACATTTTAATTGAAATTGTGACTGTATGTGGGGGAATCTATCATGGAGTTCACATCTACAATAACAGCAAGACATTAACATCAATCTAAGGCAACTCGGTTAATTATTTGACTAATTTAATCTCCTTCTCTAGTGTTTCTGGGACTCAAAGGTGGCTTTACTTCAGTGTACCACCTGCTAATTGTCAGTATGCAAACATATCAATAATAGAGAAGAACCAAGCCTCACAAGTCTTGGGACCATTGGGATTTTTGCTTTGACCATATCCATGTGTTCCACACACACACACCCCCACCCCCCCAAGCTGATTCGTTAGTTCTCTGCTTACCTTCACTTGCTGGGTCATCTCATTGATTCGTATCTGCAGTTAAATTGTCAGGATGTGAAAGAAAGAGAGAGAGAATGAAAAAGAAAACCATCTAGAAACACCATCCACGTCCAGCTGTAAGTACGCTAGTAAACAGACGTGGCATCCTTTTGAATACTGTCCACGGTCTTCAGTGTTCCCAGGAAGCTTTGCAGCTGAGGGACTCAGTCTCCCTGCTCCTGTGTCATGCAGAGGAAGCTGCGGACCATTGAAAATGGAGGAGGATGATAAGATTCACGTTCTAAGACTAGTGTAGACATTAAATGAGCTTAATGCTTAACTGGTAAACATTACATGGGCCTTCCTTCTCTCTCCCTCCCCTCCCCCTTCCTGCTGAAGTCCTACACTTCACTCATAGCTGAGTGAAGAAGACAACCAAGCAACGTTCTCGGACTATAGGACTAGATCTCCAACAAGCATCTAATTGCTTCAAAATTTAATTTGACTGTTGCCAAGATTTTGACACAGGCATTTGTTATAGGTGCCCATTGTAGGTATATTTTTAGCTTTAATTTTCACAGATGATGGGAAGGGTTCATACTTACTGTTAAACTGTTTCAGAGCATATAGGATGGAGTTTTACTCAGCCTTAACTCGGAGAGGGATTTCTGACCCATGAGACAACATGGAAACTGAAAACCGAAAACACCATGCCGAGGGAATGAAGGATCACTAATGTATGCGTCTACTTACAGGAAGTCCTGACAGTAGCAGGATTCAGAGAGAGAAAGGTAACTTTTGCTAGCTGTCAGGGTGGAGAGGACTGGAAGGATGGAGCTTAAAGGGAAGAACTGGGGAAGGCGTTCCCTCAGTTGCTCTATGCATGTCTTCATTTCACTCTTCTTGTGGGAGCTGTGGCCACAATCCAGGCTTACTTTCTTGACTTAATACTACACTTAGAGCTTTAAAGTGATTCTAGGGAGACTATATACTGCACAAAACTCTGGACGGCTGTTTAGTTTGCCTCTAATTTAGTATTTTTGCTAAATGCCAGAGTACATATCATTCTACGTAAACTTTCAGGCAAGTGTGTTCTATCCCTTCCTACAGCAAGATTCCTGAAAGTTGATTGCTGAAGCAAAGGCTAAACACATTTCATCTTATGAGAGATGAAAAGAAGAAAATTGTTTGTAAATATTTCCTGTTTTCGACAGCATGAATGAGCTCAGATCTGCACATCTTGATCATACTGTTTATTCTTAACCATTGAAGATTATCAGTATAGTGGGTTGAAATAGAACAATTATTGTCCTAATTACAAAGTCACTAAATTTTAGTGAAATGATTCTTTCATTTCTTTATTAGATTTGCCTCTTATAACATTTGCAAATATTCTTCTATTTTGTTTTTATTGCTTTGCTTTCCAATCAAGTGTTTATTTTTCACAAAATTTTATGATGATCTACACTATCAAATCGGTCAGTGACTTTCTTTAAGCCTATTTGGTTTTTAGCACTGCTTTTGAAAGTGGAGAATCCCTTTTACCATCTACATAACTTGTTTTCTAGGCATTTAGCTATTGTATTAATCCATGCTCTTGCAGGTATACAGCATGAGAAAATAATAACCACTTGGTCACCTCAATTTCTTTCTACACAATAATGCTTTAGATATGGCTGTTACCTATGTTCAGAAAAGGATCTTTTAAAATGTTCTTCAATTTGGACTTTTCTGCACTGACCAGCTTTGACTGACTTTGCACCAGACTACCTATCAAAGCAGCAAGGGAAACAGCCTTACATGGCATCTCCTCGTTTCTTTTGACTTAAGGGTATACTTGCATTTTAAATGTTTGCTGTTATTTTAGAAATTGTGTGTGTGTGTGTGTGTGTGTGTGTGTGTGTGTGTGTGTGTGTGTGTGTTGAGGGTGGGAGTGCTCTCCTACATTATCCCAGAAGATCTCAGAAGAACAAAAGTGTTTCTAAATGCAGCCATCATGCTCGTGAATGCCTTGTGAAGAAATTTCATAACCAAGAGCCCGTTAACAGGACCGATTATTGAAGACAACTGTGGTTCCTGTGTAGGTTTGCTTGTGCAATGTGTGAACCACGCTACTAATTTTCTCTTTGACCAAATGCTCCTGCTCTGGAATATGCCTGACTCCCCTAAAGCTTCGAAAAACAGCTTTAAGCTTCTCACTTCTTTAGTAAAGAACTTCTCAGTTGATTTCAAGTGAAATGCCAACAGTCTCGCTTTTTTTTTTTTTTTTTCAAACACGCTTCACAGCCATGGCTGTATATCCACTTTAAAAGTGTATGTTTTGTGGGTGGGGGTGCTGTGTGCTTTCAGCAGTTGTCAGATGTTTTATTTTGGAAAAAATTCTAAATAGCATTTGAAAGATAATTAAGGGTTGCTCAAGTTTCTTTCAGAATAAAAAAAAGGTATATTTTTCTTCCTTTGTTCATTTTTGCACTCAATACTCCATTCGTCACCTCCCCCTCTATTTTATAAATCTTTTAATTAATGGTGTTTATTCTCCTCTCAGACTGGCCCGAGTCGTGTTTTTATGAGCATATTATTAGGAAGTGATAGCATGTGTGGATTTTTTTTCTCATATCTGGGTTTGCCAATCACTATGGAAACAAGCAAATATTTACATAGCCAGATACTGATTAATACCTACTGGTTATTTTGACATTATAGAGTTACTGTTTGAATGTAAAGAATTTCTCTTGAATAGTAAAGTGGCCTATTATAATTTATTTACATTTGTAATTTCCCCCATCGGATATTAATACTGTAACGAAAGCCTGTCAAATTATGGCATGCCTGAAGGAGTCATTTTTCCAAAACAGGACTCGGTATCATAGGCGAGATGTTTAAAAATGGCTGCTTTTAAGTTTGAACCAGGGTAACTTTTGTAAAAGAAAATTCCTCACCTAATATTAATAATATAGACACATTGCTTAAGGTAACATCCGTAGAACACAATGTACAGTAGGATATAGTCAATCTCAAGTGGACATTTACCTATTTAGAGACAGGGTTTCTTTATGTAGCTCAAGCTAGCTTGGATCTTGCTATTTAGCCAAGGCTAGCTTTAAACTTGTGATCCTCTGGCTCAGCCTCTCAAATGCTGGAGTCATAGGCATGTCCTGCCAGCCTGGCTCCCAGGAGCGCTTGGCTACAAATGTGGGTCTCAGAGCCTGTTGTCCAGGTGCTTGTTAGAACTCCCTGGGAATGGAATTACTTCACCTCCCCCGCCCCTCACTTTCTTTGCTTAGTTGGTCACATTTTCCTCAGGGAAATATTTTTTGTTTCTTTTTTTTTTTCTTTTTCTTTTTCTTTTTTTTCCACCTAAGGGTGTGAAAAGCTGCGGTCTGCAGTCTGGAAGAGTGATCCTCAAGTTTAAGTATAGCATCGAGGGCACTGGGCTTTGCGGCCTGAGTCCACATTTAGGTCTGTGGTTGGCCACAGAGTGTGTGTTCTGGACAAGTTCACAGATGTCTCTGCTCTCCAGGCACCACCTGCAAGACACACCGCACCGCAGTCTAATTTAGTCTCTCTTGTTAACCAAATGTGAAAGTGGATATGACGGGATGGTGGCAGCAAATCTTATATAACTGTGCAACACAGTTTGTATTAATAGAAATGGAGCTATGTAGCCAGACACAGCAACACACACGTACAATTCCAGCCCTCAGGAGGCTGAGGCAGAGAATGGTAAGTCCTAGGCTAGCCTGGGCTACATAGAAGACCCTATCTCAATAAATCCTAAATAATACAAAATAGAGTGTCATGACATCAAGTTATATGGACTTATTATTCCAGGAAAGTTGAAGAATGGCACCTTACTGCCCCAAACATCAGAGTGGTCTCTGCGATACAGCCAGAACCCAACAGTAGTCCAATCACCATCTCTTCAAGGGACATTTTTCTCTAAATCTATAACTGTGTCTCATCTTATTCATCAACTCAGCTGAACTCAAATCACAGAAACCCATAATTAAGTGGTGTGGAGCTGAAAGAGCAGAGATTGTGTGTCTAGACATAGACTATTCTGTACTTTTCATTAATATACCATCTCGGTCTCCAAAAACACTGACTAGTTCATGTACTCTGCTGCAATGATGATATGAAGCCATGCTTTCTACTTTCAAGACATTCATAAAACAATTTTATTGCCTCTCTAAATAAATGCAGGGGCATGAAGAAGTCACAGAATATGAGTGCCTAATATGTGATGCTGTCATTCCTTACAGAGTAGCTGACCCTAAACTTGCCCTAAGTGAGTCTCATCGAAAGAAGGAATATCGAGGGCAACTCCATGGGAAATGGAGTCTTCTCCTGGGAACAATTGCTGCCATTGATTTGGGTATCAAAATGAGTGGGCTGCAATTACAATAGGTATTTTTTCCTACCCATATTTTGACCCCTGGAGAATTCAGATTATATTTTCATTTAAAAAAAAATTGATTTAGCTGCAAGCCAGAGAATCTAAAAAATGCTCAAACATGTTTGCTCAATAAGCACCTTTTAAGTACGTGAAAAAGAATTCAATGAAGCTGAACATAGAAAAAAGTATTAAAGAAATACTTTTAATTTTTTAAAAATCAAATGATTTTCATCTTATGAGCAATTGTTTCAATTTGTTTCTCCTGCTTTTTGAGAAATAGGAGTCTTTATTGTCTACTCAGCAAGGAGGGTGGATTTCTTTCTGAGGAAGCTGAGCATGGAAGGGCTAGACTTCAAGCCTATTAGATTTTGTTCTGATAAAGCAATTTCTTTCTCAAATTGAACATGTCATTTCTTCTTTATTAAATTTCCAAGTTATTTCTTCACCTCAGATTCTTCAGTTGCCTCCTATTTATTTCTGGACTCGTTCACTTGAATTCTGGGAAGGCACGAGGGTTTACGTGAAGTCCACGGATCCTGCTGCTGTGTGAGAGCCTGTCATGAAAAGACAGGATTCACGTTCAACATGGCTTCTACTGGTCATCTCAAGGGAGGCTCTGAGGGTGAATTCACAGCAGCCAGAGAAAGGAATCATGCTTCCATCACAAGTGTTTTCACGTGGCCCATGGGCACACATGCCACCACATGCTTAAGCAAGACTACTTGAAGGTCTTTTAGGGAAAGAATGGTGTGACTATGATGTCATTCTCTCCTCACCACAGGGGGCCCGGTGCCTTCCTGTGGGAGGCCAGGAAACAGCCTAAAACCTAAAAGAAAATAATGGAACTTCTAAACTTCTATTTCCATATTACCTCACTGCAGGTATAGTCCCTAACAATCAATTCATGTGTTTACAGCTCCATTTCCCACCACCCAACCACACTCGAGTCAGGTGTGCATTCACTTTAATTCCAGGCAACAATGCATTCACCGACGGATACAGGTCCCAAGGACACAATTTTGATCATGTTAGCAAGCATGTGCACCTGTGTATTCAAACCCCTAGTAGAGACAGGATACTCCTGCCATCCAGAAAGTCCTCTCAGCCTTTCCCAGCCAGTCTCCACCTTCACTAGGCTCTCTGTCCCAAGTTCTGTCACCAGAGCAGACCTTTGCCTGTGACAAAATGCCATATAAGGGCTGGAGAGGTGACTGAGTGGTTAAGAGCACTTGCTGCTCTGGGGAAGGACTGGGACTTTGTTCCCCAGCATCCACATACGGTGCTTCACAACTGCCTGCAACTCCAGACCTGGGACACTGCATGCTGCCTGCTGGTCCCTGTAGGCACTCACAAACAGGTGGCATAAATACAGACTGACACCCAGAGACACACATAAAGATAAAGATAACATTTTTTTAAGAACAAAAAAGACAATATCATATAAATTGAGCCATACTTTGTGTCTGAGGTCCATATAGTTTCTGTCTTTGGGTGTAATGTCTAGGGTACATGGGTGTCAGTCTATCCCATTGGTTGACTCCTTTTAGAAATAATATCAACACTCCACAAGCTGTCTAACTGCCTTCCTGGCCATGGAAATGTGGTGTTAAAAAAAAAAAAATCTCAATTCTTTCTGCTTCAAAGATTTTCTCCGTCCTTTCTCCCTGCCATTCAAGACATGTCATGACCTCTCCTTACATTTTACTTTTCTCTAAATTTCTTGATGGCTTCCCTATGTGCAGTTAATTCTTACTATCTCCAAAGTCATCACTGATGCTACTAGCCTTTTCCTTAAAACACTTCATTGAGCTCCCAGTCCCCATTGTGGCTTCAAGGTGGATTACTCACCTTCCACTCAAATTTGCCTCTAGACATTCCCCTTAGTCTGGTTAACTCTTGGGAACTGTGTCTTTTACCTAATTCTAGCCTTGCTCTTTCGGTTTGTTCCAGAAGTTGAAATGACATTCAGAATTGTTAATCTAGTATCTCAACTGCTTCTTCTAGAAAGACCACTAGAGATGGGTAGACATCCAAAGTGTGTGTGTGGGGGGGGGCTGCTCCCATTTTACCATCAGGGACACTCTTGAGCAGGGAGAAGTGAGGAATATGTAGATAGAAATATAGAGGAGAGAGACAGTTAGAAACACAGGATAGCCTCTGGAGGGCCTGGGTCAAAACCCACCAGCCACTTCTGTCTCTTCTAAAGGAATGGCAAAGGTTGGAGGAAAAGGCCTCCACCTAGCACAGCCAAGTGCAGACCATCCCAAACACCTGGTGACCATGTGCATGGTCAAGCCATCCCTAATGCAGCCCTGCTGTGTAAAGCAAGCTCAGATCTCACTAGGAAACCTTTGTGGGCTCCCAAAAAAGTGATCATTTGCAACATATTAATTCAGGGAAACATGGTGGGTAAGAATTAAATACCCAATTGCATAGGATCACTTTGCCCTTTGTCTGATTGACTGGTGTATTTTTGGATTATGAAACAGGGTTTCACTGTGTGGTTGAGGCTTCTCTGGAACTCACACGGTCTTGAGCTCATGGCAATTCCCCTGCCTGAATTTCCCGAGAGCTGTGATTCTCGGACTGTACTACTACACATGGCTCACCTGGTCCTTTTAGAGTTCTTTGTGTCTGTGTCTCTATGTCTCTGTCATTGTCTTTGTCTCTTCTCCCTTCCCATCTTCCCCTCCCTCCTCCTTCCAGCTCCATCCTTCCCTTTTCCTGACTGCTTCTTCCTCTGTTCCCATATTACCTCACATCTGTGTGTTCATTGTGTATTTTTCCCTTTTCCCCCTCCCCTCTCTCTTTCTCTACTCACTTCCTTTCAGATACCAACCTTCTTTTTTAACTCAGTCACCCCAAAATACAGATGGGATGAAAGAGGAAGAAAAACTTGAACTTGTTCAGGTGATAAATTATTAGCCTTATGATCCAAGCATTATTGAGAGATGTTTTAATGGCTGAACCTGAGTCTATTCTAGGTGTGGAAGACTTGATAATCTATTTAGAGTGTTCTGGATATAAAACAAGGGTTGCTATGGAGCAGTATTTCATCAGTATCAAATTGCTTCTTGACTGATGTCATCAAACACAAAGGTGGCACAATGTTTCCACAGTAACAACAAAATGTCATCTCTGGGTTGGTGGCACTCTATACCTGCAGGAAGGCAGGAGTAGCCAAAACTGGGGTGGGAAAACTTGATCCACATCACCAACAACGGCTGGTGAATTCCTGCTAAATGTTACCATCTTGCTTACAGATTCCAGGTGAATCAGGACATCTGCTTTGTGTCTCAATTCTGAGGCATTCCAGCCACTTCATAGAACTGTATTGGTGTGTATGAGTGACAGCCTTCCCCCGCACCCCTCCCCCCAGTAATGAGGCCAGGACTCCAGGGCATCAAGTCAGAAGTTTTAACTATTATTAAAATGTATTGAAATGGGAGGCCTTCTTAGCTGTCAATGTTATGAAGCTAGAGCTACACGAAGCATCTTTCCAGCAAATGAGGATAAATCCTATTGAAGAATGAAATAACCCAGACAAAAGTAGAGCCAATAGAAGGAAAGGAAGGGCTGTTTCTGGGAAGAGGTGACCAGTGTGTGACATTAGGAAGCCCCTGGACCCAGTTATACCTCAAGTTGTATCCTTTGGCTATCCTGCCTAGGGTGGGAACCCAATACATTTTTGTTCATGTAATTGAATTGGAGTCAGATTTCTATCATTTTAAAACTGAAAGCCCCAATCCTCTCAAACTTTTCCAGTTATAACAGTAAAAGTGAATTGATTAATAAAATACAGAAAATACAGAAAGATATAATAAAATATTATCTATATGAAAATGATATTTTATGGTACAAAATGATATACTTGAACTCACCTAAAATAGTCCAACCTACTAAAATTCTTAATTACTCCATTCATGGAAAACACAGAAAACACAGACATATTAGAATATAATTTACTATATAGTCTATAGTTCCATGAAATTATTTGTTAGAAAATAATCAATACATCTGAATTTATAGTGTTTCACCTTTTTAAAGAGACAATTGATATTCTGTAAATTTGTTTTGTGGTTTTATGTCTCTAAATAGTAGAACATCTAATAAGATATAGATCCATATCACTGTAATGGCTGAGGCTTGTTTCATAGTGTGAATGAGCCACAGTGTATTACATCTATTGCTGTTACACACACACACACACACACACACACACACACACACACACTGTTTGATTATCTTTTATTGTGTACTTTACAGCACAGGAGCTGTCCTGAATGAGTCTTACTTATCATTTTAAAAAGTAACCATTAATGAAAATAACGTCTGGATCCAGGTAAGGTTTGCCCATCTCGCACATTTTGCTTCTTACGTATTACACAAATTGTCTCATCATGTTTAATAAAAATCTCTTAACCTTGGAAGTTTCGTGATCCCTCTTTTCAATAAGAAGATAGGCACAGACAGGCAATGGTAAGGCCACTGAAGACTATTGATCTTCAGGGTCAATAACAACTCGAAAGAAAGAGAGATGAACACCCCTTCCCAATAAACAAACGTCTTCATGTTACCGTAACAGGGAAACAGGATGGTGGCAAATTGCTTGTCTCTTTCTGCTCTCAAGTTATTGACTTAGAACATGGCATGTTTGCACAATCGTCACTAAGTCACCAAATGGGAAATGTCTAAATCAAGCTGGAATTAATGTGTTGTAAAGTGTTGGGTAATAAGCCACACATTACCTCCAGGAGTGACAGATTTTTAGAACTAAACCCTACTGTAAGCCTGAAGCAGCCACAGAAAACTGAGAAAAAAAGAAAAAGAAAGAAAAAAAAATCCAACAACAACAACAATGCTTGCTAGGTTATTGTGGGGTGTGAAAGCCTCTCTGCTGTGGAAAGGCAGTGTGAATCCATATTATGCAGAAATCAATGGCAGCCCAATCTTTGCAGGCTGCGCAAGGCGCCGCATGACAAGGGCACAGCCATTCGCCTAATCAAGCCGGTTGTGTGAAAGCAAAGAGCCCAGCTGAGTTCGCTATATCCAGCTGGACTTTGTTCGCTCCTTAATGGAGCAGGTCATACTTCTAACACCCCAAAGAAATCAAGCAGCCTCAGCCCGAGGGGCGCGGGGAAGTGTGGGGACTCCAGCAGCTCTGGGTTAAATCACTTCCATAGGTCATCTGCAGAGAAAAGAACTCGGGGAAATAATAAAGAAGTGTCATTTGGCTGTCTGTGTTTATGATCCCCCCAGCCAGGGAAGGGAGTTGGTGTTCACAGGGAAAGCGGTGTAGCTAGAGAAACATTTCGTCGTCGTTTTTATACTGTGCATTATACAGCTCTTGGCAGGACACTGGCTACTAAAGTCAGTTCCCCTTCTTGAAAGCTGCACATTACAGGGGTCTATAAGCCAGAGTGACAGTGATAAAAGGCCAATTCGGGACTTGGGGACGATTTTTCCTAACAACATGCATTGCCTCTTTAGACACCTGCTGCTCTGCACAGCCCTCCGCAATGCAGCTTTGGGGTGGCCCTGGCTCAGAGCTGGGACGGTGAAGTTCAGATGAATGTCTCTCTCTTTATGGCCACTCCAGGGGTGTGTGGAAGACTGATATCTCTGCCCCCTCCCTGGCACGAACAATGTCACCTTCCGAATACACACGGAATTTATGAGAATGTGACAGGGTTCTTGAACCTTCTTCAAATCTGGGCTGATGACTTTGAAAACATGGTGACTGTTTTATTCCATTTACAACAGAATCCTTAAAGACTATTCACATCAAAGCTGAGTTTACCTCATTCATCTCTAATTCTAGCATTGGGGAGGTGGAGACTGGAGGATTTCTAGGGCTCATTGACCAACTTTAGCCAAAAGGGTTTCAGTGAGAGACCCTGCCTCAAAAAAATAAGGTGGAAAGCAATATAGGAAGAACTCTGTGTTGACCTGATTGTGCACACACAACACACACACACACACACACACACACACACACACACACACACACCACGTCACAGAAGGTCTTTAGATTAAAACCTGCTGTACCAGCTCTGCCCAGGTCCCTAAACTTGGGGCAGGAAGAAGTGTGGTGATGCATTGTGTCCCCCAATATATTGTGCACCCTAATAAAGCTTACTGAGGATCAGAGGAAAAAGTCAGTTGCTATATTAAACATAGAAGTCAGGCATGTACACAGCCTTTTATCCTAGCATTGAGGAGGCAGAGGTCCATCCAGATCTCTGTGAGTTCAAGGACATACTGGAGAACAGAGCCAGGCATGGTGACACACACCTTTAATCCTAGCACTAACCATAGAGGTCTGGAGGTATGTACAGATAGACAGGAAGTGATGTAACTGGGCAGAGAGAGAAAGTGAGATGCAGAACAGAAAGGCATATAAGTGTGGGTATACAGGAAGTAAGGTCTCTTTGGCTGAGGATATTCAAGTATTCAGTAAGAACATGGCAGGCTTCTTTCTGCTCTTCTGATCTCTCAGTTTTTACTCCAATATCTGGCTTCAGGTTTTTATTAATAAGACCATTTAGCAATTCATTCTACAAAGAAGTTCACCCACAAGCCTGCCCAGGCCCTCTGGCTCCGGGCAATCAGGCACCTTTATGATGAGTGAGTACAGGGTAGCAATATGGGAGGAGAGGGAGGGCAGAATGAATCATATGTAAGTGAGAGAGGCAGATGTGAAAAGATGAGGTGGTGAGGAATAGGCTGATGCAGATGCCCTTCTGCCACCCAGGGCCAGATGTCTGAGTCTGGGCTCCTGCCAAGGGCCATGACTTGGTCCTTGACCCAGATGAAGGCAGAGAGGATAGGGCCCTGCAGAGTTGGCCCTGCCCCTCACCTGCTGAAGCACTCAGGAGAGAGGGTCCTATACCTCACCTGGACAGCACAATAGAACATGACACTGACATACAGTATGAGATAAATGTTAAATCATTTGTCTCATTCAATTTAAAGTATGACACAATAAAGTTCTTTTTGAGAACTTTCACACAATTCACGTGACATTTATTATATTATGTTGTCAATAATTTGTCTGATTGCTACGTTATTGCAACCTCTTACTGGTCCTAATTTGTCTATTAGACCTCTTTAGAGGTCTGAATGTACAGAAAATGAATATAAGGAAATACAGGGTTTGGAACTGCCCGTGGTCCTGGGCATTCACTGGGGTTATTGGAATATTGGAAGCATCCCCTCTAGATGAGGCAGGGATACAGCACCATGATGGGTGTAAAGGACATACTACTGCATGGTAGAGGAGCTTGGTTCCAATCTTGGCTCTGGTACTGTCTTACTGAAGGGCCCTCAGTAAAGTCTCCTTACTTCTCAATGAGTGAGTCTTCTTAGCAGCAAAGCAAGAGACCTGGGCCCTATGGTTTCTGCCTAAAATCTTATGGTTGTCTGATGAAATCTGTCTCACCAAGTGCTTTGGTGGAATTGGGAAGATGTTTGAAAGACTGGGACTCCACCTGCCCACCAATGATGTCTATGAACCATCTCAACCACTTCAGCATGGCACAGTAACCCTAGGAGTGTAATAGTGGCACTCATACCATGGTGGAAATCATCAACCACCAGCCAATTGTCTCTAATTGGACTTAAGACCTGCTTAACAAGAGGGGAACCATGTCTGGTACTGGAAATCTATCTGACTGTGCAGCATTGGTGAAGTCACAATTATCGGGGGAGAATCCATAGTCACTAATTTACTAATCCAGCATAATCCCTATCAGCCATCTATAAACATTTGTCCCACAGATAAGTGTAGTCTTCACCCTTCATCAAGAAATATATTTTAAAAAGTCATAATAAAATGGGGCTGGAGAGATGGCTCAGTGGTTAAGGGCACCAGCTGCTCTTCCAGAGGACCAGGGTTCAATTCCCAGCACCCACATGGCAGTTTACAACTGTCTGTAACTCCAGTTCCAGGGGCTCTACCCTCATGCAGATATCCATGCAGGCAAGACATCAATGCACATAAGGTAAAAATAAATAAATCATTGAAAAACAAAGAAACCTCTCTTTGAGGTAAAAGGAGACGATGATAGAAAACCACAACCAATCAAAACGCAGAGTTGTGGATGCCAGTCCCAATGGATACACCTACAAAACATTTCTGCGCCTAAGGCTCAGGGAATGTTGTGGAAGGTGTGTGTGTGTGTGTGTGTGTGTGTGTGTGTGTGTGTGTGTGTGTGTGATTGTAAGAGCCAGAGGAACAGGGGTTTTGCCGTGAGATTGTGTCTCCTAGTAATATCAGAAGCTACACCTACAAAGTCTCACTGACATAATGCTCAAACGTGAGCTGAACAAGGATGACACCAATGAACACACCAAGCTGGACAGAGAAAAGCCTCTGAGGCCTCCACCCTACACAAAGAACTATAGGCAACTGAGCAGGGAACACTGAGAACAGGAGTGCTAGGGAAGAGCAGAGCAATTGGTTGCCCAGTGCCGAGTGATCAGCTCTGAAAACATACTTATAGGTAGCATATATTGGATGCGATAGAGCGTGCGTGTGTGTGTGTGTGTGTGTGTGTGTGTGTGTGTGTGTGTGTGTGTGTGTGTGTACTGATAGGCATGCAATAACAATTAGTAAACTAAAAAGAGGCTGTGAGTTTGAAGGTGAGCAAGGAGGGTTATGTGATGCATTTTTAAAATGACAGAAAAAGTTAAAACCTAAAATTCAGAAAGTATTGACTTAAAATAAAATTGCAAAGCGCAGGGGCAGAGTGCAGAGGACTAGGTCTCTGCATCATGAGTCCTGCTTTCCGGGTCCTGGGTGTCCATTCTCACGGGGTGACAGCTCTGCTCCTTGGACTGCTCTCTTCTGAAGCTGTCCCTGCCCTTGGAGCCGTGGACTGGAGGGTCCTTCCTCTTAGGTCCATTCCAGCTTTGTGAGTTTTGCGTCTTGAATGTTCCACAGTGAAAAGTCACAAGTCTCAGCAAGGATCCTGGGCACTGAAAAATCCTCGCATGACCCAAACACTTCATGGTTTGGGGCTTATTAATTAATTTATGAAGCGGAAATTTTGAATGATTTAATTTTTTTAAAAGCCTTATAAATAGCACTGATATTATATATACTAAGTTGTAACTATAACTGCTAGTCTTCAGTCCCATCAAAGACCTGAGAAGGAACATAATGGTACCTGAGAAATGGAAGATGGATTCAAGCAACTTTTGGGAGTCTTGCAAGAGTAGACAGAGACAGCTGGCAGCCTGGACAGTCACCTATTGTTACAGTAGCAATGAAATAATTTTATGGTTGGAGGCCACCACAGCATGGGTTACTGTATGAAAGGGTCGCAGCATTAGGAAGGCTGAGAACCACTGTTTTAGAGGGAATCCATACCTTGCTTCCACCAGCTCCCAAAGCAGCCAGCATTCTTGGCTAGTAGTGGCTTCATTCCCATTCTCTTTGTCATGGCATGACCTTGTCTTCTTGTAGCTAGACTTTTCCTGTCCTGCTTGCCCACAGTCAGGACAAATCTTTGTCACCCGCCAGTCCCACAGCCGCTCAGACCCAACCAAGTAAACACAGAGACTTATATTGCTTACAAACTGTATGGCTGTGGCAGGCTTCTTGCTAACTGTTCTTATATCTTAAATTAATCCATTTCTATAGATCTATACCTTGCCACGTGGCTTGTGGCTTACCAGAGTCTTCACATGCTACTTGTCATGGCGGCGGCTGGCAATGTCTCTCTGCCTCAGCCTTCCGCTTCCCAGAATTCTTCTCTCTCCTTGTCCCACCTACTTCCTGCCTGGCCACTGGCCAATCAGTGTTTTATTTATTGACCAATCAGAGCAATTTGACATACAGACCATCCCACAGCACTTCCCCTTTTCTTTGCTACTGTTATGAACTGTAATGTAAATTCTGATGTGTGACTCCTGTGGGGGTCACAACTCACAGGCTGAGGGTTGAGAACCACTATTTAAAGGATCTTGGGGAAGCCAATCCTGCCTTCACTTTGATTTTAGCCCTGCTTGAAAAATTCAATGTGGACATCTGCTCTCTAGAACATAAGAGAGTAAATTCATATTGTTTTAAGCCACTGCTCATGATATTTTTGTTACTGCAGCAATAGTAAATTAAGACAACCTAGATTTTTTTTTAAAGCAAAGATTTTTTAAAATTATTATTGTCAGGTTTGGGGGCACAGTCCTGTCGTTGCAGCTACTTAAGAGTCCGAGCTGGGGCCTTGAGCCTATGGGTTTGTGATCAGCCTGGGAACTATAATATCATCTCATCTTAGAAAACTAAATGCTTTTCTTTTCTTTCAAAATAGACATTTGGAGAAGAATTTGGTTCATTTAGGTTCCATTTGAAAACAGGGCCTCTAAAGAATTAATGCTTTTCTGCATAGTTTCCAGCTTCGTCCAACTAGCTGTAAGAGTTCATAATTTACAACCATTTTCTTCCAAATTTCAGTCAGTTGCCAGAGATTCCAATACCACACTTGTCCTCCAACATGAGCAGTTGCCATGCGCACAGCAGGATTGCCCAAACTGGGTCTGCATTCTCCCTTCCAGCACAGTGGGTCCTGCCCTCAGTCTATCTGTAACCCTTGGAAAGCAGCCTCTGAAGAAGCCACTAAGTCCTTAATCTTTAAGCTGCAGGTAGGAAAATTTGGCCTCTTCAGACTCCCAGAATCCCCCGAGAAACAGAGGCATGAGATCTCATTGGTTCTCTGTTGAGGAGAGAAGGAAGACGATGTTCTATGGAACCTAGAGCCAACTTTCAGATGTTTGTGTATTCTCCTTCCTTTACCACCCCCACCCCAAGTCTTTATAAGCTATTTCCAATGCCCCTTACTCAGCTCTTGATTAATCTTAAATGTGGATAAATTGTGAGCGTTTGCTGTGTGATTTAGGATTGGATATCCAAAGACGACATAAAGATCGATGTTAAAATAACTGAAGGGAAACACATTTAAAAAGCATCCTCTGTTAAAATTTCAAAGGGTCAATGCCCTTAACCAGACAGGCAGGTGCTAGATGACAGTAGATGCTGAAAAACCCTTTGCAGATGGCAGCTTATAATTCTAGCAGTGCCATTTTCAGTTAATATGGGCTTAGAGAGGGAATAGTTATGTCCAGCAGCCTGGTGGTTGATTCTAAATGGGATACTTTCCACAAAGCTGAACACAAAGTTCACAGTTGATCATTTGAGTGGCTGAATTTTCCTCTGGGGGGAGGAGTGCTGATTCTGGAACTTACCATCTTTGAAGACGTCTACTAGACAGTGACAATATAATTCATTTTAATAGTTATATATAAATCAGGGAAATTATTGGTATCCGAAAGCTGTAAGTCTTACTTAGTTGTTTAGTTGCTATAAACTTTTAGATGCATAGAACTAAAATTGGAGGTTATTTCTTTTCATGAATTTTCCCCCTCCTCTTTCTCTTCCTTTTTTTTCTTCCCTTTAAGGTCCTTTGATGTTGCCAGTCTCTCTTACCATGTAGCATTCAACCCCAAAATTACATGAATAAAAACCACTTTTCTTCAGGACTCTGTGGACTGGGCTCAGTAGGGTGGTTCTTCTGCCCATCTCACAGGAGCTCTCTCTTATCATTCATATCTCTCTTATCATTCAGCTCCAAACAATTCTGGGGTTGAAATATTCTTGCCAGCTCTTACAGTCATAATACTAGGGCACCGGAGTAGAGAGCGCCCCAGCCCTCGGCCCTCTCCTTGTCCCTCTTCTTTACCCAGGATACTTTGGACCTCTTTACATGGCCACGAGGTTCTAAGAGTAAGCACTCTGATAACGAAGGTGCTGTACTGAGTGAGGAGTCCCTATTCTTCTACAGGCGTTTGTTTGTTTATATGCTACTGACCCATCTATGTGAGGGGAGCAAAGGAGGACAGCTACTGGGGAACCACAGTCTACTGCCTTCCGTATAAATGTGATCATAGCAGAAGCAAATCTCATTCTGTGCCTCACAATAAAGATTTATTTACAGTAGCTACTGGTAATGAGGATAATTTAATGTTGGTGCCATTGTGTAGCTATGTGAATAGATGAATGAATGAATTCATATTTTAGTGGTTATGCCTTATATTTGGTGTGCAAAAATTGACAGTCATAAAGATAGTGATATGTTTGATATTAGAGAAAGCAAGAGTTGGATATTCTAATTTCATCTCAGGGACCTTAGGACTCTCATTCAGATGCTAAAGTTGACTTTAAGGTCCAATTGGGTAGCAATAATTGGACATTGTTAAAACAATAGTGTTCATCAAGTCCATGGAGTTCTTTTGGCTCTACCCATGTCCTATCAGAAGAATTTTTTTCGTTGTTTCTCAATTATCAGCATCCATTATTCTAGGCAGGAGAGATAGGCAGGATTTCCAGGGAAAGAGAGGAAGAGGAAAAATCTAGGTGCCTGAGTTACACCAGTGAGATGCCAATGAGACATAAAAGGAGTCAGACATACAGAATGAAAGAAAGGTGGATAGCCACGTGGTAAAATGAAGATTAATAGAGGGAAGTTAATTTAAGTTGTGAGAGCTAGTGGGACAAACCTAAGCTTAGACTGAGCTTTCATAGTTAATAAGAGGTCTCCTTGTCATTATTTGAGAACTGGCCGTGGGACAGAGAAAAGACTTGTTACAAGACTCAGCGTCTCAACACAAATTTACTTTTCTATTTAATCCAAATTAGCGAGACATGTTTATCACCTTAAATCTACTTGGACAGTATATTCTTTGGGTTCAAATCAGACTATGTATCGTCCTAAGTTAGACTATGGTAGAGGAGTGGGAAACTTCCAGCCATGTAACAGGTTTTCCCTGAAGAAAATTTTGCCTTTGTCATCAGTTAAGGTTATTAAAAAATAATCAAACAAACAAAAAAAAGCCTTGCTAAATTAGAAAATAAAAATGTCACCGGAGGAAAATGCAGTGACTTAGACTCTGCTATTAAGAGCCTTCTGTTGAAGGGCCTTGTGAGTGGTTGCCACACAAAGAAATTGCCAACCACCATGGTTTTCACCTGTGACTGGAACATGCTGATAAAATGGACTAGCGTTTCCTTTTCTTTCTTGGTTTATTGGTGTAATTCTGCTACATTTGTAGCTGAGTTTGAACCAAATCTATAAAGTCATTTATTATCAAGAAAACAGGTTTAAGAAACAAGAAACTTGACTACACTGATAAAACATAGAAGCTCAAAGTATGAATGTGGGATTGAATGAGGATTTGATTTGTATGCTGCGCATAAAGACTTAGCAAGCAGAAGTGAAAGTTTTTATTGTCTTGTCTGTGAATGACTATTCATAAGTACAAAATTAATATTTATTAAAATAAATTTAGCACTTCATTGTAAATAGGGCCATTGTAAATAATGACCCTTTATTATCTTCTGCTTGCTCTGTTATGTTTCAAATTGTAATCACCTCTGTAAAGTTACAGCCTCAATTTGCCAAGATTTATATAAAAATAAATATCCATTTATGAGTCCAACTTATGCTTTACAAATTGCTCACCATGTAAAAGGCTTTTGTTTGTAGGATGGGAGAGTACTACTTGAGAAAGGGGGGATCCCCATGACTTACTCAACTGCAGGGAATGATGAATCTTGGTGGATGACACTAGACCTTGCTGGGTCCTGACAGTACCAAGCATGGTGACATTTCTGTTTGGGAGGGACCAACTTCTAGGATGGTTTCTATGAGGGGTGATTCAAAGGGTGATGGGAATTTCTTGTTGCAAAAAAAACGTCTCTCTTGTCTAGGCCCTGAGGCATTTGAAATTTTCCTCTTGGATTTCCTTTATTTGAAGTTTTGTCTTTCTGGAAATGGCAAAAGGCACTCCAGTAGTCCTGGGAAAGGTAGCATCAACAGCAAAGCATGGATGAGACCTCTCCCCTCAAGTGAAAGATCAAGGCTGCAGAAACAGCGGCAGCTCAGAAAAGGAGGAAAAGAAGAAACTCTACACAAGCTGCAGCAACGTCAATGCAGAGACCAACAACAGTGCATAGGTTTCCCACAGGCTCATTCAGACTGACACTGTACACCTGCTGTCACCATGGTGAGCATACAGAAATGATGACCCATGGGAGTCAATGATTTATACAATACATATACTAATACAATGTATAAGGAAATATATGAGGAAGTTCTCCCCAAATATTTCCATGCAATGCTGATAGACTAAGAGGGTTTGAACTAAAGTCTTAGGCTTTATTCCAAGTAGGAGATAGACTCTGGCTGCAGCTTCCAGCCCCGTGGTCATATTCATAAAAAAGGATGTGGTTGGGGCTAGACTGATCTGGAAGGCCTAACTGGCTACCACAAAAGCTTGCCTCATGATTGCAACAGAAACTAAATGCTTACCTCATAAGTTATAATTGTTAGTCTTTATGGAAGCATTAATGGAAATCAGTTGGTTGAAAGCTAAATGAGCAATTATTTGTCACTGAAAATTGTACCTGTTCCCCCTAATATACCTATACACTCATATATGTACATATGTAAATATTAATAACTATGTCAATCGTACTAACTAGCCTTGTTTATTAAAATAACCAATTGACTGATTTACAGAAATCAACCATTTCTTTATCTTGTCTGTTTTTTTTCTGTTTGTGTATGTGTATGCTCACACATGTGCTGATGACATGATCACACGGAGGACAAGTCTGGGTGTTAGTCTTTAGCAACCACCCTGTCTTTTTCTTCTTCTTTATGTTTGTGGTTGGGTTTCTCACTAGCCTGGAATTCATCAACGTGGCTAGGCTGCTCCTCAGATGTTCCTGAGTTGTGGAGCCTTTGTTTCCCACATGATTTTATTTGTTCTTAAAATAGAGCTCAGGGGATCTGACTCCCAACCTGAGAGCAAAGAGAAAGAATGAGCCAGTGGCTCTAAGTTCTCAGGATCTCCTTAAAACGTGTGGTGAGATAGACAGGACCCTTATTAGTTACATCATTTAAAAAGCCTGTCATCTGGGGTTTTTCTTTTACCAAAGTGTCAGACTAGACCTCTGCCCATTAGTTCCCTGTACTGGTGCTAAGGCCAGGGCAGACTGCACTTCTGAAGTGCTGGGATGGGGTTTCATGGACTAGAGAACAAATGGAGGGAAGCCTGGCTTTCATATTATAGAGTGTTCAGTGTGTCAGGTGGGCTGAGTGAGAGACAGAGCTCATTTCTTCCTGCCTCGAGAGCTCAGAGAAGGCCCCTACAGTAGGAAGGGACAGTGTTTTCTCCATTTCCTTCTGTCCTTCCAGGGGACCCATTTTACTAGGCCCAAGACTAGATCTCAATGATGTCTCTGTCGAAATTCACTTGCTGGTGAACTATCTCTTTGGAAATGTCTTGTTCAGAACCTATGGATGCAGTCAGCACCAGGCACTGGTGGTTGTCACGTTTCAAGGCTGGTGGTGAATTCTTTTTGCCCCTTTACCTGACTGACCATCTGTATTCCACACAGTCCTCTGTGGAAACAGTTTTAATTCAATATTCACCCCATAATATTCTTGTTCCTCATACTATGTTGTCTCCTTTGTCTGAGTCTTCTTGGATCATGACCTTTAATTTTAAGATACTCCAGGATCCATATCTGCCTCTATTTTCTTTCATCTAAAGTTCTCTCTATACCATCTTGCCCAGAAAAATGGCTTTAACTGCCATTTGTATGCCAAATAACCTTTGTATTTGCATATCTGACCTGGACTTTTTTCCCACACTCTAGATTGTTTTTCCTAGCTGCCTGTTTTGCATTTCTGCATTTGAGACTTGTACTCTAAACTTGTCTTAAACAGAATCCTGATTCCCACCCTTAAACTGCACCTCCCGCCACTGACCCAATTTGGAAATGATTCAAGTTGCGCAGGTTCCAAACATTAAACTAGTTTTGACTTTTTCTCATACTAGATGCCCAAGTCCCATTGGTCCTCTCTTCAAAACATCTTTGGAAGGCAACAGTTTCTCCAATGCTGTCAGCGAGTGCCCTAGTTTTTACCTATTCCACCAGCTTACTACAATAACTCCCTAGCTAGCCTCTTATCTTCCACACATTCCTCTCCAAAGAGAAGCCATCACATCCCACAAATCTGTGATTCAAGTTTAAGTTTATATATTTATCTGTTTTGTTTACTACTTACATTTTTTTCTTAAAAAGTAGAATATAAATATTCAAAAATAGCTTTTTCTGTTTTCTGAATTATATGCATATATGAAAATCATTACAGGTAAATGTTGAACTAAGAAAATAATTTATTCTGATTAGAATTTAAATAGGTGTTAACTTAATTGACTTTTAATCACTGTGATACATATTATGACCAAAAGCAGATTGGGGAGGAAAGGGCTTATTTTCACCTGACACTTACATTCCATCACTGAGGGAACTCAGGGAAGGACCCTGAAGACAGGAACTGAAGGAGAGACCTGGAGTGTGTGTGTGTTGGGGTGGGGGGCGTTGCTGCTACTTACCACCTTGCTCTTTCTGCTTTTGCTGCTTGCCAGGATCATCAGCCCAAGAATGACTGATACACCACCCGTACTGCTGGACCTTCCTATGTCGATCATTAGTCATGAAAACGTCCTCAAATTTGCCTACAGGAATTTTCTCTTCTGTGTCAAGTAGACAAAAAACTAACAAACACTATTGTAAAAGGATTGAGCATAAGTGTGCGTGCGTGCGTGCATGCGTTCGTGCGTGCGTGCGCGCGCGTGTGCGTGTGCGTGGGGGGGGGGGGGGGGGGTGGGTGGGTGTGTGTGTGTGTATTGGGAATATATCTTGTCTTTGATTTATCAAAGGCTTGCTTGCATAGGAGGGTTAGATTGTTCCTTTGGGAAATCAATGTGTTATTCTCTGCAACTTTTTTTTTTGCCATCATGACCTCAAACAAGGGGCACAAGAAATACATAACTACAAAAGAGGATATGTTGTAAGACAGGGTATTGCTGCAAAGGAAGGGGAAGCGTCTTAGCTACTTCCTGTTACTGTGATAAAAATACTCTACCAAAAGCAACATCAGGAGAGAAAGGTTTATTGCATCTTACACTTCCAGGTCATACACAGTCCATCCCTGAGGGAAGCCAAGGCATGGCAACTAGAGCAGAGACCATGAAGGAACGCCGCCTCCTGCCTTACACACCAACTTACTGGTAGATTTATGCTTTGCTTGCTTCCTATCCAGCTCAGGCTCACCTGTCTAAGGATGGTCCCATCCACAGTGGGCCAAGGCCTCCAACGTGAATCGTTACCAAGACAATTGCACACAAACATAGCCAAGGCCAATCGGATACAGGCAATCCCTCAGCCGAGACTCATTGAGATCGGTGTGAGCTGGGTCAAGTTGATGGCTTGAAGCTAACTGGGACAGGAAGAAAAATCCCACTGCTTTCAGTCCAACATGATTTTGATGAAGACCTGAGAGAGAAACAGAGAAGGTTTAAAGCAAATATTCTGGAGCCTCTTCCACATTGCCTCACCTCCCCCAGTGGAAATCACAACATTTCTGGGAGGACAGGGCATTTCCTTCTCTTTGTTTTTTGATACTCTTAGAAGATCCCATTCCACTGAGTAACCTATCCTGTTCCCACTAATCTATAAAGCAGAATGCAAGTGCTCCTGTGGTGACACTGTGGAAATTAGTCCCCTAAAACATCTCATAGCTCCTCATTCCCTCAGAAATACTTAGAAGGTCCAACAAGCCTCATGGAGGGACATTCAGGAAGGGCAATGGTGCTTCTGGCTAGTGAGATTTAGAAATACCAGACCCATTGCTAAGGCCTTCTGAACAAGTTGCCTGAGCTGAATATCAAATGAAAATAACTAAGTGTAGCTAAGTCACCCAGGATGACTGGCAGGTCCTTACTAAAGCAAAGTAAGGACTGGGCAAAGGAGACCTGCTATAGGTTTCATCTGAGGATGCCAGTAGGGAAACTTCTGACCAGCTTAACAATTAGACCGTAACAACGGAAGTTACAGCTCATGTACTAACAGAGCATCTCCTTCTCTAGCTCATAAAATTTCAAGTTTATATGATTTCTACCATGGATCTCAAGAGAACCACAGGGGTGGAGTGTCTTATAACAGCACTGGTTGGGTTTTAGTGGCCATTTGTATATAGTGCTTATTGGTAACTCACAGACAAGTCAGTGAGTTGGGTGTTTTATGTCTTTCCCTCATCCTATGCTCCTTGCTTTAGGTTGACAAACTCAGTATCAAGTACACTGGCTTGTCCAGTGATACCAGGACGTATCCTCCCTCCCAGTTTCTTAATAGAACTACAATAGTTTTGGTTGAGCATGGGAGAGACTATTACTTTCCCACATCACTCTAATAAAAGGGAAGTCCACGGCAGGAAAAACAACTGTATTGGCAAAAATGGGATGGATTCTCATTCTAAATCTAAATGCCCGATGCTCTGAACAAGTTCTTCACACTGGGGTCAAAATTCATTTTGTGATTAAACACTAAGCATTTATTCAGCACCTATGAAATGAATTTAAGTTTACAAAGCTTTAAAAAAAAATAGCAAAATCCCTAGCTCTCTACAATAGGCAAACCAGAGTTTCACTTAATTTGTTGCTCATCGTTGGGGCCTATAAACTCAAATACTTATTAACGCTGTAAATATGCCTTTTTACTGGCTGGCTGACAGCTCCCATGCTTTCTGTACCGTCTCCTTAAACATTTATGAGTACTCATGAATATGCAAATGTACGATCTAATGTCTGCAAACGGTTGCAAGTACAAATGCTATGTTAATATTTCATACAGTGATGGGGGCAAATCAACAATCATAAATTTTGAACAAATATGCTGCCTCATTAATAACTAATGAGGCAGTACACAGAGCACAAGATTTGGCATTTAAGGCTAAAAATGATGGTTCAAGACAGCCTCCACTCAAAGCCACCACTTCTGGAATTTCTGTAGGTTTTAGTCCTTCCAGAGTGACTTTTGCTAAGAAGTGAATAAAAGGTATTTACGGAAGAGTTAGCTCCTAACACTTGTTTGAAAGACAAAACTACACGACATATCGGGAATTAAAATAACTTGTAAGAGTAATAGACATGCCCAAAAGTGGATCTATGTGTAGGCATATGTTGGTTCGGTGCTCCCACTTGGAGGGCTGCTAAAGGTACAATCAACAAAGGAGAGGGAAAACATCTAGAAGAAACAGAGATGAAGATACCAAAGCAATGGGAAGGTTAGGTTAATAGCTTCTGTCCCTCATGGACTCCTAGGAAGTCCTTTTGACTTCATGGACTACATGGTTTGTCTTTAGTAGGGAGCTCTGCCCTGGGGTTCTGAGCATACAGTGCAAGACTCCAAATATAAGTACTCATGGAGGCCGCTCAGCAGTAAGCATGCTTTCTGTCAAACTTAATGACCTGAGCTGCTTGACCCCTGTGACCCCATGGAGTTGGTAAGAACCAATTCCAACAGGTTGTCTATGACCTATATATATAGCTTTGGCATTCTCTCTCTCTCTCTCTCTCTCTCTCTCTCTCTCTCTCTCTCTCTCTCTCTCTCTCCTCTCTCTCACTCACACACAAATAAAAGCATATATATGTATGTATGTATGTATGTATGTGTGTGTATATATGTGTATGTGTATAGTTTCAAAAACCACTCCAGGCTGTAAAACAGTACATTCTTTAGGCCAACAGTTTTTTAAGAAAGTGGCTTGGTCAATAAAACACTAAAGCTAAAACTTGTGTTACTGTGCATCTGAGACTCTTAGTTACTTTTCTTGTTGCTGTGAGGAAATACCCCAACAAAAGCTATGTAAGGAAGGGAGGAAACGTTTATTCCTTATTTCCTTTGGCTCACAGTCTGAGGGTCTAGTCCTTCATGGGGAAGTCAAGGTGACCAGTTCTTGATGCACCTGCTTTATAACTTATGAACCAAAGAAATGAATGCATATGGCTAGTTTTGCCTTTTGATGTAGTCCAGGACTCAAGCCCAGAGTGGTGCTGCCTTCTTTAGGATGGGTCTTTCTACTTCAGTGAGCACAAGCCAGATGACCCCTGCAGGTGTGCCGGAGACCTCACTCCTAGGGGATTCTAAATCTTGTCAAATTATTGATAGATAACTCTTAGCTATCACAAACCCCTGTTGCCAGCTTGACAACCAAGCATGCCACCTTTAAGCCATCACCTTTTTCTTATAAAGTCTTGGTCATCTCATACAGTGAAAAATACTTTCATCCCAACCTCAAAAGTCTGAATAGTCTTTCAGAATTGCTGTGTCAGAGATTCAAAATAGATGGAAACACCAGGCAGAGGCTTAGAGTCTCGTACGTCTCTGGGTGTGGATCTATTTACGTACAGATTGTAGTCAGGTTGTTTTTGTTTCCAGATTTTAAAAATGATCATGGTCTTTTCCTTGAATGAAATTCAAGACATTCAACAATTTTTCTACTTTGCTGAATTATTGTAGAGAACACCAGTGACCATCTCGTAGCCCTGAAAAGGTAGGACTTACACTAGATTTGAGAAACTAGTATGCATTAGTATATAAACTACCATGTATCCTGGACGTGCTTTCAAAAGCAATTTTAACATAAGCCTAATCATTTGTCATTAATTTGCTGCTCTCGGAAGTCACTATCCTACTTTCAATGTGATTCTGCCACCTTGCCATTTCCAAAGTATTTGTTTCTGTTTCTTCATTCTTATATTCAAAAGTTTCCCTGGAAGTAGGTATATTCATTCAGTTTTATAGATCTTAAAAATAAACCTCTATTTTATAGTCAAGTTACCCGTTCGAGGGGAAAATAGAATAAAATTGATTGATCGAATGCCTGAAAACTGGAATTTTCATTATGTACACTTTTACAAAACAGTCTTATTCTTCACTTCTGAAAATGGGCTCTTGGTTATTGGCACAGACGGACTAATTTACTTTTACCTTCTTTCATTCAGGTTCTGGTTTTGGTTATTCCCATTCTCTTCGTTAGTCAGACCTACATCCAAGTAAGAAACAAGACTTTAGGGGTCAATAGTAGTTTCAGATGATGTGTTTCATGCTCAGTGGTAGCAACTTCTTAAAATAAATCAGCCCTTAATGAAGATCCTCAATGTAATTATATGTTCTCTATCTTAGCTATGGAAGCAATTACAGGAATCTGTACGTGATACAGTGGTATAGAAATACACACACACACACACACACACACACACACACACACACACACATACACACACACACACACTTGGGGATAGGGGTAGGTGTAAGAAGGAGAGTGATGAGCTCAGAGACCCCACACTAATGAACCATTTTATTCTGTAACAATGTAGTTTTGTGCAAGTCCCTTTCTCTTTGGAGCCTGTTTCCTTATTTACAAGGGCATGAGAGAGTAACACAGATCTAGCTAGCCGTTAGCCTACAGCAAGATAGCACATCCCCACCCAACTTTCAGACTTCACCCACACCATAATGATAGTAAGTATCTAGTTTATTTTCAGAATATTTGACTCAGCTCTTCAAAAGTAAAGTTTGTACTTTTGAAAATTCAAGTTTATAACTAGATAAAAAAATTCTGTTTTGACGATTACTCATTACCAACCTCAAAAATAATGTATCTGTAACCAATTTTGTTTTCTGTTCATCTTCACTCACTCTTTTCCCAGCATCACACCCCCCAACACTTCAAAACCCTAGTCCTTAACCATTTTGAAGCAAATTGCTAACATTGGAGCACTTTACCGGTGAATATTTTAGAATGCATTTCTGAACAAAACAAAGTTACACAAATATAGCCACAATTTCATGATCACATCCGAAAATCAGCAATTTCATACCATCATCAAATATTCGGCATTGAAATTTTAATGTCTCATGACTTTTTAAGGATAGATTGCTTGTTCAAGTCATTCCGGTGAGCTCAGAGCAGATATGTCTAGCGCAGGGATTTTTTTTTTTGTTGTTTTTTTTTTCTGCTGATCCAGCAATGACTTCAGTCTTTCTCAACTGAGCTCAGTAGGAGACCTTGCTGCATAGGTCAGAACTCCAACATGAAGGAACTGAAACCAATTTCCTTTTGCTGGGCTGAAGTTCCTGGGAAACCCACTTTGGCCACAGCCTCCTACTTGATCTGATAGTCGATCATCAGTGAGAATCTGATAAAATAAAAAGTTTGTGGTCTTTTCTGTCGTGATTGATTTTTCTTTTAATATTTTCTGAGCTAATCATTTAAAAAAATCAAGGCTTGTATGCATCTCATCAAGGCTCTGTGCTAAACATAACTGCTCTGAGCTCATTGGAATGACTTGAACAAGCGATCTATCCTTAAAAAGTCATGGGACATTAAATTCAGCTTCTGAATCAAAGCTTGGTCACTTACTAGCTACAGGTCACAAAAATTATCTTGGTCTTTTTGAGTTTTAACTGATTCAGTTGTTAAATGGAAACAATTTAAAAGTGGTGGAGAGAATTTAAGTAATTGATAAACATTACAAACAACTGATAGTCATAAAAATCAGATGCTACAGGCCAGGCATGGTAGTGCAAGCCTTTAATCTCAGTGCTTGTGAGGCAGAGTCAGATGGATCTCTGTGAGTTCAAGACCAGCCTTGTCTACATAGTGAGTTCCAGGACAGCCAGGACTGCAGACTGAGACCCTGCCTTAAACCTCTCCCCACACACAAGAAATTTGCTAATGACTAACAAGGAGTTTGTATTTCTAAGTTACATTTAGTATTTATGTTACTATATTACTTTAGAATGTTACTGTAATACCAGTTAAGGAAATCAGAATGATAATACTGAATATCTCCATTATTCTGAACATATGACTTCTCGAAACAAAACTTCAACCGAGTATACGTGGGCATTTTCCTTTGAACTGTGTTAAAAAAAATGTCTTGACTTACGGTTCAAATAAATTTACTAAAGTAAAAGATGGAACATTCCTCACCTTGAGAATTGGAGAGAGGGCGACATAGGATAGGTTTGAGGAGACAGCTTATTGCTTGGGTCTTCACTTAGTATGCTTGAAGCCCTGGGTTCTGTCTTCAGGACTGTAGCTCCCAGTCCTGGTGGAGCATGACTACAAGCCCAGCTTACCAGAGTTGGAGTCAGCATGATAAAAAGGTTAAGGTCATTCTTGACTACATTCATAGCTCAAGGCCAGTCCAAGACAAAGGAGAGAGAGATGGAGAATACTGGATACTAGTATTCAGCTCATTGTCTCCTTTCTACTTAGTCCAGGACACCAGCCCGTGGAATACTATCACTCATAGTTAAGAGGGCTCCCCCCATGGTACTAACCTAATCTAGATAATGGCTCCTAGGTGTGTGTTGCTTGGATTCTAACAGCTCCCTCGGGGGAGGGGATGAGAAGGCTCGGCATCACCGACACAGACAGCGGGAGTCCATTGAAAGCAAATAACAAACTCATTTATTCAATAACAGGGAAGGCCTTATATACCCTCCTCCCAGCACTCAGTCTGTGTGGTTGTCCCTCATTGGCTGGGCACGATCAGGAACTGTTGCTAGGCCCTCAGGCAGACTCCAGATTGGCTCTTAAGGAGTATGTTATGTGCATGCCTTGGCTAGTGGTCTGAGCCAATTTCCTCAGCCCTATGGGCCTGTCCTACTACAGGTGTGTCCAGAGTTTTGTCTCTTTAGTGACTCTAGAGCCTGTCAAGTTGACAACCAGTATTGACTGATTTCCCTCCTTGTCCTAACTCTCAGGTAAATTGCTAGTCTAAGCCTTATGAAAATGACATTGGCCTCTGCTCACTGCCTTTGGTGGCTACCGTTTGTCTTCTTTCTCACTCCAGTGTGAAAAATAGCCAAGCTCCCCACACTGCCCATCTCTTCCTACCACCCATCAGCTCTGTCAGCCCAAAGTCCCAAACAGTATCATTAAAGGGTTATAAAAAGTATTGAAGTCTGTATAGCTTGGCTGGTTCTGTGGCCTTACCTGGTTCAGGTATCTCTTGGCTTAGACACTGTGCTGTATAGTTTTATGTCAACGTAACACAAGCTAAAGTCATCTGAGTGATAGGGAACCCCAATTAAGAAACCGCTTCCATAAGATTGGGCTGTAGACAAATTATATGGCATTTTTTAAATTAGTGATTGATGTGGGCACTAAGTGAGGTTGTTAGGTACTAGACTTAAAACAAGATTAGAGGAGGATAAAACAAAAGATCATCTATCCTCTCTTTGATTCTTCCTTTGGTCTCAAATCTTCACTTTGCTTCTACCATGGAGGCACCAATCAATCAATTAAGTTTGAAATTCTGATTCAAGTTGCTTATTCTCTCTTTCATCTCTGTCTGTCTCTCTCTCTCTCTTGTTTGTGTATGTGTCTGTGTGGGTGTCTTTGTATATCCAGGTTTGTGTGTGTATGGAATTGCATATGGAGGTCAAAGGTCAACATCAGATGTCCTCAACCATTCCTCTGCTTCATATTTTTTGAGACTGGGTTGCTCAGTTAACCTGGAGCTCACTGTATATCCAGGTTTGTGTGTGTATGGAATTGCATATGGAGGTCAAAGGTCAACATCAGATGTCCTCAACCATTCCTCTGCTTCATAGTTTTTGAGACAGGGTCGCTCAGTTAACCTGGAGCTCACTGATTGGGTTGGAGTGTCTCTGGGATGCTCCTGTCTCCACCTCCCCAGTGCTGGGATTAAAGTGTCCATCACCAAGCCTGGTTTTTTATGCAGGTGCAGGGACCAAACTCTAGTTTTCATGCTTGCTCAGCAAGCGCCTGGCCGACTGAGCAGTCTACCACACCCCTTGGGTTTCTCAATCCTTCCCTAATTTGTAAAGCAGCGTCTCTTCTTGCCCTTGGACTCTGAGGAAGTTTCTCTGTTGCTAGACTAAACTTGTGTGCCTTGTAGATGAGGTGCTTTCCCACTTTGTAAATAAAATCAAGGAAACTGACAAATGACAGCATAGAATGATTAGAACAGCAAGTGTGAAAATTTTCCTTATATTGGAGCCAAGAAGCAGATAAGGAGGCTTCTCCTTTGGGATCATAGTTCAGAGCTTCTGCTTCTGAATTAAGCCAGATGATGGATCTATGGGGCCAGGAAGGTACAGTTTGCTCTGCTCCAGCTGATCTAATGATAAGGTCTATTAGAGGCCCAAGAAAAATAGGATAAAATGGAACAGGCTGTCATTTCCAGAGTTCTTAACCATGAACAAACTTGGGGGCAATTGTAAGAAGGAGAATCCAGAGGCACACATAAATCTATACGCCCAACAGGCCTCGATGTCCTCTGTCCAGCCAGAAGTGTGCTCCTGTTCCCGAAGAGACACTGTTGCATCTGTCTTTTCTGGCTTTCCCAAGCTCCAAACACAGAGTCTGCAGTGACCAAGGTTACAGAAGTGTCCCTTCTGTATCTAGGAGCTTCCCTCCGATGATGTCATTTAAATTCATTGAGCTTGTTGCCTCATTTGTGAAGAAGGACTAATAATGACTCCCTCAGTGGGTAATTATAAATGTTAAATTGCAACACGAGAAGTTATTAATTAATTACAGACATTATTATTTATAACAATGATAACAGTAGGACAGATCATTTAGCACCTAACAAATACTCAAGAGTGACACCCAAAATACTGAATTAAAGTCAGCGTATAGGCAGCATCCCATTAGGGCAAATGGTGGTCCCATCCTGAGAGCAAAGGCCCTCTTCCGGTGATAGACTGAGGGTTTGGGGTGAGGGCTAGAGGGAGAAGGTTTGGATGTATCTGCATAGTAAGTGAAATATTTGTCAGACTTCAAGGTTATATGCACTCAAAGGAGAAGGAGTGGAGTATTTCAGTCTCAAATATGCTTGTAGTAAGACATACAGACTAAGTATTAACCCTGCATATATTACCATGCTTATCATGTTATCAGCACATAACATGTTCTCGCTAGGTTAAAAGTGAATAACTGAAGGCTGACACCAAGTAATGCCCTCTGACTTCTCCAATAATAAGTCCAGTTATCTTAGGAGCAAAGAAGCATTTGCTGTTGGAGTGTCAGACAAAGGATCCTATGTAATGTTTCTGTGTATGGTTAACACTCCGAAACTTAGTATGGTTGAACATACAAGGATAACAGGGAGTTGGGAATCCTGTTAGGTCAAGGGTAATAATAAAAGAGCTTGGTAATGAAATGTGGCATGCCAAGTTGTGAGGAGTTTCCACAGCAAAGACTGGAGTCTTGTGACAATCAAAACAAAAATGGAAAGTGGTTTGTTTATTGCACACATTGAATCTTTGATAGAAGGAAGCATATGAAGCGCAAGCCTTTTCCTCTGAGAGGAACTAATTTTCCTGACTATTATTTGAGAAATACTGAAAGCCATGAGCTCGCTTCCTTCTCCTTTTCCATGTCTGCTCTTGACCCCTGACCCACCTCATCAATGTACCTTACACCCTAACGATAGCAGTTTTACTTTGCTCTCACCATGCCTTCTAACTCAGAGTTGCTAAGGTTTGTAAGAGGAAGTGAGTAGTTCTTTAGAGGATTCTCTATTCTTTCTATTCATAGCACAGCTCAAATTTACCCTTCTGACACCTCTTCTCATTAGGCTGGGTCTGTTACACCCCTACCCTATCAACAAGTCAGACTATCTGCACCCATGAGTTATGATGACTTAGCAATCAGTTCAGGACGATCATTTCTTCTGGCTCGTTTTTCTCCTTTTTGAAGAGAGGACACCTTTTTGGACCACCCCTCTTTGTAGTAAATGCCATGGTGCCAGGGCAAGCTCAGGTTACCTTCCTATAAGTAAGAAAACATTATTCAAGAGGGATAGCTAACTTGTTCACTAGGGCCCCATAACAACATCCTTTTGTTCAGGTAGACAGCCCTTCCTTCAAGGACACATAACTAAGGGAGTAGAATGTGGAATGGAGTTGACTCCATTTGTCCCTTTATACTTACCCAGCCAGGCTACTGTACCTGTGCACACTACATGACCACTATAGCTCTAGATATGATTCCTAAGGCATTTCTCAACCTGACGTGGAAAACACAAAATCTTCCTTAGTTCTTCCCAGTGAAACTTGAATTTCTTTCCTTCAAACTCAATTAATGTTCTGTTTGACACACAACTACTTCTTCTTCTCCTCCTCCTCCTCCTCCTCCTCCTCCTTCCCCCTTCTCTCTCTCTCTTCTCTCTCTTCTCTCTTCTCTCTTCTCTCTCTCTCTCTCTCTCTCTCTCTCTCTGCATTTTCCATGACAGGGTTTCTTTGTGTAACAGGCCTGGCTGTCCTGAAAACTCGCTCTGTAAACCAAGCTGCCTACAGATCTGTAGATCACCTCTGCCTTCTGAATGCTGAGATTAAAGGCATGCACCACCACCGCCCAACAACACACAGCTTCTTATAGTGACTCTACTTGCCTAACCCATTCCTATGGTTATGAGACTCAGCCATTTGCCTATTTCTAAAGACTTTTAATTACCTTTTTCTGCTCCCAAATTATTCTGTTAGGTTACTGAGTGAATACGCACCAGAAAGTTTAATGAGATTCCACCATTTTCTTCATTAGTCTAACTTTTCATAATGGTCAAAAGAATTGTAATTGTGCAGAGAGACTTTCTGTTCATCAACATGGTAGATCCCAAGACAGAATTGATTTTTGTGGGGTAGAGATTGGAGTTAAGTCTAGACAGACTGTGTGGCTGATTTTTAGATCAAGGTTTCTTGTTTTGTTTTATTTTTCCATAAAAGAATGTCCCTTAACTGGCTAACTAATTAGAAAGAAGTCTTTGTGTAAGCTTAGCGTGTTCTACTTGGAGAAGGATTAAAAGAACTCTGGGTTGAACTTCATTCTGCTCACTGTGACTCAGAATGTGGGGCTAGTTTTCTCTGAAATAGTGGAAACTATAAAATCAGGGAGTTGCTTACTCAGGGCCAAACTTCGAGGAGTGTGGTGCCAGGTCTGCTGCTGATGTGTGCCACTGGGTACGCTCATGATTCATTGAAGTGCGTACTGATTAAAGAGCATCACCCCTCTTATGGCTTGATTGCAGAATCACTTATTTGATAAGTACTTGGTCCCCAACTAGTAACATTGTTTTCAAAAGTTATAGAGCCCTTAGGTCCTGGGATGTAGCTAGTGATTGTAGGCTGCCAGGTACAGGCTTTAGAGGTTCATAATCCAGACCTGCTTCTACTGTGGGCTTCTGTTTCCCAATCCACCTTGATGTGGGCAACTTCCACCACATGACAAGTCTGCCTAGAGCTCTGCCATGCCTTCTCCACATGATGACCCAAAACAGTGAGCCAAAATAATCCTCTCCTGCCTTAGTTTTACTTTTGTTATTGTTGTCATGGCAACAAAAAAAGGACTATCAGTTTCTTTAGTATCCTTTTAGGTTTTTCTCAACTAAGAAAAAGGGGTCTAGCTGACTGATGAGAGTTCCAGGCTCAGAGAGAGATCCTGTTTCAAAGGATAAGTAGAAAATAATGGAGGAAAACACCTGAGTTTACCTGATTTCTACACATGCATATCTGGGTGAGCACACTTACAGGCATATACCACACACAAGCATACATACACCTGTACATACACACATACACACACACACACACACACACACACACACACACACACACACACACACACACACACACCAAAACAATCAGAAAGTGAAAGAAAGAAAGAAAGAGAAGAGAAGAGAGAAGAGAGAGAGAGAAAGAAAGAAAGAAAGAAAGAAAGAAAGAAAAAGAAAGAAAGAAAGAAAGAAAGAAAGAAAGAAAGAAAGAGAAAGAAAAGGGATCCAGGTGGTGATGATGTATGCCCTTAATCCCAGTACTCAGGAGGCAGAGGGAGCATATTTCTGAGTTCAAGGCCAGCCTGATCTACAGAACAAGCTCCAGGATAGCCAGGGTTACACAGAGAAATCCTGACTTGGAAATCCAAAAAGAAAGGAGGAGGGGAGGAGAGAGAGAGAGAGAGAGAGAGAGAGAGAGAGAGAGAGAGAGAGAGAGAGAGAGAGAGAGAGAGAGAGAGAGAGTGAAGAAAGGAGGAACGTCCAGTCTTTCAGACTGTCCACACAAGACATGTGCAGGGCCCATCTCAAGGTGTTATCTGTCTAAATGCTTCTTGAAAAGACAGGCATACTTAAGTGTTTGAACCTTGAGATCCTATACATTCAGAGAGTTCTTTCCTAAGAGTTGGTCCTCCTGAAGCTCTGACTTCTCCATCCCAGTTCCTCAAACATTTGATTCCAAACAGTGTAAATTTAGTTGGAGAATTACCAATTGTAGTTTTTCCACCTCATCCTTGAGAACAATAAATAGAGATAATAACTAGATGGGGATAAAGGATAGCTTAGTAGATACTTATTTTAAAAAAATTAAATTAGCCCGTTGAAGAGATCTCAGTGTCTCCATGTTCTTTGCAGTATTATTTGTAGTTATCAAAAAAAAAAAAGGGTAATGACTTAAATGTTCATCAGTGGATGAATGGATAAAGAGATGTGGTGCCTATATACAAAAGAGTACTAATCATCCACGTCATTCATAGCATGCATGAACCTTGTGTTAAGTAAAAATAGTCCTGACACAAAAACAAATACCACACTACCTTAGCGTTATGCTCTCTAAAAGGGGTGAGTTCAGCTTTTCTGTGTGGGAGGCAAAGGCTAAAATTGTCCTTTTATCTGGTCTCAGCCTTCTAACTTTGAGTAATGGACAATAACAGCACAGAGCCACCATCAAAACAGAACTCTCGTCACTAACCGTCTACCGCAAGTCCCACTTGTAAAGGACTTGGGTGGCCTTGCTTCTGGGGTTTTGCCAGGCTGTATCCACTCAGCAGTCTGGGGGAGATGAAATCTGGTGCCTGCCAGACTTGCACACTGCTGGTGTTGTAATTTGGGGGTCAGGTTGCCGCTCCACTCTCAGGGTCTTGCTTGGCATCACTGTGGTGGCCCTCTTCGTGCATCGCTGTCCATGTGACAGGTTCCTTCATAGGTGCTTAGAATGTTAGATGCATCTTTCGAGTTGTAGGAGGAGGTAATCATGCTCAGCATGGCTCTGCATGTTGGCAGATCCGGCTCTTGGAGACATCATCAAGACTTTCCGCTATCAAGGCCTCCCATCTGTACACTATGGAACTAGGCACAAGCTGCTCCTGTACCTGATATGAGGTATGACTGTCACATCCATGGGGCTCTCTGACAGGTGCTAGAAGCAGGGGCCCCAGAACAGCCTTGGGTCCCTCAGGCACTTTTTGGCAAACCTTGTTCTCAGAGACCTGGGTTATCTGGAAGGGCTAAGAAATAGATCATTCTCCCATTGCTGGGGTGAACAGAGCTATATGAATGTCTTGGTAATTTAATCACACTTTTAATATCCACCGGAAACATATTTTAATATAATATTGTTATTAATTCTTGGAGAATTTTGTTGACTGTTTTGTCATCTTCAACTCTAACTTCTCTTAGACCTACCCTCCAACTCTTCACCCTCTCCCGACTTTGTGTCCCCCATCTCTCTTTTTCCCCTACCAAGTGCAATTTGTGCTGCCCATATATTCCTGGGTAGAGGGATATTCGCTGGAGCATAGTCAACCTATCAGGAGCAATAGCTTGACAGAAAACTGGCTCTTGCTTCCCCAGGAACCATTATCTATTAATTTCTCCTCAGTTGGATGTGGGGAAGACCTCTTCCTCATCTGCGCTAGCATGTCAACTGGCTTGTTCTTGTGCAAGTCTTATTCAGATAACTTGAGCTGCTGTGAATTTGTGGGTGTAACAGTCCTGCTGTGTCCAAAAGATGCTATAAAACAGTGTTTCGTTGAGATAGACTTTTAACCTGTAATCCGGGCTGACGGGAGCTCACAAGGAAGACCATACTGACCACAAAGTCATAACAATTCTCCTGTTGTAGCCTCCTCAGTGCTGGGATTACCAGCATGAGTCACCATGGTTTGCCACAAAAGCAGTGTTAATTTTTATATAGCTAGGCTCAGCCTTTTTCAAGTCTTTCCATTTGTCTTCCTTTTAAGCATCAATTCCATCTTTAAATTGTTTCTTCCCTCCCATTTTAGTGCTCCTGGTTAAAAGCAACTTTCAATATTTTATTCAGTTCTTTTTCCTTAAAATATCCTGGCTTACCACTTTTCATTTCTGCCCACTGAAAAATTCTAGGACATGGACAGGATTCTACCCAAGTCTTTGCAGCCGTAGTACAAGGATGGTGTTTATCTTCCTCCCAATTCTGGTTAATTTCTTTCAGAGACCTTATGGCCTTTAACTGTCCATATACCACCGCCATTCTGATCATGTCTATTTAAAGTAACCTCTAAGAAATTCCAAACTTCTTCTGAGGTCTCTTCAGAATTGTCCCAGTGCTCCATACCTCCGTACATGCACTCTAAGCTTTCCCCCCAAATTCTCCAGTCTTTATCCACTTTGCACCTTGAAAACCTCTTCTCTATTTGCAAATATTTGCTATTGCAACAGCCCGGCTTCTTTGCATCAGTTGTGCTCTAATGCATTTGTGCTAGGAGCAGAGCGAGTTATAGCATAACAAAGAAGTTACCACATTTCCGGGGCTTGCAAAGTTCAGTGTCAAGATGGCAGCTTCCAGTCAGGGTCTTATTTCTCGGTCAGTTCATGGCAGGAGGCTGAGAGAGCGTAAGTGCAATTGTGGGAGGGACTCTAACTTGGTATCTATAGGAGGCTGTTCCTATGGCAAGGAAATTAATCTACTCATGATGGCAGAACCTTCCTGAACTAACGACCTCATGAAGATCCCCGCTGTCCACATCATTGTATTAAGTATTAATGTTCCAACATGGACACGTTTTTTTTGGACACATCTAAACCTCAACAGGCACACACCAGCAAAAACACAGAAGCATCCCTAACAGGAAGTCATAGAATGCATATATAATGGAATTAATTATACTCCAAGGTAATGACTAGTTTGAGTTATTTCTCTAGAATAACAGAGGCAGAAGGTTGACCACCTTTGCCAGACACTGTGCTGAGTCATGTGTGATTTACATGACCTCTGGTACCAGCAGACCAATCAGCTAGCCTCAGCAATTCCATAACACACTCCCAGGACTTAGCTACAATTATTAGAAGTCCCTTCCATGGCCACTTCAGGTTGTAGTCTACAGTTAAAATCACTGGAGACTAGTACATATTCTGATATTACATTGTTAGGTTGAGTGTTTGTTTGATGGATAATATTTTAAGATTTTTTTAGAAAAAAAAACAAACATCTATGGCCCTCATTAATCACAACCATAAATGTTCTACAGATTGAGCTTGGAGAACTTCAAGTGTTCCTTGCATTCTGTGTGGGGATGTAGAAGGATGCTAATCTTTCTAGCCCTCAGCAACTCGACTTCTCATGTATTTTACTTACCATGTATTTATAACTCATATCATGTGTTATCTCCAATGTTCCCTGTTGGATTTCTCCACAGTAAAACCCAGAACTCTGTTACCACATTCACCCCATCCCTGATATTTCCTTGAGCAAAAAGCGGCCCTGGCAAGAAAGTTCTGGAACCTCTACCACTTACAACTCGATACCAACAAAGGAGCGCTGTTCAGAGTCATGAAAAGATTCTCAGTAGTGTGTTTCAAAGAAAGTCACCAAAGGAGGAAAAGAGAAAAGAGAGAAAAAGCACAAAGGTGCACCCACTACAAACCAAAGCATGAAAATGTATCCAAGTGTCCACGCTGAAGTTCGTATACCATACTATTACAAAGTGTGGCTTTGAAGGAGGCATCTCAGCGAGAGCTCCATAAGAGTACTCCATAAGTACTCAGAGTACTGCTTGAAAGGCTTAGGAAGGGAGGTCAGTCAAGAAAAACAACTTTTCCAAATCTTTTCCAGGGATAGCCCTGCTAGATTTTTCAGAATTTTATTATAACAGTTCTCAGAATAAAATATGACTGAAAGTGATTTTGTCTCTTATGGTTCACATTCAAGCATACCCTACTGATGCATCGTAACTGACTTGGAAGTAAGTCCAGTGCTCAGGGCTGATCTTGTGTTTAGAGATTACCCCTCATTAGGATCTGATCTTCAGTGGACCTAGGAAGTCTAGATTTGAGGGAATCCCCCTAGCAACACCTCCTCTCCCACCAACATATGCCCCCATGAAGAATGATGGATGATCAAGAGTCACAAAGAAATAGTGACCCAGTGACCTGACTGGATCCACAGAAAATCAGCTTCCTAATAGAAATCCAAGGTGTGTTCACAACTAGAAACCAAATTCCAAATTAGAAGTGGCGTTGGCACTCAATGCATGGGCTTCCTTACCCCCTTTTGGGGTGACTTCAGTGAATGTACTTTACTTCAGTGAAGTGTACCAAGGGACACTTTCTGTAAATAGGACAATGATTTGCCTCCTTTCTGCTTTGAATAACTTTATCATTTTTCTGTCATTGGATTAAAAAAAAAATACCAGTAACTTCCTCTCATTGGTGTCTTTAACGTTCTGTTTGGGGAAGGGAGATCCAACCTTCTAGAAGCTTGAAAGACAACAACCTTGAAGGGAATTGGGAATGCGTCTTCATTGTCAGTGGCACAGCCTGCAAACATCTCAGTGTCAAAACACTCTGGATGGAAATTTTATAGATCCCTCAATTTTTGCCCAGTTCCTTCTTCCAGCAGCTGTGCATGGAGGAGGTGGGAACAGTCCAGCACTTGACAAACCCTTAAGTTAGACACTTAAGTAAGAACACAGTTGGCACAGATTGAACTTTCATTGACATTTAGTATTTTTGTACAATTCAGTGTAGATTTTTCTAGAACAATAATTACGGTACAGGCATCCTTGGTCTGATTTAGCATTATGTCCCTGGGGCTTGTGAAACCCTGACACTGTTCCTCAGTAACTTGCAAAGGTCACTTGTAGCATCAGGGTCACCTGGACTAGAATCCCTAGAGGAAGTAGGCAAGATAATGATGAACTGGTCTGGGGCCACCACTTCCTCAACTATCTTGATTGGGAAGCAATTTACTTTTACTTTATATTCTTGCATCAATATTGTTGTCAGCATAGGTGTCAATCTATCCCCAGCTCCCTGGCAACATGTAACAGTTTTAATTTTTTTCCAGCAGATTATTTGGAAAAATACAGGCATACAGTTTCAGTTCAGAAGGCTCTCCCCAAACAAAGAACTATTTTATATGCCTTTGGAGGGCTTGCCACAGAATGAAACTTGTCAAAAGGAAATCTATTTTATTTAACTTTGTTGGAAGCTACACCGTCTCATGATGGGAGCCCCTCATTGTTAGGAGGGGTGCTAAGGAAAAAAACTGGGATTTTAATCGTATTTTCCCTCCCCCTTTCTATTGTTGAATTCTATTTGTATTGCAGATATTGAGTTCTCGGTTCAAGTACATTCTTGTTAATAAAATAGATGGGCCTGTGTTTTCTAAATCCCTACACAGAGTCTTCTCAGATAAAAATCTGTTTGCTTACTAAATATCTATTTTCTTTGTTGTTGGCACTCTCTGCAAAGGACAGCTCACTGCAGGGTGAGCCCGCAGTAAATGTCAGAGAAACCAGACAGAGGTCAGTGGAACGGCTCGATTGAACAGACCAGCAGATTGGCTCTTTTTAAAATGACCAACAGCAAACACTATCTTTCGTCTTTGGGGGGGGTGGGGGGTGATAAATAGGGATTAGTTAAAGAAAATGGTAACACTTGTCAAACTCTTTCCCATGTTTAGGGATTGGAGCAAATGTCATTCAGCCAAATTAACCTGTTGTTATTTTTGTTGTTGTTGTTGGTTAGTTGTTTTTGAGACACTATGTAGCCCAGGCTAGACCGGAATTCTCACTCTTCTTTCTTCATACTCCTCAGAGTGGTAGCATGACAAGCAGGGTATATGCCGCCACACCTGACTTCATCTTCCATTCTTTTTTTCCCCCCAGAGCTGAGGACTGAACCCAGGGCCTTGTGCTCGTTAGACAAGTGCTCTGCCACTGAGCTAAAATCCCCAACCCTCATAACACTTTTTTTTTTTTTTTGGGTTTTTTGAGACAGGGTTTCTCTGTATAGCTTTGCCCCTTTCCTGGAACTCACTCTGTAGACCAGGCTGGCCTGGAACTCACAGAGATCCTCCTGTCTCTGCCTTCCAAGTGCTGGGATTAAAGATGTACGCCACCACAGCCTGGCGCAAGAATTTATTTGTTTTTATTTTATGTGCATTAGTGTATGTATGTCTGTGTGAGGGTGTCGGTTGCCCTGGAACTGGAGTTACAGACAGTTGTGAGCTGCCATTTGGGTGCTGGGAATTGAACCCGGGTCCTCTGGAAGAGCATTCAGTGCTCTTAACTGCTGAGCCATCTCTCCAGTCATAAGTTCTAAGGGTTTTTTGTTTGTTTGTTTGTTTGTTTTTTGTTTTGTTTTGTTTTGAGATAGAGTTTCTCTGTGTAGTTTTGGTGCCTGTCCTGGATCTCATTCTGTAGACCAGGCTGGCCTCAAACTCACAGATATCCACCTGCCTCTGCTTCCCGAGTGCTGGGAAGCAACCACCGCCAGCCATTCTTTTTTAAAGGGTTTTTTTTATTTTTGCCCTAATGCGATCAAGTTACATGGCCGCTCTTTGTGCTGTGTCTTCACCCCTTACCACATTTGTCACTCAGCAAACAACAACCAGGGCTTTCCTACCAGTCTGTTTTAAATGTCTTCCTTTGAGCTGTTCCTGGCTTTTGAGACTTTCATTTAAACATAGTTAAAAGAAAAGAAGGAAGGAAGGAAGGAAGGAAGGAGGGAGGGAGGGAGGGAGGGAGGAGAGGAGAAAGAAAGAAGAAAGAAAGAAAGAAAGAAAGAAAGAAAGAAAGAAAGAAAGAAAGAAAGAAGAAAGAATCATGCATTTTCCTACCTTCGTAGAAAGCTTGAGCCTGCCAATCACTCCTGGAGTACCCCGCTCACATCTGATAGTACAATTTCGATGTTGATAATTTACTTTTGATGCTAATTAATTACAAGTAATCATAAAAACAAATTAAAAGCACTACACTTATCTCAGGTTTTCCTATGCTTAGGAAATAATGCATTTTTATGCATCTGTTTACTTGCTTCATGAAAAAATGTAATAATCTATATTCATAGAAAAACAGCTTTACGGCTCCGCATTGAAGCTGTAAACCGTTATGGGTTATTTGGGCTTCCTCCCTGCCTGAGATGTCAAAACGGAAGGATGAAAGTGAGCCGCAGCAAGTGAAGAGATGAATGTATCCAGGGCCTCACGCAGAAACAGGGGCTGGAGGATTCTGTTTTTCATTTCTGTTTGTTTGTTGGCCAGGCTGTCATTTTAAGAGACAAAAGTATTACTTTGCTCCTCAAAATTAGTGAGGGACAGGAGTTCCAGCGTTGGCTTTGAGATCCTTTCAGGGACAGCAATGCACAAGAGACCCTTCTACGTCTTCCCTGTCTGGGAAAGAGGAGGCAAGAGACGCTTTTTCTCTCCAACAAAGAGGCCTTTTCACCCTGTCTGAGAAAGCCATGAATGAAACCACAGAGCATCCCAGGTAGACTGACTCTGCTTGTACTCGATTTTCATCCTGCTCCCCCTTCCCACTCCTTAAAAGCTAGCCTGGAGACAGCGGAGCATGTCTGGGGCATCCAGGGACCTGCCTGCCCTTTAGGGAGAGACCATTGCCTCTGCCACTGCTTCCCTGAGGAGAAACATCGGTCTATTCCTTCCCCCACGAGCCAAGTCTGTCTTCAGTATTCCATCTGCTTCTCCCAGGGCACACTGGCATTGGACAAAGTGAACGAGGACCAACCGAGGGCAAGCCAAAGGGCAGCTGCTTTTCAGAAGGCTACACCAGGGGAGTCAGAGTCTTTAGTTTTGTTCCACGTCTCACAGGCAAGAGGAAGGAAGGGCAAGCTTCACCGTGAGGGAAATGGACAGCTTTAGACTGTGGCCTGATGGATACTGCTGGCCTAGGGAAGCTGGTGGTGGCCTGGCACCATGTGGAGAGTAGAAGCCCCGTGGGATTGGCTAGCACGTGTGTCTCCCTGACTCACAGCAAGCAGGCTGGCTTCCTGGGTTACCTATGGTAAAGAAGTTCTTATTTTCTGGGCAGGTGGCTGAGGACTGTGTGGGGTCAAAGCTCTGCTGAGACACCTGATCCTGCCCTTGTCCGTTTGTAGAGTGTGTTCGATCCCTCAGGACTGGACACATTTGGAGAAACCCATCAACTACTGGAGTGGTCACGATAGGCTGTGGATTCTTCTGCGCTGTTGCCGCTGCTGCCCCGTTACGTGCCTCCACATGCGTGGGTGACGTGATGGAAAAGACCAGAGTCGGAATTTGAAGGCCGGTCTTCTCCTCAATCTGGACTCTAGTTGTGCGGGCTCGGGCAGATTGCCTAATCATTTTCTGTATGTTTTCTCCTCTGTCAAACGAAAATTAATATGCCTGCCTTTCTCACCCCATCATCTGTTCATAGAGATGAATGAATGAGCATACATGGTTGAGCCCTGCGAGGTGCCTACTCATGCTGGCATTAAGATCCTCTCGTCATCGCTGTCGTCTTTATAGTGGCTAATACAGTTTGAATAATAAAGATGGGCACCTTCACACGTAGTATCTTACTTCTTCATCCCTATCTGCTTTAGAGGCAGATTTTTATCGTCTGTTATATTGGAAAAGCCTATCTTATGTATAAGGAATGAAAAACTCATATAATTTAATATCATCACAGAATATAGCATACAGATGCCGGCATAGACTTGACCTTGATAAGGCCTGATCTATTTCTGCAGAATATTCTGGTGAAGACCTTGTGAGCTCAAGCCGCAGAGAAGAGTTTTTATCAATGGCAGGAGCCTTTTCCATGGCCTTCTTCATGCCGCCAACTCTATACAAACAGCGTGAGTTACCAGGGAAGAGACTTATGGGGACTGGATGCAGGTTCTAACACCTATGGCTTTCTGAGCGGTTCCATTATACCCCATGTTCACAATATACAAAGTATTGACCAGGGAGCAATTGATAAGACACATCCCTAGCATACACATACACTGACCTCCAAGGATTTTTACTGCTGCCCCGCCCGCCTCTCCCCCATCCTGCCCCGGTTCTCTTTCCAAACAGCCTTTCTACCCAGTCCTCTCATTTCAGTATCTGCTACCCTTGGGAGCCTTGGACTGTGCTTGGAGATGATGCTAAAGGAACCAGGAGTTTGTTCAGGGATGTGGTTAAATTTCTCTGGAATATGTTCAAATATTTTAACTCCAATAACTGTTGGGGTGAAATACATCATTTCTGTACACACATCATATACAAGCCCCACCCTAAACCAGATCCTGTCTTAAGACATATGTTACGTGTTAGATATAAGGTATAAGTATGGCTTATCCCTGAAGAGGCCCCTGAAACCTAGTTATTTGATTTCAGCATCTTGGGGGTATCTGGAAGCTTTGAGAACACTGCTAGACTGGGAGGCTTTAATATCTATGATCAACTTGCTTGGATGACTGAAGTTGAAATTGTTAGTTTCAAGTTGTTCAATGGTTGCTCTTCAGAATTTTAATTGCTTTCATAAAAGTACGTTTAGTTTATCTACTTAAATCATTTGCATTTATGAATGTCTGCTTTGCCCTTTTAAGTCCCTGAAAATCCCAGGGACAACATGTCAAAGCATCTGTTGTGAACCTCGTGTCTAGCCCCGTAGAAATAGCAGGGACGTGGGATCCACCATGTGGCCATGTGGGAGCACACTTCGCTGTCAGCACACCTGACCCCAGCCTGCCCGCTTCACCTGCGACCTCGGGGAGTTTCCGCTCTCCAGAATGTGGCTTCTGGCGCCCGTGGAGTTTAGATGAGGTGAAGTTAAAAAGTGCAAGGAGGATGTCTGGCGCAGAGTTGGCAAGTAATAAATGTTCCTTCCACTTGCTTCCGCCCCCTGACTTTTGGAACATGTAGCTAAAAGAAGGAAGCAATCTCTGTTCCTACAAATCATCTTGGAGTTGCTCCCCAATGTTCTTTCAATTCACCCAGCAATGGAGCCATTTCTTTCTCTCCTTGTTCACCTTTGCCCTGTGCTTTCTGTGGGAAGAAGCTGGTCTCTGGCCATAAGCATCCTCCTCCAGGCTGCAGATTCCATCTCTCCCGCTTCCTGGGCCATTTTTGTATGCAAAACACTCATGACATCTGAGACGTCCCACACCCACTCACTTCCCTTCCTGCTTACCTTGGTGCCTTCCAGCTCCTACTCTCTTCCCCTCACTCTGTGTCCTCTCAATTCCACCTGTTGCTTATGCACTAACCACCTAAAGGTCTTCTGTTCTCCCAGGACCACCAAAAAAGAAGAGAGGGGTGGAAGTTGGTGGGATGTGGCTGCATCTTCATTTAAGAACAATGTCACTAGCCTGGGCTACTGGAGGGCTGCTTTCGCAAAGAAGTTGTCACTTTGACCACAGGATAGCTTTAAGCCACTTTCTGGTTCCAAGTTCACCATTCTGAAAGTTCCTATTGTCTTCACAATTAGTGTAGATATTCTTAAAGGCAGTGTGTAGCCACTAGAACAAGTGAGCCATGTTTCATGTCAAATTAAGCATGCAGGAGCACAGAGAAAGGTGACTGCATATACTCCTTCTCTCAAAAGGTACTTCATGCATGTCAGAAAGAATAACCGAAGGAATATCTTTGATGCCTATTTCTCTTCATCATCAAATTGTAATGCAAGAGAAATTCAATCAATTGAACTCTCGTTCACTTGTTGTTAAGCTATCAAGTCTTACTTTAAAAGATATTTGCCATTCATGTACGAGAATCATATAGAGTGACTAAATGTCTGTGTCTAGGAAATAGGTTCATGCCTAATGACTGGCAAGAAAACTCTTTGGCACCATCACCAAGTAGAGGGCATAATAAGCCTTTAATTTCATCTCTTATACCTCCCATGCCCATCTCTTCTAGCATCGACCCCAAAGCACACAAGTGAGTGAAGCCTCCTCCAGGTCCAGATTCATTCACAGAGGAGGGAGGTTCAGTAATGAGAGAAGAGTCTTCAGGAATGGTGATCAGCCAGCAAGAGGCAGGATGATCACTTAGACTTTGAACCAGGTCACATGTTTTTCTATTTATTGGACTTTTGTTTATACAAGTTCTTGACCAATGTTTAAAGCAGTTTGTAGGGGCCTGTATCATTATTCTAACTATGCTAATGGAGAAAGATGAGGCTTTAAAAAAAAAAAAGACTTCATTACTCACTGTTAGACTGAAGGCTAGGCTCTCTGCAAGGAGAATTGCAAATCCAACAGACAAGCAGAAACTGAAGGAGACCCTCCAAGTGTTCTGGAAGTGAGGTCTTCAAAATGGAGAGTTGCCCTCAAAAATGCTACTGTAGCCCTCAGAGAAACAAGAAAGTCTGGCATGATAGTGCAAGCTACCAGGGTCTGGTTTGGGCTTGGATAGGATGTCTTTCTGTGACTGCAGAATTAGTGACAGGCTAGGACCTAGGGAAAAATGTAAAAGGCTTGGAGTTAAGGCTCATTCTTGAATAGTAGGACATGCCATGTAGTGGAAAGGCCAACCGATTCAACAGCAGGAATAGTCTGATGTTTCCCCTGGGGCTCACATTTCTCTCTCAATTGTGGGTGGCACACTAGACAGTGTCATGGTAGGAGCCCTCGAGAGCTGGCTATTTAGGGCTTCAAGGAAAGCCCCATCTATGAAACCATTTCCCATCATACAACAGAAAGCTTACCTATATCTTAGGCCTGAGTTCTAAAGCAGCAAGCTGAAAGCCATGGACTCATTCATTCATTCATTCATTCATTCATTCATTCATTTATTCATTCACTTTGTTTTCTGTTTTCCAGGGATTTGACCAATAATTGAATAAATGCTAAGTGTCATGGTAAATACATGTTGAAAACATCCACAAAAGGAATAAATGGCTTCTGCTGCTAGAGAGAGTCACTCATTCATGAATGCAGACAGTTTATAAAGTGCTATCTTAAATGATAAGAGAAATAACTTGGCAATATTAGAATAGATAAACGGTATGAAAAGGCCACAGGGATCTAGAAATTGGTGTAATTCTTTCCCCCTAAGACAATACAGCAGTAGATCTCAACCCATGACCCGCAAACCCTTTGGGGGTTATATATCAGACATCCTGCATATCAGATATTTACATTACAATTCATAACAGTAGCAAAATTACAGTTGTAAAGTAGCAATGAAATAATTTTATGGTTGGGGGATCATCACAACATGAGGTATCCCAGCATTAGGAAGACTAAGAACCACTATATTAGGGACATTTATATATATTAAGCAAGTACGCTTACATCAAGCCATATCTACAAGCCCCCAAGTTAATTACTTATTGGCATATGATGCAGGTGCAGTGAACTCCCCAAAGATCATGTGCCATCTCAACTTTCATGTGAACACACCTGTGTCTTGGCTACTCCCTTTAAAATTCAGAACATTTCCACACCTCAAAAAGTTCCCTCACATTCTCAGCCAATGCCTTGAACTTGGAGCTAACCACAGTCCTGACTTCTGTCACCTTCCATTAGTTCTGACTGGCTGGAACATCCCGGAAACAGAATTATAGACTACACACTCCTCGAGGCTCTCTTTCTCTACTCTTCATTAACTCAATGAGAACCATCCAAATTATGTCTTTATACCAAAGTGAGGTAGCAGTGGAAGACAGGGCTGGCTTTTAGAATTTTCTTGAGGGGAGTTAATTGGCTGAGAAAGCAAAAACAGATGGAGGAGTGGAAAAAAACCATGAAAGTTTAGATTCCGTAGGGGGCAGGTTTCTGTTCTAGAGAGGCCGCACACTAACTGCGTATCCTGGGATTGTCGTCGCTTTGAACTCTCGTTTTTTTGCCGCTGCACAATACCAAGGACTTTACAGAGCTATCAACTTACGTGAAAACTCACTTTTAAACTGTCAAGAGTGATACAAATAGATTCTAAAGCAGTTACCAGTTTGCAGTTTGTGCGAAAGTTTATGTGTGTGTATTTATGAATGACTAAAGATACATAAAAGGCATTTTTTCCTATTATGCTTTTTATAAGCGTGCTCTTAACAATCAGTTGGATTTTTATTACTCAAAAGCAATTTAACTAACGTTCAACAATTGCCTTGTTAAATTTCAATTTTTATTCTGCTTGCATGTAATCTGAAGCTAAAGCATGAGTTGATATTCTAAGTCTGGGGATCTGGTTGCCAAATCAAACAATACTTTGAATTTACCAGACTCGCTAACACCTGTAGTAATACACGTTCAAGAGTGCCCGACCTCAAGCATCTATTTCCTTCTGTTACAAGTCCTGCACAGTAAACCAGCAGGAAAACATTCCACAGAAGGAAGGGAAGGTTGTAGACTTTGTCGTCGTCTTTTTTTTTTTTTTCCCTCTCCTTTCAATTTCCAGTTTGTGGCCACAAAGGGAAAAGCAGAGATGTCTGTCCCTCAAAGTAAGAAGCGATGGGAAATAGGTAGCCCTGAAAAACTGACGCTGAAGTCAAGTTAGGGAGAGGAGGATTCCGAGGCTGACTTTTTCAAATGTTTCTTGAATTAATTGGCAAATACCTTACCTGCACTTTGGAAAGAATGTAAGTTCAAAATTAGAAAGCGGATTCATTCAAATCTTCCACTAACTGTTATTAATTTTCTTGCTGATGGGAAAATGAGGAATTCATTTTCTCAATGGAATATGTTGCCAGCCATGATCTGGAGTATTTTGTCTATAAACATGAAACCAGAAACGTTGGCGGGAGGAGACATTAACCAATCTCCTACCAGGCTGTAAGTAATACCACATCCTCCACCTGGCACCATTAATAATCTTACTCAATGAGCCCTTTATTATTAATATTACTGGTATAAAAAATGAGCCTGCACTTACAGGTGTAACTTAATGAGGCCCATGTTGCGGCCAGATGTCTTACAAGGCCAACCCCACTGCCACAGTACACATCTTTGTGCACATTTTTGTAAAAAGAACCATCTGAAAGCATTCATTTCAAAAGCATATTCATCACGTAGCCTGGGCAGTTTTAGACTGACGCTCGTCTACTTAAGTTTAAACAGATGGACAAAACCTGGTAGTTTATATTCAACATACCTTTAAAAAAGTTATCTGATTTAAACTGCCAACTACATTTTCTTCGTTGCACTGCTTTCCTGAAAATGTTGAGAGTTGGCCCGTCAATCAAACCCAGAGTTGAGAGGGATAGCTGCCCTTCAACTGGCCCCTGCCTGCTGCCTGAACAGACAGGGAGCTTTGATGAAGTTCTTTTCATTTTCTCCATTTGCTAAACTCCAGAACGGATTCTTGACAAATCACAAGTGGCCATTGAAAGTCAAATTGAAGTCTGAACTGTAACCATACATAGATCTGATTTGAACTTCCTGACCGAGGTCTTTCAGAGGACGTGAAGAGACAAATAAATTTGCATACCTGGTCAGCGTTTTCTTGACAACTTACTTTGTATACACAGGCCTGCTTTTCAATGCCAGCCAGGAGTGTGGTGCTCGTCATCAGTTGGCATTGCCGGGACTCCATTAGGGTACAGAGAGACCGAGTATCTAGAAGGGGTTCAAAGTAGTAGAGATGATGACTTGGGTGAAAAGTAGACAATATATTAATTAGTCCTTGAAAGAATAATATCAGGATAGATAGGGGAAAACCCCAAGAAAATTGAATAGAGAACAACGTCAAACAACACAGAAACTATGTGGGGTTCTAAGCAGGTGTGACTGTCATTGTCAACGTGGCTGGGTTTAGAATCACTTCAGAGACACACTTCCGAATATGTCTGTGATGAGGGCATTTCCTAAGAGGTTTAACTGAGGTGCAGACCCTGAATGTTCACGCAACCGTCACGTGATCTGTCGTCCCATGGCGACTTAAAGCAGGGCAGAAGACAAGCTCGGATGAGCATCATTGCCCCTCTCTCCCTGGTTCATGGCTGTGGGCTCGATGAGACCAACCGCCTTCCACTCCTGCCGTCATGTCTTCCTGCCATAAAGAACCACATTCTCCCTTAAAGCCCGAGCAAAAATAACTCCCTGGTCATTACATTCCTCTTTCTTCCCCAGGTATTTTGTCACATCAACAAGAAAAGTTACAAACAGAGAAAATTAGAACCAAGAAGTTGGGCTGTTTCCTTGACAACCTGTCTGTGTGGTTTATAAGCTTTATAGTCGGACATAGAAGAGATTGGACATGGAAGACAGAGACGCTCTCAAGGGTTGCAGGCAGGGATCAATGGGCCATTCTGGTGGGAATGTGAGAGTAAGAATGATAATAGAAACAGGGACAGTCTCCACTCATGGGTTTGATGAGTGGGAAGAAGGTCTGTATTAGGAAGTGGACTAGAGGTCATTCATGTTACTCTCTGGCAAAGAATCTAGATGTATTTTTTTCCCCCAGTGGTCTCAGAATCTGAATGGGGTTGAATTCAGAAGGAATGAACTTAGTTGTTTGGCAGAGAAAATTCCAAGACAGAATGGCGTTCAGGCTGTGGAATTGTTACCGCACATTGCTCCTATCAAGGTTGACAGTGAGGAAACAGTATGTAGAGCAGAAAGACATGACAGCATCAAGTGTGGCAAGAAGAGGAGTGGGAGGGGGTTTAAAGTCGTGGACAAGAAGAGTGCAGATAAAGTATCTGTAGTTGCTTAAGAGATTAGAGCAATGAAGAAGGAAGCTTACATTTTTGCACTTGGGCAAAAGAAAAGCTAACCCTAGGGTAAAGCTGCTTCCATGAAAACCTCCAGCTTGCCAAAATGAAAATTCATTTGAAAGGAGAAAGACAGAACAGAGAAAACTATGGTAAGGGCTCCCTGCTCAAAAGTAACCAGTGAGAGATGCGTTTCTCCAGGTTTGGCCAATACACACAGAGGCCACTAGAACTGTGTTAGAATGAGGCCAGACCACGTCTCAAGCTGGCAACAGAATTTGGCAGCAGCATCTACATTGTGCTAGTTTTGCAGGGAGGCAAAATGCTTGAAGTACAGGGTAACAGAGGCTGGAAGTAAGGGCCCAGAAGGCTACTGAAGCCAGGCCGTGAGTGGCAGGGTCAGAGTCTCCACAATGCAGACCTGAAAGTCCACTGTATATGAAATCATGTACCAGAAAGCCATGGAGGTGAAGGAAAGCTTCAGTGGGGATTTCAGGATGTGGAAGATTTACCAAGGAAAGCTGCAGGTATGGGATGATGCAGCCCAAAAGAGAGGCTAAGTTTGATTCTGGTAGGAGAACTGAGGAGGTGGTGTGACCCAAGGTTGTTGGAGCCTGAATGGTTCCAAGAGCTCAGGTGCCAGACATATTTTTGTCCAACTGAATTTCTGCCTTGTTTTGATCCAGTTTTTCCTTAGTTTGCCACTATTTTGCCCATGTGGGATGGGAATTTTATTTTGTGACCTTAGAAGTTTATGGTTTGCTATTTTTTATTATACATCGGCTCACGGTTAAGAGAATTCCTTTAGCCATAAAAGAGACTTTGGGCACTTGAACAATGTTATAACAAACAATGTTATAACCTTTAAGGCTTTAGATACCCTTAAAATTGGGCTAAACACATTTTTTTTTATTGTAAGATTGACATGAGCCCTGGAGAAATAGGGATAAAAATTTATGAATTAAAAGTAATATGTTTTGGAGTCAGGTTGATAAGGGATGGACTTGAGATTATTAGTTTTCATTGACAGCTTGACTGGATTTAGTATTACCTCTGGGTATGTCTATGGAGGCATTTTCAGAGGTTTAACTGGAGAGAGAAGACCTACCCCGAATGTGGGGGTTCCTAGTCTGATTAAAGGAGTGCGGAGGAAAGGCAGATAAGTACTAGGATTCATCTGTTTCTGATTCCTAACAACAGATGCAAGATGATGAGTCACCTATCTGCCAGTTACTAAGCTTTCCCATCGCGACAAAATATATTTTCTTGTAAACCGCAAGCCCAAATAAGTCCTTTCATGGCATTGCTCCTGTCAATGAGAAGAACAATTAACACAGCAAGCGTTTGATTTGACTCTTTTTGAATGTATTTGGTTTGAATCTGTTTAGGATTTTTTTACCTAAAAGTTTCGGGACTGGTGATAAGGTAACAGTACCTGCGTGTCTCTGAATAACCTCAGCCATGACCTCAAACTGTTGTATCTCACTTATCTAGTGAGAATATAGAGTTTAGGATGACCCAGTTTCTTCTGATGGCTGTTTAAAGACCATTTCTCAAACCTCAGTTGCATCTTCTTGGGAAAACCTTCTGCCTTCCCAGCAATGGGTCAGAGAATCCCTCTCAGCCCATAGAGAAGTATTTCTGAGAAGAGACATAGCAAAGCACTTGGATCCATCTCACTACATGTTTAGTGTCATTGAAATATCCCCAGGGGTATTGATAAAACACGCCTAAGAATCTTTTAATGCATTTTCGCACTGATGTAGCATGTATGTGGTCTATTCAGTCCAGCTCAGATGTTGGCATTAATGCATTTACCCACTGGTGTAGCATGTATGTGGTCTACTCCAGTCCAGTTCAGATGTGTCAGCATTAATGCATTTACGCACTGGTGTAGCATGTATGTGGTCTACTCCAGTTCAGATGTCAGCATTAATGCATCGCATCTGTACACTGGTGTGGCGTGTATCCACTTGTGCGGTTTGCTCCAGTCCAGCTTAGATGTCGGCATGACTGAAGAACAACAAGAAGATGAGGAGAATCAGTTTCTTAGTTCAGTTACTTCCCAGGACTTGAGTCTCTTCTTCTACTTCCAGCTTACTGATCTGTGCCAACCACCCTCTGAGGAAGGGCACTCTTGATTCTCCTTTTCTTTCCTATTAGAGTGGCAGTCTACCTAGCCTCCTTCCCCCTTCCTCTTTATAATTGTTCTTTCTCCCTCTATAGTTACACTTCAGCCTTTCCATAGTTCAAATGGCAAAAGCCATGTCTGATGGTTCTTCACTTCCTATATTCCCACCACAGTCATCTGAATGGTTTCCCTGTTGATTTTAGTGGTAAAGATACCGATAGCATCTTCCCCCAACCAGTTCCTCTCTGCCTGAGGGAAAGTGATTTGGATGCTAGTCTAGAAACCAACTGTTAGATGCAGTCAAACATCAGGAGGCAGAGCCTTGGGAGACGCTGGGGAAGCAGGAGATTACAGTTAGATGGTGCAGGTTTTGAGAACAGTCTGAACATCTGATGATTCTGTTTGGGGCAATAGTACCGTTTCCAAAGAGAAAACTGCTGAAGACAGGGGTGGCGTGAACTGATGAGACCAGAGGGAGACTGGGTCCAGGGAACCAAGTTTCAAAGATAGAACTTATCTGTAGGAATGTTAACTGGAGTTATTTGTACTATCTGGGAGATTACTAAGTACAAACTATGCCTCGCAGTCAGAGATTGGCTTGGTAAATCAACATCACAATAAATTAAGACAAAGCCATATGATGGAATACCGTGCACTCAACAAAAATCGTGTTCTTGGACACTATTGAGGAAGCATATTTCAAAGTCAGGATTTCATAATATTTACCCTCATGGGAGGCACAGATATCACATAGCACAGTTGAAATCGCCGAGGTTAGAGACGGTTGAATTCCAGATTCTTCTTTGCTCAACCAGAACCAACTTATAATGTTATTTTCTAAGCCTGATTACTTAAGACATCCAGATCTCTGCATTGTCCCTCTTCTGGCTGAACTTACAGGGTCATGGCAGTGTTTAATATATTTGACTGAAACAATTGTCATCAATTTCTGGCACAAAATACATTTTAATGTTCTATGTACAAAAATGAAAAGTCCTCTGGTATGGATCGCTTTTAATTTGAAATACAAACCTTTCTTTCCTTCAGGACTAAGTTTGAGTAAACATGTTAGGAACAGACTAGACAAAACTCACACATCTCTGCCTGGGGTGTTCCTTAGCAGTGGAAAAATACAGCATTTGAGATTCCACTGTTATCAATTGGGGCATTCTTTTGTAAGCACCAATCGGTTTCACAGACTAGTCACTGTTTAAAGGAATCCTGCTTTAAATCATTTCTTTTAAAGCCAGTCTTAAGAGAAGTAGAAAGCGCAGTGAGTAAATAAAGTTCAAAGCAGGCTGCAGTGACCAATGAAACAGTTAGCTGTTGCCTGACAGAGCCCTTAAAATGCCCAAGACTGGAACCTCTGCACTTTGCTATACCCTCAGTGCAATTGCGCACTTGGCAGAAGGGCTGTCTTCTGTGAGATATCCCCCATCACAGCTCACCAAACTGGCCTGCAAAGAGGCACCGCTTTAATTGTGTTGCAAGAAAGAAAACAGCACCGTGCTCTCAAAAGGACAGAATACTTGTAAAATTTATGTGGCTCTTTAATACAATGCGCTTCGGTTTAAAGAGGTGGGGGATTTACATGTGTTAAGGGCTCCTACAAATCTACTTTACCCTTTTTTGGAAAAGGGCAACACAATAATAGTTAAATTTATGTGTACGATGTCTGTAGGGTAGAGCTGCTCCAATCGGTAAATATTACACAGCAGACCTACGGCTTCTGCTTCTAATCTCTAAGTATCTCCGACAAAATGCTGTGTTCTGAGTGAGGGCCACTTAGCCCACACTCTTTAAACTTTTGTGGTCTGGCTCTGGATCATGAACAGAAGATTATAAAATCTAAGCTCTAAATGGGCTCCTTACCTCCGTCGTTTCCAGATTCTGCCCACCCTGGATATAGATGTCAGTAGACTCTTTCCTAAATAACACTTTCAAAATGCACGCTTTTCTATTGAATTCTGCAGCCTGTCTATTTTTATCTCCCTGTCCTTACAAGTCTCCAACAAGTGTATCTTGATTTTATTTTACCACTGGGAGAAAAACTTGTTCCTCATTTTTCTTCAATATGCAATGTAGGAGCTAATCCTGTATTAGCTTGTCCACTTGTACGCACACACACACATTCACATACATACACACATTCACACACATACACAAACTCACACACACACACTCACACATACTCACATCACACATATTCTCTCACACAATACACGCATTCACACTCACACACACTCACATACACAGGCATACACAGGCAAATGCACACATACAATGTAATTAATATAGTTTACCACAATATGTATGTATATATTGTTCACTTTAGAACTGTTCCTGGGCAAGCTCCCTACAGAGTTGAAGTACTGGGTTCCCCTTGTCTTGTTTTATCACAAGATTTTTAAGTGCTCTTTGGAAACAGTTTATGGGACCAGGGCCAGACACCTGATCCATGACTTATACCATTTAGAATTTCTCTTTGGTTAAAAAAAAGAGAGAGGGACTAGAGGTCATGAGGATTCCTGGCCCATGAAAACTTGGTGCAGAGTGAGCGTCTGGCAAGAGGAGCCAGGGCGGGGAGCAGATGGTGGATCATGTGGCCCCGGAGAGAAGAGCAAGTCTGGGAGAGGAGTTGCCTTAGCTCCTGATGGTTCTCCAGGTCCCAGCTCAGTCTTCTGAGGACTGGCTGTGCTTCCTGTACGGAGGCTCTTTGTGACATCTCTGTGTTGTTGGAACAAATCCCACGAGTTTGCAGCTAGGTGAAGATTTGGTTTTCCAAACCCAACTGAATACTCAGATAAATGCCCACCTGGTACTGTGGGTCAGAAACCTACATTTGTCACCCAGCTATACACAAATAGGTTTCATTCACTTCTAAATATCACGCATGCTCAATGCAAGAGGGTTGTCTCGAGAGAGAAAGGAGTGAAGGCTTAGCCCTCTGCTTTCTCTCTCTGCTGATTTATTTTATTACTTTATGTGTATGAGTGTCTCATCCACATGTATTTATGTGTACCACATGCATGCCTGATACCCATGAAGGTCAAGGAGACAGGCCAGATCCCCCAGAACTGTAGTTAGAGGCCATTGTGAGCCACCATGTGCTAGCTGGGAATTGAACTAGAATCCTCTGGAAAGAGCAGCCAGTGCTCTTAACCACTGGGCCATCCCTCCGGTCCCTGATTTCTCTTTTTATAACTTCAATTATATTACTCAATCATATTACTACTAAAAAATATTTGGTTAAATTTAATGTTTTTGACAATTTCGTACACACACACACACACACACACACACACACACACACACTCACTCACATCTATAAAGTACAGAGATCCTGTCTCCCCCATTGGCTGCTCTTGTCCTACTCCTGCTGACCCCTTCTATTTCCTAATCAGTCAGTCATCGCCCCCCCCACCTCTTTGTTTATCTTTCTTTTCTCTCTTCCTATGTTTTACAGGGTCGTCTGCAGGAACATGGATGGGCAGTTTACTAGAGTACCAGCAACTCACGCAATGCCTACACTACTAAAGGAAATGACACCCCTCCTCTGGCAGCCATTGACTGTTAGTGGCTCCTCTAGGAGGATGGGGCCTCCAGAGTCCTCCCATCCCTTCCCTGTGGAATGTTAAAGGGCTCAGTCCTGTGTAGGTCTCACGCAGGTATCCACAGCTGAGAGCATCACATGACTCTTAACCAACAGAACAGGCAGGAAAAAAAATGTTCCATGAGAGGAAGCCCTGTTGGTTCTAAAGAATTTTGAGAAGGAAGCCTGTGTTTCCTACAGACTGGATTGGTGAACTAAAGGAGAAGACTTATAGGAAGGAGGCTGAAAGGTAGATGTTGGGACCCAGTAATCCAGCATGTAGGGAATACAGGATAAGAATAAGCAAGCAAATAGAGGGGGGGGGAGAGAAAAGAATGGAGGGGCAGCCATGGGTTGGAAGCGCCTCAGAGGCTAAAGTTTGACGTTCCTAATTTGGAGTTCAAAGGATTGAGCTGAAAACGATGCTTAGCTAAGCCGATTGACTTTTCCTCACACAGACTAAAATTCTGATAATTTGTGGAAACAAGATTGTAAAATATACCTTTTAGGGTCTAATTTTGAAAACCATATTTGGATATAATTGACCAGCCATAATCTCTATGTTTGGTAGGACAGGACCTTTGGTTTTTGTCTCTAGATAAAGATGTAGTTCCTAGTTGTCTTCCATGCAACTTCACACACACACACACACACACACACACACACACACACACACACACACACACTTGCACATATATACACATACCCATGTACACATACACAAACTCATATACACTCACGTACACACACACATGGGTACATACATCTAAAAATACCAAGAACAGTAAAGAGGGCTCATTTGGAGCAGGAAGAAACAAAGAATCCTAAGGTCAGCATATGGAGACTTGAGCTGGGCTTTATAGTTCTTCAAATCATGTCACAGTAGACAGGTGACCCCCATGGCCTTAGCTGTAAACTGTGACACATATGGAGCCTATCTCATTGTGCTCTTGCGAAGACAGAGAGCACGCAGGTGAGGCAGCTGGGATCCTGCCACTCCTATGTGGTACAATCCTCTTGCTTTGGGGACTTTTCCTTGGCCATACCTCATTTTTGTTGGCCACACTGACACGCTGCCGAGACTGTCTATGTGCCCTCTCTGTACCCACCCCCGCTCCTCCCCCACCCTCATTAGATTTCCCCTCATCTGCTTAGACTCACTGTTTGAAGTATATCCTGCCTCCTCGTGAATTCAAGGCTGCTTGCAGAGCAGGTATAAATGCTTCCTCACCTGACCTCTGGGGCTTCTCCCCTTGAATGCATCACACACAGGAGCACATTTATGCTTTTCCTTTATGCTCCAGCTACTTCTTGTAAACTGCCTGAAGGCAGAAGCTAGAATATCATACCTCATATTCCCTTTGGTATTCTGAATGCTATTTAGTGCTAGGTACTTAAAGAAAATAAATGTATGTTTTTTTTAATGTCTTTGAATAAAAGGGATAATACTGCAAAGGCATTGCCTGTAGGAGGGCAGATGTGCTTTTGAAGCATCTCTTTTATCTACGTGTTGTCTTTGAAATTCCTGGAAGGGGGATCGCCACTCATTTAAACACGCTACAAGGTAAAAGAGAAGGATGCCTTCTCCTCCGAGACAGGTAGAGAGGACTGGTGTTGACGCAGCCTCCTTTGTTTTCTGCAGTCGGAGGAGAGGGAGTTGATGGGGAGCAGAAGATTTATGTTCAGTGACATAGGCTGAGTCCTCTAGAGATATTTTCCTGTGTTCCAGCCCTGCTCTGGGATGGTCCTGGGAACGGTCCCAAGAAAGCAGTGACCTCTGCCCCAGGATGATGGTGTATCAGTCAACTTTCCTCAAGGCCTAAAGAGAGGATTTTACCTTTTTTATTTTTCTTTTCTTTTTTTAAAAATTCCCCTTGTAAGGTTGAAATTCCACCATTGCTATTTACAAGACCAGGTTGGATTCTTCTGAAATTTTTGTGCAGGAGTAAAAGCATCATTTTATCCTAACAAAATGGGATAGACTCCATGCATTGGCCAACAATAAATCCCTATTTTGAATGAACGGCGTAATGTGGTGACATTCCACACAAGCATTCTTCAATGTAACCTCTTAAAAATAATTTCACTGTAAGGCAGGTGTGGCAGCACACACCTTTAGTCCCAGTACTTGGAAAGCAGAGGCAGTAGATCTCTGAGTTTTTGTCCAGCCTCGTCTACAGAGGGATTTCTAGGACAGCTAAGGCTACACAGAGAAACTCGGTCTCAAAAACAAACAAGGAAAAAGAATAATTGTGGGGAAGCACATGCTTTTTTTAACCAGTCTGAAATTTGCTTTTCCAACTGTACTTCAAACTCGAATTCTAAACTCTGTAGTCTAGTTCTTCTTATCAAAGACTGTGTCCAAGAGAAGAGAGAAAATCCCCCCCCTTATCCATTGCAGCTGAAGAGGAGTCACCCTGGAGTCAGAAGAGAGGAGCTGGACAAGCTTACTTCCCTGGGATTTTCTAGAGGTTGCCTGCTAACCCCTGGATACCGCTGATTAAGGGATTCTCTGAGGACACACTTCATTACTTCATTGCAGAAAGTACCTGAACAAAATCTAATCCCTGTGCATCGTCAAAGACCTTCAGTGAAGAAGAGCTGCCATAAGGTCATGGAGGGAATCTCAGTACTTGGATTAAAAATCCAGCTTCAACATCTACCAGTTGTGTGATACCGGGGAAGGAGTAGCCTCCCGTGACTCAGTTTTGTTATCTTTAAAAAAGAACCAACTCAGAAACAGTTGAGCAAGGACAAATGACTGAAGACCTGTGACATGCTCACAAGGTCCTGGCAAATGATAAATATTTATTTAAGTGTTAGCCTGGCTTTGATACATGCCTGATAAGGAACAAGAGGGCAGCCGAGGCAGACAGCAGCTGAGAAAACTAGTGATGGGAAAAGGGGACAAGCATATCACCACAGCTTGTCCCTCTAGTCTTCAAATACCCGTGTCAGGTTTCCTTTCTGGTGACATCACCAATCCCCGTGCCTTCCAGTTCTTGAGCTGAATGTCTCCCAGTCCTTTAGCGGTGCGGTATATCCACTCCATCTCATTTCTTTTGGGGCCGGATAACTCCTTATGGTGAAGGCTATTCATGTGTTAGAGGATACCGTGCCAATGCCAGTAGCAATCCCTGTTTCAAAAATACCCCTCTTTTCTAGGCACTGCCATAGCCTTTCAGAGGCAAAATTGCCTTGGCATGAGAATCATTGACATGACCTCATATTGGATCTAGAAGCTGCAATTTCTGGCTGTTTTCTGCATGCAATTTTGTCTGTTTTACTAGACCCAGTGAAATTTCTGGGCAAGAACCATACTCGTATCTTGCCCAGCCACCAACCCAGGCCTACATCCTCAGACTTCACTTAAGTACTGACTGTTTAACTCAACATTAACCATCTTGCTAGTTGGTTAACTTTATAATGAATCATTTGGGCTAAGATGGATCGACATAGAGACACACCAAGAAGTTATTTCTACTAACTCAAGAGTACATTTCCCCCACTTAGAACACATTAACATAACAAAGTGCGTTTTTGTTGGTGTTTTTTCTTTTCTGGGATCTCAATGTACTCCACACAGTAGCTGGACTCCGTGAAGTCTGGAGGCAGTTCCACCTAGTCATTTCCTTCTTTACAATGAACCAGAACTGTCTCAAATCCTCCGAGGATTTGTTCTAGAGATCACATTGCTACTGATGTCATGATGCCTGAATTTTCAATCACAAAGATGTTCGGCCAAAGAGAAGGCATGGGAGATTCTACCCTGTGCCTCAAACATGGCCTGGCAGTGTGTGCTCTTAATAGCCCTGGCAAGAATTCCAGAGGAGACTGTTTATTCCCTTGAGAGGCTTATTATTTTGACATTTACCACACACCCTGATAAATACAAATTCCACACGTCCGGTTTTGCAGCGATATTTTATACTTCTTTTTGTCTTGCAAATGGAGATGCTCATGTGAAGATATAAAGAGGAATAAATCAGCATTGCTCAACTCAGCTCTCATTGAGAACCACAGGTTTGGGTACCAAAAGCTTGACACTGACACTAAGAATCAAACTTCCTGTTTTGCTTCACTAGAGCCACAGTGGTTCCTGCCGCACAGGAGGGGCTCACAGGACACTGTGTGTAGTGTTCAGTAGACAGATGTATGTCCCGAAGGGAAGCTTTTTAGAAGTGCTTGGGGGGGAGGGGTGTGCATCTTAGACTTGCTGAGGGGTCACTGTGACTCTCAGGCTTAGATCTCAGGAGATGAACAGTTGTGCTGATGGAGGATGGTGTCAAGGACAGTCAAGGACAGTCATAGGAGCACAGTTCTTGACAGGAGGTGCTTGAAGTACTTTAGAAACTAGTAGACAATGGGAAGTGGAGCTGTCATGTAGAAAACATCTTTTCCCTGTAGATGTGACCAGGACAGGGCCAGATGATCATCCTCAAAGGGCCATCAAGTGGACTTAAAGCAAGCAGTGTCATGGTTATATGACCAAAAGATGGACCACATTAAAGCTGGGATATCTGAGCTAACCATACTCCAACAAGGACACATGCATTACCTGTACGTGGCCAGGTAGAATTCAGTTCCATAGAATTCTCTCTTCCGGCTTCATCTCTGGTAATAGTCCACTCAAGAATACACTTTCATTGTTTCTAGGGAAAACATCATCCTCTCTGACTGATACCTTTTCCTTGAGAAAATTTATCCTCTAGACTGTGTGCTGTCTTCTGGAGTCTAGCCCAAGAAGCACAAAGTATGTGGAAAGCCTGAAAGCAATGGAGTGGAGACTCAAGCATTGAGAAGCAAGTGATTGAAATACCAGATCAACGTGGATGGAAAGAGAAAGCAAAGAGCTCTCTTTTCAAATGGTTCAGAATATCTCTGCTTCAATTTTCCAAGTGTAGGCCGAGAGCTTAACACACAAAAGACGATCTTATTTCTCTCTCTTTCAAATCTTCATCTCAGGAGGTGGTGAGAGGGGAATACACTTTTGACTGCTATAGCAATGAGTGTTCAAGGCATGAGACATGTATTAAGTGCAAGTCCCAGAGGAGGTAGCACTACTCAGGGGTGAATGGTGCGGCCTTCTGAATTCCCAATGAAATTCCAACCCCCTCCATTTCCTACTCTGGACAACTAAGCCTTCTTATGTCCCTCTTTCTCCATCTCTAAAACAATACGGCTGTTTGAATAAGAATAGCCGCCATACCCTCATCTATTTATATGCTTGGTCCCCAGTGGATGGACTATTTGGAAGGGTTAGGAGCTGCGGTCTTCTTGGAGTGGGTGAATCCTTGTTGGCGGATGAGTGGCCTTTGAGACCTGGTGTCTCTCTCTGCCTCTTGCCTGAGGATCAGGATGTAGAGCTCCCGTTTACCTTTCCAGCACCATGTCTGCCTGCATGTCACCGTGTTCCCAACCATGATTATAATGAACTAGCCCTCTGAAACACAAACAAGCCCTCAGTTAAATGCTTTCTGTTGCAAGAGTTGCCATGGCTGTGGTTTCTCTTCACAGTAACAGAACAGTAACTAAGACAGGGAGGAGCTAACAAGACTTCCAGACAAGGTCGCAGTGAGAAGTCGCAATGAGGTAGTAGAGATGGAGTCAAGAACTTGCCTAGCCTATAGCATAGTTCTTTCAAAATACTAGTCAAGGCCTTTTAAAATATTTTAATTAATTTTAAAAGAATAACACACGAAACTATCTATTTAAGTATATATATGTGCACAAAAATATGTGCACATGTATGGGTGTATGAACATGCCTGTGTGAGTGTAATGCATACACCTGTGTGTGCACAGAACCCAGAAGAAGGTGTCAAGATTTCTGGCTTGGTACATGGGTATAAGGGCCTTAACTTCAGTCCTCTTGAAGTACTTTTAACCACTGAGCCTACTCTCCAGAAAAAAGTTTGAACATTTTGTTATTTTTTTTAAGGAAAAAGAAATTTGTTTCAAATGCTTTATGTGCATTTGAATTTCTTTATTTTTTTCTCTAATTTCTAATTTTTTTCTCCAATTTCTTGGAGAAATTTCTTTTCTCCAAACACGGAGGAAGGTGTAAGTATTGCAGGTTCTAGGAATTTTCAAGATCTCCCTCACTCTCTTCAGTTCTAGTTAGGATTTGAGAAGATGTGTTGAAGGTCACGGAGCTGGCAGCCACAATGGTAAGGGAAGGGAAGGAGTAAGAATTCTGTGCTTTGTTTCCTGAATTCCCACCAAAGAACTCTGTGTTAGTCTACGAATGGCCACATCTGGTGACATTCACAGACTAATTCTACCAAACAACAAAAAATCAGGACTTTAATAAATCCCCCTTTCTCTGTATTTGGCTTGCACAAAGATGGGTAGATGGATGGATAGATAGATAGACAGATGGATTTACCTATGGACCAGTGGGTAGATGAGTGGACCGTGTGTTTTCTCTTCATTAACTGTGCCTTAAAATGTGTGGGTTGCCTGTGTAATCCACCAGTAATACCAACAGTAAAGTTTGCAGCCAGGGAGGAGAAAAGAATGTTCAGGGCCGTTGGTGTGATACTGTCAAGTGAGACATCATCACCTTGGGGTTAAGCATTCTCGCTCACGTCAATACTTGGTAAGAGGAAATTACATTATAAATAAATTGCTACCTACAAACAGAGTGGTGTCAGGGTCTTAGGATCATTTAGAGGCATTATTTAAAGTCCACTAAATTTTCTGTGAGTAGAGAGCAAATCTTTCCGTAAAGCCTCTATTACCGGGAAGAACGGCAGTATCTGCTCAGGCACACACAGCATCCCTACATTCAGATTAGGATGGGAAGTAAAAATAAAATAGAATAACACATCCGATTGAAACTGCGGGAGGACACAGTAGACAGAATGTAATTAGTTGGGTTGACTGTCAGCCAAAACCTCAGGCAGCCACCCCCTTGCTCTTCTGAAAACTGCCTGGAGATTTTTAATGATGTCGAGCAGTTAGGATCTTGGTCTTAAATCTTCCCTGAAATGCAGGGCGCCATTGTTCCCTCCAGCGACACTGGGATATTGGTGTTGTTTGGCATGGAGGTGCCCTCAGAAAGGTGAACCCTAATTCCATGAGCACCAATGATTCTCTCTCAGTGTTTGGTACTGTCAACTCTTTAACCCCCACCAGCCCAGCTGACTTTGTGATGGCTTCAAAAGGAACACGCTTTGCTTTATGGATTTGATTTTCACTGTGGCTTTCCTCCCTCCCTGCTCAAAGGATGTGACTGGCGGAATTCTGGAATGGAGTCGTCAGTGTGTTAGTTCTAAGTCCAGATATGGAGCTCAATGGTGTGACATGCAAGAACAGGTACTGCAAAATTCTCCTGCTGTCCCTCCTCAGGATCCCTAAAAGAGCCAGTGATGGAGAAAGTGTGTGTGCGCGCGCGCGCGCGCGTGCGTGCGTGCGTGCGTGCGTGCGTGCGCGCACACTGGGGAAGGGGTGGGAAGAATATGGGCAGATAAACCAAAATGCTAGCACTGGCTTTGAGGCCTAGCTCTGTCTTTTAAGTGGCACATGACCTTAGACAGCCCTGTAAGCAAACTGAACCTCCCGCTGAAGGAGCAAAGAAGTATGGAGACTGATTTCTGAAATCCTTGTCAGTAATCAAATATTTTTCCCTGTGTACAAATGCACCATTGACAGTACTCTCCTGAGCTAGAGATTGGGAACCCAGAAGCCTGAGCTGGTCCAGGCCTCCTTTCATGAGGGTTGTGTGTTGAACCTGTCCTGTGGCTAATGACTGCAGCTGCTTCTAGCAGAGGCCATAACATCTATAAAAGGCCAAGATACTGTGGTGTCAGAAGCAGGTAACGAGCATACACTGATACCACATGCTTTTTTCCTTTTATTTCTTTCTCTCTCTCTCTTTTTTTTTCTGTGAGCTCTCTACACAGGAGTTCATGGGTATGATGCCAACTCTCACAGACAACAAGGATTTATTGTATTAATAATCTACAAATTATGGATTGCAAAAACAAAGACATTTGGGGGATTTCATTGAACTTCTACCAAAAAAGATGCCTCCATGCTGAGGTTTTCAAGTTCTTCACTGTGCCCAGTTGAAATTAATTATAAACTATACATCTATTTGCATATTAATTATGAAAACATATCATGGAATATATTTATGATAAAGTTCAATAGAAAAACCACAACAAACAAATCAGGCATCTTGGATAAAAATCATGTAAAATACATAATCAACATGATTTTCCAATACTAGGCTTAGTAATGTCTTTTTTCAATGATGCAGTTTGAACCATTCAAATAGATAGAGCACAGCTTGATTTATATTTAAAAAAAATCAGACTGTTTATAATGGCATCTACACAAACAATGATGGAAAGGCAAAAAGTAAAATGACTTTGAGGGTTTTGAGGGACAGTTCACTTGATAAAATATTTGCTTTGCAAATACAAGGATCTGAGTTCAATTCTCATAACCCATGTGAAAAACCCAGGCATCAGTGGCAAGTGTTTGTAGCCTCAGCACTGGCATAGGCAGAGCCAGGAAGATACACGGGGCTTGCTAGCCAGCCAGTCTCGCTGTCTTATGGAGCCCTGAATCGGTGCAAGACTCTGCCTTGGAAAGCGAAGTGGGTGTTTCCTAAGGAGCAACCTGAAGTTGACTTTTGGCCTCCATGGTCACATACAGGTGTGCCCACACAATGAGCATGCTCACACACTTGGACATACACAAATGACTTTGAAATCTTTTGAGTGATGACCGTAAAACATATCAGAATCTCATTCTGTGGTTATCCCACTGCATGGGACTCAAAAAATGGAATACAAGTTGTGAAAATTCTTGATTTTAAAAGCATTTTTAGCGGGTTGGGACGTTTTATCAGTCTGGGAGGAAGGCAGAGTTCTGTGAGTTGAGGCACTGGTACAAGTGAGTCCAGAAAGCGCAAATAACAAGAAACTGTTGAAAAAAAAAAAAAAACAAAAAAAAAAAAAGCATTTTTTTTTTTTTGGTCTGGAAACATGTTTGGCATTGAGAGCACTTGTTTTTACAGAGGACCTCAGTTCAATTCCCAGCACCCACATCTGGTACCTCACAGCCACCTGTAACTCTAGTTCCAGAGAATCCAGACACCTTCTTGTAGACTCTGAGGTGCCTGCATACACATGTTACACATACATACACTCAGGAACACATAAAATAAATAAGTTATTTTTAAAGTGATTTTTTATTACAGATTACCTGTGATGCAAAGCATGTACTGTAAGTGTTGTGTGCTCTCTCCATTTTTATTTGTTTTGTTTCATTTTTTTTTTTTCTGAGAACACTTTTCAGACCATCTCTTTAACTTGGGAAATCCTGGTTCTCGTGACTTGCTGCTGTCTCCACATGTTTCCATTCTCTGGTTTCTTCTTAACATCTTGTGCTCTGTCCCCAGGGCCATCACCTGGGATGGGAACAAGGCAAAGAGAAGAGACGCAAGCAGGATCACATTCCTTGTTTATTTCATCAGAGGCAGGCTGCTACTCACATTAGCCCTTTCTGGCTAGACCTTCATGTCCCACCCACACTGTTCACTTCTGACCTGAAACTCTAGGACTGTGCAAGAGAGAATGGCAATATTCTATGGCTAACTCTGTGCAGTCCATAAGAAGACTTTTAGTTTCCTTCGTGTGTGTGTGTGTGTGTGTGTGTGTGTGTGTGTGTGTGTGTGTGTGTGTGTGTGTGTAGACCAGAGTGTCTTCCTCTACCACCCTCCATATTAGTTTTTGAGACAGAGTCTTTCTCTGAATCGGGATCTCCCTGCTCCAGTTAGCAGGCTGTCTAGTGAGCCCCTGGAATCGTCCTGGCTTTACCCCACCATAGTTGGGTTTACAGGTACAAGCTAACCAACCATGCCTGGCCTCTGTGTAAGTTCTGGGTACCCAAACCCAGATCCTTTTGCTTTCACAGCAAGCAAGTTACCAGCTTACCTCTCTCTGGCAACCAATGAGGCGATTTTTTTTTTTTTTTTGATAGACAGCTTATTGTCATGAGACGGATCAATGGAGCTGAAGCTGACTGTGTCCCACAGCTTCTCTTCAAGTCAGTGTGCCCTTGCTAGTCCATATATCCACCTCAGAAGTTCAGTTCTCTCTATGAGAAATGAGAAAATGGAAGAAGAGAGTCACCCAGTTCAAAGTGGGAAAAAAACAGAAGAATGTACGGCTTTTTGAGGCTCCATTATGCAACCAGCACCGTGCCAGGTGCTGTGAATGCAGATTTCAGGCACAATCCCACATTAGGACTGACTTGTAAAAGGCTAGAGATGTTTTTTTCCTTCTTTCGTTCTTTCTTTCTTTTTTTTTAAGGGGAGAGAAGGGGGAAGAGAAGGGAGAAGAATGGGGGAGGTAAATGGAGAGTCTCTGCTCAGGGAAAGAACTGTCCCACCTCATCAGAGTGACAGCCATATGAGCCTGTATCTGCCCCATCCCCCCAGGACAATAACTTTCTCTGCAACCTGACGTCACCCCATCTCCTCGACTTCCTTCCTTCTGTCTCATACACGGCACTCTACAGCGACCTCTCTCTCTGTCATCGTTACCCAGACACTCTCGAGAGGCCCCTGGCATTACGTCCCCCTTTGTCCTCAGCTCCCCAGTCTGACTTTGGCTCCATCACGCCAATCCAACATTAATACTCTTCCTCCCGACTCCCAAGCAAATCCAGACTTGTCACTGTAGACAGACATCCTAGTGTGGCGTTTAAAACACGTTCACCACTGCCTGTAACCTGCTTCCAGGCCCCTCTCAGCCATTCTCGTTTTTAGCTTCTCTCTATGACTTAAACACTTAATCACACAGCTTGCAGCGCCCTACAAGCACTGGCTCCTTTCCCTTCTAGAAACTTATCTTCTGGACTAGTTCCTTGCCCAAGATCATGCTCTCCATGTTCTTCTAGACCTACTTTGTTGGAGAAGCTCTCTGAAGCTGCCCCCCCTTTCCTCCTCTGGGTTAGGGGGTCTCTCTGAGCTCTTTCTGCACTCATAGGGAGTTCCAGGGGAGTTACTCCCATGAGTCATTGCGATCATCTGTCCAAGCATGAAATGTACTGCTAGCTGCTTAGTCCTGATCTCTGTGGCCTCCGGCACAGGCTCCAGTGCCTCTGTGTCACATTGCAGCTCCTTCCCAGGGCCTGTTCTTTTCCTGTGTCGTTGATGTTCAGGTCTTATGTGTCGTGTCCTCTTGCTACGTCCCCACACAGTTAGTACGTATAAAGTATGTGCCCTCAGTGGAACCTCTCTATGCATCTCCTTATCATTGCCTAAGAAAAATAATGGAATTCAACTCTAGCGGACAGTCAAAAAGGATTTAGTGAGAAAGATCTTGAAGCATTTAACACAATGTCTGGGCTGTAATAGATGCTCAGTAAGTATGAGTGCTTGGTAGTGTCCCCATTTGGCATTTTGTTTATTTTTTTTCCCAGAAAATTAGGGTGGTTTTTTTTTTATTTTTTGAGACTAGAGGGAAAGACTTTAAAACTGATCATAGCACATTAAAGTTATCCTCACTCACAGCTGTTTTATGCTCGTACCCTTTGCTCCTATTTCTTCTTTGTTGTTAATTCCAACTAATGTGGAAGTTTCACTTTTAGATTTAGTCCAAGCACATTGGGGATTTGTTTACCCAGCGTCTCTGTATCTTTTTTTTTTTTTTTTTTTTTTTTTTTTTTTTTTTTTTTTTAATGAGCACCTTGTTTTTTAGGGAGAAACTTCTACCACTATAAGTGGTCCTACTTGGGTGTCAATCCAAGTGTTCTTGCCGGCACTGCTCTCTACCCAGAAAGTCAGGACATGATGTACCCCAAACCTGGATAATGGCCCTTCTGAGCCCTCCTTACCACCAAGCCTCCTGATTCTCTCACAGTCACTGTTCCCATCATCTCTGAAGTTCTTCCAGCTTTCAACTTAGAGAATTGATCATTCCTTTCATTGTGTGACTTTTTAATTCTCTATATGTCTATCGATCTTTCACATAAATAAGTCAAATTGCGATTATGTGGTTTACTATGAAGTATGCCCAAGAAGGTCAACATTACTCAGGAACAATGAGGCTGAAGGAACCATTCTTCTTTTTTTGAGCACATGAAAATTGAAATAAAAAGAAGTCAAAAGGGTGGGACATAGTCCTAGTTTCCAGGAGACTGTGATCCACAGGACACAAAACCAAATACAAACACATTAAGGGGCAAACGGGAGGCAGTTCTGTAAGTAAAACAACTATCGCCAATATAATAGAATTTTAATGGAAGATGAGAAACGGACGGAGGGGGAAGAAAGAACATAATGAGCATTATGAAATGAAAAAACTCCATGCATAAGGCAGAACGTAATTGGCCCTGGAATGTAGGTGGGCTTTGAGGGAAATGAAGCTGCTGAACTGAAAGGAAGAAGCAATTTAGGAAAGGCATGGCAATGGGACAAAACTTTTACTCTCTGGGTCAATGAGCTCACTCCAACAGTAGCAGAATGAAGTTAGTGGAAAATGCTTGGGGTGATTGAGTGGATAACTGTGGTAACAGAATCTTGACTCTCCAAAGGAGTCTATGCCTTAATTCTAGAATATACACACATGTGAGGAGACATGGTACAGGGGAGTTCAAGTAAAAGATAAAACTAAGATTGACAAGGATGCCAGGCAGTGGTGGCACATACCTTTAATCCCAGCACTCGGGCTGCAGAGCCAGGTGGATCTCTGTGAGTTCGAGGCCAGCCTGGTCTACAGAACAAGCAGCTCCACTAGAGGAATCTGAAGTAACAGGATGTGAGGACTTGACATGGCATTGTTTGCTTTGAAGACAGGGGAAAGGGACCTGAGCACAACATGTAGGAAGGTTCTCGAGTATGAAAACAGACAGAAATGCACCCTTCTTTTTCACCTCCAAATGGCGTGTAGCTCTGCAAAACTTTGATTTCAGCTCGTGGAGACCCAAGTTGACATTTTTTTTTTTTTTTTTTTTTTTTGGTTTTGGTTTTTCGAGACAGGGTTTCTCTGTGTAGCTTTGCACCTTTCTTGGAACTCACTTGGTAGTCCAGGCTGGCCTCGAACTCACAAAGATCCGCCTGGCTCTGCCTCCTGAGTGCTGGGATTAAAGGTGTGCGCCACCACCACCTGGCTCCAAGTTGACATTTTTATCCAAAGAACTTTGAGATTAATTTTGTTTTAAGCCTCTGAGCTTGGGACTTTACAGCATAACTCCTTTACAACCAGCGAGAAAAGAATGGTGGTGTCTGAAGTAAGGAAGAGAGAAAAGCTGAAGCTGACTGAACAATTAGAATGGATGCTGAACCAACCAAAGGTGTAAACTCAACAGCCCTCAAGGGGCATGGGACAGACTCTGCAGGAGGCCTTCAGCTTGGTTCTGTGTGGGATGAGTGGCCTATTGAGACTTTCATCAGGGTCGTGTTCTCATAAAAGAAAAGAAAAGCAGAAGAGTAGTGTGGTAGGTAAAGAACTGATGTTTGTGGTCTCTCCAACACATCTCCAGCCACATTGGGAGTACATTTTTATTTCAAAGTTGCCTCGTTTCAACATAGTGACATTTTTGTGACTCTGCATGACTCACCTGTGGGACCTGCCAGTTCGTTCTGTTTGATTATTTGTGTATACATTATTAATGAACCAGATCCTGGTGTTCACCGCTGAAGCCAGGCACAGCTCTTTGGCAGGCACTTTTCTCAGCAAGAGAAACAACTAAATGAAAAAAATTAAAAATTCATAACATTTAAAGACTCCTTTCTTGTATAACAAGTTATAAATTAGAAGGAATGATTTAAAAAAAAAAAACTCATTTTCCAAACAAGAAGTGGAATAGCAGAGACCAGAGCATCAGTTAGACAACCATGAGTCCAGCAAGCAAAAATGATATGACTCCTTGAAGAAGTTGTTATGGATCATTTGTGAGCCTCACTCTGGAAAAGGACAATTTCGTCCACTTTCTCTTCCTTTGCCTACATATAGTCAATAACACACTTTTTATCCAAAAGATTTTAGCCCATTAATTTATGCCATTAACATTTTTTAATTCTTTATCATTTTAACATAAGCCACTTACATAAAGAGACTTAAACATTAAGAGGTCTTTAGTCTTTGGGTTCTATGATGTGGTACACACACTCTTGTATTTTTTATCATTAAAGGGGAAGCTATGCATGCAATATAATAGATGGGCATGGACTTTAATTGAATGGATGCGGTCTCAAGTCTCAGGTCTTTGATTCATCAGCAAGGGTGTTAACTGATAATTTTCAAGCATAGGTGTCTAACTATAAACCCAGGATAAAGGTAATGTTGCCAGGATAACAATACAAATCACACACAAAGAGTTTTCTTTGTGCCAAGCTGATTTCCCTGTATGTTCATCAACTCCTTTAATTCTTATAACTCCACCATGTGTTTGGTACATTGTACAGATGAAGAGACTCCGCACCATGGTTTGTATATGATTTGGTGATATGTCCGAAAGGCATGTGCTGAGTGTGCCATCCTCAATGTGGTGATGTTGAGAAGTGATGGAACTTTCCAAAGGTAAGGCCTATGACAAGGATATTAGCTTATTGGTACACTGCACTCAGAAAGGATTAATGTAGTATGTAGCCCTTGGGAGATTCCACTTGGTTTCTATGAGAGGAGACTGTTATAATCAACCAATCAATCAGCCTGGTATCTGAAACACTGTGTGCCTCTCTCACTGCAGGATCTGTCTCTTGATGCTGTCTACCATGCTGGGATGTGGTCAAGGGAACTACACTTGAAATCAAACAGATAGGGTCACCCAAACTTGGAGTTTTGTCCCTAAATTGGTGAGTTGTAGAATATACTCAGCAACAACAGAAAACAGCTTCAGATGCCCAGGCTCAGGGGAGTTCTCTAAAGTTTTCCCCAAATCTAGGGTAATATACAGCAAGAGTAGGAACTGAACCCAGACAGTTCGACCCTAGAGCCTTAATCATTTTGTTGAAAGTCTTTCTCAACTCATGTTTAAAGGATTATTGAGGTATAAGAAGAAGGAGGAGAAGTAGAGGAAGAGAAGGATGAGGAAAAAGAAGAAAAAGAGAAAAGGAAAGGAAAGAAAAGAAAAATACTCAACTAAAAAGTGGTTCTATTTCAAACTTTTCATTGTGGTTGGCTTTTTTTTTCAAATGCATTTTTCTTCTACAATTATGCTGCACAAATATCGATCCTTTCTAGGTTATTCAAGGCAATTAAATATGTACAAGTAATAAATTCTAAGTACAAATAAATATCACACATTTGTCATGATAAATTATACAGGCCAAGTGGCACAGACAAGAAATTGCACAGTGGATCATCATGGAATAGGGGACAGAAGGTTGATAAGAGTCAGAGGTCAGGGATATCTGCAGAAAAGCAGTATTTGCAGGACATGACAAGGCCCTTGCACATATGAACCCACAGTCACTGTGATTGCTTGCAATAGATCAGGCTACCTGAAATCTCAGCATGGATTGAGGAGGAGTTCATGAGATTCCACCCCTGTCTTAGGATAGCTGCTGGGGTTGCAAAATCAGTTTAGTTTTCTCGGTGGATGTGGCCACTGACAGGCTACTTGCATTTCAATAGAGGGACCTACACCCATTCACACACTGGAAACCTGAGGTGGACTTAGGAGATTTAAACTTCCAGAAATACAAGAGTGTGTGAAGTCCGGAGGAAAATTGGCAGGAAGAATAGGGCAAGAATTAGAGGGGAGGGGCTGGGAGGCAGATTTGATCAAAACACATTCTATGCGTCTTTGAAGTTATTAAACAATAAAAAGAAAACAACCCCCCTTGCTGCCTAAGATCCTAACTAGATAAGAATGAGGAAGTGAGTGAAATTGTGTGTGTGTGTGTGTGTGTGTGTGTGTGTGTGTGTGTGTGTGTGTGTGGTGTGTGTAGGTTGTAAAGGAGTTTAGCAGAACCAGAGTACCCTTGATGATGCATATGCATTTCCCTTTAACATTTGTTATTTGTGAATTCCTTTTCCCTTAGTACTGGCATGTCACTAGTGCTGGCCATTGGATTGCTTTTCTCATGAGGAGAAAGAGAAATGGACAGAGGAGATATCCACTATATGAGTACATGAGTAGGGTCAGTTGTCTGTGGAGGAGTTAAAGAACCAGGCAGGTAGAAGCGGATATTGTTGCTGAGAGTATTGTGGATACCAAGCGAGAGAAAAGGAGGCAGTCGAGCTGTATGGTTTGAGTGTGAACTATTCCTCAGAGGCGTGTGTTTGAACACTGGGTCTCTGGTTGGCAGTGCCCTTCCAGGAGGTTATGGAACATAGAAGAGGTGGTACTTCACTGGACAGATGGCTGCATATGTGTATGTGGGTTGTGGGTATCAGTGTTCCAACTCAGTTCAACTTCCTGCTTCTTCTCTCTCTGCCATATAACAAGCAGTACCCATCAGAGAGTCCCAGCCACCATGCCTTCTCTTCCATTTGGACCATGTCTTCTTAAACTGTGATCAAAAGTAAACTCTTCCTCCCTCAAGTTGCTTCTCTCTAGTGTTTTATCACAGAAATAAGAGAAGTTGACTAATACAGTAGCTGAAGCAGAGTCTCCAAACTTATGAGTTCAGTTCAATACACCACTGCACTCTATCACTTTGGTCTAATGATGTGAGAAATCATTTTTATAGGTATATGCTAGGTTTCTAAAGTTAAAAATGAACAAAATAGTATTTTTTTTTTCCTTTTTGATGTAAACTAACTCTGGCAGTTTGTTTCCTGAAGCTTGCTGAGAGGGGCCCCTACTTATAGGTAGGGATAGATGCGTAGACATTGTTGAGACTGGGCATTCTTTCAAGGGAAGCCACCCTGAGTTAGGTCATCAAAGGCCTTTAGGCCGAGGCAAGCCTGTCTTCTCAAAGCCACATGGCTGAGGCATGGTGATATTGTGTTCCCCAAAATATGTGCACTCTAATAAACTTATCTGGGGTCAGAGACAGAACAGCCACAATATTAAACATAGAGGATAGGCAGTGGTAGCACACACCTTTAATCCTAGCATTCCAGAGGCAGAAATCCATGTGTTCAAGGATACAGCCAAGCATGGTGACTTACGCCTTTAATCCCAGGGAGTGATGGTAGAAAGCAAAAAGGTATATACAGCACATGAGGACCAGAAACTAGAAGCTTTTGGCTGGTTAAGCATTTGGCTGGTTAAGCTTTCGGGCTTTTGAGCAGCAGTTCAGCTGAGACCCATTCTGAGTGAGCACTCAGAGGCCTCCAGTCTGAGGAAACAAGACCAGCTGAGAAGTTGGCCAGATGAGGTTAGCTGTGGCTTGTTCTGTCTCTCTGATCTTCCAGTGTTCACCCCAATACTTGGCTCCAGGTTTGTTTTTATTAATAAAGACTCGTTAAGATTCCTGCTACACTGAAGTACTGTCATTGGGAAGGATCTCACAGCTGTTCTGGACTCAATAGCCTCTGGCTCAGTTGAGGCTGATGTCTCTTTATCTTAAGGTCAAGGGGTCCTGCTTCTTCTTGGCCAATGCTCTGACTTTCACATATGGACCTTGAGGAGTATATTTAATTCTGAAATCCACACCAATATGTTTCTGAGTCACCACTAAAATAAATAAATAAATAAATAAATAAATAAATAAATAAATAAACTTCTCTAGGGACAAGTATGGTGGCACACACCTTTAATCCCAGCACTGAGGAGGAAGAGGCAGGGGGATCTCTGTGAGTTCCAGGCCAGCAGCTAGGGCTATAAGGTAAGTTCCAGACTAGCCTGGGCTATAGAGTAAATTCTAGGCCAGCCTGGGCTACACAGTAATACCTGGCTAAAAGAAAAAGAAAGTCCTCTCGTTCTCTGACTGATTTGGAGCTTAGACTTTAAAGTCCTGAATGCATTGTCCCATAGAGGTCATACAGTTCATCCAATGCAGCCCTGTCATCCCATAAACCTTGAAATTACCACCATGACCTTCAATCTCCCACCACCACGAAAGCCAAAATCAGAGCTATGTTGTCCCCTGGGACACAGGTTATGCTGGTATTTTGGTATAATTAACCATGCAACTACTACATGTCAACGAATATGAACATTCCCTTCTTCCATCAGCATGGCACTGGCTTTGGACCTAAACTGTAGCAGGAATCTTAAAGAGTCCTATTAATAAGATCAAACCTGGAGCCAAGTATTGGGGTGAACACTGGAAGATCAGAGAGACAGAACAAGCCACAGCTAACCTCGCCTGGCCAACTTCTCAGCTGATCTTGTTTCCTCAGACTGGAAGCCTCTGTATCCTCATATCTGAATGACTTTCAGCTGAACTATGCTGCTCAAAACCTAATAGCTTAACCAGCCAAATGCTTCTAGTTTCTGGTCCTCACACCTTATATACCTTTCTGCTTTCTACCACCACTCCCTGGGATTAAAGGCATGAGTCACCATGCTTGGCTGTATCCTTGAACACATGGATTTCTGCCTCTGGAATGCTAGGATTAAAGGCGTGTGCTACCACTGCCAAACTTAAGTATCTAGTGGCTTTTCTGTCTTCTGACCCCAGATAAGTTTATTAGGGTACACAATATTTCAGGGAACACAATACCACCTCACTAAACCTCACAAATGCTTGGGGGATGGAAGACAACTCACAAACCCCTATCCACCTTCATATTGCTAGTGGGTTTTTTGTGGGTCACAGGACAGGGGCCACAGAAGTAAAATTACTGAGTCAGCCATCACATCTTTCAAGTATTCTCAAGGCAAACACTGCTTGGCAGTCCTTGGTGGGACTGAGGGGTGTGTGTATGTGTGTGTGTGTGTGTGTGTGTGTGTGTGTGAAAGATGGGCTTCTGCTGCCTCTCGTGGCTTCCTACAATGCCTGCTGTGTCCTTCTGCTTCACAAATTGGGCAAATTTTCCAGTCCCATGGGGGGGCCTGCAACAGCAGCTCCCATCCATGATCCTGATGGTACCACGTACGTCACTGAGTCCACAGTCTGGCCCTGCAGCCCTGTGGTCAGAGGCGGTGTGTATGATGTGGTTTGGGGTTGTGGATGCCTGCTGCTTCTGCCTTGATCTTGACCACAGCATCAGACATGATTTGATGCGCTGGGCCTCAACATGTTTTCTGTTACTCTGAATTGCACGCACATGTAAAACAAATCTGGGAGCCTGCAAGTGTGTGACCAATTATTTTGCTCCTCTGCAAAGTGTTTATTAAATTTTGAAAAATGAGATGATATGAAGAGGCAAACAACAGAAGCAATAGCAAACCCCAAACAGTTTTCAAATCTACAAACAATTTTTGACAAACGCGCAAGAAACTTTCCAATTGAGCTGCCAATGCAGTGTGGAAAACAGACCTCTCTGAAGAATTTGGGAATTTTTTAAATATGTCAGGGTGACCTGTGCAGGCCTGTTTTGATGTCCTGACTGGTAAACAAGTCACAGAGAAGCCCTGGCATCTGATTCTCATGGCACAGTGGTCATAGAAGGAAGGATGTGCAGCCTGGCCACCCCTGTTCCTTGCAGGTCTCCCAGAACCTGGAGTCAGGGAACTGGGTTCAGGCTCAAGTTCTGCCTCTGTTCCTATAAAGAATAGTGCATGAGCACTATTAAGTCTCATTTACATATATATCAAATGAAGCTCTATTGTTGGGGCTGGAGTGGTTAGGAATACAGGCTGCTCTCCCAGAGGATTCCAGTTTGACTCCCATCACCCACATGGCTACTCACAACCATCAGTAACTCCAGTCTCAGGGGATCTGTTACCCTCTTCTGACTGGCACCAAGAACACATGTGATGTAGACATGGATATAGGAAAACCATGTAGAGCAGGCTTTAAATCTCACCAAAAGGTGGTTGATAACCCCCACAACATTTGGGCAACTATTGCACCAATGGGTATGTATATCTTGCAGGCAGGTTTCTGTTGTAGTTTGCAGGGTTCGTAGCTGGTTGACATTGATGATTGCTTTTCTCCTCCAATAGCATACTCCAGCTCTATTTCTCCATATTCAATGACATATAGCGTCAACAGGGTCTCACCACCAGGCAATAGAGGGTAACAAATAGCATCATCAGTAGCCTATAATAGGAGGTGACTACGGGACACTCTTTGGCCAACAACTAAAAAGGATATAATCCATTCTGGGTACTGAGTGTTTTATTTGGTAGCATCTGATATAGAGTTGCAGCATCATCTCCCTCATTATAAGGGGACTCCATTGCATGTATGCACTCTAGGGAACTTCTACTACAGTAGAATTCTATATGGCCTTTCACAAGACCTTTCGTGTTAGTTACCCTTCCCCATAGCTCTTCCTCCACTTTGCCCTCCGATACCTCTCTCATTTAACCTTCTTAATCTCATTTCTCCTGTATCCCTTTATAACATTGTATTCTATTTCCCCTTTGTTGCTCCTCTTCCTTGGTCTTTTACTGGCTATATAACTTCTGCAGATATTCTGAATGAAATGCACTTGTCTAAAGCTTAAAAGCTAACATCCACATAGAAGAAAAACACGCCATGTTTGTCTTTCTGAGTTACCTCACTCAGAATGATTGTTTCTAGTTCCATCTATATGCCTGGAATTTTCATAATTTTTTTCTTAACAGCTGAACAATATTTATTATGTAAATGCACCACATTTTCATATGATACATGAAACTGATGAATGTGATACATTCAGCTGATGAATGGACATAGAAACACATCAGTTGACGAATGCATACAAAATAAACAGTAAGTAATTAAAAAGTTTCAAGTTTTTTAAAAGTTCATGGTCTGTACCATTTTTTGTCCAGACCATTAGTGATGATGAGTTTGGAGGTTTCAGAAGTGTTTCAGCTAGTTATGAGCAACATTTAAAATAAAGAAAGCAGAAGCCCACTGAGCAGAAAGCATCTCAGAGTATGACTAGCATCAAACCTATCTTGACACTCATTTGCACGTTAATGTCCATCCACATAGACATTATTTTACTCCTTTATAACATACTTGCTATATTTTTTTTTTGAGTGAAGCAATACTAAAAGCAGCGTTCAGAAGCAATGGCAAGCAAGACCTAGCTTTCCACAATTCCCAAAAATGCTGACTCCCCACTCCAACGACAAGTCGTTCTTTTTGTAGTTGGATCATGTGATAAAACCTGCTCTGCTGGCCATTGTGATAACTCGGTGGGTAAAACTCAACTCCTTGACACATAACTTGATAATTTGACTTTGATTCCCAGAACCAGAGGTGAAGAAGAGGACTTATGCCCAAAAGTTGTTCTCTGATCTCCAAGTTTGAGCCTTGGCACATGTGTACCTGTACTCTTACACATGTGTGAGTGCACACACATACATACACACACAGAGAGAGACAGACAGACAGATAGTTAGATATCCAGTTTGCCCTGAGAGTTTTGATTGAAGGCTTTGAAAACCTCTTCTGGAAGTTTCTACCCGATTCTAATACTCTGAGATTCCAGGAGATAAACAGGCATGTTCATCGAGTCCAAAATGATGCTAGGAATGTAAGTGGGTTTGCAGTGCTTACTCTGCTTTTAGGCATGTGTTAATTGCTTCCTATGCATCATCTCACCGAACACTCCCATCAGCCCTATGTGTTAGGTAATCGAGATGCTGTTTAACAAGGACTGAGGAAATTAAACAATCTTGGAGAGGTTTAGAGCATAGAGTTGGCAGGAGAGCCAAGATTTGAAACTCATAGGCTGACTCCCAAGTCTTTCATTTTTCCTATGATTTGCTGCCAAACATGTGAGATTCTGAGCATCAGTTAGCAACTGGGCCTGTAGTACAGATGGGCACAGGTCTTTTGCTTAGATCCCATGCAAAGGCTGAGTGTAAGGCATGCCACTGCCTCTGGATCGGGGTAAGGGCATTGTGTTCATCAAAATCCTCCCAAAGGCCGAGAGATGCCTCAGTGGGTAAAATCACTTGCATAAGCACAGGAACGTCCCTCTGACTTCCCAGAACCCATGTGAACCACACGTTGTAGCAGGCCCCTGGAATTGCAGTGCTCTTGAGATAGGAGAGTCTTCAGAAGCTTAGGGGCCAACAAACCTGGTATAGACAGTAGTGAACATACAGAGACCTTGTCTTGAACCAGGAGAAGAAATTGGACTGATACCCAAGATTGTTTTCTGACCCCTATACATGTGTTCTGTGAGCATGCGTGTGAGCACACACACACACACACACACATGCACACACACACACACACACACACACACACGCACACGCACACGCACACGCACACACACACACACACACACACACACACACACACACTAGCCTATCCCTTTTACTCATCTGTATATGAATTACCATTTTGTTTTCCCCAGAGTCCTTAGGAGTGTACAATTTGTACAAAATACAAATTGTAGACATGGCTTCATATGAAATTAAGCTCAGGCCTTGATAATTTCCCAATAATCAATTTCAACCCTTTCAATGAAAAGAGGAAAATAGCTGTGCACAATGCATCAAGAAAGAAAGAAATGTAGCTCCCCTTGGAGGGTACAAAGGAAGAGTTAAAAAGTCAGCAAAGGTGCTCATAAATCTTTCCTGGAATCTTCTTCATTCTCTAGTTCATACCACACATGTGCATGGATGGGAGGCTGACATATAATCCAAATATTACCTTTCTTAAGTGATTTAGTCCAAATGATCTGCATGAAATTTTGTCTTTAGATAGTCATTCTCTTTGCCTGATGGCTTTGTGTGTGTAGAAATTCCTGATTAGAAGAGGAGGAGGAGGAAGAGGAGAAGGAGAAGGAGAAGGAGAAGGAGAAGGAGAAGGAGAAGGAGAAGGAGAAGGAGAAGGAGAAGAAAACTTTCTATGGTTCACATAGGAAGCAGTGAATAGACGAGTAGCCTCAGATCATCCTGGACTCTAACAGGGTATCCATGGTATGCATACAGGAAGTGCAGTGGAGGGGTCAGACAAAAGATTTAGAGTGAGTCCCAAAAGCACTTTAAATGGAATCATTTAAGGCAAAGGTTCAGAGGTCCCATCTGGAAAGGCAGGTTAGGACAGGGTCTAAGAACGACAGGAAATGAAGCAGACAACTGTCAGAGTAAAGCTTTGAGGGCTCCTCCTTGTCATGTCCAAGATGACCACAGTCTTTCCACAGAGCAGGTCCCATTTCCAAGATATTATCCTGATATCAGGCATGGTGTTCCTTTGGGAGCAGATATTCTGAAAAGGAAACTAAGAGAGAGAGAAGGGCAGTGACCTGCCCAAGGTCACTCGGCTGTGAAATGCATTCCAATTCTGAGTTACTTGAACAACACTGTGGTACCCAGGCAGGGGGATGATATTCAGCAATTCTCCTTCCCATAATTACAGGCAACACACACACACACACACACACACACACACACACACACACACACACACTTTTGACATGTGAAGGGAAGCAAGAAGATTCACAGAAGAAAACAGGATACTCTCTTCAGTTCCCACCATTGCGAACAGACCTGGGCCTGTGCATGTCTGTGTTAAGGGCGCAGGCACAGCATCACAAGCAAACCTTGTACAGAGGGTCGCTGGGAAGAATGACATCTGTCCTACTTCATAATTCACCCAGGAATTACTGGTGATTAAACAACCGAGTTGTGCTACCATCTCAGATTTCGCCTTGACTTTCAGCCCCGTGCTTTTTCCTCCCTCTTGTCCCCGCCCACTTTTTAGTGGCCTTTGTTCTTCATTCCTGAGCCATCTGGTTGCAAAGTATGGGAAGGAGCACAGTGCAGCAGGCTCATGAAAAAGCAGTACGGAAAAAAAAAAAAAAAGATAGTAGGAGTGAAAACAAAAGACATGAAGATCCTGAATTTTTAATTTCTCTTTTCAAATTGAAATATCATCGCTTTTAGTTCGCATGTGAAACTGAAGAATGTGAGGGTCTTCCAAAACATGATTGACAGAGGCAGAAGGAAGGAAGTCGAGTCCTGGACTCTGCGGTGGGTCAAGGCTGGGCTACAGCAGGTCTGGCCAGGCTCTGAAAGTCCCTCTGGACCCCACCACGTTCCAGAGGACGATCTGAGAAACAGCCTCCCCACACCTGCTTCCAATGGCTCCCCTGATTGTGCACACAACCCTCTTACACCATGGAAGTTTGTCTTCCAAAAGCCAAAGCTCCAAGTAGCATCTCCACAGAGCAGGGATGTTTATGTCCATGCTTTTTTTGCCATGTGAACACATGCAACCACTACCTCAAATATCATAAGTCCTTTCTCTCCCCCTTTCTGTCTGCCTGTTTATCTACAATCTGTCTATTTAAATTCTTTTTAAACAAGAAGGGAATATCTTTATGCCTGTTTGTAGGAATATTCTACATCCATCTGTTATTTACATCATTCGTTTTCCTGAGGTGTCTCCAACAAATCCTGGCTGGATGCACTGTATGTGTTATTAATAAAACAGCTGTAAAAATATTAACTGTACGGCCTAATTGTCAGCCCTGATTAGGAGCCAAGTTTATCCCCAGACGGATGCGGAGACTCAGACTTGGGCTCCCTTCCAGATCTGACCCTTGCAGCTCACTTTACATTTCATTCTTTGACCATTTAAGCTGCTTTGGCTTTTTCTGTCTCCCTGGAATCTGTGCACATCCGGACTCCCAGCCTCTGGGATCCTGCAGGTGGCGCTGTTCCAGCTTCCTGGATGTTCCTGGCCAGGTCTCTCTCCTCCCTGCTGGGCTTCTGTGAAACTCAATAGTCATATGCTAGAGAATGACCCTCTGGTAATTTACAAGAGGAAAAGATATATTGTCACTGTTGTCTCGCCCTGAACATTGTTAGGATAACAGGGTTTAGAGAATCAACACTTGAAATTCGACCCCATTGAAAGCATCAGGTTAGGATTCTGCAAACCCAGAGCACTTTGCAGACACCCCTTGGTATCTGCAATCGAATAAATGTTCCAACCAAACCTTCTGGATAGGAACATACAGGAAGAGGTTATAATATATTTCACTTTTAGTAAAGTGCTTTAAAATAAAGGAAAAGTGGGCAGATGCTAGCAAACAATCATCTGTGTCCTTGGGATGGTCGATATTATGACCGTAGGTATTACTAAGTAAGGATAAAATGCTTCCTGTAGGGAAAGACTGGGAGGGAGAATGCTGTATGGGGGGAAAGTTCAAACTTGATTTTTCACATCCCAGAAAGTCTTCGCACCACCTGGGTCCTCTGGTTCTTAGCTGATGGGAAGTAACTGAAGACCCTTTGGTTAGGCTGAGAGGATGGTTGGCCCCATTGATTGTAAACTGCCTAATTATCATCCAGCATTTCATAAGGCAAGAGACAGTAATGTCCTGAAAAGCGTAGACCTAGCAACACTTCATACAACTGTAATTAACTTTTTTTGTCTTGTTTTCTGTTGTCTTTTTGTTTTGTTTTGTTTGTTTGTTTGTTTTTGGTTTTTCTAGACAGGGTTTCTCTGTGTAGATTTGGCTGTCCTGGATCTCGCTCTGTAGACCAGGCTGGCCTCGAACTCACAGAGATCTGCCTGCTTCTGTCACCTGAGTGTTGGGATTAAAGTCTGTGCCACCACTGCCCGGCTTAATTAACTCTTAAAACATTGGGAAGAACTAATATTTTATACTACTTTGCAACTGGGAACTTCCTTTATGAGTGGGGTTCCTTGGAAAATTTATAAAAATGGCTTTTAATTTTCCTTACTTTTATGCAAAGATTCTGTCCTGCTTTTCTTTTCTGTTGCTGTTATAAAACACTTGCCAAAAGCAACTTGGGAGCTGAAAGGGTTAATTGGCTTACACTTCCAGGTCACAGTCCATCACTGGGAGCAGTTAGGGCAAGGACTTAGCCAGAACCCAGAGGCAAGATCTGAAGCTGAGGCCATGGAGGAATGCTGCTTCCTGGCTTGCTCAGTTCACTTTCTTATACAACCGGAGACCACCTGCCCAGGTATGGCACCACCCACCCAGTGGGCTAGGCTCTCAGACATCAATCATTAACCAATAAAATGCCCCACAGACATCTCCACAGGCCAATCTGGTGGAGGCAATTCCTCAGCCGAAGTTCCCTCTTCACTGGTGACTCTAGTTGGTGTCAAGTTGGCAACTAACCAGCACAGCTTTCCAAGCATGTTTTACTGCCATAGAAGACTGCTTCTTGGGTTCCCTCTTGCTTCATGGCCACCCCTGCAAATTTTTCTAAAATGTCATGTCCAGATGGGATTACTGTCCCCATTCTTATGAACATGGCTCCTGGTGGGAGTTAAATGTTTATTTTACTTTTGTAGCTTCCAAACCACAGGTTGTGAGAAACCACCCTATCATCCCTAAAAAGGTGATGACATTTCTTTTTTTCTTTTTATTTCTTTTTTTGGTTTTTCAAGACAAGGTTTCTCTGTGTAGCTTTGCGCCTTTCCTGGAACTCTCTCTGTAGCCCAGGCTGGCCTCGAACTCCCAAAGATCCACCTGGCTCTGCCTCCCGAGTTCTGGGATTAAAGGTGTGAGCCACCACCACCCGGCTTTCTTTTCAGGTTTTTTTTTTTTTTTAGGTGATGACATTTCAAGAACAAATATCTAGAATGTCTCATAAATGTCCCTCAAAGAAACATCAACAGGGCAGTGAGAGATCACACAACACACTACTTACTGGATAGTGGGCCTTCATGGGAACTTCGATGCTCTACTGTCCACTTTAAGAATACATATTTTTTTTTCCTCTTTCCCAAACCATCTGCATTGTAAAACACTTCTGTCAAACAACTGGGCTAAATTAAAATGATTTCGTGAAGACCAACGGTGTTCAGCCTTGAAATCAGTGTTTGCAGGGTGTTTTCCTGGAAGCTGTTGTCCTCTCCTTTGCCTACATACAGTTACCTGGGTTTAAACGTGTTGCTATTCCATGGCCTGTATTTCATAAATGTATGATAAATTAGAAGTCTTTTCAGGAAAGGAAAAGGAAATGAATACTCTTAATTGTCACGAGTGCAAGGTCCTCTCTGACATCCCCTAACCTGTATACCGGCAGACTGAGTGTTTCTCAGCCAGTGACTCAGTTAATCAAATTCTTTGCTTGGCATATAACAGAGGACTAAATTCCATTTTTTATTTCAGCTTTTATAAGTAATTCTCAAATTATAAAAAATGTTTAATTTGTTATAATAGTCACTAGCATGTGGTAGTTTCTTCAACAGTAGTTAGCGCTATGATAACCATGAAGGTGGATCTATAATAAACATGTACATGCTTCCTGTCAATAAGAATATCTAATTTGTGTGTGAAGCCAGCATATATCCTTTGAAGGGGGCATTGGATAATGTGCTGTGAAATGGTAGTCACTGGGTCTAGGCAGATAGTGTTACTAGATGAGGCAAACCTCATATGAAAGACAGTGGAGAGACTTAATAAAGGAGAAAGAGAGATAAGCTGTTTAAGATGGTTGCTTCCAGAATACATCGCCTCGAGCTTCTTGTCCCCACGATCTAGAGCTAAATGATGTTCTTGTAACAGATGGAGGCTGGCTGCTGAGCTTCAAGTTTGATGATAAGACAAGTTTTCCTTATCGTCAATGTTTATGAGGTGAAAAAAATTAGACTCAAGTGTCTGTTGTGCCAGAATAATGTATTGGGTGTGCGGAGGACCAAAAGAAACCTTAAGTCATCATTAGTGCGTGTTACAGCTCAACATCTCAAGATGAGAAGAAACCTTTATGAAGGTTTCAGAGATGGACAGTATTGGACAGTATTGGACAACTAAGAGGATAAGCCTAACTCATATTATTCTAGAAATCTCAAGTGAAGAGTCTTAAAATCACAAATTCAGAATTTTAAATAGTATCAACTTTCCACTGCTTTTGCCTGGCAGAAGTAGAAATACAATTTCAGGGAGCCGGGTATGTTGATGGCCTATTTTTCTGTAAATGGCAACTCTGCTATCTTAAAAGAATGGATGAGAGAGAGAGAGAGAGAGAGAGAGAGAGAGAGAGAGAGAGAGAGAGAGAGAGAGAGAGAGATATTATACTGCATAAAACAATTTCCTGGAATGCGGAAATTGGTCATTGGTCACTGATCCCTTCCATCCTGGTTGTTGGAGATGGTTTAGCTACTTGGCAAGAACCTGGCAAGGAGTCACCGAAGAGAAGAGATCCAATGGAAGAACTGGTGAGGGACAGGATTGGGAAGATAGAGTGGCTGGAACCTTGCAAGTACGAAGAGCTGAGCTCCATCCCAATGTGGAAAGGACAGGTGTGGTGGCACATGCTTGTAAACCCAGTCACATAGGCAGAGACAGGAAGGTCCCTGGGATTTGCTTGCAAATTCTTCTCTACTTGACAAGTCCTAGGCTGGGGAGAGACACTTTCTAAAAAACATAGACGTGGTGGCACCTGAAGAATGACAACCAAGGTTTTCCTCTGACCTCCACAGGTACATATTACATGCATACGTATGTTCAAAACTGCACATGCACATGAACACACACACACACACACACACACACACACACACACACACAACACACAGCACAGAGAAAGAGAAACAGAGACAGAGAGACTGAGAGATTGATTGATTCAGGGAGCGGCTGTTGAGATGATACCACAGGTAAGGAAACTCGACACCCAACCTGACAACTTGAGTTGACCCTGTGACAAAGCAAGGTGAACAGACTTAAAGTTGTTCTTTGGCCTGAACGCCTGCCGTAGCATGCTACCCCCCAAATAAACATGTGTAATAATTTTCTTTAAATCTAGGGAGAGCATTAAAGAATAGTGACAGTTAATATTGAGCTGAGAATCATTTCCTCTTCTGGCTGTTGGGAAGCTACCTTTTCCAGTTATGAAAGCCGCTGTCAACATCTGTCCAGAGATGTGTCAGGATGTTGGAGAGGATCAGGCAGCAGTTGGCATGGGTCATAGCAGTGAAGAAAGACCATGGGGCCTGGCTGAGGGGGCTGCTAGACTAGCCCAGCTGATTTCCAGGCAGAGTGCACAGGGGCAGCTTAGACTATGAGCTTCGCTTGGGAACCTCAGAAAGTTCAGTTTGGAAGATTCTTTCCTGGAGACAGGATGGGCGTCCTATATCCTATCCGTATTTTATTTGGACAGTCCATGAAACAGAGGTCTCAACCTTCTGACATCTAGGCTACATTGATCCATACAGCATCATCAAGGGAACCTAAACAATAAGCATCCATTGACCCATCCATCCATTTAGTACACACCAAGACCCTATTAAATATAAAGTACTGTATTACAGGAGACATAGTTTTTTCATATTTCAAGAGTTAATGTACACATCAAGTATAGTAAGGGGAGAAATGACAAAACCTGTCGTCCTAGACTGAGTGGAGTGTGGCACGCGTAGCCGGAGTGCCAAGAAGAAGGATACAAATGCTGCTAGAAATGGGCGGAAGCTCGCGGGAAAGGCGAGCCTCAGTCAGTGACTTGGATTCAAGCAAGAAAGGGGCAAGGAGAATATCGGTGACGTTTTTTTGTAGGTGATACCAGTTTATCGTTCCCTGTGCGACTTTGTGGTCAATACCAGATTTATAATCATCGCTAATTTTTGAAGGCACCATTCTTATTGCTATCTCTGACATGAAGAAGCCGAAGCTCCAAAGTGATATGTCCAAAAATACAAAAATAGGTCACATGAGTGATTCAGTAATCACAGTAATTAGTAAACTCCTTGCAGACTTAGAATTATTCTTTGACTTCCAACTTATTTAATGTTTTTTTAAATAAATATCATATTAAAGTAATTGTGCATATGATGAATTAAACTACAAAAGATGTAAGTCAAGAAATACCATTTAGGAACTGATACATGATTCATCTGAGTAACTAATTTCCCATATTTTGTGACTAATTCTCAAAAACGCTAAGGGTGTGCCACTTTTTTCAAACACATCCCAGACCCAGAAGTGGTTTTCAGAGAGTGTTTGGGTTTTGCTAACTGCATCTTCGGATGTCCCACTTCTTGTTCCTGTCCTAATGTGGCTAGTGCCAAAGAAATCGGAACTACAGCCTCTGCCCCAAAGAATCAAATCTCCTCTGCAGGCTTTTCTCCACTTCACGAAAGAACTCTGACGACCAGATAAACCAGATATATACCCAACTAAAGTAAGCAACTGCTAACATCACCTTCATCAGGATGAGACATGGCAAACAGTGGTTAGAACAAGCTCCTCCTATACCCACCAGCACCCTATCTTCCAATGTCCTGCATCTCTGCTCCTCCATCCTTCCACTTTCCCTAGAGAATGTAAAAGTTTTCCTCTCACTACAGTCCTCCACCTTTCCCCCTCTCTCCTTAGGCCTGAGACACGGTAAGTTGGGTCAGAGGAGTCTGTGCTCTGAGGGTTTGGAAAAAGAGGGGTAGGGTCAACTGGATCCAAAGCAGGGCCAGAAACCCCCACCCATCAGCCCGGAGAGCACTGGCTTTCCAGCACTGGCTGCGTGACGGTAGCTATCCAACTGAGGGGACACAATGGAAGAGATGCTGGGTACCATGAGCCACACTGACCTTGAAGGCAGCAATAAACTTCCCAGTGAACATAACTATAATCAGCTTTGCTGACTTCTAAGAAAGACTCCTCTGTGGCCCCCAGGAACAGTGGCCTGAGTGATTGCAGAATACCAGCTTGGCACCGATTACAGGTGACCAAAAAGGCCACGGTGACAATGGTAACTATGGAGAGGAGATTTCTCTCACTTTTTCTCATAGCACACACACGAAGTCACAATTTTTTTATTTTTTCATATTTGTTTTTTTAAGACAGGGTTTCTCTGTGTAGTATTGGCTGTCCTGGAACTCACTCTGTAGAGCAGGCTGGCCTTGAACTCACGGAAATCCTTCTGCCTGTGCCTCCCGAGTGCTGGGATTCAAGACGTGTGCCACCACTGCCTGGCACGAAGTCACAACTTTAACTTTTAAATTTTTTAGAAATGTTAACCTCCCTCCAATGTGCATGTGCACACAGACATGTACACATGTCATGGCCAATGTGTGGAGGTCAGAAGATAATGTGTAGGAGTCTGTTTTAGCCTTCCACCATGTGGGTCCCGGGAATCTGAGTAACATCACATGTGAGGCATCTTACCTGCTGAGTCTTCTCTTCAGTCCCAAGCCAACATCTGAAAAGGAGGTGGTAGGGTTCCCACGAATCAGAAGTGGGAGTGCTTGTGACAGACTTAATTCCAAGTGACTGGAGATTACACTTGTTAGTCTTCCCTCAGCCTTGTGAAGTGAGAGTTTCACACGCAGCAACTGATTCTGGTTAGCTACGGAGTCCACGGTTTGGGGATTTGCCTACTCCCTGGAAGTCGTTTCTAACCTCCCAACAAATCAAGAGGCCACATTTCCAGTTACTCAAGAACATACAAAATGGAGACCTGAGTTCGTTTGTTAGTTTTAATATGCACCTTTCCAGCCTATCTTCTTGTCCATCCTCCATGTCCTAAACAAGTGTCCCTGTCTTTTTGATAGCACCTTTTGGTCCTTTTCCTTATTGTTTTGAGTGTCCCCTGTGGTGAAGTTCAGTAGTAGAAACCTTGCCTAGCACCGGGAAGTGGTGGCCCACGCCTTTAATCCCAGCACTCGGGAGGCGGAGTCAGGTGGATCTCTGGGAGTTCGAGGCCAGCCTGGGCTACAGAGTGAGTTCCAGGAAAGGTGCAAAGCTACACTGAGAAACCCTGTCTCAAAAAACCAAAAAAAAAAAAAAAAAAAAGGAAGAAACCTTGCCTAGCATTCTCGTTTCAGTCACAGTCACTGGCATCCACAACAAGGAAAAAGGAAAATGGCCCTCCAGCATGTTGCCAAACTGCTGTCTGGTTCTGGAAGTGCAAGAGCACTGTACTGTATTTTGTGAAGAAAATCCTTCCGGTAGGTAAACAACCTTCAGGCACAAGGGAGGCTATGTTGCTGCCCTTGAGTTCAGAGTCAATTCATCAAGAATGTCTATTAAACAGGACACTTTCATTCATAAAACAAGCTTATGTATTGACATGTTGGCCCAGATGTGGCCCTAGGCTCCTAGGATCCTAACCTTGCTTTCCTCTACAAGCAATGGCTCACTGCTGGCTCTCCCATGTGTCTCCCTCCTGGTGGCTTTCCAGAACATGGTGATCATGAATAATGGCAACCTACTGTGCTAATTCACTCCTACTCAACCAGTTGGGTGCTAAGAATCACACTGGGCATCAAAGAACAGAAACAAAACCAGGTGTGAATTCCACAGATCCCAACACTCTGCAGAGAGGAACCATGCCTACAGGGAAAATTCAATGTCTGTTCTCACTCTAAAGAGGGTTTATATTTGGAAGTAAAGGAAGCGTTTACAAGGTAGTCTCATGCACAGATGGCTGTACATGTCCTGAAACCTGGAGGACAGCTTTTAGGACTCTGATTGTGGAGTTTTTTTTGTGAATTTGGACTCATTGCTCTGGTTTTCAGTGAGTGGATTTAGGAGCATCTGAATGAGATGTGGCTTGCTGCACCCCAAGTCTTAGAGTTTAAGGAGACAAGTTTTCAGCTTGACCCTCTCTGGATGTATTAACAGAAAGTACATGGCTTGTGGCTACAGAGTTGTGAACTCTGAATCCATATGCATGGAAACTGATAGTTTACCAAATGACCATGGCTAGTGATAGTGGTAAGTGGCTTCCAAAGGAGAAGATCAGCTCACCAAAAGCAAAGCCAAACAACAAAAAGCATTTACTTCACTTGCCCTGAGGCCATCCTCAAGTCCTAGAGCATGTTAATCCAACTGTAGTGTTTTGTCTCCGTTATGTAATTATATTATCACTTGAGTGATTGCAGTTCTCAGGCAAGCTTTGTGGGTGGTTGAATTGAGCTGCAGCAGATTTCTCGAGACTTGGTAGCAAAATGATAAATGAAAGATGCTGAAACCTTCTGGAAGGTAAATATCAGAATGAGAATCTGCTCCTGTGCTGCTCTGGGCTTCCCTGGAGCTTCGGCCAACACTTAATGATAGGTGTTCAGCTCACGTGTTGAATTACGCCTCCCTCAGTTTGCCTCTGGACTGTTTTGTTCTGTCACCCGTGGTCTTTCCCTCTGGGGCCAGTGTGTCCCATGCTTCCCCACTGTCGCCTGAGCAGCCAGGGATTTCAGTCAGAGGAAACCAGTGGAGGAGAGGGGGCAGTTCCGTTGCTGTCCATCAAGGCAATCAAGTCCCAGTCCAGCTCTGCTGCGAGTCTATCGACGAGGACACTTTTCAGAGGAGATTCTGCACTGCTGGGCAGGACCCCCGCCACGCTGAGTTTTAAGCTCTTTCTAGGCAACTGGATAAGATGGATAAAGCTGGATAAGATCTTGCAGAAGATGCTCAGCTGGTTTAACAAGGATGAGTTGATAGCAGGCTGCCAGAGCAGAAAGCTGCATGACCACATCTCAACCACACACAGGAAGCAGAAAGAGCACGTTGGAAGTGTAAACCCTCATACCTACACCCAATGATGTACTTCCTCCAGCAAGGCTCCACGCCTTGAAAGTTCCGTAAGCATTCCAAACAACAGCAGCACTCCAAAGCCAAATGGCAAGCATGTGAGTCTATTCTCATTCAAACCATAAGACTGTCTTTCTCGTATGCTAAAAATGCCACTAAGTAGAATATTAATGCGGCGAATGGCCTGTTTTATAATATAAATACACTCGGGAGACAATAGCACGATTGTTACCAACTTCATGTGATTACATAAACTTGCTTAAAATTATTATTTGTTGTGGTTGTTCTTTGACAAGAGTACATTTAAGATGAAAAAAAAAAAAACAGGTCTGCAAATTTTAACATGATTTGAAATAATGTGTCTTGTATTTCCAGGTGACCAACTCAAAACCCAGTTAATTTCATTCCTCTTTTTTCTTTTGCCTTGGATTTTAATGGTTGTATTTTAAAAAACATTTCTTTCCACATTTTACATGAAATATTTATACATTTCTAAACACAACACTGCATTGTCTGAGAAGTCATGCTTACATTTAAATCTGTTCTACATGAAGTTACTTACTCTCTTTACAAAGAACTATTTTTGAAATTCCTAATATTTATACTCCCATTTCTTTTACTGGATATAAGTACTCAAATATGAGTGTATTCACATTTCTCTTTTATTTTATAAGTGATTTCAAAACAGAAACACTTTACTTGTGCTTTTTTTTGCCTCAAAATTATGACAAAGCAGATTTAAAGGTTTTTTTTCACCCTCTTCAGAGCTGTATACTACTTAGCTGTGTGGTGTTAAGAATCCTTTGTTTGACTTGGTCTCTATTTATGGATATTTAAATTGTTTCTTGTCTTTTACCATTAACATGAGCTGTAATAAATACAAGATGCAGTAGATGCTCTTTTCAAAAGAAAAAAAAGGTGTTTTTTTTTTTCCGATAGAAACTGAACAGTGAGAAAGTACAAGTTTGGTGCAGAATGTCAAATTCCTATTTACACGTTGTTCTTCCGCCAGCAGAATATTAGAATGCTGGTTCACCCCGAGCATCGCCAACTGCGTCTAGTCTTCAACTCTTGGATCTCTGCCACTCTGATGTGTGAGAAATGGTGTCTCAGGATATTATACTTTGCTTTCCTCTTATTAGGAATGAGGCTGAACGTACACAGGAAAGAGCCCTCACTTCTCTTTTTAGAAAAAGCAGTCTGTTCTCCCCCTGACCCATTTATCAACTGCACTGCACCACTTTCTCTATTTTTAGGAACTCTATGTGTTAGATATTAGATATACTGACCCTCTGTGACAAAAGTCGCAAGTGTTCCACGTGTGTGTCTTCTTTACATGGCTTAGAGAACTTTTCCCTTGAAGACAGTCTTTCTATAGTGTCCTTAACTTTCCCCGGATGAGTCTGAATTGTGAGACAAAGTTGAGATGCTTTTCTTCTTCCCTGAGACTGGAGGAAAATATCCACGTCTTCCCCTCAAACATGCATGGTTTCGTTTATTTCACATTTAGATCGAGTCTTTTGGAATTTGTTCCTGACTTACAATGTGAGAAATAGATCCAATTTTATCTTTTTTTCCATATGGCTATCTACTTATCTCAACATCACTTATTTAAAAGTCCGTCTTTTCACCACCAATTTGAAATGTCACCTTTATTGTGTATTTCCAGATGCAATGGATCTATTTCCAGAGTTTCTGTTCGTTGGCATATTGTCAGTGTTCCTATACTATTATGGAGTGAACAACTGCCATTTTAAAATACATAGATGAGAGGCAAGAGGATGGCTCAGTGGTTAAGAGCACTGGCTGCCCTGCCAGGTGACCTGGGTGCAATTCCCAGCACCCACATAACAGCTCACAACCACACGTGCCTCCATTTCTAGAGGATCTGTTGCCCTACTTAGGTCTCTGTCAACATAGTTCACAAATGACATTCTGAATAAAGGAGCCAATGTGTTACTACCTTCACTGTGCCCTCAGCAGCTTAGGTATTTGATGCGTGATGATGACATAACAGGTGGGTAACAACTTGTGGTCTTGTGGCCAGTTCGTGTAGTACCCTGATGCTCACCTTTTCCCAGGATTTCTGCACTATTCAGGCTTGTTATGATCTTCTGAATGGTATTTTTGATGGCATGAAGTTTATAATTCAGCTATATATATACTGATTTCTGTCCATCAAAAAAGGAATGGATAACTTTGCATTTCTTTGGGGTTTTTTTTGCACCTTCATAAGTATTGGTGTTTTTCATATAGGTTTGCATGATTTTCATTTCATGTTTATGCTTAAGTTACTATTACACTCTTAAATAAATCTTCTGTGTGTTTTACCATGACTTTTAGATTGTATATGTTGCATTTGTTATTTATAGTTTTCTTTTTGTTTTTTACTTTAAAATTTTTTTTAATGCATTTATTTTATTGAAGTAGAAGGTACATGTGTGTAGAAGTTAGAGGAAAACTTGGAAGAGTTGGTTTTCTCCTCCACCATGTGGGAACTGGGGCTCTAACTCAGTTTGTTAGTCTTGGTAGCTAATGCCTTTACTCACTGACCCTGATTTTCACATTTTCTCCTATCTTCTACTATATTAAATTCTTCTATCATTTTCAATGCTTAATCCTTTACATTTTATATCAACCCTTTCTTTTGTGGGGTGTGTGTGTGTGTGTGTGTGTGTGTGTGTGTGTACATGTTTTCTTATACTAGGTGTTTTTATTCTTTTCTACTTTTCATGAATAACATCTTGCTCTATTTGAATTTTACTATTTCTTATCTTATAGTCACTGTGCAACATCATCAAAGAATCTCTAATGCACAATAATAATCTAATGTATATTATCATATGCATATACCTACGTGATTTAACCATCTCCTTGAAATTTAAGCTTCCTTCTTATTGCTTTTATGAATAATATTCCAACTGGCATTTTTGTTTGTGTATATTTGTGTATATTTCTGATTAAGTTGTTATCACATACTTTAAGGAATAGAACTGCAGGATCAAACAACATGCCAAGTTCATTGAGCAATCTCATAATAGCATGGGAGTACTCATGAAGCAATTGTATCAGAACTGATGAATTTGTGAGAAAAGGGCTAGAGCCTTCTAAATTCTATGGCTATGATAGTCACTATAGTCCACGTGCAGGGCATTGCTGCTTTCTTGACTAGATATTGCTGTTTCTGTGTGGGAGGTATCTAAGAACTGGGACTGCAGAGGAGTGATTATAAAGTCACCTGGCCTTTCAGGGACCTCTCTACATTTCCCCCTTTCCTGGGACATCTGACTTAAGGTTAGTCTCCACTGTGGAACTCTCTCCCTATTGGTAGACTCGTGGAGCATCTCAATGAGGCACAGTCTGTGACATCCATTTGACTCACCAGAAACTTGTACATTCTTGGGAACACCAACTAGTGGGCTGCTGATTGGACCCCCTAGCTTGTGACTCTCTTGTCGTTCTCTTCCCTGACTAGATGAGAATGGGAGTAAAACAGCCAACGGGTCCACTCTAGAAGTAGAGGTGCCCAGCTGGGGAAGTGGTACCCATCTTCCCCTCCCTCCCTCCCTGGTGCTTTCAATGGTTCTATTGGAAGCCTTGCTACTGCTCTGGCTGCACAGGAGACCTCACCCATCCCTGGACTCTTCACTGGAAAGGGAGAGGAAGTTTCTTCTGCTCAGATGTTGTATTATCCTGTTTCCTTTCCACTCCCAGCTATGATTCAGCTCTCCTCCTATTTGTTTCCCATCCCTTCCCTTACATAATGTCGATACAGGGTCAGCATTTAGTGATTCACTAAGGACTGGAGTTGGCACAGGACAGCCTGAGACCAAGATCTCAGCACGAAGGAGATTGATTTGCCTCTGAGGGATAAAGGACAGGAAATAAGAGACAAAGAGAGAGGATGAGGGAGAGGTGAACACGGGAGGGAGAAAGGGATATTTGCCTGTGAGGGAAAAAGAACTGCCTTTGGATAGAGAAGAGACAGATGTGGCCCAAGGAAAATGGTGGTTTATAAAGGTAAAAGAGAAAAACCCCTGCTAGGATGAGGTGTTTAATTTTAACTGGCCATGTTAATTAGGTGAGCCAAATGGGGCTTTTGATTGCTGGACTTGAATACTTTGATAGCTGGACCTTGATAGTGAGTCTTGGGAGGAGGAAGTGGCCAAATAAGGGAATAGACATTGGTGCTAGCTTTAGGAATGTAGTCAGCACGGCAGAGGGAAGGGGGAAGCATGCTCCAGCCTACTAAAACCCTTCAGTTAGCGCCTGTTGTTTTTACCTCTGGGCCTTGCATTGACCTTCCAGCAGCAGCGGAAGCCCCCGTTCTGCATCCTAGTGCACTTGCTTTCATGTATATTGCTTTGCTTAGTAGAGAGATTAGAAACTGTTCACCGTTATTAATAATGGTATTTCTTCTTGTGTAAATTGCTTGTTTATGATGTATGCTTTCTTCTTCCAACTTCTTTCTCATTTCCTAGTGGGGCTTTCTGCTTTAGAAATTGGCTGGCCTGACTTCCTTTGGCTATATAACTTTGTAGCTCTGCTGGCTCTGAAGTCAACACAACTGCTTTCCAATTGTAGCTCCTGCCTTCAGGATGGCGGTATTAATATTCAAGATACAACGAGCTAAGGATATATAGATCTGCCACTTGATATTCAGCATCTGGCTTATAAATTTATGCTAAATATGCACAGCGATGTACATATTTACATGTATGCATGAATACCTATTATATAAAGATATGACATGATGTTCAGAATCAGCTTTGCCTCCCATTTAATTTTTTCTGTAGTTCCTGAACCATTCATTCAACCTAATAACAGCAATCCTAATCAGAGAATCAATTTATAACCCTACCAGGTGGCAAAAGGCTTCTCCAAGTGACCCCGTGGGGATCCCTTCTGGCTATCTTCTGGAAAATAGGAGATTAAAAACATGTGTGTTCCCACAGTACTGCATTCTGAAGATGTTTTATCTCCTAGTCCTGCCCCCACGTAAGTTATGTAAGACCATGAAAACCAACAAAGAGCAATTCATGCCTTTGACTGGGTGGTTGTTGTTTTTGAGGAAGGACCTAAAAAGTGGAGAGCAACACAAATGTAAGCAATCTGAACCTATTATCGGGCCCAGAAAATTCCCTTCAGACTTTCCTTCAAACACAAGAGGAAAAGAATTCTTGGTGTCTGGTGTGTCTATTAATTCTTTGAGATAGGCATAAAATGGGTTTAATTTAATATCCTAGGGATGTTTAGCCATCAGACCTCAACCTGCCGAGAGGGAGCTGAATGTCAGGGTGAGGGGTGAGGAGTGAGGATCGAGCTAAGAGGAGGAAGCTCCTGGAGTCGGTGGGAGAGGGTGAGAGTGTGCTCCTGTTACTATGGGGATCACTATAGTAACAATTCCACTCACCCTCCATTTATTAAGTTATTTTGTTGTGAAACCAAAGGGTAAACCGAGCATCCAAAGAACAATAAAGAGATTTCACTGTTTGTGCAGCCAGGCCACATGTTTCACTGAAAGCACTCTGAGGGAAAGGGACAATATTGGCAGATAATTTAATACAATTGCCGGAATGAGATTCCTCAAGGTTTCCTTCGAGACTGGAAAAATAACAGCTGATCTATGTCACAATGCAACATTGAACTTGAACATTTACCAGTCCTGATCCTCGGCCCTCCACGGCAACTGGGGAATCATCCCCGTTCCCCCCACACCTGCCCTCCTTCCTTCCTCTCCTCAAGCCCTCTGCTCTTTAGCAAGCAAAATGAGGGGAAGCAAGCGGGACAGAAAAGGTGATCTTGACCTTGTGGTTAAAGGCTTTCTATGGAGGATCCTACCCACTGGGGCCACAGTGAACCTCCAGCCCACTCTGGCTCTTAAAACAATGGACTGGGTTAGAAATGGGAGGAGGAGAAGGAAGAAACCATGGGTTCTCGCCTCCATCCTTTATTTTTGATCCCTTGAGGATCTCTGCTGGCTGGGTGAATTACGTTAAAAATGCTCACAGACTGAAAACTACAAGGAGAGACTGGGAAAGCCTGTATTTTGGGGTCTATCCTACCATCTCACCCAGTAGGCTAGATTCTCATAAAGGAGGAAAAAAAGAAAAGAAAACATCATAGCTAGGAAAGACAATTTTACAGACCTTTCCACATTATGTAAGGTAATTAAAGGTGTGAAATATTTGAGCAAGTAGTCATCTCCACCACCCCTCAACTCCAAATATACTTTTCATCATTATGGTCCAGCCAATCAAATCTGAGGTCTGTGAACAGATGTGGTTCTCCAAAGAGGTGGATGTGTGGAATGAAGAATCACAAAGACATGGGAAGCCAGTGCTGGTCTAAGGAGGAGTTTAGAAACCAGCAGAAACAGTTGTCCCAACTCACACATGTTCCATAGACAAACACAGGCAGTAAATAGAGCTGATGTGTAATTCCCAGGAGTAGCCCCAATTTGTATATGGAAAAGCTTGGACACGGACAGCATAAGGGGCTTGTCTACACTGAATGTTCAGTAAAGAGGCAAGCCAAGTTGTGAAAACTGTAGCTGACTCTGGGTTTATGTTCTCACCTTTGACCTGTCCTGCTTCTCCAGACCAGAATAGATGGGGCAGAATCCAAGAAAAAGGAGTATTAAGCTTCTCAAAGCCAAATGTCCTTTGACAGCCTCCCAGGATCCACCACACCAGCCAGGCAGAGCACACCAAACCCTGGGTAAAAAAGTATGGATACAAAATGGCACCTTGCTGAACCTATGATGTACTGAGACCTGAACTAGTCTTCTCCTAAACCACCCGGAACCCATGGCTTCCCTACATGCACTTCATTGATTAAAATAAAATATAACATGATACTCTTTCTTCACTCCTGCACAGGTGGTAAAGGCTGAGGTCAGTAAAACCATCAGAATTGATGTGAGTAGCTGAGAAATCCCTTCCATGAGTCAGTAACGGAAGTACATGTAAAGCTTCCTGTGTGAATCGATGCCACCCACAAAAGGGAACAGAACATTTAAAAAAAATCCATCCTCCATTGTATTCCATAAAGAGCTGACGCAGCTCCTGGCCTCATCTTTAGCAAGCTCCCAGCCAGTTCATTTGGATTACTTTGTATAGCAAAGCAATCCAAATAAAATTGGGTCCTTAAAATTTTCAAGACTTTCTCCAAAATGACTTAAAAAATTTAAAGCAAGGCCAGACAGGCATGTCCGGGGTAGCAGAATGAAAAGGGTATAGTTGAAGCTTGTGGACATCGGGTCCCATGATGGGGAGGAATCGAGGAAAGTTCTAGAAAATTCGCACATGGATGGCGTGTGGAGGGCACCTTGTAGGCATGCGCACACATGTGGGCTAGGACAACTGTGGCTGTACAAGGAAGAGCTCCCCTTGGCTGTAATTAAGCTTCCTTTAGTTTTGTGGTGTTTGCTTACAGACGTGTTTCTCGGGTTCTCAGAGCTCTACTAACCATGTGACTCGTGTCGTGCCTCAGAGTCCCTGGTTCTCCTTCTCTGACAACCAGAGTCCAGGAAATGCTACATCATACTAAATAGGAAGTTACTGATCTCCAAGGATGAGTTAATATGGAGTTAAAAAAAAAAACAAACAGCACTTAGAAGGTCTCTAGGAGCCACATACTCATGTCTAGGGACAGAACATGAAGGAAAGAGAAGTGTAGCGAAAGAAGTCAGGCAGCAGAATTAAACATGCTAGACGTCTTTTCATTTTATGAGGTGCCAACACAAATCTAGCTGTATTTTGTCCACACAGTAAATACAAGATTACTAGGCAATTATATTTAAACATTACTGAACCTCCAAAAATAATTGCCATGTTCAGGGCAGTTTCTCAATCCCTTGATAACAGTATAGTTTAATGGATAGAAGCAACTATATCATTTATTCCTCTTACATAAAACGCTGCCGACCATGTAAGTACATGATCTATAATGGAGGTTTACAGTGGGTGTGCAGCCGTCCCTGGAGGTCCAGTTTCATGTTATGCAATAAGCAGTAAAATGAGAAGCAAAAAATATGGTAGGAAGTGCTGGAGAAGGCCAGGATCTGGGAGGTTTCCCGGGCCTTTATTGTTATGGTGTACAAGGAACGATGTCAAAGCTAAATGTGGCACTTGTGAGGGATGCGTAAATCCCCTGTAACATGGTGTCTTTGGCTTAGAGACTTTTTTCATCTAAGATTCTTGGATCTGGTTGAAATAAAGACTGAGACGATGGGAGGGACTGTGGTGGTAGGTAGAAAGGAGGCTCCTCTGTAGATGAAAACATTTGTCTTTTGACTTCAGACCATTTTTGTTTTCACATTAGAAAGAAAATGAACAGTGGTTTGAGACAGGCAGGCTGGGACCCTCCCTTTGCAAGTGTTCATTTTACTGAACCGAATATTCCCACGTTGGCATGTGTACTCCGAGTAGTATTTCTAAAATTTATTTAACAATAGACCGCTCTTTTGGAAAGAGTGAGGTCTTCGGAAGAGAATGAGGAAGGAGGAGTGGAGCTGACTTATTCCCTGTGTCAAGCATGAGGAACCAGGGGGGCGGGCGACTTAGTCACTGAATTTGACATGCAACTCTAGTCATGAGGAGGCACGCGTGCCTTCTGAGCCCTGCAGATTGGGTTAGGATCGTACCTTGTGACCAAATTTCCTGCAGTCATTTTCTCAATGCTGTGATTATTTTAACTCATCATTTGAAAGGAGACGGTCCATTGTGGTGGGAAGGGCTGACCCTGAGAAGACGAGGCAGCTGGCCATACCATGTGAACAGTCAGGAGCAAGGAGAGATGCATGCTCTACTCAGATGTTTTCCTCCATTGTTCCTTTTTATTTAATCTGGCGTTCTAGCCCATGGATGGTATCACCTACATTCCTGGTAGGCCTCTCTGGAAATCCCCTCACAGATATGCCCGTAATGCTCCTAGACGTGCTCCTAGATGATTCTAGATGCAGTCAAATTGACAATGACAGTTAACCACCACACTGCCTTCCCCCCTTACTGCTTGTTAAGCTTTACTAAAGGCTTACTGCCTTCCAGGTACTGTGCTAGGCATTTTGGTTGCATTGCCTCATGAAATCTCAATAATTCCATAGAGTCGGTAATACCAATAGTGTCCACTAATGAGAAGAAAGGAATTGGAGTTCTGTAAGGTTACTTTGTATGGCTAAAATTATGAAACGTGTTAGTGATAAGGCTGGGGTCCAGCGCATATCCTCTGAATTCTCTTCATCACTACTGTTTTGTTTTGCCTTCCTTTCTTTCCCATCCCTCTGTCTATTTTCTTGCTTGTTATTGTTGCTGGGTATTGGACCCAGGGTTTGTATCTGTTAAATGTCTGCTTTTCCTCAGTCCCTACCCTCCCAGCCCCTGTTTGGCTTCTTCTCAAGACATTATTTGATTCCACTGAACTCAGAGGAGTCTGTGGCTGTTTGAATGAGAACGGCCCCCATAGGCTCCCATATTAAAATACTTGGTCTCCAGTTGGTGAGACTGTTTGGGAAGGATTAGGAGGTGCGGCCTTATGGGAAGAGGTGTGTCACTAGGGGTTTCAAAAGTCTTGCACCGTTCCTGGTCTCCTCCAACCTCCTCTCTCTCTCCCCCTCCAACTTGCAGATCAAGATGTGAGATTTCAGCTGTTGCTACTGTAACATCTTTACTCTGCCATTATGGACTCTGACTCTCTGAAACTGTGAACCCCAAATTAAACACTTCCTTTTATAAATTGCCTTGGTCATGATGTCTTATCACAGCAAAAGAAGAGTACCTGAGACAGAGGAGGAGTGACATAAGAAGTATTGAGTTATTTGGCCCCACCATTATGTCTGTTTTATACTGTGCAGTTGTTGACAAGTTAGTAATAACCCAGGGAAAAGGAATAACTGCTCTATACAAGATTGTCTTAGTTGGGGTTTCTGTTGCTCTGAAGAGACACCATGAACACAGCAACTCTTATGAAGGAAACCATTTAATTATGTGTTTTCTTACAGTTCAGGGTTTCAGTCCATTATTGTCATGGTGGGACATGGAGGTGTGCAGGCAGACATGGTGCTGGAGAGGTAGTTGCTGCATGTTGATATGCAGGGAACAGGAAGTAGACTCTCCCCTTTGGCATGCTTGAGTATATATGAGACCTCAAAGCCCACCTCCACGGTGATACAGTTCCTCCAATAAGACCATACCTACTACTTCAGCAAGGCCACACCTCCCATTAATGCCACTCCTTTGGGGGCCATTTTCTTTCAAATCACCACAAAGAGGGAACTAAAGTTTGGTAAAGGAATCAGCCCTACTGTTAGTAGAAGGCTTTGGAGCTCTGAGGGGTTAAGCCTTGCACCTAGGAGGTGGTAGAGACTTGTGATGAGCCAGATCAACTTGATTCCCATTTCTCCTGTAACATGCTGCCTCTCACTATGCTAAAGTGGTCCCCTCCACCCACCATCAGCCAATTATCTCTTAGATTTGCAGAGAAAAATGGGAGTCTGTCCATGTGTCCTGCATTTTGGAGTGGTAATGAGATATGAGTGTCTTGAAGTGTTCACTTGGGATGGTCCATGTACTCTCCACTCTGCATCTACCTCTTGGCCAGACTCATTACCCCATCAGTATAAGTCAAGAGCTTCTTTGCTCTTTGTTTTCCCTTCTGTCTTCCTACTAATTCAATGTACCATTATCTCTCAAGGCTCAGCCCTGTTTCCCTTTCAACACTAAGCTACTAAGATCGTACCTCCCGTATTTCCTTTGGACTTTCTCATTACCCCAATTCCTAGAAGTAGGCAGTGACCATTCTGTCAGTATATTAAATGCTATATTGCTCTTAATTAGATTTTTGATTCAACAAAGGCTCCTGGATTTCTCCACATATTAAAAAAATAAGAGACTTAGGATAAAGTTAGGTTCACATATCAATACTTTTCAGTTGGATTGGCTGAAGCTGCCCTCCCAAATTCTGAATATATGTGATTATTTTTATTGCTGTGGTTAAGCATCCAGAAAGGATAAGTTAAAGGAAAGGGGCTATTTCAGCTCACTATCTGAAGGCAGAGCCCACCATGGTAGGGAAGGCATTGTCACCGAGTCTCTTAGCTGAGACCTCCCAATTCTTCACAAATCAAGGGACCAGGAAGTAGAGAGTTGGGTCACCAGACTCTCTTGATCATCTTCCTCCCTTTATTCAAACTGAGTACCAGCCCATGTTTAAGGTGGCTCTTACTCCTCATCTAAAGCTCTTTTGAAATGTCCCCACAGACATGTCCCAAGCCTAAATATCTCCAAATAAAGTCGGACAGAACCTGAAGATTCTAGCTCTAGCCTCCAAATGCATATACAGACATATGCATTCATATACCTGCACACACATGCACACACACACACACACACACACACACACACACACACACACACACACACACTAGGAATCTTCTATTCCCAACTACTTTGGTCTTTTTTAACTTGCTTTTTTCTCAATACTTCCCTTAGCATACACTGTTGAGTCCACAATTATTACTTTCACTATTTTTTTTTCACTCATAGACATTTTGCTTTGTAATTGTCCCCAAGATTCTCTCCTCCTCCCTACTCATATGTATGCAGTTTATAAGACCATCCCTCCTTCTCCCACAGCACCAAATAAAGTTCCGTTTTTGTTGTCTAGTTTATGTTTGCCAATGAAGAGACCTCCAGGTCTCTTGAGTACCCAGTCTCTTTCCTAATGAGTATCAGAAATGACTCACCCAGGCCCCCACTATGATCAGAGACTGGGCTGGGATGACTTCCTGTGGAAACTCGATGCGAATATGTCCCTCGTCATCTTTCCTTTTCATTGCTGTGGTGGTGAGGCATGGTCTCACCTCGAGCCAAGAACTCACTATACTGCTAGACTGATCTCAAACTCATAGCAATCCTCCTGCCTCGATCTCCCAAGTGCTAGGATTACAGGAGCCACTGTGCCTGGTTAAGATCCCTAAATTTTGAAATTCTCTCTGCTCTGTTGACTACATCTATGACTTCAAGCACAAATTGTCCTTTTCTAGAACTGCTTCTCAAGCTTGTTTCATTTCTGGTGTGTCCCCTTACCTCTAATCATTTATAAGGAATCTCCTGCAAGACTACAAGGCTACAGAAGGGAAAACTTCCTTCAACTCAGAACAGGAAATAATCTCCATCACAGTCATGGCCCTGCCTGGATATTTAACTTGCAATTACATCCAGCCAGCCTGCAACATTTCTTTTACTGGGTTCTATACTGACTGTTTTTGGTGAGATTCACACCCTAAAATTCCAATGGGTGTGAGCCAAAACTGCATAGCTTTGTAGCTAATAATAACAATAATAATGAGCACATTTCAAATGTGCTAATTACAAATTCAATTGGACTATGTTCTCATTATAAATGCTGCAGGTTTTCTGCCAGGTTGCTACTTCACAACAGTATGTTTTCCAACACCTGTTTACCTTACCATCCCCACTTAGATTTAGAATGAGAAACTTGTAGAAATTGAGACACACATTAAGTCTAACATGTCTTTTGAAATTTTCCAATCTTTTACCTAGAATTCTTTTCCTGTGAAAAATTGAGTAAAATATAATCACACGCTCATACATACACACAAACTTCATGTAAAGAGCATAAACAGTTTTAAGTAGTTTCATGCAATACACTCCAACAGAATTTGTTTTAGAGGTGTGAGGGGAGAAAATAAAAATCATCCTTGTAATTGTCCTATAACAAAGGAAGCTTTATTAATGACAATTTTGTTTAAATCTCAATCACTTGCAGCCTGGAACATCAGGCTACAATGGCGTAGAGGACATTGTTCTTGTATACAATCTGTTGGAAAAAAAATTGTCCCTGTTATTTGGTAGTAAAAAAAGCCTAGAGAGAGACTGCATGTGAACTTAGGACACCCAACAGCCATTGGAAAGGTAGTTTTTGTAATTCAGTTGTGAGTGGTGAATATGCCTCAGCAGGTAGAAGCACTTTCACACAGGCCTGAGGACCTGAGTTTCATCCACAGATCCCACAAGATGGCACAAGAGAATCTCCTCCTAACACACACACACACACACACACACACACACACACACACACGTGCATGTATGCTAAATAAAGTCAATACAGCTTTTTTTTGTTGTTTGTTTGTTTTTTGTTTTTTTTTTTAAGACAGGGTTTCTCTATGTAGCTTTGCACCTTTCCTGGAACTCACTTGGTAGCCCAGGCTGGCCTCGAACTCACAGAGATCCGCCTGGCTCTGCCTCCCAAGTGCTGGGATTAAAGGCGTGTGCCACCAACACCCGGCAAATACAGCTTTTAAAGTTACAAATGGAGTTCTACTGGGCAATCATAAAATCTTCCTTGAATATGGAGGCAAGAAACCACTCTTGCAATCTCGATGCTTATATGCTTAGCAACAGACATTTTTACTTATAGAAGGTAGACCAGGTATTCTCCTGCACTCTGTCTCAGAAAGATGGCAGGTGCTTTGGACAGTAGGCCCTCATCCTACCCACACATTAGAGCCACCTAGAAGTTCTGAAACCATCAGCACCCCAACCTAAAGGAAAAAGGCAGGACCACAGGAATGGAAACCAGCAGGGGTATTCTTCAAGCTCCTAGCTGTTTCCATCGTAAACTTAGGGTTAAAGACAATAATATTAAAAGATGTGGGAGATACTAAATGTAAGAGCCCTCAATCATTTTTTATTCTTAGCAAGGTACTGAAAACAATGCTGTTCTGTGGGGTGTGTGAGTCACACACACAATGGGAATCTGCCGTTCCTTCTTTGTTGTTGACTGCCGTGTCTGAAATATTCTATCTTCACTCAATTGCAAGGGTTATTTGGCCTTTGGGAAGCTGATCAAGATAGGAGTGAGGGAATCTCGTGGCCCAAAGATGGGACAGTTTGAACATCAACAATAATAATTGACACTAAATGGAAACTTATCAGATATATGACAAGAGGAGAGTTCCTAACAATTCCTCAGACTAAAATCCTCATTCAGCACATCAGAAGTGGCTAAGGAATCAACTCATCATTCAGGATGATGTATAAGCTAAAGGGAAGTCTCAAGCGTCTCTTTTCTTTAGCTGTTGAGCTAGAAGTGAAATAATTAGTTGTTGATGAGGAAAACAGTCATTGTTCATGTGGAAGAATCCTGTGTAACAAATACAGGGAGCTGGGAATGAAAGAACTGGAAACATCACATTTCTACTCTTCAGTGACAGGATCAGTCTACTAGGCAACAATAATCAGGGATGACTGAAATGATACCTGGAAAATTTGGTGGACAACTTCTCCGAGGGGAAGTCAGGAAGATGTGCTGTATTCCCATCCTATGACTGCTCTAACAAAGTTATTTTCTCATTGTTCAAAATGAGTTTCTTTGGTCGGAAATCAAGGTAATAAAATGACTCCAGGCCCTCTGGGTGCTCTCTGGGGAAATCTGGGCACTTTCCCCAGTTTCTGCAGCCGGTAGCATCTTGGTTTTGTGGCTGTGTTGCTCCAGTGTCTGTTGCCATGACTGCATTGTCTCCTCTTCTATGGCGTGTGTGTCTGTCTATAATCCTCCTCCTGTCTTCTAAGGTCATCCACGGTGATATCTGGAACCCAGTTAAACAATACAGGGTAGTAATCTACATCTCATCGACTACCATGTGAGTCACATGCACCAAGGTGGCCTACCCCCCTCTACTGTTGAAGGCATTAAGGGAGAACATCCATAAATTCCAAGGGTTAAGATGTGGGTACTTTGGGTTTAGAGGACCATTTTTCAACCTCCACAACACTAGATCATTGGTTAATCTACAGTTGAAGAAAAAATGGGATAAATCTATCATCACTAATGTGCTAGATATGAGATGACCAGACTAAAAAGCAGCCCCCCAGAACTCTCTGGCTCCAACTATGGATTTAGAGGAGAGAATGTGCTAAATGATACTTAAAACATGCAAGGGAAATCTAGCAGTCATATGAAAATGTATGGATTTCCTATTTTCTTTAGTAAATGCACCCAAACAAAGAAAAAAGCCTAAGATAGAAGAGATATAGGAACCACTGGGGGTGAAACAGAGAGATGTGTAGACAATCATAGAGAGCATATTAACGTATGGAATATTTACAGGACCTTACTTAGATTTTGAATTGATAAAAATAAGAAGTGCTGACGCATGTCTGCAATCCCATTAGTGAGGTGAGGGCAGAGGTGCTCCTGGGGGTGTTAGGTTAGATGCTTGGGCTCTGGAGGCCTCAGCAAGCTAGGCTCAGCCACACATTCCCAGTATGTCATTAAAAAGACAAGTTATGTACATACTTAGGTGTGCTACAGTATTTTTCAGCAGATAGTTAATAGTATGATCCCTGTATAATTTTTTCCAGACATCCTTACTGTTATTTTACCCTGTTCTCTCCTTTTTCTGCATCTCCCTCTCACCGATTGTAGTCCCCAGCCCTATTTTTCCCCATTTCTCTGATCAGATCACTTGTACCCCATTATTTCCCTCTCTATTGTCTTCCCTCCCAACAAAAGCTGAAACCAATCAAAATGCAGAGTTATGGAACCCAGTCTCAATGGATACATTTACAATCCAACTCCAGCTCAAGAAACATTGGGTAGGGGTGAAGGTGGAAAGATTATAAGAGCCAGAGGAACAGGGAGTTTGCTATGAGATAGTGTCTCCCAGGAATGTCAGAAGCTACATCCATAAAAAGTCTCACCGACATGACTGCTTAAACACGAGTTGAACAAGGACAACAATAGACATGCTAATATGGACAGGGGAAGGCCCAAGAGACCTCACCACTACACATTATTAGGGCAACTAGGGAACGCTGAGAGCTGGAGAAATTGACTTCCAGGAAAGAGCAAACCAATGCCAATATCAAATGTTCAGCCCTGGAAGTGTGCATACTTGTAACACTATACACACTGAGTAGGTTGTACTTAAGTATTTAGGAACAGATATGTATATACATATATGCATGTAATAATAATTAATGAAAAAAAGCCATGAATTTGAAAGAGAGCAAGGAAGGTTATATGGGAAGGTTTGGATAGGAAAGAGAAGAGGGAAATGATGCAATTATAATCTCAAAAAATAAAATAAATGATTAAAAAATTAAAATACACATTGAGTACTTCCTTTCATTATCTGACTATTGAAATATATATATATATATAATATATATATACAATATATATATAATATATATACAATGAAACTCTCTCATCTGGGCTAACAATGCTCTCTTCAAGGGCCAAAGGCCATCTAACATAAACCAACACTAGTCATAAGAAGTCTGCTTTTAAATTGTTGATCAGAGTTGTCCAAGAGGCTCCCCAAACATTACAGATTATTACTATTGCCCTCCAGAGGTGGATAATAAGACTGTATTGCTGAAGACACCATGCACTTCAAACACATGGCTCAGAGGCCCCAGAGATGAAACTGACATGAAAATCTACTCCCTGATGACTAGCTTTGATGGTACCAGAAGGTAGATGTCATGTAAATTTCCAAAGGAGGAAAGCCACCAACAGTCCTACCCAGCTACCATGCCTATGAATCATATCAATGACCAGCATGACACAGTATCCTTCAGGGTGTATTAGTGGTACACATACCTTGGTGATAACCTACAGCTCTCTAGTTGGATTTTAAACCCCTCAACACAAGAGAAATCATGCCTGGTACTAGAAACCTAGCTAACTACCCAGGCCTAAGGAAGTCATGGAGGAGATTCTACAACCAAGACTTTACTAAACAGCATAATCCCTAACTACATTCTAAATATTTATCCTTATACCCACAGACAAGTGTAAGTCCTCATCCCCCATCAAGGAAACTTCTCGAGTATGATTTCGGACAATCTCTTCTAATACTAGGGTAGTTACAGAAGAATCAGAAGTTTAAGGCCAGCCTAGTTCACATAGCAAGTTCCAAGTTAGTCAGAACCTTATGCAATCATTACCATCTGTCTTAAGAAGACCATTTTAGAGGTGGGAAAGGTAGCTCAGTGATAAAGGCACTTGTGGTGGTATTGTGTTCCCCAAATATTGTGCACCCTAATAAATTTATCTGGGGTCAGAGAACAGACAGACACTAGATACAGATGGTAGAAAATGGTGGCACTCACGCCTTTAATCCTAGCATTCCAGAGACAGAAATCCCTCGATCTCTGTGAGTTCAAGGCCACATTGGAAACAGCTAGGCATGGTGGGTCAAGCCTTTAATCCCAGGGAGTGATGGCAGAAAGCAGAAAGATATATAAGGCATGAAGACCAGAAACTAGAAGCATTTGGCTGGTTAAGCTTTCAGGCTTTTGAGCAGCAGTTCAGCTGAGATTCATTCTGGATGATGACTCAGAGGCTTCCAGTCTGAGGAAACAGGATCAGCTGAGGATCCAGGGAAGTGAGGTAGCTGTGGCTTGTTCTGCTTCTCTGATCTTCCAGCTTCACCCCAATACCTGACTACAGGTTTGATTTTATTAATAAGACTCTCTAAGATTCCTGCTATAGGCACTTATTGTCAAGTCTGACCTCTGGAATTCAATCCCTGGCACCTACTTGATGGAAAGAGAAAACTGACTGCTGAAAGATGTCCCCTGAATTCCATCTGTACACTCACATGCACATAGATATACACAAAACACACAGACACATATATGCCCAGACATACACACACACAGAGAGAATAAAATTAATTAATAATTTTAATACAATTTTTTAAAACTATTAAAACATATTTAAGACAATCTAAAATTCTAAGACAAATCAATGATACTAGTGAATTATAGGGTGGTGGGGTTCTGATTTTAACATTGTAGTTATGCTTAAAAAAGTAAGTTAAATATTCATACAAATGGATATAAGTGAAATAATGAAATAATATTGTGTCTAGAATTAGTTTTAAAATACCCCAGTAACAAATACAGCAAAAATAAACATGAAAAAATTTAAGTGATGGTTGAGAGATACATAAAATAAGAACAGCAAATGTCAGTTGCTCAAGCTAGGTGATGTGTGTGTAGGAGTCTATTAAACTCGCCTTTCTATTTTGAGGCATGCTTGGAAATTGTCAAAATAAAGAGGTTGCATAGATGTAAATGCAATGGATCTCTACCAGACAGCATTTACCTCTTGATTCCATGCCTGCTTTGTTTCCAGAGGACAGGTGTGTGAGACAGAAACACCTACTTCATGTCATAAGACCTTTGCATGAGTAGCACAGAAATGGACAGGAATAAAGGATGGGAAGAGAGCTCAGCAGGTAAAGTGTCTGCTTTGCAAGCATGATGATGTAAACCCACTCCTCTGAACCCACGTTAAGAAAAAAGCTGGGTGTAGTAGTGTATACTTGTGATCCCAACGCTGAGGAGTTAGAGACAAGCTGATCCCTGAGGCTTGTTTACTAGGCAGACTAGCCTTCCTGGCAAGTTCCAGGCCAATGAGAGACTCCATGCCAACAAAGCCACAGATAGATTGCATCTAGGATAACACTGAAGACTGTCCTCTGGCTCATACACACACAGAGAGAAAAATACACATAGAAATCATTTCTAAACTCTCACTCATTAACTTGGTTTTCCCAGTGAGCATTAACCCAGGCACCTAATGAAGAGCTATCACTAAGCACTGAGGGCTATTCCTAGAACCCCAGATTCCAAGACTCTTCCAGACTCCTCTTGAATTTCATCCACTGAAATAACACCACAAAAAAATTGAAATAGAAACTCAAGCAAACATTAGAAATGGATGGATGAAAAACACACCAAAAACACATGCAGATTCATACGATGGAATATTATTGAGCAGTAACAAGGCATGAAATGCTTACACCTGTTCAGTGTAGATGAGTCATGAAGACATTAAGCTAAGTGAAAGAAGTCAGTTGTAAAAGGTCACCATTATGACTCCATTTGTAGCAAATACTCAGAAGGAATCAACACAAACATAACGAAAACAGACGAGGCTTTACCAGGGGCTGAGCAGAATGACTAATGGATAGAAGGCATTGGTGGGGAGATAATGAAAATGTTCTAGTAGTAGAAGGAGATCATGGTTGCACAAGATCACGAATATGCTAAAAGTTGCTACACTGCTCACTCTAAAAGGGTGAATTTTGTGTTGTACCAAGTTCACTTCTCCCAACCAATGTGGTGTGCAGCTGGAAGATTTTTCCCAGTCTGCCCAGACCTGCAGTCTTGCAGCCACTTATAAAACAATTACTCAGAGGCTCAATATTCATTATCAACGATGTGGCCTATGGCAGGCCTCTTGCTAGCTATCTCTTACAGTTTAACTCAACCCATAACTATTACTCTATGTATCACCACATGTTCCATGGCTTTACCTGCATCCCATCACAGGTTGCTCCTAGGATGGCAGTCTGGTGTCTCCTTCACTCCACCTTTCTCTTTCCTGTCTCTCTCTTTGGATTTCCTGCCTGCCTCTAAGCTGCCTTGCCATAGACCAAAGCAGCTTATTTATTAACCAATGGGAACAACATATGTTCACAGCATACAGAAAGACATTCCACGGTGGCAGTGGTGATGTTCCACTCTGCCTTGTCTTCCTCACCAAGTATCAGTGCTCTGGGCACCTCCAGTCTACATCTCTTTAAGAAGCAGCTTCTGTAAAAAGTACAAGGCTAGATACCATGAGAAATCTGAAGACAGAAAGGCAAGGTAGATGTGAAACTGTCCTCCATGATGCTTACAACTGCTCTGCACAGCCATAATGGTGTACATGAATACCCTGTCTGAGACAATCAAGAGCATCAGCATGGCCAAGAGGATGAAAATGCCAGGTCCGTGTTAGGCTGCCTTCCAAAGCCATCCTCTAGACTAATTGTGACCAGAAAGCCTGGTTATACTGGTAAATTAGGAATAATCACTCATGATCACAAGAAGAGGGAAGATTGCTAGAAGTCCCACAAGTTGGTTAAACATTTGTGGTGGGATCAGCCCCAAGTTTGATACAGCTCAAGAACCTAGGAAAATGGTTTAATAAGCTGCCCACTTCCCATCAGTTGGCTTTCCTTGTACTGACATCCTCAGCTGGCAACATAGACCATGAAGAAGCAAGATAAAAACACACAGAGAAGAAAACACTGGACTTCTTTTTCTAGGAAATTTAAACATATGCATATAAATGAAATGCTTCGCTGTTTGGAGAATATGGGGAGATGCTCACAAGCAAGCTGGTTACTAATAGAGTCAAAAAGTATGGAAAATAAAACAAAGCACCAAGAAAGCTGCTGGAAAGCCTGTGAAGGATTATCATGTGACATAGGCCATGATGAAGGGACACAAAGAAGCCAACATATTTGTTTGTTCCATGTCATAAAATGTTGCTGGAGGGCTTCTCTCCAGGTTCCACCAAACCCTGCAGTCCCACAATCCATGTATAAAATAATCACTCAGACGCTTATAATACTTATAAACTCTATGGCCGTGGCAGGCTTCTTGCTAACTGTTCTTATATCTTAAATTAACCCATTTTTATAAATCTATACCTTGCCACATGGCTGGTGGCTTACAGGCGTCTTTACATGCTGCTTGTCCTGGCAGTGGCTGCAGTGTCCCTCCCTCCTTTTTCCTGTTTCCCCAATTCTCCTCTCTCTTTGTCCTGCCTATACTTCCTGCCTGGTCACTGGCCATCAGTGTTTTATTTATATAGAGTGATATCCACAGCAATAAAATACCATTTTTTAAAAAAACCTGGAATAAACATTGTATTTTTATTATTGCATACACACAAACATATATATGTATGTATATGTTTGTGGAATAAACACACACACACACATATATATGTTAAGAGATGTGTATGGAGCAATGTATTAAACTTCATCAAATAAAATTTAAATATGTAATAACTACAGAAAGATATTATTTTAAGCCATTCAAGTCTGCTTTACAACCAATTCCATGGACTATCTTCTTGTCCTTGGAATGAAGGGGGCTTACAAACAAAACACAAGTGGCTGAAATGTTGAAAAAAAAAGAAAAGAAAAAGAAAGAAAACAAACTAGTGATGATTTGCAAAACATTGTAGAGTATTGCCCAATCAGAAGAGAGTAAAGACCACTCAGGAATCACCATGAGCTATGACAAACTCAAGGTTATTCCTCCTGGAAGATTCCACAAAGGGTAAAGACAAGCTCCCTCCTTTAACTAAACTAGCAATTGCAAGCAGCCTTGGCAAAGTGGCACCATGGGTAGCCTTGGGTAGCTCTTCATTTCTCTTTGTAGGCTCCACAGCATGCCTTGATTGACAGCTGGAGCCCTTCTTTGAGCAAGCTGGAAAAGGCAAGGCTGAAAGACCTATGCTGCAAACTGAATCTTACAGTTTTCTCCAAAGAAAGACCACGGTCTTGAACTTTGGGTTAAAAACTGCAATAGTTATGTGTTAAAATTGCCAAATTAGCTGGGTGGTGGTGGTGCACACCTTTAATCCTCAGAGGCAGGTGGATCTCTGTGAGTTTGAGGCCAGTCTGGTCTACAGAGTGAGTTCCAGGACAGCCAAGACTACACAGAAAAACCCTGTCTTAAAAAAATAAAAAATAAAACCAAAACAACAACAAAACCTACCAAATAAAGGATTTTGCTTTGCATTATATAAAATACAAACCAGTTGAGTCAAGACTTGAAATAGCTGTCTTCTCCGATGGTGTGAGTAATTAAGAGATGAGACTTAGCAGTGTGGAGCTGCTTTCAAAGATGAACTCAGAAGCAAGGAACAAGAAAAGCCACTTGTTTTCACCTACGATTTTAAGTCAGGACGCTGGACGGGGTCACCAACGAATCTGAGGGAAGGTAGACGGAACACCTTCTCCTCAGAGTGTCCCAGAGCCACTCATTCAGGCTGGCAGGAATTTCAGTTTTAAATCAGAAAGAGCAGCTTTCGTCTGTAATCAGGAAGTGAGCTCTCCAAGGTGTATTTTTATCTCAGCCTCATCTGAGCTGTGACAACTCACCTGGTTAGTTTCTGCCATTTGAGTGGAGAGAAGCATCAAAGTGACAGGCCATCACTCTCTCTGTTTCTCGTGAGCTATGATGGAGAGGAAAAACAAACCCGGGTTGGGGTGGGGGGGAGCGCAATTCAATGTGTTCTCACCACTGCTCTGCTCAGATCCTAGGAGCTAGGGTATTGTGTGCATGTCTGTACTCAGGATGCTCCTGAAGTTCCTGCCTCTTTTATCTACACAGACACTTAATTTGCCTTTTTTTTTTTCCTACCGCTTTTCTTCTCCTACTTCTATAAGGACTCTGAGTCCTACTATGCAATCCTCCAGCTATTGATGGGCTGTTTTTTCTTTCATAGGTCCATGTCCCCAGGACACATGATTTCACACATGAGAACCAAGTAGAACCCCGTGCCTCTTTAATTTATGGGAAAAATGGATAATAACTATTTACTTATATGAACACAGATACAGAGGTTTAGAAATATGGATAATCACAGATGTTATAACTGTTAGAGGTCCTCTAACCACACATTAGTTGCCTGTTTAATCAAGCCCCATACCATAATTTTCCAGATGAAGTATGTGTTTGCTGCTATTGCTAGTAGTATATAACTGTTTAGATTTATGATAATTGAACATGTATTATAGCTTTTGCCAACTTGCTCTTTGCTTTACGAGTGTGGTTTTTAATCTCACTTGTCAGCTTGATAGGTGGAGGTGTTTTCAGGAAGGACTAGCTAGGGAGGGAAGACTCCCATCCAGAGTGGGCACATCTCTGGGGTGCTGACCCATATAAAGAAGTCTAGAGAGAAGGAAGTGCTGCATTTGCTTATTGATCTCTACTCCTGCCGGTGAGCCCATCTATTCTGTTGCTGCGGTTGCTGCTGCTGCTGCTGCTGCTGCTGATGGTGGTGGTGGTAGTGGTGGTGGTCGTCGTCGTGGTGATGATGATGATGATGATGATGATGATGATGATGATGATGTCATTTGCTAACACTGGAACTGAGCCTCTTCTGCCTTCCAACCTGAACTAAAGACCAAAGACTTTCCAGGAATCCAGCAGTCTTTGGGTGCCATATCGAGACTGCGTGCTGAGACATCCAGTTTGAAGGACTGAGAAACCACTGGGTTCTGCACTTTGTGGCACACAGACAGCCATTGTTAGACTAGTCGGTCCATATCATATAATCCAATCGATTCCTCAGCCTGCCCCACAAATACCCATTCTATTATTTCAGTTATTCTAGGGAACTCTGCCTAATACATCTGCTATGCCTTTTCTGTGAGTTCTTCCTTCTTATAGTTTATCCTGAATTCATTGAGTTTCTTATCAGTGAAGTAAAAATGGTCAAATGAAGCCAAGCAATGGTGGCATACACCTTCAATTCCAGCACTTGGGAGGCAGAAGCAGGTGGATCTCTGGTCTACAGAGCTAATTTCAGGACACTCAGGACTGCACAAAGAAACCCTGTCTTGAAGAACAAGATAGATAAATAGATAGATAGATAGATAGATAGATAGATAGATAGATAGATAGATAGATAGATACATACATACATACATACATAGATACATACATAGATACATACATAGATACATACATAGATACATACATAGATAGATATAGAGATAATGCTGAGAAAAGATGCACTTTGTGCTGCTATAATTCAAACAGGCCTAGTTTTCTAAGTAGTGGACCTAACATATGAACTGGACCTTTTTCTTCCTGAATCAATACTTTGAGTTTTTGCTATTGAAATTTATGTTCATTTCCCTTCTTCTACTAGAATTTGGACTTGTTCCATGACAGCTCTAAGACCAACATACACACAGACCATCAATCTTAGCCCTCAGTTGTTCTGAAATCCTTATCAAGGTTAAGAGGAGTGTTTAGCAATAAGAAAGGTTTTGATTTTACAGCCCACAATGGGAATGTCACATTTTTCTCTAAATTTGTTTCTAAACAATGGCTACAAATTGGCTAATAAAATAATGCTGTTAGTGAGTTATTTGCCTCAGAAATGTGAAAACGTTATTATGACTGCCATATCTCACAATAGAGAAAGAAGCCCTTCCTAGAAATGGCCAGTTAGGATATAGAAACAGGTGGGTCCCTGGGAGCACATGGCCACTAGCCTGGGTTACATGAAAAGTTCCAATCTGTGAGAAACCCTATATCAGATAAAATGTGGAATGCATCTGAGGACAGACACTTGAGTTATCTCCTGACCTCTACATGGTGTCATGCACACACATATACACACTCTGACTTCAATATGCATGTCATGCATCATATCTCCTTTATACACACAAAGGAATACACACATATACACACATGCACTCATACACGCACACACACACACTTTACTATCTACTGCATGAAAGAGCTCAAGATACATCTTAGGTACTCTTTGTCTCTTAAAACAATCTGAGAACTATTTAAAGGCTAGTATGGACATTCCTACCATTACTTTAACTGATTTCAATGAGATCTGAAAGTGACAGAGACAAATGCCTTAAATGAATCTGTAAATTCATTGATAATTTTCTAATCAATCCTACTTTCATTAAATTATTTTTTGAAAATTTAATTAAAAATTTAATTAATTCCATTTATGAATGGCAATAATGTCTTCTAATTACGTGATCACACCAAGAGGAGTCTGCTGCTCACAAGCCTGGTTAACGTGTCTACAGTCACCGTGAATACATTATCTTTCCTCTATAATATACATAACCCAGAACATTGCCCCTGTGATTAGTATATGCTTCATGTAGTACATTAGCAGACTGCAAAGCTCTGGTACTATGACAAGTGTATGTGTATATAAACTGTGCCAAGGGAAATCGGTGCCAAGCGTGTTGGCTTTCATGGTAGCATCTTCCCAGAAGGTAGCTAGGCAGTTAACATCTACAGCAAGGAAAACTTCAAAGATCGAAACATCATGGGTTGGAAGAAACTTAAAAGATGGGCTCCCTCCTGGCCTCCATTGATGGATGAAGGTTGAACCTGATTTGGAACTGCAGCCCCTCTGCAGTGCTAATCTTAATAACCCATTTGGATTCCAGCAGCCTGCCTGGCTCTGCACAGGGATGATTCTGGGGGGGAAGATAATCAAGCCTCTTGCACTTGGTCATCCCAAAGGCTGCCAGAGTCTTGGCAAGATTGCCACAGGTTGCCTGCACTTGGCAGTTCGCTTCCCCACAGACATCAGTGGGAACCAAAAGATTTCGTTTCACTTAAAAAGAAAAAGGAAAGGAAGACTACAGGTCGGGATGGGCTGTAGGTTTTATTCTGTTCACTCAAGGTGGCAGAGAACTGAAGAGGCCCTACAGATCCCCACTAGCAGCTATTTATTGTGTGGACTTCTGGGACAGTGCCACACACACAAGCTGACCAGTCTTTCATAGGGGCCTTGAGAAACAGAGTGGCTGCTACTAGTGGACACCTTCTGCCCTGTGGACAACATTCTAGGTCTCCACAGAGAAGCTGGCCTTGCCTTTCCCCCACATCTACCCATCACTATAGTGGTAAGCCTACCATTTCACAGTGGTTGGCTTATACCCAGACAGAAAATAGGCTAGGCCAGTGTTACTGCCCCAACAGTCTTTCATTACTGACAGGAATAGCTACCAATTATTCCTTGTTAATCACAGCACAGGACGATGTTATTGAATTTCATGATGTCCAGTGAGGTGGTTGGTACTGTATCATGCCTTGTCTAACGAAGGAAAAGAATGAGACTGTGGGAGCTTGAGATCTGTTCAAGATCCTTCTATCAGTCGATCCCCTTTAGAGCCCTAATTGAAAGTTGGGTGTCTGATTCCTGAGGCACGCATTGAACCCTAAATGAAGCTTCATTGCTGTGGCGGGAGGTCGAGGATGGATGGAACGAGACTGCTACCACCTGCCCTCACACCTGGCGCAAGTGCTTGGAATTCCAAGACACCCCTCAAAGCACAGGCTTATGTCAACAAGAGTTTTCTAGCAGAGCTAAGGTTTATCTGCGAATCTGGCTGCCAGCATTCATCCTCTGATCTGCCTGCTCCATCCAACAACATAGACCCGACTTTCTTGCCAGCAGCCAGCGGAGCAGGGCAGCCAAGACTAACAAGTGTAGGCACTGTGCAGGGTACAGGGCATATGAATAGCACTATTCTTTGCTGGCCAACACTGGCCCCATTGTTTCAGGCAATGAATAGAGCTGTGTGGAAAAAAAATTCACACACAAAGTAAAAGCTGCAAAATTTGTCTCTTTGTGATGGTTTCAGGACTGGGTGAAAAAGTCGTTCTTCACCTGGCGCTGTTTTACATATTCTTTCACAAATAGCAAGCACTTTCTGGCAAGGAAAGAAGCTTTCACTCAAAACCAAAAAAGTTACAGGTCACAGTGCAGGTGGGAGAAGTCGGAGTCAACTGCAAGGCTTAGCATTCCCATTCATCACGACACTGGGAGATGAAATGATGCAGGTCATTCATCACAGCATTCGGAGATCAGGAAGATGGAGCTGAGCTGAGCTCTTTCTCTGCTCCTGTGGTTGTCTTCATCTATTTGGCGTAGGGTTTTTCTCTCCTGACCCAGATAACAGAGAGGAACTTAAACACCTCTGGTTAATTATAATATAGGATCAGATACTCTCTCAAAGCAAACCGTTGCCAGTGTCTAGCTGCCTTTGGTGGGGTTAGGCTTGGGGTGCCTTGCTGAGCCACTGTTTGAAAAAAAAAAAAGCACAATTAGGACGTCCCCCCTTTACACTGTGCCTGCTTTTGGATGAAGTCAGGCTCCACAAAACTACTGAAGGAGTTTAACTTCACTGTGTGGAAAACAAGTTCTTCCCTGATGAAAACGCTGCAACAAATAGACAGAATGAAGCCCGACTTCTCTACATGTCATCTTCTTGTTGTCCAGTCTCTTGTGAAATGGCTTTGGAGGGTAGGTACCTTGTGGCATAAATAGTCCTAAGTAGAGTGCTGACTGGATTCTTATTTTGTTTATCTTGGTGCCATGCAGTTTGGGAACCTAGTTTTTTTTCCCTAGGGAGTATCTTTATTTTTGTATTTAAAAAGAGAAGATTCCAGAAGCAGTCAAAGACAACAAGAGCTTGCACCGCATTAGGTTCAAACTGACTTAACCCTTGACCTACAGAGCAGCTCTGTGAGGTGACTCTATTTGCAAGGTTGTAATGAAAAAGGCTTTAAGACATCTGTCACCCAGCTGGACATGCTACTTTTGTCTTTCTTCACCTAAAAGAGTCAAATAAAATTTTGTGTGGGGGTGTGTGTACTATATATTTGTACATGTAAATCTAGGTATGTGTACACCTATGTGGGAAGGCCAGAGGTCCACACTGCTATCTTCCTCAGCCATTCTCCACCTTATCCTCGTGTGTGTGTGTGTGTGTGTGTGTGTGTGTGTGTGTGTGTGTGTGTGTGTGTGTAGAAGCACACCCATAGAACTCAGAGAACAACTTGTGGAAATAGGTTCTCTCCACCATGTGGATCCTGGGGGCTCGATCTCAGGTCCTTAGGGCTGGAGGTGTGCACCTTTACAGCTGAGCTATCTCACCTACCATCTACCTTGTCTCTTGACACAAGGTCTCTTGATGAGTTTGACGCTTACAGATTGGCTAGACTGGTCAGCTAGAGAGCTCTAGGCATCTTCCTGTCTCAGCTACCATTGCACTAATTTTACAGATGCCCATGGCCACATCCAGATTTTTGTTTGTTTGTTTGTTTGTTTGTTTGTTTTATGAACCTCTGGGTATCTGAACTCAGGTTCCATGTTTGCAAGACAGGCACATTACCAACTGAACATCTTCCCAGCCCAAGAGTCTTTTATTTAAATGACAGGAAAGTCATCCTCTAGTTATGATACCTTATCAAGCATTCCAGCTTCTGTCAGTCTTGTGATCCCCATTAACTGATTTGGGCCACCTGGTCTACCTGTTAAGATTGGAGATAATGTCAGGGATCATTGGAGAATAGATGTGGATCTCTCAGCATACAGTCAGAAGTATAGGAGAGACTTCATGTCAGTATTTTCTTTGAAGACAATATCTTAGAGTTTTATTTCGAAGCCTTATAGGAATCATGGGCTGGAATTAAAAAAAAAAAAAGAAAAAAGAAAGATTAAACACAATGACAATAAGTCACTAAGATTTGGTTGGGGCAAGCAATGGTATTAGATAAAAAAAAAAAAAATTGTTACCAAGCACAACTTTTCACAAGGTGTATATTAAAAGCTGAAAGTGTAGGAAAATAAAAGTCAATTAACTCAATCAATAGTGATATTTGTTACCTTTTAAAGTAAACTATCACTTTTGGTCTGGTGGTGGCGATGGCACACACCTATAATCCCAGCATTTGGGAGGCAGAGGCAGGCTGATATCTGTGAATTCAAGGTCAGCCTGGTCTACAGAGCAAGCTCTAGGATACTTGATACATGATGGTTACTCAGAGAAACTCTTTCTCAACTTCCTCAAAAAATTACCTTTAGAGGGAGATCAGAGTATGCCACTCCCCAAATATACAACGTTGGCATGAGGATTGTGTTGAGCTGCTCAATTAAATTGAGAATGATTGGACAGAGGAAGAAATGTCTGTCACCCTTCCAGTCATAAGGGGGGGAGGGGGCGTCTATTTTCTTTGAGAAAGATGCCTCACAGTTTTCTAGGAGGAAGCTACCGGAAAAGATTAGCTCATCTTCAACAACGAAGATGGTGCCTAACGTCAAGATGAATCTGCTCAAATGGGCCCCACTGAAGTAACCCTACTCTTTATTAGCTCATTGGGTTTTTCCTGGTGGTGTCCCTATAACTTATGGTCCCTTGAAGCCCCAAAGTCTTTAGCTTGTTAAAATGGCATCTAAGTTCCCAAATTAAACCTCTTCTTCAAGTTTCACTTCTTGGCTATGAACTTCCATGCGCATATGTAATTATTAATAAAATCATGGATCCTTCCTCCTCTTAATTAGTCTTTCTTTCTTCTTTTTTTTTTTTTTTTTTTTTTTTTTTCAAGTTTCTCTTGTCTTTGTTTTTTCTTTACAGCTGACTCAAGATCACCTCTCTCTCACGTTACTCCAGAATCCAGAAGACACAAAATTTAAGAAGGAAGAAGAGTGTTTCCCTCTTCTGTACTTCCTTCTCCCTCTTGGCATCAGGCCGAGGAATGCCCATATTCTCATGGTGGCCAGAGTGAGATGGCTGGAGGAAGTCCTTCTCCTCCTGCCTGTGCCTTTCCTAACTGCTGGCCCCCTTCTTCCTGAAATTTTACCTCTACCCATCTCAGATATAATCTGACTCTTACTTTTGTCATTGAAGCAGCTTTTGTGGTACTAAGCATCCTTCAGGCACAGTACTCAGCAGGTGGAAATTCCTACACTGGCTTCCATTTTCGTGTCTCCCTAAGCACACATATACTCATTCACCAGGCTGGGGATGCCTTACTTAATTCCTTCCTTCCTTCCTTCCTTCCTTCCTTCCTTCCTTCCTTCCTTCCTTCCTTCCTTCCTTCCTTCCTTTCTTTCTTTTCTGTACAACATCAGTGATTCCAGACAATATAGAAAGGATGCAGTAGGCTGGAGGGATAGCTCAGCCGTTAAAGGCTAGGCTCACAACCAAAAATATAAGAAAGGATGCAGATGACTGGGTTAAAAAACTAGAGCCAGGCAGCCTGGTGGTGGCGGTGGCGCAGGCGGCGCACGCCTTTAATCCCAGCACTCGGGAGGCAGAGGCAGGTGGATCTCTGTGAGTTTGAGGCCAGCCTGATCTACAGAGTGAGATCCAGGACAGGCTCCAAAGCTACACAGAGAAACCCTGTCTCGAAAAAAACAAACAAACAAACAAAAAACAACAACAAAAAACAAACAAACAAACAAACAAACAAAACCTAGAGCCAGGCTTTGCATTATGCCTATGATGAAAGTGACTGCATTGCTTCATGAATGCTTTTCCAGTGTTGACATCGTGTTGACGTAGGTTGATTTCAAGATCCCCCCCTCCTTTCTCCTTTGTGTTGTGTGTGTGTGTGTGTGTGTGTGTGCGCGTGCGCGCGCGCGCGCGTGCGTGCATGTTCACATGTAGAAAGGCAAGCATGTGCTTCCCACAGCATGCATGTGGAGCTTAGAGGACAACCCCAGGGTCGGTCCTAAACTTCAACCTTGCTTAAGACACTTATTCCCCACTCAGATTCACCACCCTTAACTGCCAGGGTTTGCCACGCTCATGGTACTGCATCTGGCTTCATATGCGTTCTAGATATCCAAAGTCTGGTCCTCATGATTGCAGTGTAAGTACAACCCCCACACCCACACCCACACCCAAACCCACACCCCACACTCCACAGCTTGGCTTTTGATCTGAGCACAATCAGAAGCACACATTCTTCCCTGCTTCCTTAGTAACCTTAAACACTCAGTTAGGGAAAACTGATCCAAGTAAATGGTTTTTGGAGAGAATGAGAAAACTCTCTTATAGGCATCCCCACCTCCATTCCATTTCTTCCTGATTGTTATTTAACACCTACAGTGACTTTCCCAGCATTTAACCTAACAATGCTTTTAAAGATTTAATATTACTCTACTTTTCCTCAAACGATATTTGCATAAGCCATAATTAAGTTTTTGGAGTCTTACAAAAAAAAAAAACCATTGAAAGGAAGAAAGCAGCGAAGCAAACATTATAAATTGGAAGAGCTAATCACATGAAAAACTACAATAGTTCCCAAAACGTAAAGTCAAAATTTACTCGTATTTCCTGAATGTTATGACTATTAATATTTTAAGATCTATTTATGCGAAGATACATCGTTGCTTTCTAATTTGCTCTTTTGTTCAAAGCGATTTTTTAACTACTAAAATCTTGTAACCTGATATCATAATCAAGCCAGTGAACTCTTAAACTGAAGGCGGGTTCCCTGTAAAATGCCTCATTCTCAGAGGCAGGGAGATGGAAAAGATGTTTCTCCTAACATGGGTGGTATTAATTGTTTAGGGAGGCACAGTGTCCCTTGGATCTGGGAAACCAAAGTGAAATGTCTTTTAACATCAGGAGCCATTTGAAAAGATGGGCATCCATCATTGTTATTTTAACTCTACCAGAAATCTTCTCTCTTGTACTGTATAATACATTCTATTGTGCTACCCTTGGGTATCTATCTTATTAAAGTCCTTGGAGATTTTACAAACTCTTAAAGACGGAAAATTGTGGATGTTAGGCTGCACCAGGCAGACACAGAGTGCTCACAATTCAGGTCACGTGAGGTCTGTAAGCAATGGCGAGACACCTACCATGCACCTTTCAGCAATGCTTTCTTCACTCAGTCCTCTGTGATTGGAATGGGTTTTCTTTTCTTTTTTGCTGGTCTTTCTGGTGTTTCTGGATGATTAAAACAGAGAGAGGGTAGGGCTGCATGAGCTCCAGAGAAATACAAATATGTAAATAACAAAGGAGAACTATAGAGGCTGAGGCAGGATCATTGCCCTCGGAAGTGATCTCATTAAAGTCCTACAGACAGGACATTTTCTCAGAACTTTGAAGCAAAAAAAAATAAGTGTTAATGGCTTCTTTTAGAAGGTAACAATAATTTTAAACATTTATACAACCTAGTGATAACATGACAGGAACTTTAAATTAAGTCGTTACATGCTCCTAAACTAAGCATTGTGTGCCAAGCTCGGATGGGAAATGTCCTGTAGACATCTCTTTTCTTCCTTTTTTCTTTTATCAACTTAACAAATGTTTGTTTTCAATTTGTGTTTGACAATGGACTTAATAAACTCTTTTACCTAGTTAGGATTTATGAAAAGTGTCCCTCATTCATGGGTTTGTCATTTGCATGATGGTAAGACAGGGCATTTTCATTCCTGCCTTTCAAACACCTCCATTCTAATTTTCATGGTAATAGTAAGTGCACTTGACAACAATGGTCCATTGATCCTACCTGCCCTGGAGCAACTGGACAATTGTTAGCCATAGAAGCCACAAAAACAGATAAGAGAATCAACCATTAGTGGAAAAGCGCTGTCTATAATGGTTTCAGTAATAATTAATATGCAAGCTAGCTAGCCCTGTCACACATCATTTCAGACTGGAATTGCATCTGTCAGTCCAAATCCTGACTCCATTCGAGGCATCCAGCACTGAATCTAGTTAGACAGTTAAGTGAATTAAAACAAAAATCTACAGATGCATGATAAATGCACAGGATGCTATGTCACACATGAACGACTCCTGTACAGGCCAAATGACAGATGTATTTCCGCGACTCCAGGCCAGGCTCCAGCACAAACCACTCTTCATTTATCAATAATTGGGCCTTAATTTCATTTGGCAGTGATGGAGCCTCATGCCCAGCTTCCTCTCCAATAGAGGAACACTAATTAGACTTTTTTTTAAAGGGGTGGGGTGGGGTGGGTATCAATCTTTGGACTTTGTTTCAAACAGTCAACCATAATCAAAGTTAGAGCTTGTCCTTGGGAAGAGAAGGTCTGCTTCGCCCGCAGTTCACTGTCACTGATAATATGGTTCAGTGGGGCCCCTCAAGTACTGATGCTCCATTTCCAAATGATGACGTGCCAAGGGAGGAAATGATGAAGGAAGGGGCTGTGGTGATAAACACTGCTCAGAAAGCATTTGCTCTTCTTATTCCTCACTGGGCTTTGCCTTTTAGGTCAGTGTGTGTGTGTGTGTGTGTGTGTGTGTGTGTGTGTGTGTGTGTGTGTGTGTGTTTGAAAGAGAGAGAGAAAGAGAGAGAGAAACAGAGATAAAGACAGAGAGAGAGACAGAGAGAGAGAGACAGAGTGAGGCTCACAAACACCATAGACAGATGGGTTGGCAATAAAAACAATTATCTAATTCTTAAAATTTTAATGTCAGTGAGAAAAAATGATTAGGATTATTTTCTTGGGCCATCATATGAATTTTCTGAGAATTCTATTGCAGTTGCTAATATTGTAGGTGAATTCATTATCATAATAAAATAACTGATTAGATCCTAAAGTCTTAGTGTTCTACACTCCCATACAAGTATGATAAGCTCCCCCATCAAAGGGGTCTTAGCCATATATATATATATATACACACCAGAATAAGCCAAAACCACTGTGGATCTTAAAAACCAGTTCCCAGAATTACGACAACAACAACAACAACAAATTGAAGCCCATATAAATATCTATATATTGGTCACACTTTCTTCCTTATACTAAGGGGAATAATGTCCTACCCTGATGCTTGCAGCCAACAAGATGACAACTGGCATGGCAGATGGCGTTCTATGCCATCTTCAAGTCAGACTTTTCTCTAGGTAAGACATGGCAGCCATTGCTCATTGGGGCTGACAACTAGCTCTGCTTTTCAAGCTCTCTGGAATTGTTCCCTTTCCTTTCCTTTCCTCTTTCCTTTCCTTTCCTTCCTTTCCTTTTCTTCTTCCTTCCTCCCTTCCTTCCTTCCTTCCTTCCTTCCTTCCTTCCTTTCTTTCTTTCTTTCCTTCTTTCTTTCTTTCTTTCTTTCTTTCTTTCTTTCTTTCTCTCTTTCTTTTGCTCTTCTTGCCAACCTTACCCTACAAGGCATGACAAAGGAGGACTCTGCTCCGCTCCTCCTTCACCTCCCACTCACAGGCTTTATGTGTGCAGGCAGTCCAGTTGATCTTGCTGGCAATGATGCTATCCCCAGCTGCTCACACTCCCTTTGAAATCACATTCATTATTCTTCATTGGCGTAGGTGGAGGTGGTGGTGCTGTCCCGAGGACTGACTGCAATGCCCAGATGATCAGTTGAAGTTGGCTGCCTGATCCAATATACAGCATAATTGAGGGGGACCAGGAGCGTAATCCATTCCTGTTTCACCCCAGTACCTATGCCAAATTCAACAGAGAGCTCTCCATATGGTCTAACACAAGTGAGGTAATGTGTATATTATGCCATAATAAATGAAGTCTCATAGGTTTCAATGGCTCATAGTAGCTATCAGGAATTTTTGCTAGCAACTCATGGGAAACTGAGCAGCACACCATAAATGGGAAAGCCATAAATAATTCCGCAGCTCAGCCACCAGGGCTGTGGTGGAATGCTGTGCTTGCATTATCAACTCTAAACACTGACACGCATGTGAGCATGTCTGCCATTTTGTAAGCACCGAAGGACTGGCAGTTATTCGGGAAAGATCTGAAGGCTGAAGGAGTTGTGAAGATTCTAGTCTGGATACAATACAAATTAAAATTCCAGGGTCACAGGGTCTGTGAAGACTGTTGGCACTTGTACTTCTTAGGAGATATTTGATGAGCAAGGTAAAGCAAAGTGTTCATGGGATAGATAATATCCATTGACTTTTGATAATATCCATCATTGATTGATGTTAGGCTTGGCCACATGACTTGGTGATGGGTCAATGGAATGTGAGTGGGATTGCCACCCAATACTCTCAGCATGATTGTCCCTTGTTCCTAACACCATGAGACCAACCTAGATAGGGGCCACTTCAGTAGTCTGCATCCCAGAGTGAAGACAAGCTATAGCTAAGGTATTATGAACATGGAACCTGGGATGTACTGAGCCGTTCTTGTCAGATATGAAGATGTGTAGCTCATTTATTATTGCAAAATAATTTAAGGTGACTGGTAGAACTCACATTTAAGATCGTATGAGCTACTTAATTATGACCACATTAGCTGACCATGGCAATCTGTCCCTGTAAACAAATAATGTTAAGCAGAGTGCTTGGCAGTGACATGCTCACTTCTGCTTCCTGAACTTTCCCTTCTATTTGCACAGGATGTTTTGAATTAACCCACAGAAGTTTGCAACCAGTGTGTTTCCACTATTGTTTTCCCCACAGAAGTGCTACTCACATGTGCCTCTTTTTCTACCCGTATGCCTTATATATGCTTCTTACACTTGCTTAGCAGTTCCTTCCTACTTTGGTTCCTATAAGGAACAGATTCAGAGACCTAACGTGAAGTATTTCATGGCTTATTGTTTCAAATTAGAGTATGTTAACAGTGTGCCTTGTCAATGATACTGTCATGTGCTCTAAATGCGTGTTGAAGTCCTAACCCAAAGTGATGGCATCAAGATGTGGTTGGTGCATGTGGGAGGTGAAACTCTGTATTAGTCAGCATTCTCCAGTGAAACAGAACCAATGGGATGAATATGTATGTATGTATTCATGCGTGCATAAATGTATAAAAGGATTTATCAAGTCAGCTTTAAAATAGTAACAACAGCAGACTCACACCCGAGAGTTGAGAACCTGGTATTTACTTGGTCCTTGAGGCAGAGTGTCTCAGAGGTTGGAGAAGTCCTACAATGGCTGTCTCTCATTGAGGGGTATGGAGTTGACAAGTAGTCTCTCAATCCACAAGACTGAGTGCTTCAGCTGACCAGTCTGGCCCTGGAAGTCCAGAAGGTTCCTAGAGAGCTGCTGATTTTTATTTTGAAATAATGACAAGGAAACACTGGATCTGATATCAGCGAAGGGACCAGGAGCAGCATCAGAACAATTAAACTCAGGGGGAGGACTGAGCAAGAGGGAAGACGGCCTTCTTTCTACCATACCCCTTTTCATCTGGACTGCAGCTGGAAGGTGCTGCCCATTATCCAGCTGGGTCTTCCTGCATCAATCAAGGCAACCAGGATGCTTCTTCAGCCAGGACTACCTACTCAGATGATTCTAATTTCTGGCAAGTTGACACTAAAACCAACTGTGTTAAGAACTAGCACCCTGTTGTGTGCATACTCTTATGGAAAGGTTCCACAGTTGCTTTTTCATCATGTGAGGATGCAGGAGTGAGGTACCATCTATGAAAACCCTATCAGATATTTAAATGCCACAGCACCTTGATCATACCTATATGAGCCTCCAGAACCATTTGTTGCTCATCAATGACCCAGTCAAAGGTATTTTGTTACAGCATTCCAAATAAACCAAGACACTCAAATTGAACACATAATTTGTCATGTTCAGAAGAGATTAAGTTGGTTATCCTAAATTACATTTGGTGCACACCTATCATGTATGGATAAAAGTTTATAGAACTTTAGGATGGAGTCCAGAGTGCTATAAAATTGGCTAAAGATCTGTAGGAAAACAAACAAACATCATTTAGGACCATTCAAGGTTCTCTGTAGAAATGAATGCAAGCAATCAACACCTATATGAACAGATTGAGCGGAAGGATGAAGATAAGATCTGAATAAACAAACAAACAAACAAACAAAACTAGAAAGCCATAGTTCAGAAGTTGACCAGATAAAAGAGCCAGGAAAGGTCCTGGGCTTCTCCAGCCTGGCCCTGGGACATTCACTGTGTAGTGTACTCATGAGTGTACCCTTGAGTATAGAAGTTTCTGTTGAGAACATAAAGCCAGGGCTGGAAAGATGGCTCAGCCATTAAGACTGGTTACTGCTCTTGCATAAGATCTGCATGTGGGTCCCAGTACCCACATGGCAGCTTCCAACTGTGTGTAATTCCAGCTCTGAGAGGTCCAAAGGCCCCTGCATGCTCAGGACACTGGGCCATGGATAGTGGCTATAATTGTGGTCATTTTCTCCTAAAGATGAGCCTGGCAAGCTCAACCTAGGCTTCAGTCCTCTGCTACATGGGTTCTCTGTGGAGGGATGCCTATTAGGGCTTAGTCTTTCTTGTTTTGCACATAGCAAACCGAGGAAGATCAGAAGAAATTGAATTGAAGTTTTCCTTAAGCTCACTTAATTGAGTGTGTGTATCTGTGAGTTTCCCTTCTGTGTTTGTATGTATCTTTCTCTTAAGAATCAATAATGGCAGTATTCATTTATATCCTCTATATCCTTATTTGATAAAACAAAAAAGTAGCATAAACAAGTAAGTCTATTTAAAAAAAAAAATCATTCAGCAGCATGTGAAACCTAAGCCATTAGTCCACACTCTCCCAGGATTTAAGTAGATCATTTTCCTGGCCATGGGGCTGCTGAAAAGGCTTCAGAGTTTTGCTGTCTCTACAAACCCACTGACATGCAGAGAACTCCATTTCTTTCTCTTCCCTTTCTGTTCTGAAACTCTCTCGTGGTTGGGGAGATACTTAGCTCATTTTATCTGGCCCTTCAAGGATGCGGAAAAGGCATGTTTTCCTCTATAGGCTTTGAAAATGCTCTCATGGCTTTTCTAATGGGGCGATCTATTGATAGAGGGTTCTGAACTTTGTGAAGAGAAGTTGTCTGTGTTTGGGGATCATCTCACCTTTAACAAAGACAGGCCAGTCCATGGGTAGGTGCCAACTTTATAGGGTTCTCTTTAGTCTCTGTTTTTATCACCTCTTGTATGTTCTTTTCTTTTTTTTCTTTTTAAGGAAATATTATATTCTTGGTTTGCCAGAATCTAGACTATTCACAACGCTTTAAGCAAATCTGTGCTGGTTAAGAGTCACCATTGTTAGCAACAGAAAATCAACGTGGCTACCTGTAAACAAAGGGAACTTACTGGAAACCCAGGATATAAGGTGCAAAACCAAAATGGTTTATAGAGATAAAAAGGCTTTGGGAAGATAAGCGTGGTCCTGGAGTCCAAATGGCAAGAACTGACTGATAGTCTTTGCAGCATGTCAACCTGGAATGAATCCATTTTAATTTTTTCTGTTTGTTTGTTTTGTTTTAATTCTTGTCTTGTTCAATATTCAGACTTCAAAACTTATGTCTTTTGTCCATTGGTGGCCTGAGACAAGCAGGACATTTTGAATGACAGATTTACCAAGACTGTAGACAATGGGGGATGGGAAGTCTCCAAAAGGAGGTCGAGGATTGCCACGAGAGGCTAAAGAGTGGACTCTGGATGACATTAACCTTCAAAGGCATCTTTCTTCACTGCTTTGTACAGTCAGACCCCCCACATCTTCCCAGTCCAAACAGATCCAGAACCAGATGCTCCACTAGCCATGAACTCAGAAAGTCATGTGGCCGAAGGGGCCTTTACCATTTCCACAGGAGTGTCATTTTAACTTTAAAAATCATTCCACAAAGCAAAAGGCCAACTCTGTCTTGGAGGAAGCACAATTCTTTACAGTAGGTACAGTCGCCTTAGGTTTTCCAGTGAGGGCATGAGACAGACTGACAACCTTAAGCAAGCCTTTGAATGTGAAATGAAAAAAAAAAAAAACCATAAAATAAAACCTGGCATCTCATTTTATTATCATCTCCAAATCAAAATCAAGCAGAGGATTTTTGCTAGTCAAATAATTGTGACAAAGGTTCTTCAGGATGCTTACCCATTGAGCAGGGACAACCACCAGCACAGAGGGAAATAACATCCTTTGTGAGAATCCCTAGTGATACTTCACTGTTTAAGACAATATTCTAAATGTATCAAGTGTTGCCTGAGAACTAATATGCCATTTTGTTTCTTATGACTGAGCACTCTACAATAGCTTACACCTGGTTCTACTTGTAATTGGCACAGAGGGTTTCTGAAGAAAATAGGAATCTGGTGCTGACAAAGTCTATTCCATCTTTTTGATTATTTGATAATCTTTTTTGATTATTTAGGAACATTCATGGGGATGAAAAGATGGCTGAACAATTAAGGGCACTTACTGACTTGAGTTGGTTGGGTTCCTAGCATGCAAGGTGGGCAGCTTACAATGAATGGCTTTAACTCCATCTTAAAGTAACTTAAGGCCTCTGGTCTCCTTGGCCACCTGCACTTAAATGTGCACACACAAACATACTCTCTCTCTCTCCCTCTCCCTCTTCCTCTCCCTCTCATTTCTCTCCCTCTCCCTCTCCTCTCTCTCTCTCTCTCTCTCTCTCTCTCTCTCTCTCTCTCTCTCTCTCTCTCACACACACACACACACACACACACACACACACACACACGGTTAAAATAAAATACATATATAGAAAGAATATTTGCATCTCATATCGTTATATAATATTGTATTCACTGCCATAAAATGCATAACCTTGGTGAGGATTTTTTTGTGTTTCTGTGTGTGTGATAGCTTTTTTTAAAAAACTTGTTTTTGTATACATAGTCAATATAATTTTCAGCAAAGTATTTTTTTTTTCAAATTGTGAGGAAGAAAACAGCTTGCTAGAATTGGATGCATGATTTTTACAAACAGGAGTAAGTGCCTCTTTAAATGTATTATAATGCAATGCGGTAATTGATAGACTAGCTGAGTGTTCTGCAGGAGATTAGTTCATAGTCACTATTCCTGGCTCAAGCTCCATAAACATTAAACAGAAGTTAAAGAATGGAGATAACCTTTGCCTTCTGTGCCCTTGGTAATCACCTGCTCTCTCTTGTATTGATTATCTTGCCATCCTGTCGGCACTTGGATGCCTTGTGCAAAAGCTGGTCATGCTGACAAGCAGTAAGCAGCCAGGAAGGTAAGGAAGAGGGGTGTGAGCAGGAAGACTAGCCTTGCCCCCGTAATCGATTGTATTCCACTTAGGGCTGTTCTCCGCGTGTGTTCTTTGAGCTTGGGGTGAGTCACTTGCAGTCTGCTCAGAAATAAGGAGTCATATGGAAACGCTGATGCACATGGGATGAAGAAGAGTCTCTGGGTGTTTTATCTTGGAGTGATAGTGGAACAGGAGAGGAAGGCCACTGTGTCTTTGCAGAGCTGGGAGCCTTCAGGCTTTCACAGTCCCCCTTTCCAAGTCAACCCCCTCATTAGTCCAGAGTTTCAAAAAGTAACACAATTGTCAGATATATGAGAGTTAGGCCAAGCCTACTTAGTTAAGTCCCAGCTCCTTTACAACCTGATCCCATGAGAGGTGCTGGGCAAATGGCCCAAATTCCCGAAGCTTAAGTTTCTCTGCAGTGGGACTGTCAGGATTAAGTGAAACCATGTACCAGAAGCTTCTGGTGTGCAGCAAGTGTTCCTTTGGTAGGTTTAAAATTAGCTACCATTTAATGCAAACCAGTTCCAGGTATTCAAAAGGACTCATCCCAGATACCACATAAGAAGAATATTACTGCTCCCATTTAGTGTTGGAGATACTACATCCAGAAGAGACCAATAACTCAGAATTTGAATTCACACCTTTGGATTCCAAAGCCTATGTGCTTTCTCCTGAGTTTGGAGGTATTTTTTTGTTCTTAAAGATCTAGAGCCATTCTGTTAGCCCAGGGCCTGTGCATCCATACCAAAATGGATGGTGTCTGAAAAAAAACTCAGATTCAGTATTCTCTAATGAGAAGAAAACCAAAGGTACATTAGCACATTTCCAGACAGTATTATGGCATTTAAAGACTGTCTTTAAGGGACTCTTCCATGAAGCTGCTGGAAGGATCACTCTGTCTTTTCAGTATTCTCATCAATTCTGAAAGCAGATACCACTTAATAGTTAAGTATATAACCTAATCATAACACCTGAGGCTCCAAAATTGAACCATGAAAGCAAACTGGAACCCTAGAAAACTATGTAAACTATCAAAATCTCAGAGTCACTCTGTTTGTCTTTGGTAATAATCGCCTTCACAAGGTCATCATTCTGGTGTGTGCACAGGTTATTTCCTCTTCTGTAGTGCTACTATGATTCCAGTGATGCTTCTCAGAATCCCAGGAAACTCTTCAAGAAGAGAAAAGAAGGCTTTGTAAGTCTACTGGACTTACACATAGGCAATCCAAGGTCTACTCTCTGTTCCCCCACTAATGGATATGTTCTCTGGCTTCGAGCAAGTCACAACTCGTTAGGGTCATCATCTGTAAAGGAAGTCTGATAATTGCTAAGGTCCATTCCAGCGGTGAGATCCTATGAGCTACAGTAGCTGACAGACATGACAAAGCAAGCCCTCGGGGGTGTTCTGATGCAACAGGCAAGGCTATTCCTAATTCTTAGTCATCAGAGACAAATATGGAAGAATGAGCATCACTCTCTTTGTGGTCCATTTGCAGCCAGAATGACTGTACATTATGTTCTACAGCCCATAAAAGGTCTGCACATACTGGAGGTACATGAATGGATACTGAGGATGCTGCTGCTGCTGCTGCCACTGAGCATGATCCTAACAGTGATGCTGATCCTGACTGTTGGTGATACAGTACAGTGAGGTGCCGAATCAAGGGTGCTTGATGAAAATGTTTCTGACATAGCTATTCTGTGATCCTCTTCATCTCTTTATTCACTGACTGACTGACTGACTGACACTCACTCACTCACTCACTCACTCACTCACTCACTCACTCAGAGATAAACCACATAGTTTAAGTTCTCACATGGTTTTATTCTGACTTCAGAAACTCAAGCACAAACTCGAAGTTTTGATTTCTGTTTGACACATCTGAAATTTGGCACAAGTCTTGAAAACTGAACACCAGCAAAGTGCTATTTCAATACCCGTGTGACTCCTTGATGGCACAAGAAAGGGTCAATGAAGCCCTCTTGCCCACCCCACCCCTACTTCTTACCTCCTCCAGACCTGACTCACCAGTTTCAGGGGGTGCTATGTTTTGGATGATACTGAATGGTAGTGATTTCTGGAAGGAAAGAAACAAGATCCTTGTTGCAAGGATCTCCCTCTCCAGAGGGAGAAAGTTTGAATTATCTTTAGGAAGGTTGTACTTTGGCTCAGAGAAAATCATTTCATAGAGCTTTGGGATTACCAAAAGAGAACTGAAAGGTCTTCTTTTCCGTGTATACTGTATAAATGATGGCTGTTTTGTTTAGTAGGTAGAATTATATTTTGGTAGTTCTTAATTTTTTAAAAAAAGTTTATTTTTCCAGATGTTAGTTTTATTCCTGGTAGACATGTACTGTTTTTCTTTTCTAAAGATTCATTTTTTAGTGGGCATTAGATAATGGGTATGGGTGCATTTCTTCACACACACACACACACACACCCACACAGTATCCACATGGGGACATCTGAAAACAACCCCCACTGCTCTGTGGAACTCTATCTGCTGTGATTTGAGGCCCCAAATATCTCAGCTTTGGGGTATGTATCGGTGTTGTGGATTCAATGGGATGTGCTAAAGGGAATATCCTAGATCAAAGTACATAAAGGATTGATTTAAAAAGGAAGTAGCCAGGCGGCGGCGGGGCGGCGGCGGCGCGGCGGCGGCGGCGGCGGCGGCGCGGCGGCGGGCGGCGGCGGCGCACGCCTTTAATCCCAGCACTCGGGAGGCAGAGGCAGGCAGATCTCTGTGAGTTCAAGGCCAGCCTGGTCTCCAAAGCGAGTTCCAGGAAAGGCACAAAGCTACACAGAGAAACCCTGTCTCGAAAAACAAAAGAAAACAAAACAAAACAAAAAAGAGGAAGTAACAACTCAGCAAAACCCCGAATCTTGAAGGCAGTCTCTAGAGACCTTAAGAAATGCATGGCTAAGGGATCCTGTACACTCTCGTGTAAAGTATGGTGGAATTTCAGTCTAAAGTGACCTAGGAATGAGAAAGTCTAATGTCACAGACATCTGGAGCAAGTAAATAATACTTGGAATCAGTTATTTCCTAATAATTCCATGCTAGGAAATAGTCTATTACTTTTCACTCTGAGAGAGTTTTAGTTAAATTGATTCCATGTAATTTTTTTTTTGTTTGTTTCCACAATGAAAGTCCATTCACTTTAGAGATTGCATCACCTTTTCAAGATCCCTCACACAGTGCCTCTGGAGACAGAGAAAGAAGAAATCTTATTGTGCATAAGTTTAGAGGCAAAGATTTTGAGTCCCTTCTCCTATACTAAACAAATCCAGACAATAAGAAGAAAACCATTTTGTGTATGTATATGTGTGTGTGTGTGTGTGTGTGTGTGCGTGTTGTGTGAATCACTGTATGTTCATGTTTGTGTGTGTGTCTTACTCTACCAATCTTCACTTTGTTCCTTTGAGAGTATTTCCCTGACCCTGCAGCTCGGTTAGTGACAAGCCATTCCTTACAACTCTCCTGTCTCTGCCTCACACAGCTCTCAGATTACAGGTGCACACTCCTACAGAAGAAGGCCTCTTATAGGAGCGCTGGGGAGTTGAATTCAGACCTTCTTGCTTGCATAGCACTGAACCGTGACTTCCTGTCCCTAGAAAACAATTTCATAATTCATGCAAATCCCCTACTGTTCATTCTTGTTTCCATTGATAAACTCCAGAAAATATTTGCCATTAGTCTTACCATCTATTTGCAGCTAAATTACATTGCCTTTTCATCTATAGCAATGAAGTAAGTGGTCTCGGTGGTCCTGTACATTTTCATAATTTCCCCATAATTCGTTGTTAAGCCAATTTTCTATGCTCTAACAGATATTAAGAAACTGTCCAATTTTTGACACTGCAGTATAATTTATTAGCAAATCTCTTTTTTCAGACCTTTAAAAAAATAAAAAATAATAATAAACAACCAGCCAAATAAGTAGTGAAGAAGCTGAGTCAGAAAGCGAATTCTCTCAAATATCTATCCCTGTGTGGACTGCTGCTTATGTAACGTATTCAGCATTCTCATAATAAATACATTAAACACATAAATTAGAAAATGCTCATTAGAATTGCTGGTGACAACAATATTGCCTGGGATGCAAATAGCATGATCTATTGCCCCATAAACCCTAGCCTTGTATTCGAGTTAGGAGAAAAAGTCCTTACCTGTGTTCTTATTGATTCCCATTTGCTTATTAATTCTGGGAGGCTATCACTACTTACATAACTGTTAGGTAATGTGCTTGGTGACGTGGCACTCCTGCGTTCACAGCTATTCCTCTCCATAGCTGATTTTTCCAAAGTGATGGCAAAGGAAAATTACCTCTAATCCCTTCTTTCCATGCCTTCAACGTGTATATAGTAAAAAGAAATCATCATTTATTAAAAAGCTGCAATGTACCCGTGTGGTCTACAAAGATTGTCTCAATCAATGGTCCTCCTTGAAGGGAGAATGTGGTTCTATTATATGCTGTGGATGGTTACGGGTCTTAGTGGGCTCCTCTTCATGGTACCTCTGGACAGCAACCAGATCTGGGATGCTTTTCAATTTATATTACCAATGGAAAGTGTAAATGAAAACATCGTCTTGTACACCAAGGGTCTGACTTAGTCCTAAGCCCAATAGTTATAACAATCTTATCTTCAAGGAAGACTCTCAGAAAAAGAGTTTCTCCTCAAAACAGAAAAATAGATTTTTGTATCTAGACTCATTCCGAGCTAAAGGTTCTTAGATTGAAGTGGGGGGTTTACATTGCTGTTAACATGACTGTGTCGTGTTTTTAAGACAACTTTAGCAGAAATTCAGAGTTTCTTAGATAGCAACGATGGGATTTAGACAGATTCGAAGACTTCTGAGTAAATTGATCAAACTCATATGGAATAAAATTTCCAAAAATGCACACAAGATTAAACAACCCATTCGGAGCAATTCAAAATATTTTAGAAAAGAATCAGTGATGGTACTTTCAAGTCACCTGTCCAGCTTGCAGAGTTTTAAAGCACTTTTGAAACTTGATAAAAGTTTTTCAAATTGGTAGGAGCTCCTCTTTGTTGTACTGAAAACCTTAGCTCTCTGACATCATGAACAGAACTCTTCTCAACAGATCATCATCAGCCAGGCTGATATTTGATATTTGTTCTGAGGAATCCCAGGAAATGTACAGATTTCTAGAGCGTATTGGAAGCTGAGGAGCATCAGAAAAGAGAGTTTCTGATCAGACTCTCTTGATCCTACCCACTGCTCTATAGAAGAAATTGGCTCAAAATGGATCTTTGACCTAAACATAAGTGTGAAATCTAGAACACTCTTAGAATGCAGGGAAATTCTTTTTGACTTTGGATTACATGATGGCAAGAGAAAATTAAGTAAGCTGAGTCAAATTTTTAAGATATTGTGCTTAAAGAGACACTAGCAAAAAAAGTGAAAATACATCCCACTGAATAGGAAGAATATTTGCGCACTGTAAAATTTATCAAGGGCTCATGTCAAGCGTGTATAAAGAACACCATACAACAATGATTCTTTTTTAAGTGTGGTGGTGCACACATTCATTCCCAGCAACTATGGAAGCTGAGAAGAGGAGATCACTTGAGCCTAGGAGTTTGGTACTTGGTTGGCAGCATAGAAAGACATGGTCTTAAAAGAACACTAAATAAGTAAAGGACTTGAATAGACAACGGCTAAAAAAAATATGTACAAATGACAATAGCCCTATGCAGTGGTGTTTACCATCATTAGTCACTAGAGGAATGTAAAGGAAAACTATAATCAAACAACACTTTGTTACTACTAAAAATTCTATAATGGAAAGACAAATAGCAAGAGTTCACAGGAATGGAAAAACAAGAGACTTCTCTTGATGGGAATACAAAATGATATAGTTACTTTGACATGTAGCATGGCGGCCCCCTAAAATAATTCACACAGTTACCATGAAGCAATTTCAAGACTGTATACATGTCTAAGAGTATTGGAAAATGTTTCTACATAAAAAGGTTCACAGAAGCATAATTTGTAATGACCTCCAAATGGAAATTACCTAAATGCTCATCTACTGGGGAAGGGATCCATGTTACATGTCCCTCTCAAGTAATATTATGTATCAACAAAAAGTAATGAAGTACTGATACACACTACTCTAAGGATAGATTTGCTAAACGTGATGCTAAATGAAAGAAGCTACATATTTTTAAAAATTCCATTTATAAGAAATGCTCAGACTAGAAAGATCCACAAATGTGTGTATGTAGATACATAGATGAATAAATATATGTATATAAATGGACACGCACACATACACACACACATATTCCTTTCTACTATATGTGTGAAGGGAAGGGAGAGTGAGATGGTTTGTATTATTGTTCAGCTTACTCTACCAGTGGGCAGTAACTTGGATGGTTGAAACAACAGCAATTTATCTCTCACAGTGTGGGGGCTAAGTAATCCAAGATCAAGGTTCTACCTGTTTTCTGACATTTGTTTTTTTCTGCATTACAGGTGGTGTGGTAGTTTGAATGTGATTGCCCCCCATAAGCTCATAGAAAATGGCTCTGTTAGGAGATGTGGCCTTGTTAAAGTAGGTGAGGCCTTGTTGGAAGAAGTCTGTCACTGTGGGCTTCGGCTTTAAGGTCTCATATATGCTCAAGCCACACCCAATGTCTCAGACCACTTCTTGTTGCCTGTGCAAGATGTAGATCTCACAGCTACCTCTCCAGCACCATGTCTGCCTGCACTCCACTGTGTTTCACCATAATGATCATGGACTGAATCTCTGAACTAGTAAGCCATCCTAATTAAATATGTTCCTTTATAAGAGCTGCCGGGGTGATGGTGTCTCTTCACAACAATAGAAACCTCAACCAAGACAGATGGTCCCTTCTTGCTATGTGTTCGCAAGACTTTTCCTTGGAGCATGTGTATAGAGAGGAAGATCACTCTTTTCTTATAAGGCCATGGATTATATTAGGCTTAGAACCTTGTTCCTATGGTCTTATTTAACCATGGTTATCTCCTAAAATATCAACCTCCAGTAACATCATACTGGGGATCTCAGTTCTTCAACACGAACTGGAGGAGCACAAATTTACAACCCACAAGATTCTTTTGAGGATGCTAAAGATTTTTTGAAGCTAGATAGTGGTAGCAATTAAACGATGTATACTGAAGTTACTGATTTTATATTCTAAATACTAAATCTTGTGATTTTGTAAATGATAAGCCTAATATTAAACAAACAACAAAATCACAAGCAATTGTTCTGTACTGTACATCAATGAGTGTGGTGGTTCAGCACATTAATCCAAAGAGCAACTTCTTACAACGCTGTCTCTTCTCTTCTGAAATTATGGAATACAAAGCAGTCATGCTTGGGTTTGGGTGTCCATAAAGCACAAATATTAATGAGTGAACTGGCTGTTTGGTTGTTTTTTTATTATAGTCTGAGCAAGTGTGAAGGTTCAGTATTTTTAGCTTGCAATGACCTCAGATTTGTTCTGTACGTATTCCTGTTCCACCCATGTCTAAGTTAGCCATGGAGACTGGCTATGTACACACTCAAATGAATTACCTCAGAGAGAAATTTCTCTCTGAATTACATCAGAGAGAAACACTTGAGCAGCACTATCAGCAAGGAAAGAGTCTATTTAACATGGTGCCTTTGGAAGAACTGAAAGACCCCTATTAATTGGATATCCCATTGAATAGTCCCAAAACTTCCCAAGTGGGTGCTACACCATGTGTCCTTGGCTATTTTTAGACTTATTTGATAGATCATGGTTAAATCAAACAGTAGTTTCTTAAGCAGAAATGTGAGTGAATCATGGTAGTAAAGCCCAGCCAATGTATTGTGTACATCTGAATCTCTGACTCATATAAATGACCTAAGTTATGTGTAGGCTCTCTGTAATACTCACATCTCTGCTTTGATAACTCATCTAACACCACATGTTTGGGGTTTCTCCAAAGGATGATGTCTTCATATAACGAGGAATTGGATTGAATCCATTACCTACTGGTCGCTAATGTTTGCAAATGAACTATGGCTAAATATACCATTTCAGCAACTAGTTACAGAGCAGCCTAGGAGTTCACAAAGTGTCGTCTTGTAGTTTTTGCCTCACACTGCTATCCTCATGGAGGTTGTCCTGACAGAAGTCATGGTAGAATAGACTTTTGAAGGAGAAGCAGTTAGACTGTCAGAACATTGAGGGGAAGACATTCTGAATAAAAGAAAAGGAAAGAAAACAAAAACGGAAATGGGGTGTACATTAAGAAAAGCTGGAAGGCAAGAATGGGCTTAAGGGAGATTGGAGACTACAATGGGAGATATTGTCAGTTAGATAAAGAGGACAAGTGAAATTCTTGTTTAAAATGTTCTTGTTTAGCACTTTGTAAAGAACAGGAAATTTGCTTTGTAATCAACAGAGTCCTTCAAGGATTTTGACAGGAAAATACCACAATCGAAGGGTGCTTTGCCTCTTTCTCTGTTCTTTCTTTCTCTCTTTCCCTTTTTCTTTCTTCTTTCTTCCTCCTTCCCTCCCTCCTTCTCTATCTCTTTCTTTCTTCCTTCCTCCCTCCCTCCCTTCCTTCCTTCCTTTCTTTCTTCCCCCTTCTTCCTTTCTTCCTTTCTTCTCTCTCTCTCTCTCTCTCTCTCTCTCTCTCTCTCTCTCTCTCTCTTCCTCTCCATGTAGATGTGGATAGTGCATGCCTGTGAGTGTGCAGGCACTCAAGCCTATGACACATACACTCAAAGGTCAGAGCCAGACATCCTTCCAGTGACCACCTACCTTCCATTGGAACTAGACCAAGTATCCAAGAATATTAGGACAGAACAAATTGGTCTTGAAGGGTTAAACAGAAGGAAAGGGACACATATTTGGGTCAGTAGGGGAAATGGGTAGATCTGAGAAGAGTTGAGGGGTCACTACACACTGGATGAAACCCACTAAGAGTTAATATTTTTAAATGCAAATAGGAAAAAATTTAAAATAAGAATGTTTGGGAGAGAAAGCCAGCTCTGTTCTTGATGCACCATGCTTAAGGTACACAATTAACAGTGGAAAACAAATTCCTAGACTTCATCAATATGTTGCATTAGAAATACAAATTTGAGAACTGTTGATATCTGATTAAAGAAGACTTTGATGGAATGTTAAATATAGGTGAGTCCCAGGACATGTCAGTTTATTTTTATTTAAGAAATTTTCCCACTCATTTTACATATCAATCACAGATCTCCCTTCCATCCCTCCTCCCGCTCCCCTCCAGCTTCCCCCCCTACAACCTACCCTTGATCCCCTCCTCCAAAAGGGTAAGTCCTCCCTCCCATGGGGGACAGTAAAGCCCAGTACATTCAGTTGAGGCAGGACCAAGACCCTCCCCACTACATCAAGGCTGAGCAAGGTGTCAGACCATAGGTAACAGAATCCAGAAAGCCAGCTCATGCACCAGGGATAGGTACTGATTCCATCCACTGCCAGGGGCCCTCAAATAGATCAATCTACATAACTATCTCCCATATCCAGTCCCATGGAGGTTCCACAGCTGTTGGTCTAAAGTTTTTGAGTTCCTACTCCTTGGTTCAGTTGTTTCTGTAGATTTCCCCATCATGATCTTGAGCTCCCTTGCTCATATAATCCCTCTGCCCTCTCTTTGACTGGACTCCAGACCTTGGTCTGGTGCTTGGTTGTGGATCTCTGCATCTGCTTCCATCAGTTACTGGATGAAAGCTCTATGATGACAATTAGGGTATTCACCAATCTGGTTACTGAATTAGGCCAGTTCAATCACCCTCTCCACTATTGCTAGTAGTCTAAACTGGGGTCATCCTTGTGGATTCTTGGGAATTCTCCTAGCACCAGATTTCAGATTTAGCATATCAGTACAAATGATAAATGGGTTGAGAAAGAAATCAGAGAAACATCACCTATTACAATAGCCACAAATAATATAAGATACCTTGGGGTAACTCTAATCAAGCAAGTGAAAGACCTGTATGACAAGAACTTTAAGTCCTTGAAGAAAGAAGATATCAGAAATGGAAAGATCTTCCATGCTTATGGATGTGTAGACAACATAATAAAAATGGCAATCTTACTAAAAGCAATCTACAAATTCAGTGCAATTCCCCATCATAATCCAACACAATTCTTCATAGGCCCTGAAAGAACAATATTCAACTTCATATGGAAAAACAAAAAACCTAGGATAGCTAAAATAATCCTTTACAGTAAAGCAACTTCTGGAGGCATCACCATTCCTGACTTCAAGCTCTACTATAGAGCTATAATAATAAAAAAAAAAAACACCTTGGTATTGGCATAAAAAACGACATGTGGTCCAATGGAAACAGATTGAAGACCCTGACATTAATCCGCACACCTATAAACACTTGATTTTTGACAGAAAAAAAAGCCAAAACTGTACAATGGAAAAAAGAAAGCATCATCAACAAATGGTGCTGGCATAAGTAGATGTCAACACATACAAGATTTCAAATAGATCCATATCTATCACCATGCACAAAACTCAAATCCAAGTGGATCAAGGCCTCAACATAAATCCAGTTACACTGAACTGATAGAAGAGAAAGTAGGAAGTAGCCTTGAATGCATTGGCATAGGAGACCACTTCTTAAGTATAACACCAGTAACAGACACTGAGAGAAACAATTAATAAATGGGACCTCCTGAAAATGAGAGGCTTCTGTAAGGCAAAGGACACAGTAAATAAGACAGCCTACAGAATGGGAAAAGATCTTCACCAACCCCACATCTGACAGAGGGCTGATCTGCAAAATATATAAAGAACTCAAGAAACTAGACATCAAAATACCAAACAATCCAATTAAAAAATGGGCTATAGATCTAAACAGAGAATTCTCAACAGAAGAATCCCAAATGGCCAAAAGGCATTTAAAGAATTGCTCAACATCCTTAGTCATCAGGGAAATGCAAATAAAAATGACTCTGAGATAAGGTAATCTTTACACCTGTCAGAATGGCTAAGATCGAAAGCACTGAAGACAGCTTATGATGGAGAGGATGTGGATCAAGGGGAACACTTCTCCACTGTTGGTGGGAGTGTAAACTTGTATAGCCACTTTGAATTAGTATGGTAACTTTTCAGAAAATTGGGAATCAGTCTCCCTCAAGACCCAGTGATACCACTCTTGGGCATATAGCCAACGGATGCTCAATCATACCACAAGGACACTTGTTCAACTAAATTCATAGCAGCATTATTCATAATAGCCAGAACCTGGAAATAACCTAGATGCCCCTCAACCAAATAATGGATAAATAAAAAGTGGTAAATACACACAATAGAGTATTACTCAGCTTTAAAAAACAATGTCATCATGAAATTTGTAGGCAAATGGATGGAACTAGAAAATATCACCCTGAGTGAGGTAATCCAGACTCAGAAGGACAAACATGCTATGTACTCTGTGGTTGATATATTGTGCGCCCCAATAAACTTATCTGGGGGTCAGAGAACAGAACAGCCATAATATTAAACATAGAGGTTAGGCTGTGGTAGCACATGCCTTTAATCCTAACATTCCAAAGGCAGAGATACATCTGGATCCCTGTGAGTTCAAAGCCATACTGGAAACAGCCAGGCATGGTGACTCATGCCTTTAATTCCAGGAAGTGATGGCAGAAAGCAGAAAGGTATATAAGGCATGAGGACCAGGAACTAGAGCTGGGTAAGCTTTTAGGCTTTAGAGTAGCAGTTCAGCTGAGATCCATTCTAGATGAGGACACAGAGGCTCCCAGTCTGAGAAAACAGGATCAGCAGAGGAATTGACGAGGTGAGGAAGCTGTGGCTTATTCTGCTTCTCTGATCTTCCAGCGTTCACCCCAATACCTGGCTCAGAGTTTGTTTTTATTAATAAGACCCCTTAAGATTCATGCTACAGTACTTCACTCATAAGTGGATACTAGATGTAAAACAAAGGATAGCCAGACTACATCCCACAGCTCCAGAGAAGCTAGCTAACAAAGAGGACCCTAAGAGGGACACATGGATTGCTCTGGGAAGGGGAAACAGATGAGATCTCCATGAATAAACTGGGGTGAGGGAGGGCAATAGAGGGGATGGGATAAGAACATGAGGGAATGGGATGGCCAAGCTGCGGGAGGGACAAAGTAGAAGAGCAATGAAAGAGATATCTTGATAGAGGGAGACATTATGGGGTCAGGAACATGTCAGTTTTTAGGAAGACAGGTCAGAGAAATACCAGCAAAGGAGCAGAGAGCCAAAAATAGCACTAGACAGAAAGAAGCCAGGCAGGGATGCTTCAAAGCCACCGAACACAGAGTCCCAACTAAGAGTGAGTGTAACTCACTCTTTCAGAAAATGAGAAGCTCGACTAGATAAAGAAGTAAGCAGACAGGAAATGGTTCCCTTCACTTGTTTGACAGTTTGGTAAGTCCGTTCTCTGAAAAGATCTCCATATGTTGACAAGCCTGGAGGGAGAGGTTCGTTGGTTGCCCTGGAGGAAGGGTTCTGAGAGTTGAGTTGCATGGCCATCCAGTTGAAAAGAAACATCACACACAAGTCACACACGTTACGGGACAATGCAAGCATGTCAATGTATGATAAGTGCTACATGCATTATATCAATGAAGTTCCTGATGGCCTCCAGGAGTCAGAGGCTTCAGAAGTAACAAAGCACAGATGACTTTACCAAGGGCCAGCTGTTTTCCCTCCTTGCCTCTCTCCAGTGTCTCAGGGGTGTCCCGCCCACCTCATCTTCCCCAGACTTACCTTCTCATTTGGTTTATAGTCACATTTACATGACAGTGGTATCGCCTGGGATGAAGGCTTGCTGGAAGAATAAAATAATTGGAAGTAAGTGGAGGAGTCAGTTAGTATTTAATGTATATTAGCCTGCTGTTTTTACTGCCGCGGCTCCAATCACTGTCTCTTCTGTAATGGCGCCAGACTCAGCAGAGCCACTGTCTACCCTGGACTCCCCAGGAGTGTTCCTGTGATGGATTGTGTGTCCTGGGAAGTATAGAGATGCTCTCCTCAAGGCTATTTTAAGAATTGTTCTTATAACATGGTTCATCAGGTATTAAACTAGGTAGAATAAATATAAGGGATTTTTCTTGCATGGAGTTTTTTTCTTCACTCGCTGTCAGGCTGCTGAAGAACATCATAAATCATCCTGACAGCTGTAGTGGCTGGTCCTGAGCACTGCCAGAACGGGAAGTTAGGAAGTTATGTAAAATTCACAAAATATTGTCTCATTTCTACTGCATGCAGTTATTGCATCCAGATTTACTAATGAGATATACCCTAGGGATGGAGAAGTAAGGGAAGATCAAGATTTCATGCACAAGGAGACAGAACTCTCTCTGGATGTTGGTGGGGTTGTGGAAATTGATGAAATAGGATGTACCTACGTGGTCATAGACTACACTACCAGTTTATATGATCGAACATAATCCATCCTTAGTAGCACTGGATGAAACATTATAGAGATTTCTCTTGTCACTACTCTTAGGATTCTCACATGAAATCTGCACTGGGTATTCCCCCCCCACACACACACACTTGACAGAAAAATGGAAACACGTTTCTACAGTCAAGAACTAGAGCATCATTCTTTTTCCTTAGTCCTACATCATAGTTACTGATTTCTTAATTTGTGTAATCTCCCTCCTCTTTCATCAGAATGTAAAGCTGTAGGTTTTTTTTCTACATTCAAATACTAAAATAAATGGGTATGCAAATGGCTTTAGTGGCTCAAGGTACTTGTCTCCAAGCATGCTGAGCTCTATCTCCTGGACCCATGAGAAGAATAAAAGAACCAACTCCCTCAGTTTGTCCTCTGACCTACCTACACACACACACACACACACACACACACACACACACATACACATACAATTGTAAGAAAAAAATTAAAACCCTAAAAAAAGCTCACTAAGACATCAAGAGGACCTAGGATCTGCTCTAAGGTCTGTATGTTAAATGCATGAGGTACAGTTGACTGTACTTCCTATGCTAGGGCTGATAAAGCCCAGACCTGAAGAAGCTTCTGGTTATCCCAGACAATTGTTGCCTTGCCTTGAACTAATGCTTTTACAAGGATTTCCTCATTTAATTTTTGTTGTAATGTTTATTTGTACTCTCTAGGTCTGAAGAGCTTTTTGCTACTATATCCTGCAGATTCTATTTTTTAAAATTATTTATTTATTTATTTATTTATTTATTTATTGTGTGTTTATGTATTTGTATGTGCACATTCCTATGCACCACACACACACACATGCCCATAGACACGCACACACATACACACACATGTGCGTGCACATACATAAATACATTCCACGAAACCCATGTGTACCTTAGAGGACAACTTTCTGGAGTCACATCTCTCTTTCCAACATGTAGGTTTTAAGGATTGAACTCAAGTTGTCATTCTTGGTAGCAAATGCCTTTGCCTGCTGAACCAGCACCCCCATATTCTTTTATTTTCTTTCTTCCTCTAATATGAAGGCTGCCAATTATTGATCACAGGCTGCTACATACTCAAAAAAATACACACACTTGGATTGTGATGACAGTTTAAATAGGTATTTATACAGCTTGAGAACACACACACAAATAGAATATATTCTAAAAACCTCTAATTAACTATGATAAAAATTATAAACAAGATCTCTGTGGAAGAGCAAATTTTTACAATGTTTATATTGAAAGGAGAGAAAGTAAAGAAACCTAAAATTAGGTAATGCTCATGAATTCACCACAGATTTTGAGAGGAAGTAAGGGGACAGCACTAGAAAGTGCTCATGAATATTCCACAGATTTTTTTAATACTTGCAGTGAAAGAGGGTCAGGCATTCTAATGGTGGAAAACATATAAATAAAGTCATGTTTAAAAATGGATTTAATTTCTTTACAAAAAACAATACTCTTCTTGCAATAAAAAATAAAATTTAGTGATATTCTTTCTGCCAAAGATTCATGCAAAGTATAATAGCTTGGAAACACTGAAATCTAAGAAATCTTGATAAACTCCAAGCAGAATCCAGGAAAAAGAAAATTGGCATGGGAATGTCAGTTTTAGACAATCTGAAAAACCCATTGAGTTGGAATGATTGACCAACTTTATACTAATAGAACTTGCTGGAGTTAGAGCTACAGCTCAGTGGTCTTGTAGAAGATACATATTTAGTTTTTAGCACCCTCATGGTAGTTCACACCTGTCTGTAAGCCCAGTTCCAGAGGAATCTTTGCTGATCTCTGCAGGGACTTATAAGAATGTGGTATGCTATACAAACATAGGTGTGCCCCCCCACACACACATGTAAAGCAAATAAATTTTTGAGGTGCCCTAAAAACTCAGTTAGAACTACCTAACCTATCTTGTAGCTTCCTGAAATAATAAATACATAAATAAGTGCTGTGGGATGTCTTTCTGTATGCTGTGAATATGTGTGGCTTCCATTGGATAATAAATAAAGCTGTTTGGGCCTACAGCAAGAAAGCTTACAGCCAGGTGGTAAATCCAAGCAGAGATACAGAGAGAAGAAGGATGGAGAGAAGAAAGATGCCAGCCAGCCATAAAAGGAGCAACAAGATGCCAGCATACTGGTAACACCCGGCCATGTGGCAAAACATAGATGAATAGGAATGGGTTAATTTAAGATCAAAGAGCTAGCTAGCAAGAAGCCGAAGCCATGAGCCATACAGTTTGCAATCAAATATAAGCCTCTGAGTAATTATTTTATAATCGGCTGGGACCGCAGGTGGGAGAGATTCATCCAGACTACTGAGCAGGGCAGGACTAGAGAAATTTCCGTCTACAAATAAGTGCTCATACTAGTCATTATTAGTCATAACTCCCCTTTCTCCTTTCTCGTGGAAAATTCTATCACTAAGGTATTTGTCAGAGTTGGGCAGCTGTGTGATGTAGTACAGCATGTGGAATAAACTAGATCTATTTCAGCGACTGTGCCAGACAAGGCCCCACAGATTCATCCCCTCAGACCCGCCCCAGCATCAAGCTAGCTCCAGCTACCTCAAGAGTGTGCTCTGTTCTAATTCCATTTCTGTTGCTGTGACAGGCTACCCTGACAAAGGCAACTTAGATTTTGGCTTAAATTTTTTGGCTTAAAATTCCAGTCCAGTCTGTCATATGGGAGAATCCAAAGCAAGAACTTCAGTCTCTAGTCACTCCCCATCCATAGCAAGGTAAAAGGCAGAATATGGATCCTTTCTTGCTTGTCAGTTTTCTTCCCTCTTACCTAGTTCAAAAGTTCCTAAACTAGGGAATGGTGCTACCCACAGTGGAATGTGTCTTTCTACATCAATCAACAATCAAGACAGTCCTCTATAGACATGCCCACAGGCCAACCTGATCTAGATAATTCCTCATTAAGGTGATTTTCAGGTGATTCTGGGTCATGGCAAACTGAAAGTTAAAAACTAACCATTGTAGATGCAGTTCTACAAAATCAAATTCCATGCTCCAGTACCAGGTTGTCCTCATAGCCTCAGGCTTCAGTAGAGCCAGAAGCACACTGGCAGAGAACAAAATAAATTTTCAGACCAAACTGTTATAGGGGACAAAGAAAATGGCTCCGTAATGATGAAGAGTTAACTCATTAATAGAATACAACACCTTTGACTATATATGGACCCAACATTGAGGCATATCAATATATAAAGAAACTAAGATGGACAGAGCTGAATAGAGAAATAGACAGCAATGCAATAGTAGAAGACTTCAATACCTCATAACTTATAATAGGTAGGTCACTGAGACAGAAAACCAATAAGAAAACAATGGGTGGAGTCTTAGTCACTGTTCTATTGCTATGAGGAGACCCTATGACCAAGACGATGCTTATAAAAGAAAGTATTTAACTGGGGGGCTGCTTACCATTTCAGAGGTTTAGTCCATTATCATTGTTGTGGGGAACACAGAGGTATGCATGGTACTGGAGCAGTAGATGAAAGCTACAGCCTGATTGAAAGGTGGGAGGGAGGGGGCAGGGGAGCAGAGGGAGGGAGATAGGGGGAGGGGGCAAGGGGAGGGGAGTGGAGGATGGCCTGGTGTGGGCTTTTGAAACCTGAAAGCCCACCGCCAGTGACACACTTCCTCCAACAGTGACACACTTCCTCTATCAAGGCCACACCTCCTAATCTTTCTAATCCATTCAAACAGTTCCACTCCCCAATGACTAAGCATTCAGACATATGAGCCTATGGGAGCTATTTTCATTCAAATCACTATAGGCAAAAATTCTATAGGAGGAAATAGACCTACCTGACATGGAGATCTAACACGTGGACAGAATGTTCCATTCAGCAGCAGAAGAAGAAGTGTGCATTCTCCAGGATAAATATCAGACAAATAAAAAAATAGTATTTATAATTTAAGAAAAGAGAATTCTTGTTGAGTATCTTTTCTAAGTACAATGGGATGAAACTAGAAATCAGCAATAGGAGAAATCCTGGGTGTACTCAAATCCATGCAAATTAAATGAAACACTATTGAATAACCGATCAGTGAAGGAAAGAATCTTAAGATGAACAATATATATTGTGTTAAGTGAAAATGAATGTAACTTACAAGTCCCTCTGTAAGGTGGCAAAGGCAGTCCACAGATGTTTTATATTACATACTAAAAAAAGAAAGATCTTAAATCATCTAACTTTCTGTCTCAGAGAACTGAAGAACGAGAAGATTAAGCTCAATGTTAGCAAAAGAAATAAAATAGTTAGTGTAAGAACAGACATAAAATAGAGAAAAAAAAGAGCAAAAATTAAGCATGTTGACTTCTCAGGCTTAAGTGAGACTCTGCCTAAGACGTAGGCAGAAAAGCAAAAAAGGCCAGGATTGGCCAAGGGGATGAACCCAAACTAAAAAGATTTTGCGGAGTAAAGGAAATAACACAGCGAAAAGACAAACTTCAAGCGGGAAAATATTTTTAAACACACATGTAATGGTGGATAATTATGGATCAGTGTCCAAATACATAAAAAAAAAAACTCGATAGCAAGCAAACAATCAGATTTAAAGACAAGCAAAGAACTTATATGGCTATAAAAAAAAGAAGAAAACTCATCACCACTAATAATCAGAAACATTCAGATCAAAGCCACAACTGGATGTCATTTGACAACTGTTAGAACTGTTATCATAAAAATGACTGGGCAGTTGTAGACTACTTGCCTGATACGTCCTAAGCTCCTTAGGCTCAATATTGCCCAGTGTGAGTGGGGGCTGCTGGGCCCAGACCACAGCAAGTGTGTATAAGTACAGAGAGAAAAGAGGATCTTGCACAGGATCCAGGTATTCCACTTCTAGGTGTACATTTGAAGGAGCTGGAATGAACATGTTGAAACGGTATCTGCAGGTCTGTGTTCACAGCAGCATTGCTGCCCTCAGCAGAGATACAGAATCAACGCAAATGTCTACATGTCAACACTGCTGAGAGAATAAACAAGGAGAATGTGACATTTTGTTCATCAATATACAGTGACTAAGCTCTGGAGACCTAATGTCCAACATGGAAATTAGTTAATAATATTTTATTGTATAGTTGAAATTGGCTAGGAAATAAATCTCAGATGTTGTCACAATACTCATGCCACTAACTATGTGAGGTACTGGATATGTTAATTAGCTTAATAGCAGTGACCATTTCACAATGTGTTCATGTATCAAAACATGCTGTACACTAAATGTATCAAATTCTTCAGTGCTAACTATACATCAGTAAAACTAGAATTTTAAAAAAAATGAAGTATGGATTTTCCAGTAAAATAAAAAAGTGCAAGGCACACACAGAAACATGAAGGTATCATCCCTGTAATTTAGGGGAAGCTGGGGGTTTGAGATAGAGTTTCATATTGCCCAGGTTGGCCTTGAACTCATTATATAGATGAGAATAACAGTGAACTTCACTATTTCCCAATGACTGAGATTACGAGCTGTGCCTCCATACCCATCTTTAAATCTTTAAGAGGAACAAAACTGTATTAGAGCAATGTGTCAGCAAATATGACAACAACATAAAAATTATATAAGAAGAGCTGGAGAGACATTATAATTGACAAGGTTTTTAAGTGACAAAAAAGCTGAACTGTTAGAAGACAGAATCACCAAATCCGAAGGTAAGTCATGAGACTATTCCATCTGAGAAACAGAGAGAAGTAGAATCAAGAAAAATGCACAACCCCTCGGAGCCCCCCATGCAACACCATCAGGCATCGCAACCACATAGTGGAGACCCTCAGAAGACAGGGGGCCGGGAAATGGGACAAGATGTATGTCTGTGGAGGATCAGTGGCTAAAATATTTCCTAGTTAACAAAAGCTACAAGCCCATACATTCTGGGTGCTTGCCGTCCTTAAAGTGGGACCTAGACGGCTCAGAGTCAAATGGTCCAAAGACTCAGACAATGAATGGGGAAGAAACAAGCGCAACACAACTCCTCAGGCACCAAGAGTTCTTAATGAGAGCCACAGCTGAGTCCTCAACACAGTTGTGTTGAAGCAAGCACCAATCCTCACTACATTCAGCTTGTTCATTTATTCCTTACAGCAAACACTAAGGAACTAACATGTTGATTAATATGGTATAATAGAAAACATCTCTGGAACCTGAATGATGGCAATAACAATATAAGTGATATTGTAGTTTCATTTCTCTTGCTGTGATGAAAACACTCTGACCAAAAGCAACATAGAGGAGGAAGGGAGCTAGTTGGGTTACAATGCCAGGTTACAATCTCTCATTGCAGAGAAGTCACAGAAGAAGAAGCTTCAGACAGGTGGCCACACTGCTTCCACAGTCAAGAGGAGAGGGGAATGAATGCATGGATGCTGCTTGCTTCTTTGCTGTTTTCTTCATTCTTAATCAGTTCAGGGGCCAGCTTAGAGAATGGTGCTACCCACAGTGGGCTGGGTATTCATACTATTATGGAAACCAACACAACCCCCAAGAGGCATGCCCAAAGGCCAACCTGATGTTGACCCTCTCTCCCCAGGGTAATTCTAGGTTGCATCAAGTTGACAATTAAAGCTAACCATCACAGATAGAAAAAAATAAAATATACACAAAATAGGATATATATATATATGTATATATATGTATATATATATAAAATTCATTTTTCCATTAGGTATATTAAATATAATTTCCATTGAAAAGATAACATACTACAAGACAATTGTCTTGGGAAGAGTTTTAGTCAGCCAGACAAGGCCTATGAATCTGGAATAAGGAAAACTGACCTAGTTGTACCTTTAAAAAATTATCAATTAGGGAAAGAAAAGATTCGGACCTTTCTGTGATGGTCTCTGCCAAGTGTATACACCCCAAGGGTTTATTCAAAAGGGGACCTAGGATTACTTAACTTTTCAGTAGACATTGCCCTTTGCTTCTTTCTTGTTTCCCTCATCTCCATTCCCTCCCTCCCTCCCTCCCTCCCGGTCTTCATTGAGCCCTTCCCATTTGGGGTGATGGTGAATGGTTCCAGGGGCTCAAACATGCTAGACAAGTCATCCCTATTGAATTATGCTCCGACTCTGACAGGCGTCAGACAGGTCTTTGAAGTCATTAAAATTCCCCTTTCAGTGTCTTTCATGCCCCATCTGTGTAGAAGTGACAACTTTGAGCGGCTAGTACAACAGGAAGCAAGGAGACTTGGAACATGAGGATGTGACCTTAGAGGTGCAGCTTGAACACGTGGAGGACTGCGGTTTGCGTCGGAGGTAGGGTAAACATGTAAGAACAGTGCACCTATGACATGGTAGATAATTGTGCTCCCACTGCCTTTTGGAAGTTGCGTCTTCCCCAAAGTGTTCATCTTAGATGACCAATCACAGTGCTCCGTCAAGGATGCCAATCACTCTCTCAAAGATGCCCCATCTTGTGAGCAGCAAATATAAGGTTTTCACTGGAGCTGCCACATGGCCTGGCTTCTGTGTCTTATTTTTAGAACTTGGTTCTAGTCACTGATCTTGCTTTTGTTTAAATATTTGGGATTTTGTTCATTATGGATTTTTTTAAATATATTTTTATTTTTGTTTAGTATGCGTGTGTGTGTGTGTGTGTGTGTGTGTGTGTGTGTGTGTGTGTGTGTGTGTGTGTGTGAGGGCATGCCTCGTGTATGTGGATACCCATTCAAGCCAAGAGGGTGACAAACCCTCTGGGTCTACAGGTGGTTGTGAGCCACAGTGTAGCTGTTGGGAACAAATTCAGGCCCTCCGGAAGAGCAGCAAGTGCTCTCCACCACTGAGCCATGTCTCCAGCCCCCATACGGGTTTCTGCATTCAGTTTGCATTCATTCCTTTTGGTACTTACTATTTAAAAAAAAAAAAAAAAATGATTCCATCAAAACATGATTTATCTTAACTGTGGAGCTTTTGACACCCCTTAAATTTGGCATCTTCAGACACTTCTCTTACCTCGCCACCATCTTGGCCCTTTCTCCAGACTTTGATCCCACGAGTGACAGTTTCCTGCTCCAAATAAGCAGAATCTGGAAGCCGAATAAGTCTGGCATAGTCAAGGAAATAGAAGAACGAAAATATCTAATGTCAAAAAAAGAATTCCGCTGCCTCCTTGGAACTCCAAGAAAAAAAACTATGGAAACTATATAAGCTGCTTTAGTGAAAGAGTTGGTCCCGAATATACAAACAAATTGAATGTAATGAAAAAAATACTTCACTTACTCTAAGTATATATGTGAATATATGAACACAGATATGAAATTTGGAAGTTAAATCAATAGAAAATTGTGTAAATTTTATTACAATTACCAAAAGAATAGAATCAGTCTAAAAAGACTAAGTGATATCACCTATCTCCATTGGCATATTTGATGATATAAGGTACCATTTTTTTTTTTACAAATTAATGTTTTATTTTTATGCAACTCCATTTGGTTTTGGAATGGTTTAATTGATTAACTTATCCAAAAGTTCATCTCAGAATATTTCATTGATTAACTTACCCAAAAATTCATCTCTGAGAATCAACTTCTTATAACCAGAAAGTTTTCAGAGAGTGACTATTAGAATCTAAAACAAATAATAATATATAGTTGTGATGATTAATATTATTAACTGGACTGGATCTAGAAGACAAGTCTCTAGGTATGCCTTGAGGGATTATCTGGGTTAGGGTATTTGAAGTAGGAAGATCCTAAATATGGGCAATAGCATTCCAGGAGGGGGTTAGTAGGTCATGGACTAAAAAAAAATAAAGTCAGCCGAGCCCAGGTTTTCATTTCACAGCAACAAGACAAAGAGTTACTTTAAAAAGAGTGGGTGTTAAATGGTGTGATTTTAGTGCTAGAGTAGACAGAACTCATGAAATGGATTTGTTTACTAATAACCTGAGTAGTGATCATAAGAAATTGTAAATTAAATGAGGGAATCTGAATATGATAGAGTCATAGATAAATTCTATTGAGATAGTTAGGAAGGCATATAAAGAAATGAAATTAGAATGCAGTTCATCTGGATATCAAATTCATCCTAAACAGGTTGAACGGTCAAATGTAAATGCTTATATACTTACCAACAGTATGTATTGGTGAATATTAATGTAAGCAATGGTTTCTCTTTCTAAATAACTCAATCAATTCATATAATTTTGGAAAATTCTGATACATTAACCTTTATGGAAAAAATGTCAATTATTTAGTTGACTAAAATGATGTAGAATATTAAGGAATCCATGAAACAAGGGGGGATTGTAGCTAGAGTTTTCCTGCCTTGCCCACAGTCAGGACAAATCTTTGTCTCCCGCCAGTCCCACAGCCGCTCAGACCCAACCAAGTAAACACAGAGACTTATTTTGCTTACAAACTGTATGGCCGTGGCTTCTTGCTAACTGTTCTTATAGCTTAAATTAACCCATTTCCATAAATCTATACCCTGCTATGTGGCTCATGGCTTACTGGCATCTTTTCATGCTGCTTGTCAGGGTGGTGGCTGGCAGTGACTCCTTCTGCCTTCCTGTTCTTTTATTTCTCCTCTCTGTTAATCCCACCTATACTTCCTGCCTAGCCACTGGCCAATCAGTGTTTTATTTATTGACCAATCAGAGCAACTTGACATACAGACCATCCCACAGCACAGCCAAGTGCAGACCATCTCAGACACCTGCACTCAGGCCCGTGGTCCTAATCATCCTCTATGTGGACCTGCTGGGTAAAGCCACGAGGAACCCGAGAACGGGTTCCCACAGGACATACAAAACATCCCACAGCAGGGGATAATGAAAAAACTAACAGTTTTCTCCTTGATAAGGGGATCCCCTCAGCTTTTTGGTGTCTTGCTTTGTTTTTATTTATACAAACTTTAAACAACTAAATAATTGGATAATACCTTATAATTAAGTAGAGTTTGACTTAGTAAAAGGACTTGGAGTTTAAATATGAAAAAAAAAACCTCAAATTTCATAATTTTAACATAACAATGTAATATTCAAAAATCACCTTGTAATCATGCCCAACTCCCAAAGAAAAGGAATGCTTACCTAACAGCTTTCTCCCTGTGTAACTCATCCTTGACAAACTTTGTGAGTGAAACTTACAGCAGTCACTGCAGATGGTTAAAAACATACACAGTGAAGTTTAGGCACCATTTCCGGCAAGAACTTTCATTATGCAAAAGCAGGGGGAAATTCTTTAGCACAGCCCAGTCAGAGCTATTGGTTATCCCAATGTGTACTTTTCCTTCTTCTGTGGTGGGAGAAGCAGACTCGAAGCTCAGACCACATTTGCTGCTTGCCAGAGTCACGTTTCTTTGTCTCCCTGGCAATCGCTGCGAGATCAAGCCTTTGTGTTTTGTTGTTGCTGATTTCTCTTTCTCTCTGGTGGGATATGAATGTATGTGATGATACAATCTCGGGCACCACCCATGAGAAAGCCAGTGCCCCATTTCCATATTTCTCTCTGGTACTGAAAAATAGCCAAGGTGGCAGTCGTTGGAACGAAAGTAGGCTTATGAGATGGAAGATGTGTGCTTTCTGGGAAGAAGCAAGACGCAATAGTATTGAGAGCCCCTACCGAGGAGGGAAGCTGATGCTTGGTTCTGAAGGCTTCCTCCTTAGGAGCCACCATTATCCGGGGCCTTTTAACATAGTGTTTAAAGCTTTCAGACTCTCAATGTACTGGAATTTTAATATCTGGATACTCATCCTGGCAAGCAAATGTAGATGTTGTTCTTCATACTATATGTAAAACAAGTTCTACATAGGTTGGAAGTTTAAATATTTTAAATACTTACAATCTGCAATATTGTAGACAGGAAACATAAAAATTATGACTGATATCAATAAGGAAAATTAATAAAACAGTCTTAAAAGAGGAAGAAGTGATTGAAAGGAAGTAATCTGTAGTGTAAGCAGGGGATATGTAGCATATAAAGAGATAAAGTGAAATAAACCCAACTTAAGATTAACAAATACGAAAAGTAAACTCAAAGCAGAACTACTACATTGTGAAAATATAAGAAAACACATTCCACTTCACCAGTACTTAGGGAAATAGAAATTAAAATTGCATTGAAATTGTGTTTTTCACCAATTTAAGTTTTCATAGCGTTCAATGTGAGAAAACAGAATTTTCCATTGATAGATGAGTGAATGGGCGCAATCGTGTCCGAGGGCAGTGTGGCAGGGGCTGTCACACTGGAAGTGTGAATGAATACCTTTGTACTCACATTCCAGAAGTTCATCCTACAGAAATCAAAGAAAACAAGCCCAAAACTATTTTCATGGATTTTTTTCTATCACATTCATAAAAATTTAATTGACCTAAATACCTCCCAGGGAGGAATGTACTTAACAAAATTTTTTTTTCTTTCCATCACACTTTTAAAAAATGATAACTCAGTCGTATTTGTACGTATTAAAAAGTAAGTAATTTAATATCATGCTGTAGATAAAGCTTCTCTGTTCTGTGACCCGCTATATATTTTTCATGATGGAAAACAGAATACACATTAACATTCTTATTTGAATTAAGCCATAGTGGAAATGCCATCAGGAATTTTAGGCGCTTGAAATCTTCAATTCTGAAGTCTTCCTGGAATGTAAACAGCAATGATATTTGAGGAAACTGCTGCCCCTCTGCTCAGTACAGTATGCAGATGTTGTCTGTGCTATATATACATGCAGAGTTGGTATCAAGATGGTGACGAAGGGATAACAAGGGTCCTCTAATACATTAGAGTGTCCCAACTCTGAGGGACATTGCAAATCCTAAGAGAGACACAAGGACCAAGAGCCAACGCTCTGATATCAAATGAGTTTAGGGAAATGATGACTTGCACGCCGTCCACCCTCCCTCTTTTCAAAAAAATAATTTCAAACTTTCCATAATGAATGTTTGTGAAAACAAAACTCCATCTTACCAAACTGTTTGGAAAAGCTGGATGGCACCTTCTGCAGCATAAGCTGCCTATGCCCAGGACTCCGGGGACACTAATTAGAAAATGATGAGTTAATTAAAGTTGTGCGCCTAGTCTCCATGGCAAGGATTTCCTTTAATCCAACGGTGTTGTGTGTATGTGTGAGTGTGTGAGTGTATGAGTGTGCACGTGTGCGCATTTTCTCCGGTTGCAGAATGTGGTTTCTGGATGAAAAACTGAGAACAGACTGACCCTCTGGCCGCAGCTACTCACGTCAGGGAGGCCCAGTTGCAGGTGCATGCTGTTTGGTTTGCTTTGTCAAGTCAAAAGAGTTGTGCTTCCTGCTGGGTTTTGAGTTTCTAAGTAGAGATAGGGCAAGAGAAACTCTGAGCAGTTTGCCCTTTGCAGATGGATTGAAGTAGTACTGAAATTCACTAGTGTTCCCTGGAGGGGTTTACATATTTATTTATTTATTCCACGCTGTTATCACTGCCCTGAAAACAAACAAGGAATACTAAACGTGCTGCTCTCAGTAACTGAGCAAACGGATGTGTTCGTGGGTGGTTCTGGGGCTGCCATTCCTCTGGCTTGACATGAGAGCAAGCAGAGAAATATATCGAAGTCAGGTTTTCCTCCGCCCATAGCATAGCTTTATTCCAAAGATTTGGTGGCATTGGAAAATGTCTGCCAAAGTTTCCAGACAGGAAATGGGCTGCTGAGTCTCCAGGACCATCAGGCAGCTGGAAAACCTTAGGACCTAATCCCATCTCAACTCCTCCCAGGGCAGTTGACAACCACTTTTTTTTCTATGGTTCTGTTTCCTCTCTCCTGACCCCAATAAGGTGTTTCAGGATTAATTAGCTACTGCTAATTAGGGGCACAAAGCTGAAAAACACCCCTGTATATGCAAGTGGTGAGATAAATTTTCGTTATCTCTTACAGGGGCCTCCATTTTGGATCATAGAACACTTTCTGGGACTATCTCCTTACTGACACAACCCTCTAAATTCCTACTCCCACTCTGCCTAGGCCACCATGTGCATTGCCTCTACTCTCCCTGCACTGGGGTTTTTCTCATTCTTAGAGAATGGGAAATCTGAGGTACCGGCTAAAGCCGAGAATTCCCAAAGTGCCAACAAATCTTTTGGGGAATTCTAAGATGTTACTCTTTGTGGACTTGTGGTTTAGCCCTTGAAACTTTCTCGGTCTTCCATACTTTGAGAGGGAGAAACTTCAAGCAATGTTTTAATTAAAGGCTTTGGGAAGATTGTCCTAGGTAATAGATAAATGGAAAGGTGGACTCAGGTTCTTGTGCTTGAATAATTCCTAAACATACTGGAAAAGTGCAGTTCATAAGTACAATTAAGTATATATGGTAAATGATATATAAGCAAGAAACAAATGTCAAAAGAAGCAGATTGAAAATAGGCTACCATGTTGCTTTTGCTGTGCCATTCAATATGATGATTTTGATAATGACAGAAAATAATCCACAGTCATGATGTTTAGCTAACTTAACACTGAAAGGCAGCTATTAGAATCCTGACTTTGCTGCTGAGAAAGGAGATCCACAGTTGTGAAATGACTTGCTCATCCAGCTACAACTGGCAATTCAGATTTGGAACCCAGGCAACCTGCCTTCAGAGGTTACATTCTTAACACCAAGAGCTCAATGCTTCGCTGTCTCATTGAATGTGAGTTTGGATGCCACAAGCCTACAGTCATAAGCTGTGTTTTCTTGTGGCTATAAGACGTGTGCATATCTCAAAGGTAAGACAACTTTTTCCTTTTTTCCCTGTTTTCAAAATGTTAAGGTGTTCAGATACAATTTACCCCCCTGAAACATCAAACTTGGCACATTGAAATGTTCCCACAATGTTTTCAAACGATCACCACCATCTAATTCCAAACTATTTGTGTCACTCTGAAAGCAAACCCTGTCCCATCTTAGCACTCGCTCCCCAGGTCCTTTTCCTCACCAGTCCAGGCAGCAACCAGTGGACTTTGTGAAAATATTCTCTTCTGGATATGTCATGTGAGTGGAATCATAGGAAATGTGACCTTTCATGTCTGGCTTCTTTCTTCTGACCTATTGTCCCAGGGCTCCTTCATGTATCATGTGTCAGTACTTCATTCCTTTTTATGCCTGAATAACAGTCCATTGTGTGGCTGCATCCGGGCATTGTGTTTATTCAGTCATCCTAGGACATTTGCTTGCTTGTCTCATTGGTGCTGTTATGAATGGTGCTGTGAGTGTTTGTGTGCAGGCATACGTAACTTGGAGTAGAATTTCTGTCATATGATAACCCAGTTTAATTGGTTAAGGGCAAACAATACTTTAAAAGATGGCTTTTTAAAAAAAAAAAGTTACTTCTAATATTTTAAAGCTCATTCTTTGCAATTACATGATGTACATACCTTGATATACTTAAAACTTATTTTTAAACAACTTCCAAAACACTACACGAAGTTCCCGCAGTACACTGGTTCAAAACAGAGAGGCCCTTGGGAGCAGAAAATCGTCAAGAAAAACTGTTGGTCCGAAGCCTGTGAATTTCTCAGTAAAAGCGTGTAGAGACCCAACAGGCTTGAGCACTAACATCTACTCTGATGCTCTTCCTGAGGTGAGGAGTACCACAGAGGCTATGATGCCTGACCTGATTTTTCTTCTTAGGCAGTTTGTGAAAGGCCACTGAGGAGCCCACACCAACCCCAAGGAGTGTGCTCCACAATCCTTTACCTTGATTGAAATAGATGAAAACGAAAAGGTTCACAGGGACCTGGGGGTTTTCTGCTGGCAGAAATGTGCTTTCCCATTGGGGACATTCAGAGGTGATTTTCTGTCCTCAGAGTAGCAGGATTATTTCCATGCTGAAAGTGTTACTACGGACTGTAACAGAGCTCCCTCTATCCTTATGTGGATGCCACAGAGGAGCATCTATCTTTCTTGAAAAGCATCCCAACTTACTCCATGAGCTGAATTACCTGTGCCTTGTAAGAAGGAAGGGGTTTCTGCCAACCACCAGGGATGAAGTTGGTCCATCCTCAAAAGGCCTTGCTCAGAAGTCTTGGCATGATCATCCCTCTAAGATGAGAAGGGCTAAGTTTGTCCATTGTCAGATCATTGCTGGTTGTCACCAAACTCGGATGCTACCAGGAATTTGTGTCACATGCTCAGAGAGAGGAGAAGATTCCTCTCTGCAATATGTTTTCCTTATTAGCTGTCTGCCAGGGCTACTGCATAGAGAGAAAATGGAAAACTTCAATCTGTGACCATATGTCCAATGTATGTCCCTCTCTCTGGCTCCCAGCGAATATTCTCATTTTAAACTTCCAAGCTGCATGACTTTGATTCATCCTTTTTTCTAGACCAGAAACACCACCATTTATGATTCTATCAAGGCTTGTAAAGGACCTGTTTCTTTACAGTGGTCTATAGTGAACAAGTGTTGGGCTTGAAGCCAGAAAGACCTGGATTTAGAGACTGCCTTCCCATTCAATACCTACACACACATGGTATTTACAATTTTGTATTTGTACGTGTATGTGCATGTTTGTACAGGTATGTGTGTGGGATTTGTGTATGCTTGTGGAGTCAACCTTGGATAGCATTCCCAAAGACACTGTTTGCCTCATTTGGAGGCAAGAACTCTCACTTGCCTAGAACTCACCAAATTGGCTATGCTAGCTGGCCAGTGAAGCGGAGGGATCCACCTGTCTCCACCTGCCCGGCTCTGAGATTACCAGTGCCATCATGCCCACCTTTCTATGTAGATTATGGGCTTGAACTTGGGTCCTTATGTCCACTTGGCAAGTGCTTTATCCACTAAGCTAGCTCTCTAGCACCCTAACATGCATCTTGAGGAAAAATCGCTTGTGCCCTCGAGTATGGATGCAATGAACTGGCGTAGGTCAGACTCCCGGAACGTGCCGGCAACGTAGTAATCGTTCAGCAAATGGGAGCTGTTCTTTTATAGACCTTATCACCATAATGTGCGTTCCAAGTATAATATGATCAAGTTACTAATGTAACACACAAGAGGGGTCGACCACTCGGCTTCCTTCATTTGCTGGCTGCCTCTGTTCACTTTTGTTTGACTTTTTTGTCCTGAGACAAAGGGTTGTTTTGTTTTGGGTTTTGGGTTTTTTTTTTTTTTTTTTGCTACTGTTTCTAAGTTTCACCCCTGCTCACTGGCACATGGCTGCTCTGATCTGAACAGCTCTCCGGTTTCACAGTTTGCACCCCCACCACGTCCAGCCGCCATGGGAAAGGGAGGACAGCTGTTGGGAACTGTATTCACTCTGGGGCTTTTCTCCATGTTGAAAAAGAGCCCCCTTTGTCTCTCGCTCCTGGCATCAGGCATCGGCTCTGTGGACGCCTGGCCTCCCACTACTGGCTCTGGTGGTGGCACTGGTGTGCTGGAGGGTGGGGGGAGCTCGCATTAGCTCCGGGTCTGTGGCCGAGCAGCAGCAACTGCAGTTCAGTGATTGATTCACTCCCCAGCACCAGAAAGCCGGACTCGCAGCTCAGCAGCTCTTTACGACATCTGGCGCGCACTCTAACTTGCTTCCAGCTCGGCTCGTGGAGCTGGGCTCTGTTCTGCCTTAAAACCAGCCCCAACTCCTCAATTACCTTCTGCCCTTATTCATGCCCTGCCAATTCCTCTTTGCTGGAATCTGAATGAAGCGAGTGCATCTGCCAAGGCCAGGAAGCCCTTGTAAGGACTGGTGGGCCCTTTCCTTGGACATGACGGTGGCATTTCAAATCGTGCTCGTGGACAGCTCGTTCAGATATTGCACATTATATGTAAGAGGTGAAAGGTGAAGATTTCCAAATACATTTTCTTGTCAGGTATTTCTAGGTAAGAGAGCATTGTCTGCTCTCTGACTTAGGCTGGGCCTGCGCCCAAAAGACCACAGGACAGGTGTGAATGGACACTCTCTTCAGTTTGTCCCCTTGGTGAACACTCGGGCTCACCTGGCAGCTGCCGTTTCTCTTGCCCACTAAGCTCAAATCAGCCAGGAGCTGAGTGGAGTTCCTCCACTCCTTCAAGTCCTCAGTTCAGAGGACTGAGACAATCAGAGAAGCCATTTCTTCAGGACAATTCACCTCCTCTCAGCAGAAGGAACACCACAAGCCCAACACTGCGAAAAATGAGCTGGGGAGGACGGAAGCCGGATGTTTACCTCAAGCTTGAGAGAAGTTCGGCAGAAGGCAATTTTCAGTTTGCCGGGCTTCATTTCCCTGGCCCCGTCCTTTGCTGTGGCTTGCTGTTAGCTTGCCTGCCCACGTCACACAAAAGCCATTCAGCCACCAAAGTCTCTGGCCTTACAAGAAGGGGAGGGTCTCCCTAAATAAGTAATCTCCAAATTATTGACCGGGATCAGGGTGTGGAGATCAGAGGTCACATCTGTAGGAGTAATTCTTCTAGCTCACACTAAGACCGCCTTACCCTCTCCCTTTCATGATTTCGAAGTGCACAGCCTACAAACTCCACATCTTACTCTGACATAAGATTGTCCAGATGAGAGCGATTCTATGAAAAGTCACAACTTTAATCATTAAAGACACATGCCTGTGTCCACATCCCAATGCTGAGAATGAGCAAGTCTCTGAATACCTGGCCCATAGTAGAATGTAAAATTCAGAAGTTAACCAAAGGTGTAGTTGCCAAAGAACCAGCTGCTACCACACATTTTCTAGGTAAAAGTATCTTCCAATTGCACATCTTGGCAGATGCACCACTCAGGGACCCAGTTATGAAAATCAACTCAATCTCTACTTAGCTGTATTCTAGAAATGGACACGTCTTATAGGATACCACAGGTGTTTGGGCTGGCTCCGCAGCTGGAGACTGTATTACACACAGTGAAGACAGGATGCTTGTCCTTATGATTCCATGGGAGATAACCAAGTCCCATGGGCAGAGTATGTGGTTCTGTTGGAGGAAAGCAGCAGGTTTGATGTGTTGTTGCCCCCCACCCACTCACCCATAGTTACACAGTGACTTCAGGTCCAAATCACACCATAGCTGACTTAAAGTTAGTAAGAAACCATGAACAGTAGACCAATTAAGTCAACGGGTGTTCTAGGAATAGGAAACTCGAAACCTCACAGGGATAGAAAAAAGGATCTGGGCTAAGGACTAGAGAAAATACATGTCCAAAATCACTGTCTTCTTTTTACCCCATTTGTTTTAGAATAGGCAACATGTGGATTGGTTGCATATCCAATGGATGACAAATATGCAAATATTTGCAAATAGCTCATATTATCCACACAAGCAAAAAGGAGGCCGAGGAAAACAAGTCATTCTTGCTACTCCCTACAGGCACTAAGCTCTCTCATCCTTGACTCTGTGAGCTTACCATTGTATTCTAGCAGTGGAACTCCCTACTTGCAGGAGACTGGACAGCCCTTTTGAAACTTCGAGATCTAAAAACTCCTCATCCTTCAGAGCTAGGAAATAGTTCCCTGTGGTTTTGTATCAGAGGTATTCAATCAAGCTACTATGCTTAAAACAGGAAGTGAACTGATCCTGTCATACATGGAGAATTAAAAGAGAAGACAGCAAAGCCCTGTGCAGTACCAGTGATTACAAGTTCGCAAGGCTTCTCAGCAAAGTCCTGATCTAGGCAGGTTGGGTCTCTCTTGAGTGAAACAGGGGGTGTGGCAGTAAGGAAGGGGGCATCCCAGCAGTCATCCTTCTTGAGGTCACAAGTCATAAATAATATGGAGAAAGTGAAACATCTCTTCAGCATACACCAACAATGCTGATGGGGGAAGATGGCCACTGCCTGGCACCACACTCTTTTCTATTCAAAAGCAGAAGGCCAATGGGCATTGCTGGGTACCATATAAGCCCCCTGTGTTCCTGGCTGGGAGATAATTAATCCTCTCCATCTGGACTATGCAGCTTCAAGCCAGGTTAACTGGATTTTAACCGATGAAAGGCAGGAAATGCTGCAGTGCTGAAGCCTGAATATTGCAGAGAAGTTCAGATCTGCTCTTGGCTTAATCAGATAGGAGAACTCTCTTTTTCTTAATGCAAGGGGCTCCCTGGAAGGCCATGAATCGATATTCCTTGGTACTATCTATAAAATACCCTTTATTGTACTCTATAGCTTGAAAATGTCTTCTGTTCAAATGGTATTTGCATACTGGAAATATCAATGAAAGTGTTTTGTTCAGTAAAAAAAAAAATAAAATAAAATAAAATAAAGGCCATAAAATACCAGACAAGATTTTATTCATTTATATTTTCTAATTTTTCTCAGAGTAATAGCATTCTAAGGTCTTTCAAATTCTAAGGTTTTGTCATATCAGATAACATTTATTTTCTACCTCTAATTATTACTGTCCTAAAATTTGAGCTTTATAGAATAAAATTCAGCACAAACAATTGGAGAGACCTTTTGAAGACGTCTTTGCATTATCACTCTAAATTATTCTCTAGAATATGTTCACTACCAACAGAAGACATCTAAACTATAGTTACACAATCACTGCTCTCCAAGGCGTTGGGGCTATGGTTTCTCCTTTTCAGTAAGAGTCCTTGAAAAGTTATGGAAGCTACAGCTTTGGGAATGAAAAAGAAAATGATTAAGGGTTGGAGTGTAGTCACTGGTCACAGTACTAAGGTTTTTTTAAAAAATAAAATTGGTTATTATTTCAATGTGTCATCAACTTCTGATGTGATTACTCAAGTCTTTGAAAATTGCTTATACTATCCATAATGTGAGGATCCACGTTAAAAAACAATGCTCCTAATTTTCTGGATAGATACCACATAAAATCAAGACCAGATAAACAATTTAAATAGACCTATAACCCCTAAAGAAATAGAAGCAGTCAATAAAAGTCTCCCAACCATAAAAAAGCCCAGGGCCAGATGGTTTTAGCACAGAATTCTACCAGAATTTCAAAGAAAAGCTAGTACCAATACTCCTGAAATTTTTCTACACAATAGAAACAGAAGAACACTTGCAAACTCTTTTTATGAGGTCACAATTATCCTGATACTCAAACCAGACAAAGATGCAACAAAGAAAGAGAATTACAGACCAATCTACCTCATGAACATTGATGTAAAAATACTCAATAAAATACTGGCAAACCAACACCAAGAACACATAAAAAAAAATTCATCCACCATGATCAGGTAGGCTTCATTCCAAAGATGTAGGAATGGTTCAACATATGAAAATCTGTCAATGTAATACATCATATAAACAAAATGAAAGAAAAATACATGATGATCTCATTAGATGTTGAAAAAGCCTTCAACAAAATCCAACACCTCTTCATGATAAAGGTCTTGGAGAGATCAGGACTTCAAGGAACATACCTAAACATAACAAAGGCAATTTACAGCAAGCTGACAGCCAACATCTAATTAAATAGAGAGAAACTCAAAGCAATTCCACTAAAATCAAGAACAAGAAAAGGTTGTCCATTCTCCCCATATATATTCAACATAGCACTCAAAGTTCTAGCTAGAGTGATAAGACAACAATAGGTGATCAAGGGGATACAAATTGAAAAGGAAGAAGTCAAGCTTTTGCTATTTGCAGATGATAGTATAGTATACTTAAGTGACCCCAAAAATTCTACCAGGGAACTCCTACACCAGATAAACACCTTCAGTAATGTGGCAGGATACAAGAGTAACTCAAAATACCAGTAGCCTTCCTATATACAAATGATAAACAGGCTGATAAAGAAATCAGAGAAGCATCATCCTTTACAATAGCCACAAATTATAGAAAATACCTTGGGGTAACTCTAACAAAGCAAGTGAAAAACTTGTATGACAAGAATTTTAAGACTTTGAAGAAAGAAATTGAAGAAGATATCAGAAAATGGAAAGATCTCCCATGTTCATAGATAGCTAGAAACAACATAATAAAAATGGCACTCTTGCTGGTGGACACCTTTAATCCCAGCACTCAGGAGGCAGAGCCAGGTGGATCTCTGTGAGTTCGAGGCCAGCCTGGTCTACAGAGCGAGATCCAGGACAGGCACCAAAACTGCACAGAGAAACACTGTCTTGAAGAAAAAAAAAAAGAAAAAAGAAAGAAAAAGGGCACTTTTACCAAAACAATCTACAAATTTCATGCAATCTCCATCAAAATCCCAACACAGTTCTTCACAGAACTTGAAAGAACAATACTCAACTTCATATGGAAAAACAAAAAACCCAGGATAGATAAAACAATCCTTTATAATAAAGTAACTTCTGGAGGCATCACCATCCCTGACTTCAAGCTCTACTATACAGCTATAGTAATAAAAACAGTTTGGTATCAGCATAAAAACTGGCATGTGGACCAATGGAATTAAATTTAAGACCCTGATATTAATCTACACACCTATGAACACCTGATTTTTGACAAAGAAGCCAAAATTGTACAATAGAAAGAAGAAAGCATCTTCAACAAATGGTGCTGGCATAACTAGATGTCAACACATACAAGATTTCAAATAGATCCATATCTATCACCCTGCACAAAACTCAAATCCAAGTGGATCAAAGACCTCAACATAAATCCAGTTACACTGAACCTGATAGAAGAGAAAGTAGGAAGTAGCCTATAATTCGTTGGCACAGGAGACCACTTCCTAAATATAACACCAGTAGCACAGACACTGAGAGCAACAATTAATAAATGGCACCTCCTGAAAATGAGAGGCTTCTGTAAGGCAAAGGACACAGTAAATAAGACAAAACAACAGCCTACAGAATAGGAAAAGATCTTCACCAACCCCACGTCTGACAGAGGGCTGATCTGCAAAATATATAAAGAACTCAAGAAACTAGACATCAAAATACCAAAAAATCCAATTAAAAAATGGGCTATAGATCTAAACAGAGAATTCTCAACAGAAGAATCCCAAATGGCCAAAAGACATTTAAGGAACTGCTCAACACCCTCAGTCATCAGGGAAATGCAAATCAAAATGACTCTGAGATACCATCTGATACCTGTCAGAAAGGCTAAGATCAAAAGCACTGAAGACAGCTTATGTTGGAGAGGATGTGGAGCAAGGGGAACACTCCTCCACTGTTTGTGGGAGTGCAAACTTGTACAGCCACTTTGCATTAGTATGGCAACTTTTCAGAAAATTGGGAATCAATCTCCCTCAAGACCCAATGATACCATTCTTGGGTATATACCCAAGGGATGCTCAATCATACCATAAGGATACTTGCTCAGTTATATTTACAGCAGAAGTATTCATAATACCTAGAACCTGGAAACAACCTAGATGCCTCTCAACCAAAGAATGGATAAATAAAATGTGGTACATATACACAATAGAGTATTACTCAGCTGTAAAAACAATGACATCATGAAATTTCTAGGCAAATGGATAGAACTAGAAAATACCATCCTGAGTGAGATAACCCAGACTCAGAAAGACAAACATGGTATGTACACACTCATAAGTGGATACTAGATGTAAAGCAAAGGATAACCAGACTACAACCCAGAGAAGCTAACTAACAAGAAGACCAAAAGAGGGACACGTGGTTCACCCTGGGAAGGGGAAATAGATGAGATCTCCATGAGTAAACTGGGGGTGAGGGGAGGCAATAGAGAGTAGGGGATGGGGAATGAGAACATAAGGGAACAGGATGCTGGAGCTCGGGGAGGAACGGAGTGGGAGAGCAATGAAAGAGATACCTTGATAGAGGGAGACATTATAGGGTTAGGGAGAAACCTGGTGCTAGGGAAATTCCCAGGAATCCACAAGGATGACCCCAGATTAGACTACTAGCAATAGTGGAGAGAGTTCCTGAACTGCCTTACCCTGGTAAACTGATTGGTGAATACCCTAACTGTCATCATAGAGCCTTCATCCAGTAACTGATGAAAGCAGATGCAGACATTTATGGCCAACCACCAGGCTGAGCTCCAGAAGTCCAGTCAAAGAGAATGTAGAAGGATTGTATGATGGGGAAATCTACAGAAACAACTGAACCTAGCTCTTAGGAACTCATGAACTTTAGACCAACAGCTGTGGAACCTGCATGGGATTGGACTAGGCCCTCAGCATACGGGAGACAGTTTGTGTAGCTTGGTCGTTTTAGGGGCCCCTGGCAGTGGGATCAGGATATAACCCTGGTGCATGAGCTGGCCTTTTGGAGCCCATTATCTAGGCTGGGACGCCTTGCTCAACCTTGATGCAGGGAGGAGGGGCTTGGTCCTGCCTCAACTAAATGTACCAGTCTTTGCTGATTCCCCATGGGAGCCCTTACCCTTTTGGAGGAGGGATGGAGGGCGGGTTGAGGGGGAAAGGCTTGGGCAGGGAGTGGGAGGAGAGATGAGGGGAGATCTGTGTTGGTAGGTAAAATGAATTTTAAATTTTTCTTACATAAAAAATTATGATTAAAAAAAAAACCCTCCTTTCTGAGGTTAGGAAACCCATTGCAGAGTCAGCCCTAGCAGTTGTCTGGCACCACTGTTACTCAACACAGAGATGTAGAAATATAATAAAGAAGTAACTTGTGAAATTTAGATAATCTAACAGAAATTAATGTATGTATGGTCCATCAATATACCTATGTGTACATAGGCCTGTATGTGTACACATATGTAAGTATATTTGTGTTTTCATATAGTCCAGTGGAACTGACATATTAACCCATTGCTGATAAGAGTTGTTTCAACCTTTTAAAAATTCACTGTCCAATATGATTGATCATCTTTAATGTTCATAGTTACACATAGGAGAAAGCCTAGGTTCTCTTAACCTTAACAGAAATGTTTTCTGAAACCTTTTTAACCTTGTAATTTGACGTGAAGAGAATTCCTGGAGAGATACCGAAGCATTGGTTTATACAGTCATTGAACAAGTTTTAAGGATGAGGTTCCTTTCCTCTATGCTATGTTAGTGTTGATCAGTTCTAGCCATCATCATCATCATCATCATCATCATCATCATCATCATATGAAGTCTATCTCTGATAGTTGAATCAAAAATGTCCCCCAGAGGCTCACGTCAGTTTGTACCTAGCTAGTGATTTTTTTCTTGGAAGATTGTGGAATCTTTCAGAAGAGGGGCCTAGCTGGAACAAGTGGGCCACTAGGAGAAGGCTTTGATGTAAATCTCTGAAAGTGGATGATCAAACAGAAGGTGATAGACACACAGAATAAAAGCAGGGTTACCTTAGAAGAAGAGGAAATTTGATGTAGAGTATACAGAATCATGTGCACTTGCCATCCATGTCCAAAGTTACATCTGTACCCTTGGACCTGTTAATTCTACTGGTGAAAATTTGTTGTAAGAAAATAATATAAAAATTTTATATAAACACTCGTGGAACACTGTTTATCTTAAGACTACAGATATCCAATAGCATAAAGTCATTTATTTAGATTATTTCAACTAGAAGAAATATAACAGAATTATCGGAATAATGATTACAAAATCTTATGATAGCAAGAAAGAATTTCTTACGATGTTAGATGAAAATAGACACAATTATAATAACAATGCCAAATAGGTGATTATGAGTTTTATTTTTAAAAAGATTTTGCATGATGTTTTTCATTTTAAGTCTTAAATATTTTGCCAGTTTACTTGTTGGGTATGTAGAACATTGAATAATATTATTAAGACATGATCAAAACATTGAGAATAAGAGGCTGAGTTTCAGCCCTAAATGGGATGTCTTTATTAACCCCCTAACCCAAGATTCAGGGAGGATGAGGATGAATACAATGAAATGACACCTTCTGGACTTGGCTATCTGACTCACAACCTCACAACAACTGTAGTTAAAACTGTGACCTACACAAAATCAAGCCATCTGGGCTTCTGGCATAGACAGGGGAGGTGCACTCCACCCCCACCCCCTGAATGAGGAGCATTGGTGGTTGGTAGTGGCTGGGGGAGGAAGAATCACTCTTTGTTCAGAGTCTTTCCACTGGTGTCTTTCCTATGACCCAGTGAATGCACCTATGCACCTTTGTGTACGTTGGCAGTGCTAATTGGACTTGTGGGTTATCAAAAAGGGTGTGCTTGTATAGACATGAAGTGGGAAAAGTGACATGTTGGAGGGTATGAGGGAAATTGAAAGAGGGAAATGGGCAGTTGATATGATCACGTGTCCTTGACTGTATATACATGCATGAAATTCTCAAGAATAAAGAAAACATAATTTAAAATATGATCCAGTAATAAAATTGTGAAGGTCTATTAGGCAATTACATAAATACAAAGTTTAGAAGTCAGTTTATTTACCTGGAAATAAGTAACCCCCAAACTGACTTGAACTTGAGGCATTTATGTTACTTTCTACATTTCAAACTCATATAATACAGAAAAAAATGTTCTTTTCCATTTTCTGTGTATGTGTGTGTGTGTGTGTGTGTGTGTGTGTGTATGTGTACATGTGTGTATGTGTACATGACCCTATCAGAGAACGTTTGTCTCTTCTGCATTCTCAGTGAGTCTTGCAATGAAGTCTTCAGCACATTTGTTTGCACATTTCTTTGGGGCAAGCGGGCAACTAATCCCGTTTTCCAATTAGTCGTCCAGAAAGCAGACACCTAGGAAAGGCCTCTGAACTTGAACTGATCTTTTCTGTTTCTGAGACTCCTTTCACAACAGTCTTCCTCCTGGTGTGACCCTGTCATCAACTGCCATCATGAAATGTTTATAAATAAAACATGGAAAAAGGAGTGAGATCACAGCCCAGGATCAAACTTAAGCCATGCCTTTAGGCTTGTTGCCATAGCAGAGACGTATCCAGGATCAAACAACACTCTTGGATAACAGGACTCTCACACTGTCTGTAGCTACAGAGCACCTGGTGTGTGGAATGCGTTCAGTGCCCTCCCATAGAGATGTTGCTTAGACCCTCGTGTCTAAAAAAGGAGACACTATCGATTAAAAATAGGTATGGTTGTAGATGTAACCAACTGTCTTATTAAATAAGAAACACAGAACCAATGTAAAAGAGAAAGCCGAGAGGTCAGAGCTCAGAGCTAAAATCTTACCCTTCCTCCTGCAGTGTTCCTAGCTTCCTGGAAGAGACCTACTTCCTGTGTGTTGTCTTTAAATAGTCTTTCTGTTCTGCCTTCTCATTGGTTGTAAACCCAAACACATGACTGCCTCGTCACTGCCTGTATGTACAGCCCTCCAGGTCTTAAAGGCGTATGTCTCCAATGCTGGCTGTATCCCTGAACACACAGAGATCTATGGGATTAAAGGCATGTGCCACCACCGCCACACTCTTTCTATGGCTCTAATAGCTCTGACCCCCGGGCAACTTTATTTATTAACATACAATTAAAATCACATTTCAGTACAAATAAAACACCACCACATATGGTGGCCCCACATCATATGTCACTCAATTTGTCCTCATGATAGAACTGGGAACACAGAGGGGGATGGGTTTGGTAAACAGCCAATGAGATAGCAGAAAACCTAAAGATGTGTTACTCATAGTAACCTTGGTGTAGGATAAGGTGAGGTTGGGTGGATTCTTTCCTGTTTTTACACCTACTCCTCAAGCCTGCCTAGAGCCACCTGGAAGAACTGGCTAACGTCAATAGGGAAGGTGCCAGGAAATGTGGGAATCCTGCTTTTAGCTGCCATACCCTGTCTTCTTACCCTTGGGTTGTATTTCCCTGGGTTTGCTAACCAGACATGGCTGCAGAGCAGTGGTACTTGCTCCCTTCTGTGGATTAATCTGATGAGAAGATGGAATCCATCTTCAGATACCTACCTACCTACATACATACATACATATAAACCACATACATACAGATATTTATATATGTATCTATATATACATATATATTAACACAAAACTATGTGTATATTTTGAGGTTGTTGATACATGGCCAGACAACTGCAAAGTGTCCATGGAACACCAAGTAGAAATTCTTTCTCCAGTGTACTGAAGATGAGGCAAGTGTTGAACACACACACAGGTTAGCTCTGCCTCTTAGCTTAGCAGAAACTTAAGCAAACTATAGATTACTTGCCATAGTACATACTCACTTCTCACACACAAAGAAATGATTCAATGCTAGACATTTCCATATCAACCTGTTAACCTCCATTGGCTTGAATATGCATACATGGTCTTATAACTATATTAAGCTTAAAGTCTGTACATTTTTTTTGTATGCCCAGATATGGTAGCTTGAATGTAATTGGCCCCCATAAGCTCAGAGGGAGTATCATTGTTAGGAGATGTGGCTTTGTTGAAGTAATATGACCTTGCTGGAGGGAGTGTGTCACTGTGGAGGCAGGCTTTGAGATCTCATATCCTCAAGCCACACCCAGTATCTCAGTTCACTTCCTGTCAACTGTCAATCAAGATGTAGTATTCTCAGCCCCTTCTCCAAGACCATGTCTGCCTGCATGCCACCATGTCTACTATGATGATAATGGACAGCTGAAATTGTAAGCTACCCTATTAAATGTTTTCTTTAGAAGAATTGTCATGGTCATGGTGTCTCTTTACAGCAATAGAAACCCTAACTAAGACAGAAATTGGTACCAGGGACTGGGGTATTTCTGTGATAGGCCTGACCATGTTTTTATTTAGAGTAAAATGGACTTTGACACTTTAGGTTAAGAAAGTGGTGGTATGCTTTAAACACTGATTAATGGACCATACTAGTAGGAGCATAAAAGATAGTGGTGCTGATAATGATTTGAACTGTTGAGGGCTGACTCAAGAGGTTTCAGAGGACAAAATTATTAGCATGACATCTAGAGATCATTCTTGTGATATTTTGGTAAAGAAAGTGGCTACTTTTTGCCCTTGCCCAAAGAGTCTGCCTGAGGCTATAGTAAAGAGATTTGGATTAATTCTCTTGGTGAGGAAATCTCAAAATAGCCTGGTATAGACTCTGTTGTGTGTTATTAGTATTCATGCTTATAAAGGTTTATAATGAAAAGAAGCAAGCTGAGCAAATAAAAATACAAGACATAGAACAATTTGAGTATAAAAGGAGCACCAGGAAGCGGGATGGAGCTAAATTCTGTGTTCAAGAAGATAAACAGATTAAGAAATGTAATAAAGGGAGTAGTGATCTCAGAGCAGGATCCCACTCAACTAAGTTTCCAACTTGTGAGAAAGAATTAAAGAAAATCTTAGAGCTACTTGTGGTGCTGCATGGCTTTAATCCCAGCACTCCAGAGGCAGAGGCAGGCAGATCTCTGAGTTTGTGGCCAGCCTGGTCTATAGAGCAAGTCCAAGGACAGCCAAGCTTAGGCAGTGAAGGAGACCATTGAAAAGAGACAGCTGGTGAAGATGTAATTGAATGAGGGGGCCATGTTCCAGCCCTAGTAAGCAGCAGAACTTGTTGGGGGTATTGTGTTCCCCAAAATATTGTGCACCCTAATAAACTTGTCTGGGGTCAAAGAACAGAACAGACACTAGATACAGAGGCTAGAAAGTGGTGGCACTCACGCCTTTAATCCCAGCATTCCAGAGGCAGAAATCCCTCTGGATCTCTGTGCGTTCAAGGCCACATTGGAAACAGCCAGGCATGGTGGCACATGCCTTTAATCCCAAGAAGTGAGCCTCTAGTACCAGGGAGTGATGGCAGAAAGCAGAAAGATATATAAGGCGTGAAGATCAGAAACTAGCAGCATTTGGCTGGTTAAGCTTTTAGGCTTTGAGCAGCACAGTTCAGCTGAGTTACATTTGGATGAGGACACAGAGGCTTCCAGTCTGAGGAAACAGGATCAGCTGAGGAATTGGCAAGATGAGGTAGCTGTGGCTTGTTCTGCTTCTCTAATCTTCCAGCATTCACCCCAATACCTTGCTCCCAAGTTTGTTTTTATTAATAAGAACTTACAAAAACTTAGCAGCTTTGCCCATGTGGTTCTAGCTTTAAGAATAAAGGAAAGGGGCTATGGAATTTGCCTCCAGGACTAAGCCACTGAAGACAGGTATGTATCAGCAATGTCCCTAAATGGAGACCTAGAAAGGCCATTGTGTGAAGTTGTGAAGTTGAGGCCTGGATTGCTTTGGAGACTCCAAGATGTTGGAGTCACCAGAACTGTGGGATACCTGCTGAGGAGAGTTGCTAACAGGGAGTGGAACCAGCCCAAGAGAAACAAGTGTGTTGCAGTCACCAAATTGAACAGAGTTGGAGATCTGAAGAGCACTTTGACATCAGACATGGAGATGCAGAGTCTGGAGTTTGTCCAGCTTGTGTTCAGTCTAGCTTTGGTTCAGTGTTTCCACACCATGCTGCTTTCCCTATGTTTTAGAATGGTAATGTATATCCTGTGCCATTATATGTTGGGAGCACATAATCTGCTTTTTTATTTTGATTGTATAAGGGATTACAATTAAAGGAGTGTGTGAACCCATGAAGAGACTTTGAACTTTAGACTTTAAAACATTGTTGAAATTGTGATAGACTATGGGAATTTTTGAAGTTGGACTAAATTCATTTTGTACTATGATATTGTTACTAGCTTATTGGGGTCAGGGAGTAGAATATGGTAGTTTGAATGTAACTGGGCCCCATAAGCTCATAGGGAATGGCATTATTAGAAGATAAAGCTTTGTTGGAGTAGGTATGGACTTTTTGAAGAAAGTGAGTCACTATGGAGGTGGGCTTTGAAGTCTCATATATGCTCAAGTCACACCCATTATCTGAGACCACTTTCTGCTGCCTGCAGTTCAATATGTAGGATTCTCAGCTCCTTCCCCAGCACCATGCCTGCTTGCATGCCACCGTTTCCAACCATGATAATGGACCACACTTCTAAAACTGTAAGTCACCCCACTAAATGTTTTCCTTTATAAGAGTTGCTATGCTCATAGTATCTCTTCACAGCAATAGAAACCCTAACTAAGCCACCGGAGAAGCATATTTTTCCAAATTGTATTCATTCTAAGACATATGCCTTCACATCTTTACATCTCTGGAATTGGAATGAACCTGAAAAAATAGAAATAGACTAATCCACAAACACAGCAGGAGATTTTAGTCTATTTTTCTGCAACATAAAAGCAGTCAGGATATGAATAAATATGTAGACAGTATGAAGCAAAAATTTAACAAGTTTAATCTAATAGGCAGATAAGAATGACAGATCAAACTATGAGAGAGCACAGCTCCTTTCAAGTTCATTGCAATGGTCATTAAGGTGCACCAAAAGCTATGTGTGAACTTCCAAAAGACACCACGATGCTGACACTGGAGTCTGCTCTCTTACTGCTCTGGAATTAATGTGAAAATAACAAAAGCATTAGCTAGACAAATTTTATAAGGTAAATAAAAAGTATGAAAATGCATATATCAAAGAAAAAATCAGAATAAAAAGTTAACAAAAAGGTCATGAATGAAGCATGCATTTTAAAAGCCTGTATATTTTAAAATGAGAAGCCATAAAACAATGGGGTAAATGTCTTTCTTAAGAATTTCAGAAAATTCTTTAGTGTCGTGGTGCATGCTGTTAATCTCAACACTCAGGAGGCAGAGGCAGACAGATTTAAGAGTTCGAGGCCAGCCTGGTTTACAAAGTAGTTCTAGGACTGGCAGGTATATACAGAGAAACCCTATCTCAAAAAAATTAAGAAAATAATTTTAAAAAAGAGTTTAAACTAACAAAATAGATAGCAAATGTACCACAGGCAACTCAGAAAAACCAAAAGTCATTCAATAAAAGGAATAATAAAATTAGTAATTCCCTGATATGACTGTCCAGGACAAAGGAAAAAGAGAGGCCTTAGTAACTGATTGAGAAATTTAAAAAGAGACATTGATCCCACAGATGATCAGAAAATGATATAAGAAAAAATACTTTTAAACTTTAGATACATAATACATTTCTTGAAAATTATAACTGACAAAGACTAATATGAAGATACAACAAGCTTTAACTTCAAAAATTATTTGCATTTTAAAATCTCCTTGCAAAGGAAACCCTACCAGATGGGCTGGTGAATTTCTTGAAGCATTCATAGAGATACAATACCAACCTCACAGTAATTTTTCTACATGTAAAAGTAAGTACCATTTTTCAATTCACTTCTTAAAACCAATAAGTATATGTAACATTTCCATGAAAACCCAACAGATACTTTAATGAAGAAAAATAGTAAGTAGCCAATTCAAAGCAAAATTTAAAGTGTATAATCATATGCTAGAACTATATTGAGTGTATTGCAGCAATAAAGTTAAATGCTATAAAAATATCAATCAATAAAATTTGTTGCAACAACTGAAATACAGAGAAAAATGGCATGGTCTTGTTATTACACAAAGTAAAGCACCCTTATTATAACCCAACATGTTATATTAAGTTCTCTGGCTTAAGTACTCCTAAACTACACTATTCATGTAATAGAGATTCTGAATTCAGAATGAATTCCTCCTAAATATCTGAGTTTTTCATTTGGAAGGCACATTTTTACTTATCTTTGTCTTTACATATTTATTTATTTTTTTCAAGTTAAATTCAAGGGTCAAAGATTGAGCCTTGACTTGGATGGATTCAGTTAGTTCTGAGTACAGCCCCCATCCACATGCCTTGGCCTTAGTGATAGACAACCAGTAAGAGGGTAGGAACAAAGCAGAATGGCATTGCCTGTGACAGCCAGCTATGACAGAGGTAACAGAAGACACCGCTCTCCTGTAGAATTACATGTACATGCTGCTTTATGAGGGTTTCATTTCAGTGAAGCATGGCAAACTCCATTGACGTCTTAGCGGTGTGTTGTATGTTCCTCTCCTTTCTGACAACTATTTCCTAATTTGTTAGTGGTCTCCATTCCTGTTCTTACAGATAATCTAAGGTGTACTGTTCTTGTTCTGTGGGTCAAGTAAAACTGAGCAGCTTCCCATTCTTGGTGCCAACGCTGCTTTTAGAATCCAGTATTATTGAAGCCACCTTTGAGTCCCTTTGGATCAGGCATGTGGGGCAGTAACAGAAGAGCCCTCAGAATCCTTTCTCCCCACAATCAGATTGCTCTTTGGCATGCTATTTCAAATCTCTGCTCTCCTATGAAATGACCTCAACAAGAGGCCCTCAAAATCAGCCCAGATTGTAGAGCAGTCACTCTGTGTTGCTCACATCCAGAAACTGGAGTAACTGTTCCCATGACAGCCAGGTCGGAGGATGAAAAGCAAAACCTCCCTATGGTTCTCTGTTCACATCTATCAGCAACTCAAATCCTGAATACCTGAATCATATGCTCACTGGCAATTTATTCACATCTTTTGCCCATTTTTATTTTTTATTATTTAGTGGGAAGGATCCCTAACATATTTTACATCCAAGTCTTCTATCATGGTAGTTGAATTATACAAATATTTTCTGGAAGTCATCTTTTTACTTTCTTGAAGTTCAAATGTTTTCAATCGCCAGGCAGTGGTGGTGCACGCCTTTAATCTCAGCACTCGGGAGGCAGAGCCAGGCAGATCTCTGTGAGTTCGAGGCCAGCCTGGCCTACCAAGTGAGTTCCAGGAAAGGCGCAAAGCTACACAGAGAAACCCTGTCTTGAAAAAGCAAAAAAACAAAAAACAAAAAAAAAATGTTTTCAATTGGTAAAAATCCATGTTAGTACATTTTTTTTTCTTGTACTTCAGGAGTCACAGCTACTGGAGACATAAATGTATATGTCTATGCTTTCTTCTAAAAGTTCTGTGATTTGAACTCTTACATTGAACTTGATAGTCTGTTTTGAACTAATTATTGTATGTTGTATATTTAAGGAACAGTTTCATTTATCTGCATATATATATGTGTATATATATATATATATATATATATATATATATATATAGTCACTTCTTTGCTACCTAGCCAAAAAAATAATTGTTCCTATCAATTATTTTTTGCATCCCTGTCAAAAATCAATTCACCAAAAATATAAAGATTTCTGGATTCTTCAGTTGATGCAATATGAAGAATATGCAAGAATAAGTCTATTCTTAGGTTAATGCCATACCTTGTCAATTACTCTAGCACTATAATTTTAAAATAAAAATAAACTCATTCTCTCATGTTAAGCTACTTGGAACATAGTTTTGCTTCTATACCATGAGACTGGAGAGGTGGAAGTGAGGAATGCCATTAGCCTATTTTTCCCTAAATTAACTAATAGCCCAATACTTGGAGATGGGAGAATGGAGCCTGGATCATCTTGGCTACTTATGCTCTAGGCAAGTCTTCTGTAGCACATTACTAAGCACAGAGACAATGGACCAGATTTAATGCAAATGTGTTATACTCTTTAAGATTTTAATGAGATGTAGTAACTTTTCTTTAATGTTTCTACATTTGTTGTATGCCTCAAGAGAGTATCCAGAGAATTCAAATACTTATCCTCTATTTTTTTTCACCAGTTAAATTACCGTAGCTGCATTTTTTTAAATTAAGGGCATTGGCCCTTATCTAATTATTATTTAAATAAAATTTGAAAGCTGGTTTAAAAAAAAAAAACCTTCAGGAAGGTGACTGATGGTTTGAATAAAAATGCCCCCCATAGGCTCATAGATTTAAATTCTTAGTCACCAGAGAATGGCAATTAGGAAAGAATTAGGAGATGTGGCCTGTTAGAGTAGCTCTTATTGGAGGAAGTATATCACTGGGAGTGGGCTTTAGGATTTCAAATGCTCAAGCCAGTCTCCTCTCTCTCTCTCTCTCTCTCTCTCTCTCTCTCCTTCTGCCTGTGTATCTGGATCTGGATGTAGAACCCTCAGCTACCTCTCCAGCACTATGTCTGCCTGCATGCTGCCATGTTTCCCACCATGATGACAATGGATTAAACCTCTGAATGTATAAGCCAGCCCCAATTAAATGTTTGTTTTTTTATAAGAGTTGCTGGGGTCATGGTGTCTCTTCACAGCAATAGACAAAGACAGTGACCATGAGAAACACTCTACCTCCAGATGTGTATGACATCTGCAGTGGAGCTGCTACACAGTGACTGTTTAGTTTGTCTTACTCCACTGAGTCAGGACTAGTTGAGTCATAGCAATCATTAGTATGTTCACTTGATAATTCTGTACACATTAGTGAGCATCTACCATAGTTCAGATACTATAGTGGCTGATGTGTGTGGGAGGGCACCAGAACACACTGTGAAGTTGTGATCACTATTCCAGACCAATTTAAAGCATAACACGATGTCCCTCAAATATTTATTGCTGTTTTTTACCCAAGCAAGGGACTCCTTCCCCTTGTGGTAAGGGTCTGTAACTATAGCAATGTTACCATTTTTATAGTCAGGTTTTAGGAATCTTTAAGGCATCAAATATTTTTAAATTAAAAAAAGGAAAATAACATTCAGCTTTAAAAAGGTTAAATTAATGTTGATGTATATAAGTTATCACTTAAACTTGGATATAGCATACTTTTAATTGTTTAATAGAAAATAGCTTTCCAAAATACAGAATGGAATCTGCTTCATAGTGTTTGCTAATTTCCATGGTGTCAATATTGGTGGTAGCCAATTTCAGGTCAGTGAAAAGTCAGCCTTGTTGTTTGGGGAGATAGAAACACACTTTTCCTAACTGGTATACTGTAGCATGTACAGGACAGAGATACTGTACTTAAAGGATATTCAAGATATGGCAAATGTACTCCTGATCTCGTATCAGCTAGAGAAAAATATGTGACTATATACAGTGCAATCAAATCTGAACTCTGGTGTCTTTCTCAGGGGAAGTTAGTTAATGATCCATGGTCCTTTTAGACATTGCAATGACCAACTCCTGGCCTCCAAAGTCTGTCTTCTTTACTTAACCAACTTATTTTCTACCTTGTTGCAAATGTGTTTGAATATTAAGGTTTTTCAAGCAACACAGTATGCATTATGTTGTGTTGCTACCACATTTTACTGCAATACTGTTGCGGTAGTCTCCCCTTATTAATAAAGATACTTTCCAAGATCTTTAAGAGATTCCTAAAGACACAGAGCCAAACACAATCTCTCTCTCTCTCTCTCTCTCTCTCTCTCTCTCTCTCTCTCTCTCTCTCTCTCTCTCACACACACACACACACACACACACACACACACACACACACTGTTTTTTCTATACATAATACCTATAGTAAAGTTCAATTTATAATCTAGGCATAGTAAGAAATTATCAGGAACAATAATAGAATTATAACAATATGTAATATATAATGTTATATATAAAATATAATATGTAAAAATCAAAGTTATTTTTAAATGCCTTGTTATACTATAGATTGGCAACCTCAGTACCTCAATACACAATTTTTTTTCTTTACTTATTGGTAGCTTTCACCTTTCCACTGAAAAGAAGTATGTCTTTTTCAATTTGATACTACTGCTTTTAGGTGTTGGGGCCATCACTGAGTAAAATAGAAGTTATTTGAATACAAACCCTGAGAGAATGGGATAATCACACTTATCTTGAAGGTGACTACTAATTAATGAATGGTCATGTAGCATATATAGTATGGACATGAATGGGGAAGGCATGATTCATATTCTGGACAGGATAGAGCATGAAGAGCCGTGATTTTCCACATTCATCAGAGCCGTTCGCATATTCAAACATGAACTGCTTGTTTGTATAATCTTGCAGTGAATATTTTGGAGCCATAGTTGACTATATGCAGTTGAAATTGAAGGAAGCAAACAGTACTGATAGGCGGGACCATTGCATAATATTGAAATAAATAACCCATTTCCATGCTGTAGAGGAGTAGCAGATTCCTCTTAGGGGCATGTCCCTGTTTGGAAATGACTGTAATAAACATAATTAATCTGGGACTCAGGATTTTGTGTGCCACAGAAGTAGCTGAGATGGCTCTGATAATGCAGACGACCATTCTGCATGAAAAAATGAAATAACAGAGTTGCCCTGCCCATGTCCATCCTCAGCTAGTGTGCTGGGATCCAGGAGCTTGGGAGCTTCTGGAAGAGCAGACTGGAAAGGATGAGATGAGAGAGGATCTAAACCGAGAGGCGAAGACAAAGTGTGAATTAACAGCAGTGGTTCAGCAGCTGAGTTACGGACGGTTTCCTGGGGAGGACCCACAGACGGCAAGGGAAGCGAGTTTCTATTTAGGTAAAGGAAGGCTTGGACACATCAAAAAAAAAGGGGGGAAGGGATATGGGAGAGATAGTGAGAAATATCCAAAGCCAGATACCATTTGATAGCCCAGAAGCAGCTCCTGGGGTTCATCAGGGAGCAGGAAGCTGATATAGAGAAGACATTGGTCATAGACGTAAACAATACCAGGGAATGGGATCCCCAGGTGTCTGAAAGACATGTCTTCCCTCCCACCCTCTGAATGGTGTTGAGATATAGAAGGAAGGGTGACCCGTGATGGGTCAGGACAGAGTGGAGTTACTATGTGCATTGATGTCTTGGTCTTGTTGTGTTCTTTATGTCCACTCTAGACATTAGCCTCATTTCCCCAGTAAGCTCTTCACCAATTTACCGTATAATAAGCACACATGCATATATGTGCATGCATGCATGAATAGAGGTATATACTAATGTAAATGGGCCTTTGTGTGTCTTGAGATTTTTAGTCATAATTAATTACCTTACAAATGAAAGATGCTCTCAGAGGCCCTGCTGAATAGCTAGGAAAGGAGCCAGCAGTCACCACTTTCTGGTGTCTTTTGTTTATTTCACTTCATTTCTTAGTGGTCCAGAGACAAATCTTCTCAATTCTTGTTGTCAATCTTTGTAACATTATGACTTTTGAATGGAGAACTCTAATCACTCCAGTTCCACAACATGTATATTATGTGTAATTTCCTGTTATATTCACATATTTGTTTCTTTTAAATGCGGTGTATATGGCCTTTATAGATGATACATTCCTTGGTTTAAAACAATGCTGACACTTCTGGGGATAAGATTGAGAGCCGTTCAATCGGCATCACCACAGCAATGGAGCCTTTGTGTTCCAAGCTTCAATAGCATGGATGTCAAATGCAACTTTGGTGTTACATCAGATTTGGCACTTATGTAAATATCGTGACTGTGCTAATAATTATTGGCAATTCTAACCTCTCTATTATGTCATTATCATTGCCAATTTCCAGAGAAAACTGGAATAAAAGAAGGTTATGTCAAAATACAGGGAGAGGCACTATTTGGCAAGCACAATCAACTGCTATTTACCTCTAATAGCATCATTAAACACAAAAGAGTAATAAGTGTGTACGTGCTTGGGCTCCCATCACTAGAGGAGACAGAAAGGAAGAAGCCATGGTCCAAAGGTAGGAAGCCCTTGAACTGCTTGGCTCAAAGTACTTGCAGGAGACATCTTATTTTCCTGTACCCCACCTTTAAATTTTCATCATAACAATGGCACCCGTTTTGGGTGTCTCAGAGAAAGTGAAGATACCTCTTCAGAGCCTCATTCCTAGGAGGCTTACATCACATGACTCCCCCCAAATTTTGTATCTCATTGTGACTGTCGTGGGAGTGATCCTCAGAGATATGTCCAGAGAAGAACACAGGGAAGCCCAGTGGTATGCTAAATGAGGTATATTAATCGTGTCCTGTAAACGTGCCCTAAAATAAAACAAGCTGTTCATTTCCAACCAGACAAGAGATTTAAATCCAGCCATAGTATAGGCCTACCATGTAGAGTTTGAATATATCAGTTAAAATATAGTGATCATATATGGTATAAAGAAAATAGACCTAACTATATGTCATTTGTGTCTGAGTGTCACGCCCACACATAACATTATTCATGCCACACAGTATTCTACTAAGTGACTGACCCTTTCATCATAGTAAAACTACCGTATTTCTTATAATATAATCTGGCCTGGAATTTACTTTGTTCTTCAATAGATAGAACAGGTAGACTCCAGGTTTCTTTTGTTAAATCTTAGAATGATATTTTGTTTTCCATCCTTTTACTGTTATCATATTTCTTTCTTTCTTTCTTTCTTTCTTTCTTTCTTTCTTTCTTTCTTTCTTTCTTTCTTTCTTTCTTTCTTTCTTTCTCTCTCTCTCTCTTTCTTTCTTTCTTTTTTTCTTTCTTTTTTCCCTTGGTTTTTCAAGACAGGGTTTCTCTGTGTAGCTTTGAGCCTTTCCTGGAACTCACTTGGTAGGCCAGGCTGGCCTCGAACTCACAGAGATCCGCCTAGCTCTGCCTCCCGAGTGCTGGGATTAAAGGCCATATTTGTTTCTTTACATTCAAAGTAATTTTGTTTTTAGTGATTTTATCATTATATTCTTTATTGGCCTATTCATATAATATTTCTTATTTTAGGGGTTGCCTTGGTGCTGAGAGCATACAACAGTAATTCATCTAGTCATATCATACAAACTCACCATTTCATGTAGTACACTAGAAATACACAATGCCATTCAGTTCTGAAACTTGGTGTTACTCTTGTACTATAGTTTACTTTTCAATATAGTCTTCACATTATATTATTGTTTTCCTTTAGTCAGTTACTTTGTAAAAATATTTAAATACTAATGAAAACATTTGTGTATTTACCAATGAAGATGTCATTACCAATACATTGCATTCCCTTTCCTGATCTATCTCTCCAACCCTCCTAAATGGTACCATTTTCTACCCTCTTGAAGTTCTTTCAGTAATTTAAGTCTGACAGTGATTATTTCTTTCAGCTTTCATGTTTAAAAGGTATACAAATTGCCTTTGATTCTAAAATACATTTATTTGATGTGAAACTTTGGACTGACATTTGCTTCATTTAAAACTGCATATTTTAGATTTTTAAAAATCTACTGATATTCTTACTGTTTGTAACTTAGCATAGATGGACATGTCTTCCTCCTTCTTTGGCTGCATTTAGGGTTTTCTAATTATCAAGGTTTTTGAATCATCTGGTTATAACGTGGCGACCTGTAGTTTTATTTATGATTCCTGTACTTGAGCTCCATGGAGTTTCTTGGATCAGTAGGATAACACTGTTCATCAGATTTGGAATTTTTTTCACCTTCATTGCCCGTTCACACTGGGGACTCCGTTGATGCTTTATTAGGCTGTTGAGTCTGTTCTGTAGTCCAATGATCTTCTGTTCATTTCATAAAATTGCTCTTCTCTCTGTGTCCCATTTAAATAGGTCTAACACTGTGTCTTCCACTGTGTCTTCACGTTATGGGTCTTTTCATTTCTGAAATGTCTAATATGATGCATTTTTAATCTCAGACATTGTAGTGCTTATGTTTGAATATCTGTATCACTAACTTTGCTAAACCTACTTAACTAATAAACACACAGGTATAACAAGTGTTTTGTCATCGCCAGGCAGTTGGAATGCTTACTCCTGCCTGTTTCTATTTCCTGACTTTCCCTCATGGTTGAATCCTTTTGGGTACACTGCTGTTTTTTATTTCTATAAATATTCGTATGTTTTGTTCTTCAGTGTAATTAAGTTACTTGGAGAAAAGTTCATCCATTCCAGTCCTATTTTTAGGATTTGTTGGACAGGACATAGCTGTTCTATTCCTGGGGTTAATTATTCTGCACTAGTAATACAAGCTCCTCTTGAGTAATTCCTACCTCTACCTTGTAAATTGTAACGCTAGGATGTTTAAGGCACTTAAAGGAAAAATTGTTTTAACAAAAGCAGATGACTGTGTGTAGAAGCCTATATGACAGACAATACTGGGTTGGGACATTTTTTATCTGCAATTCTGTCAGGTGACTCTTGGGGGCTTTGAATAGCTTTTTGACAGGATAGTCTAATCAGCATTCAGATACTATTCTAAGGGGACTCTGCAAACCTTCAGCATTCTTTCCCTGTGTTCAGTGCTAGGTGGGCATTATTTTTCTATCTGCTTAGCAGCAGCACCTGAATCTACTGATATTTTAACTACAGTCTGTGCCGCGCGAGCCCATAGTCAGCACCCCTCAGATCTGAGCCTGGTGGGATTTTTGTCCCAAGGTGCCGGCTCAGTTGTGGCCTCCAAATGTAGGTTTTAATTAAGTCTCTAACATCCTATTTACCAAGAAAGACTAGGGAGTCAGAGCTGGGGTGAAAACCGTCTAGATCAGAGAAGCTGAGAAGCAACCAGCTGACCTCCCTTTTGGGCAGGAGACCCAGCAAGAGAAGCGTCTCTCCACTCCTCCTGAACCAAAAAAGACCGCATCTCTTAAAACCTCCCAGCTCATTCCTGTGCGTCTCTCTATCCATATTCCTTGGTTCTTGGTCCTCTCCATGGCCAATTCCTGTCAACTACTCCCTGGCTCTGCCCTCTCATCTAAGGTTAATTTTATTGACACAGTCTTGGAGTTTCACGGTGCGATCAAACACCCCACAACAGGTAGGTCTCTCTTTCCACACACTCCAGCTTTTAGAACGCAACCCTCTTGCTCTCATAATTATGTCAACTCTGCCTCTTCAGCTCAGAGTCTCCTCGGCTCTGCAGGGTTTTCCCTACCTGTTCTGTAACCCAGAAACCCTCCCAGCACAGAAGAGTAAGGGAAAGTTGGGCACTGGTTGATTTAATTGTCTTCAACTGTTTTTAATTGCCTGCTGTCTGGGTGTCTCTTAGAGGCTGTTGTTTCACATGTCAGTCCATTTCAGGGTTAAATCTAAACCCGACTGTCCCATTTTGGCCAAGAATAATTGTGCTTATTATTTTTGTTTGAGTATGCCCTTTTCTCCAGACATCTGTAATGAATTTTCTGTGATGTAGCAGGGTCATGTGCCTAGCACATCTCCATGACAGTGGGTTGGATATTCTAACCTTACCATTTTGTTACCTGTGTCAATGGCAGTAACATTTCTTTAAATGAGCTCTCTCTCTCTCTCTCTCTCTCTCTCTCTCTCTCTCTCTCTCTGTGTGTGTGTGTGTGTGTGTGTGTGTGTGTGTGTGTCTTTCATACATACACAAGAAACAAAAAGTTTCAGAGGAGTACCCAGACAATATCATATTCCTAAGACATACTACTAAAACATATTCCTAAGACACATTACTGACTGAAAAGCCACTAAATGGTGAGAAACCATTCCACTGATGGTATACTAAATTAATTTTTACTCATATGATTCTAGCCTCATAAAAATATGTATAGAGTATAAGACAAGTCAGCAAGAAAGAGTTGAAGACCCTTGAAAGAAAAACTGCTTCTAACATAGGCAGGTAATTATTCCCAGAGAGCTTTGATCATTTAAACCACCATTATCTTCTTATTTAAACAGGTTGTTTAATGTCTCTGCAAAGAATGTAATGAATGGGGACTTTCAAAGCCTACCTAGGTGATTCTGCCTCATGGTGAATTTTCTGCAAATTCTTTTAGTCACCACATTAAACACAGATAAGCTCCACTGTAAGGGATATTGCCCTTTTCTCATTTATACTTGAAAGTAAGTTTCTGTTTTCTGTTAAAAGTATTCTCTTATTCAGCCTATGTTCACTTTTTTTATTGTTTGAGAATTTCCTATATGCGTATATGTGTTTTTATCAGATCCATCCCATCTCCCTCCCGTTCAACTCTCTCCCCCTACCACTTTTCCTTCTCAACTCCACATGCTCTTGACAAAAACAAAACACTGACTCCACTTAGTGCTGCCTAAGGAGCATCTACCAAGCATTTGTAGCCTAGGGGAGCCCACACGCCTAAAGAAAATTGGCTCTCCTTCCCTATAGCAGTCATCAGTTGCCAATGATTCCTCAGATATGGATGGGACATCATGAGCCCCTCTCTCATCCATGCAGAGATTGGGCTGGTTTGAACTTGTACAGGTTCTTTGCAAACAATCACAGCTGCTGTGTGTCTATGTGCAATGGTATCGTCATGTCTGGTGAATGCTGTTTCTTCTCTACCAATGTCTGTTTTCTCTAGTTCTTGCAATATCTCTCTTCTGAAATGATCTTTGAGCTCTGGGTGTGTGTGATATAGCTGCCCCCTTTAGAACCCCACACTCCACAGGCTCCTAGGCTCTGCATAACTACTTGTAGGTCTCTATATTCACTATCATCTCCCATAGAAAGAAATTTCTCTGATGAGGAATGAAAAATACACTCTTCTGTGGGTATAAAGATAGGAACTGAGGGGACAGTTTATCACTACATCCAATTAGCAGAATAATCATATTAGATTCTCCCTAGCCAGCCATGAGGTTGTAGCCCAATTAACAGTGCCAATGTAAGTCTTTCTCTAACATAAACTTTCCACAGGTAAACAAGTTAAATCTAAAAATAAAATAAAATTATCATCCCACAAGTTGGCCATTAGCTACAGATATTGATAGAGAAGAATCAACACTTGCCTCTACAGCTTTGAGCCTGGGTACAGCAGCAGACAAGCACAGTCAAGGGAAAGAATGGACTTACCTTGGGAAGGCCCATAGGAGACGCTTGGCTTGGGATAAAGACAAAGATACTTTCTGAGCATGCTGAGGGATGTGGAGGGTGATTGAGACATATTTTTTATTTACAAACAGTTGAAACTTTCCAGCAATTAAAGCTTTCAACAGTGAAGTTGAAATCAGTAACTCCACTGGTAGATACTTCTAAAAATGGAACGTCTTGAAGAGACGTGGACATGCCACTTGGAGGGTTGTGAAGAATTTTTGGCATTTGACAGAGAGTTGTGCACTTATAAAACATGTCAGTTCTGGGTGGCATCAGTTTGATAAAGGGATATCTTTTTTTTTTTTCTCAAAACAAACTGTGGTTGCTCTGCAGACATCAGACACCGAAAGCTGAGTTTGGGATGGTGCTAGAGACATCAGTCCCACAAACAGAAGTCCTCCGTGTGCTTTCCCACCATGCCAACGGGTGAGTCCACTGACTCTGGGGCCACAGGCTTTCACCTGCGTGAATGCATTCGACATTGCTAAAAAGACGGCCAGCAGAAGAGAAAGAGGCAGCAAGTGTCTGAAGAAAGAGTGGGGATGGAGCAGCGGATGAAGATGGCAGGTTGAAGTCCTGCTGAGTCGCTCCCAAGTACTCAGGAATAACGGTTTCATCGGTTGGCTCTGTCATCATTGGCCACAGGGAAAGATTGCTCTCAACTTCTATGTGAAGCATTCCAAACTTCCTCTTGCTCATAGGAAACCGTTGAAAATGTCCTTGGAGAAGAACACACCAGAGAAATTGTTTAAAAAAAAAAAAAGCTTCCCAGTTTCAAGAGGTCCCATTGATTGATTGTTTGTCTCAGTGTCTGTGCTACTGCTGTTATATTTAGGAAGTGATCTCCTATGCCAATGCGTTCAAGACTACTTCCTACTTTCTCTTCTAGCAGGTTCAGGTTAGCTGGATTTATGTTGAGGTCTTTGATCCACTTGTACTTAAGTTTTGTGCACGGTGACAGATATGGATCTATTTGCAGCCTTCTACACGTTGATATCCAGTTATGCCGGCACCATTTGTTGAAGGTGCTTTCTTTTTTCCATTGTACACTTTTGGCTTCTTTGTCAAAAATTATATGTTCATAGGTGTGTGGGTTTATGTCAGGGTCTTCAATTCGATTCCATTGGTCCACATGTCAGTTTTTATGCCAATACCAAGCTGTTTTTATTATTGTAGCTCTATAGTAGAGCTTGAAGTCAGGGATTGTGATGCCTCCAGAGGTTCTTTTATTGTATAGGATTCTTTTGGCTATCCTGGGTTTTTTGTTTTTCCATATGAAGTTGAGTATTATTCTTTCCAGGTCTGTGAAGAATTGTGTTGGTATTTTGATGGGGATTGCATTGAATCTGTAGATTGCTTTTGGTAAGATTGCCATTTTTACTATGTTAACCCTGCCTATCCATGAGCATGGGAGATCTTTCCATTTTCTGACATCTTCTTCAATTTCCTTTTTCAGGGACTTAAAGTTCTTGTCATGTAGGTCCTTCACTTGCTTGGTTAGTGTTACCCCAAGGTATTTTATGTCATTTGTGGCTATTGTAAAGGGTGATGTATCTCTAATTGCAATCTGGGAGGAGGGGACTGGACCTGCCTGGACTGAGTCTATCAGGTCTATCCCAGTCCTCGGGGGAGACCTTGATCTGGAGGCGGTGGGAATGGAGGGTGGGCTGGGGGGAAGGGGAGGGGGTCAGGAAGGGAGAGAACAAGGGAATCTGTGGCTATTATGTAGAACTGAATAGTATTGTAAAATAAAGAAAGAAAGAAAGAAAGAAAGAAAGAAAGAAAGAAAGAAAGAAAGAAAGAAAGAAAGAAAGAAAAGAAAAGAAAAGATCTAGCTTGTAACCAAAACAAAACAAAAACAAAAAACAAAACAAAACAAAAGCCACCGGAACCCAAACACTGCCATGTGAGAACACTGGTGTGCTCAGAATTTGGTCTGAACAAAGACCCTTAAAACCACCCCTTTCTCCATTGTTTTAAAACCTTGTAAAAGTTTTCTAAATGTAATTTTTATCACCTTTTTCTTTTTTGCTATTTATGAACATATGTGTGTTTTATGATATTCACAACATGCCTGTGTCACAAAATTCAAATTTAATTTCCTGCAATTACTGCACAATATGCATGGCAAAAAAAAACTGATATAAAAATGACAGGAAATAATGAATAGTTACTCCATTTCTGCTAAGTTACCTTTTCGAAATAAAACTCAAGTGTAACCCAGTTGAGGCTTCTGATTGGCTGTGTTCAGCCTGTCTTGTTTGGAGGCACTGGTAATAATCGTTAGAATTTTTCAAGTGTTCCGAAGTAGCTGGGTTTAGTTTATTGGGAAATTATCATCTTGCACACCAGAGATTTAAGATAGGCTGTAACTCCATTCAAATTTCCCAGAGAATGTGGGTGGTTGGCTGCTAGTTTGTCAAGGATCTTTTGCATTTCTCAGTTTAGATTCAAATGAATGTAGTTGAGCTAACTTACACATGACATTATGGACTTCATTTCTTAAAGGTAGCGATTGGAACCTTGTGAACAAAGACTTGCTTCTGGTAGAGGCATAGGAGAAAGTCTTCCTAATCCAATCTCCATGGAGCTTCTAAAATTGCATTAATGAAGGGACTTGGATCCAGGATCAGAAAACTTGTTTTCTCTATCACTTACTACCCAGCAATAAAATTCCTAACTACATTAAGTGTCTCCACCACTACAACAGGCATTTGATAAGTTTCTGCCTCATAGGTTTCCTGGTGATTAAGTGAGCCAGTGTGGATCATGGTCCTGGTATAATGGAAGCTATCAGCACCTGTCAATCACTATTAGGATGATGGGAATTGAAACAGCAATTAGGTTGTATCCAGGACTTTCTTCAGTGTAGACAACAATGGCTGAGATGCACCGAGATACGTGTTAGCGTATAGTAAGTTCTACTGAATGAATGACACCTCCCACCTGTGTTTCTTTGTGGAGTGCTAATTCAGACAACCTTAAAAGAAACAGAACGTAGTTTTGCCTTACTAGGTAAAAATTTCATGAAATGTCATCTCTGAATTGATTTAACTTTTCCCAGATGTGCTCCAGTGGAAGAAAAGGGAAAAATGAAGAAAAGAAAAAAGGAAGGAAGGAATGAAGAAAAGAAGGAAGGATTGCAAAACTGGTTGAACTTTAAAGATGATGTTCTTTGAAAAAGAATAGAAAGAGAAAGACCAGCTGGCAGCCTTCCTTTTCCTAAGCAAGTCACACAGTATCTGAGACTGATACTTGATGGTTAAATTTCTGCAGAGAACCCAGGCATTAGCGTGTTTCATTCCATCAAGGCACAAAACAGTCTTTCAATCAAAGTGAATAGGGCTTCCTGTTCTGTTTGCTTTCTTGAGCAAACTCCACGATAATAAAACCCTTTGTTATTGAGACATAAAATGCTGTAAAAGAGACTACTGACGACCTCCTCATGCCTGCCTCACTCAAGGATTTGTCATTACTTCTTTGGGTTTCGCTGTTTACTCTAGTTTTACTGGTCTTCAGGCCCTTGGATGGGAGTTGACTAGAATGCAATAGTCTAGGATAAAATAAGATATGTTGAAAATATCTGCCCAAAAGACTATTACGATTCAGCAGGAAAACTGCTAAAAGGAGACGTAGTCTTTAAAAGGGATCGATTGAAACATGCAAATCACCGATCATTCCTGTTTAGCATTGGCTGTATAGAGCCCCATGTTAGGAATAGTAGCTCTGTCTTTACTCAGGAGGTGTGCTGCCTTTAGGAGGTGGGACTAGCTGGAGGAAGTGCATCGCTGGCTGAATGGTCCTTTAGGTTTGTAGCCCCGCCCAACTTCCTGTCCCCTCTATGCTTCCTGGCTCACTGAGATGTGACCAAGCTAATGGACACATCAATCATCTTGGACCCACAGATACTTGCAGCCAGGCCTTCCCTCCCACAGTGGCCGGTATCTTCTCAAAATCTGAGCCCAAATAGACCCCCCCTCCCTTACACTGCTTCTTGTCAGGACAGAGCAATGAGGAAAATAACCAACACACTCATTATTGAAAGGCTGCAGAACATAAGTCTGTTAAAATCCTTTCACAAATAATGACTTCTAAAGTGAACATGTTTATCTCCTGGAACTAGCTCCTCTTGCACAGACAACATCTGTCTACATCAGGAACACAGGACACCCCTCGAGTAATTAAGCAGAGGAAAAACCAAGCCTGTTGGAGTTATGGATAAAACATTGCGGCTCCACCCTACTCCTCCTCTCCTTGAATAAACACTTCATTAGAATGATTCACACTGGAAATATTAACACCTAATTAATGGAATTCAGTGCCATCGAGAGCTGCAACATTAACTTCTTGTGCCCTGTGTGGAGATAAAGCCCTCTTTCCTGGCACTCTTTTCGAAGTCTGGCATTAGCTAAAGGAATCTGCATCACCTGTTTGAACCTGAACTTTCAAGTCTGAGGAAAGATGGAAGGAGAACTGTAGACCCTGAGCAGGGAAGATTGTATCCAAATATACCATCACCTATGAAATGCATGATCCAAGGCGCCCTGGTACGGCAGCGCCTGCTCTGGCTGAACACCAACGAATCTCAAGGAATGGTAATCCAGTACCAGGCCTCATCAGTCAGCCAGGTGCCGACTGGCCATGCACTGAGTAGGGTAGCCTTTCATCCCTGGGTTTCTAAGAGGGTTAATGACTAGAGAGAAACAGCCCATATAAAGCAAAGTTTGTCAATGATGCTGTCTAAAGTTAGGATCAATCACACATGTTTAGCAATGCACACTCAGGTAGGAGTTACCCTTCAAAGGAGTTGGCTGGAGCATAGAAGATATTACATAAAACTGTTTTACAATCTATTAAATCTTATTTTCAACATATAAAACCTCTGGGTTTGATTGTAGGCAGACTCACAGTTTTTATTTTCTTGATGCTTTTAATTATTTAAATCTTTCTTTTGGTTTTAAAGGTTTCCCTAGTCTTAAAAAGAAGGTTGGCTATAATCTGACTTCTAGCTAGGCAACTTTTCTGGTGAGTAGACTGTACCCACATTCCCACTGAGTGAAGATTTATTGCATCATTCAAGTCAATAAACATTTTCTGGAATGTCCATAGCCACAGAACGACCCCAGAATGTATATCCAATCAAATACACACTACTGCTTGGAATATTTCATTTTCTATTACACACAAAATACACTTAAGATGTTCCTATTTATAGTCTTTGATCCCTGAAGATAAGATTTAAAATATTATCAAAATATTTTAAGTCAATTCTTCCAAATACCAATTCCTACCGAGTGTGACTCAGACTATAAAACCTTTGTTTCTGTCCAAGGTCCTACAGAGTGTGTTCTTTCACACTCCTGTGAGTAACTGTGATCGATCAGAAGCCACAACTTCAAATCTCAAAGTAAGGGTCAGGTTAGTTCATGAACAAAGAAGGGCAGAGAATATACAGATTCTGCTGAAGCACATAATCAATTCATAATACCCATTTTCTAAGTCCTTAACTAATTGAACAAGTGTTAACACATGCCTTCTGGGCTCAAGATAACATTTATGAAACTGTGGGTATAAAAGAAAGTACACTGAGGGTTTCATCCCCTCCATAACAGCAAGAAATCTAAGAGATAAGGAAGTCACATGAGGGGCCCCCAACTGGATCAGGCCCTCTGAATGGGTGAGACAGTTGATTGGCTTGATCAGTTTGGGAGGAATCCAGGCAGTGGGACCGGGTCCTGTGCTCATTGCATGAGTTGGCTGTTTGAACCTGGGGCTTATGCAACGTCCCTTGGCTCAGCCTGGGAGGAGGGGACTGGACCTGCCTGGACTGAGTCTACAAGGTTGATCTCAGTCCTTGGAGGAGGCTTTGCCCTGAAGGAGGTGGGAATGGAGGGTGGGCTGGGGGAAGGGGAGAGGGGCAGGAGGGGGGAGAACAAGGGAATCCGTGGCTGATATGTAGAACTGAATTGTATTGTAAAATGAAATAAAAATAAAAAGAAAAAGAAAGTCACATGGCTCTCAGGAGGCTTGGGAACTTAGTGGTCTGCTTCCTGGGTTACACAGGGAATCTTTCTTGGAGACAGTGTCATAATGACTTAAGCCTGAGAGACTGCAAGGCTTTCACTAAGGTAGACTGGACAGGCTTCTGTCCTGAATAGAAAATTTGAAGGCCAACTGAAAAACTGGCTTTGAGAATGCCTTTAACATATTTTTCCCCCTAAACTTCTCTTAATAAAATGGGAAAAAAACCAAAGTATAGTTTGAAGTCAGAATTTTTCTCCATCGCAACTTCTCACATCTCACTTCATGTCTCTCAAGTTCACACACCCTTTGAAGACACTGCTCCAAAGTTTTCGCAGACTAGTCTGAGGATGTTTGTACCTGATTTATCCAGAGATGATAGGTTCTTGTACTGCACACATGGCTGACATATTTGGGATAAAGCCATCCTGATGATTATTTTTATTGATTTTTATGATGGCTATAAAAAGAAAGTGCACCACACTTGAAAAGGGTTTTAAAATATAACTTACCTAGGATATCTGGTTGCATGCTCCTAAATCATAAAAAGGAAAATGAATCTGTCTAAATTTGGGACATACTATGGGAGTGATTGAAGAGCTTTTATGTGTCATAAGGCATACTGGGCTAAGGGTCAGAGAGGGGAAAAAACTTGGCAATAAAAATTCTTGTTAGTGCTTCTGTGCTTCTTAATGGGTGTACAATTTAGATGATATAGATCCCATTAACTGTCTATCATCTCCATATGCTATGGAACTTCACAGTCCATTACTACTCAAATTAAAATTAATTTTTTTCTTTTGCTTGTATATTTTGGTTTTCGTTTTTTTGTGGGGGGTTTTTGTGGGGGGTTTCTATCTGTTTCTTTTTTATTTGCGTTTCTTTGTTTGTTTGTTTGTTTTAAAGAGAGACATTAAGGGCATGGAGTTTGGAAACCAGGAGAGAGGAAAGAGGGTCTGGGAGTACTGGGGGAATGGAAAGTGTGATAATATATTGTATGAAAAAAAGTAAGAAAGAAGGAAAACAAATGAATTCAAAGCAAACTCCCAATTACACAATGTTTTGTCATTTTCAGACTTGGGGAGTTGGAGACAACACTGTGCTGATGGTCACTGAGTCACATGCCCTCTGGGGTCTCATTTTAGGGGTTGTACAGTGACTGACCTCATGGAAAGCATCTAACAGCAACGACGAAAGAAGTGATCTGAAAATTTCCAAATCAGAAAAAAAATAGTTATCCTTCTGGCTTAAAACCACACACTCGCCAAACACTCCATGTGAAATCTGTATAGTGGCCTCATTCATAAGCAACATCAAGGTTAAGGCGTGATAGAAATCCTTGGCAAACGTATGAGGAGCTATGTGCATCCAGTCTGTGTTAAATCACATGGTCACATTGTGCTGAGGTATAGACCTGAGCGGAGGTGGATGGTGTCAAGAATTGTTTTATTTCTGCTGTGAAGGACTGAACGTCTGGGGCCCTGACTCTTCTAGGCACTGAAACCCCAGCTCGCTTCTTGCTACCCTCTATAACAGAGTCTCATGAAGCATCCCAGGATGCTTTTTCTTACAGTATAGCCCAGTCTTTGAACTTGTAATTCTCTGGCCTCATCCTCTTGAGTACCTGTCATTACAGGGCTGGCTTGGAGCTCTTCTTTAAATTGGGTGTATACTTACCAAAATCTCTCCAGTCACTTCTGCAAAAGAAAAAGAAAATATGGGGGAACAATTTTTTTCAAGGTTGGACTTGTGTGTTGACCTACCCAACCCAGAAAAGTCTACTCCTTTGCTTCCTTTTTCTTATTATTTTCTTAAAATGTTCCTTGTGTGCATTCATTGTATATGATACTGTGTTATATAAGAATGCTTCATACAAGTATGTATTGTAAGTTAAACATATTCTTCTCATGTTTTTCTCCCTTCCCCCCTTTGCCCCTTCCTCTCTTTCTAATTATCCTTCTCCTCTCCTCCCACACACATGCACCTGCACATACATGAACACTCACGCGCACACACAAGGAACTGTAACCCAGGCTGGAGCTGGGTTGGGACTATAACTCAGTTTGTAGAGTACTTGACTAGCATGCACAAGTGTAGTGGGTAGCCATTCCAGCTTTGATCTGGAAGTTCCAACCCCCATTGAGGCTTCAGCAACTGTCACACCTACAAGGCGGGGCCAAGGAAGGCACCTGGAGACCCGAGATCTGGATGGGCCAGCGCTCGCTCTGTTCCTGGACCCTTGATGGTGGAGATTGACCACGCAGAGCTCCAGAGAACACAAATGGACTGCGATACACCTTCCCCAGACCCCACAACCTACCTATCCCTTCATTTGTAAGTTACCCACTAAATAAATCTTCCTTTTAACTACATGGAGTGGCCTTAATAATTTCACCAGTACACAAGGCCTTGGGTTTGATCCCCATGCTGTGTAAAGGAGGTGTGGTGGTGCAAACCTCAGGATTAACCTCTGCTCCACAATGTTTGAGACTAGCCTGAGCTAGATAAAACCCTGTTAAGACACACACAGAGAATGGGGGAGAGAGAAAGAGAGGAAGGAGGAGCAGGAGAAGGAAGAGAAGGAGGGAAGGAAAGAAGAGAGGAGAGAGGAGGGGAAGAGAGCAGATGGGGAGGAGAAGAGAGGAGAGGAGAGGAGAGGAGAAGAGAGGAGAGGAGAGGAGAGGAGAGATCCACACTTGCAAGTTGGTTCTCTTGGACATTAAAAATATTTTAAAAGTTTAAGTAGAAGACTATTGACAATGTTCTGGAGATATTGCCTGACAATCAGGAAAGTGTACACCAGGGAGACAGACAGCAAGGTAGAAATATGACTTTTGTTCTAAGGTATTAAAAGATGAAATAGATTGAGCAGATGAGCTGTGAGTCCTCAAGCTGGCTGTTAGTGCATGATTGGTCATTGGTTATTATTTTTGATCAGTTCAGTCCCCTCCCATTTCTTTGCCTCTTCTCCTACTATCTGGAAGTATGATGAAAGAAAGCAGTTCATGCCTACTTAGCCAGTTTGCTAACTGGTTGAAAATTGTGATGAACTATAAGCAAGATTAGATATTATAACAACTATCTGTGAAGAAAGGTTAGATATTATAACAAAAGGAAGATGGTGAAAGATGAGAAAAAAAATTCAAGAAAACCAACTGTGGTATGTGGGCAGAAATACCTAATCAGGAATAAGAACTTTTCTGGGTTATGTTTGATGGGCATCTTCTTCCCAGATCTATATAAGATACCGAATGAAGTTGCTGCTCACATGAGCTGAACTCTGCTCTGAGTTGGGTGCAGCCAAAGAACAGAAGCTGTTTGGACTGTGTCCCACACACAGGGACTACACAGCCACCCAACATCTTCATCCAGTACCTGTCTATGCGGTGGTTTGTACTGTGTGATGGGGATAGGGTGTGACTAACACACTGTTGATATCTAAATCATTTAAAGGGTGTTGTTGTTATTGTTGTTGTTGTTGTGGGTGATGAGAAAGTTCTCACTATGTAGCTACAATGGTTAAGCTTCATTATCACCCCGATAGGCTTTAGAATCACAGATATGTCTTGGTGTGTGCCTATCAGGGTGTTTCCAGTGAGGCTTAACTGAGGAGAGAAGATCCAAGCTGAATGCAGATGGCAACATCTGACAGTCTGGGCTCATGGAGTGAACACAAAGGAACAAAAAAGAAAGGAAGTTGAGCACTACATCCATTACTCTGTTTCCTGACCGCAGAGGCCATGTTACCAACTACCTCACACCCTTTCTGCCGTGCCTTAGGAACTGTGGCAGACTATAGTCCTTCAAACTATGAGCCAAAATATGCCCTTGCTTCCTTGATTAGATTTTACCTTGTATTTTATCAGAGCAACAAGAAAAGAAACTAATGCTGTGGTCTAGGCTAATCTCAAACTCGAGTACCTTTTTTCTCAACCTTCCGAATACAGGCATGTACCATCACACCTTGCTTTTAAATATATAGTACATAACCTGGCTCTGTAAATAGACAAATACACCGAAGCATGTGAAGAATTGAGAAATAGGACAACATGGAGTGTTTAGAAATGTTCTATTTACTTTTCTGCTGCTGTGGTTAACACCATGGCCAAAAGCAACTTGGGAAGAGAAAGGATTTATGTCGTCTTACAGGGTGCGTTCCGTCTTTGAGAGAAGGCAGGCAGGAACTGGGAGCTAGAACCTAGAGGCGGTAGTCATGGAGGAATTGGCTTACTGTCTCATTCCCCTCCTGCTCAGGCTTAGTCAGCTTTCTTATACAACCCACAGACATGTGCCCAGGGGTGACAGTGTCCACAGTGGGCAAGATCCCCCTCTGCCAATTAGCAGTTGAGGAAAGTACCCCACAGACAGTCTCATGGGCCAGTTTCTGGAGGCAGCTCCACACCTGAAGTTCCTCATTCCAGGTGTGTCAAGTTAATAACTAATATTAGCAGTCACAAGTAACGACAGAGGAGGGTGCCATCCCCATAATACAGGGAGATTGGGGAAACATGGATATTGATGACAGACATGTGCAAGCCTCAGAATTCACCCATCTCATTTCTACATCCCAAGTGTTAGGATTACAAGCATATACCACTGTGCCTGGCTTTTAAGCATGAGTTCATGGATTTAAACTCAGATCCTCATGCTTGAAAAGCAATCACTTGACTGACTACACCATCTCTCCAACCTTTTAGGTGATGAAATCTAGCCAAAAATCTTTTGTTCTAATTCAGTTTGAGAGAAGAAAGATAAGACAGGATGGCAGTGAGAATAAGTATTATACATTATACATACATACATACATATATACATACACACACACATATGTATATATGAATGGCATTGTCAAAGAACAAATTGAATTAATGAAAAGGACTTTTATATTTAGTAAGCACAAGAAGATGCTCTTTTTTCTTGGTACTGAGGAGAGAAGCTTGGGCCTTATGCATGTTATACAAGTGCCCTGCTACCATCCTCAACCTTAACATACCTTTCTGTGAGAGACCCACAGTGGGCATGCCCTGTGGAAGTCTTAGTATGAATACAGTAAGGAATACCTAAGATAAAACCACCCAATCCTATAGTAATTATAAGGACAAAGTGAGATGCTACAGCTTCTATAACATGACAAACAGCTAGTAAATAATATCTTTTTAATGATAATACTAATTAAATATAAAATGATCAATCAATTCTAAGACTGATAATCTTGAAGGATTGTCTAAAGAATGTTGGCAAATGGCCTTATAAAAGTGCTATAGAATGGATGTTTATTAATGATTAGCATAGCACAGAAGCTGTTTAACTTCAATTCATAGCCAGTTCAGTCTAATTACAAACGCTGATGCATCTCCAGGCATCTTTCCTCGGACCTTCTGAGCATGTTCAATGATGAAATCCACTGATCTCTACTTTTCAACAAGAAATTCAATAGTCTACTTTTGATAAGTAGTAAAAGCACATGTCTTTCTTTTCCTCCTTTTCATGCAATTCCACTTTAGGATCTAAAGCAAGAATGAGAGATTTAGAAGGAACTCATGCTGCAGTGGCCAGTCAAGTTGGCTGCTGGCATGAGTAGCCTTCCCCAGGAAACTTGGTCAAGAGATTGGAGAAGAATGCTCAAGAGATGGAGAGTGATTTCAAGGAGCAGGTGTTCTGTGGGTAAACCTGCATGGTTGAACAGATCTGCGTTTGCCTGCATCCACAACCAAAACGACATGTCTGAAGAGCACCACAGTAATGGCAGGCATGGCACAATGGGAAGAATACTGTTGAGATGTATTGTTCCCAGGGAAACCCAGGATCCTGCATTTGAGTCATGTATGGCTCACACCGAGGGGAGAACCTAACAGAATGAGACTCTCTATTTCAAGGAAAGACAGGCTTTAAAATCCTATAAACAAGTGTCCTAAGGCTTCTGGGAAACCAAATAGCTTTTACCAAACAATATTTGATGAATTAAGTGCAAATAACTTAGAGGCATGTGGATTGAATTTCCTTTAGAGTGCACATGGGTTTAAAAGTTAAAAGGGAAAAATTTGCTTTGTGAAAGTCAACTTGAGCTTTGTTATACTCAATAAAAGGAGGGGGAATTGTGTTTCCTCCAATGAATGTATCAATGTATTAAGCACTCCAGTAATTATCATGTACTGTGCAAATCCTATGCTACTCCTTTGGGCATGCAAAGAATAAAGTTCTGTAGTATGCCATTGCAGAAGGTAAGTCTGAGGAGAGTACGTTGGCTCACCACAGGATGCTTTTGGATTCTCCTAGACAGGTGCCAAGGGCTTATGATCAACAAGTTTACACTGCAGGACAAGTCCTAAACAAGCCCATTGGGGGTTCTCGTTTTTCAACACTGAAAAAAGGACTTGCAATGAAAAGAATACAAGCTATACAGCAAAGGCATCTCCTTTGACAAGTTGTGGAATCCTGGGAAAATAGCTAGCCATGTCTCAATCACAGTTCAACATTGTATAGGTGGTGAGACCTCTGAGGATGCCAGAAGATCCTAGGGAAAAGAACTCAGTGAACTATTATTCATTTCAAACTACCATTTTCCTCAGATGACATTGAGACTTAAATATAAAACATACATTTAATTGATTGGTACAGTTTAGAAGCATACTGCCCAAACTATACTTCTAGTGGGTTGAGTTACCCGAAAGAACTCCAGATGAGAAATCATGGGATCGTTTTGCGTTTGAAATCAACTAGAACCATGCTTGTGTTATGAGCGCTGTGCCTCTCCCCCAATTCATATGCTGAAATCCTGTCTACCACAGCAATGACAGAGAGACAACTGAGTGCCACATAAAGAGTTGCCGTACTGTATTTCTCAGGGAGAATGACAAAAAAGAAAGAAAGAAAGAAAGAAAGAAAGAAAGAAAGAAAGAAAGAAAGAAAGAAAGAAAGAAAGAAAGAAATTGCACATGCTCAGTATAGATGTAATGTTTTTCTGAATAATTCCAAAACCCAGTTAGTGGGATTTGCAGATGTGCAATCCACAAATTTGCAGGGCCTAACTGTATTGTACCCTGGAGAGAAATGCACTCTCATTTAGAGACTGGCCTTTAAACCTCTGGGGAAACTGGGAAGTCTGGAAGAGGGGGCACATTAGTGTGGCACAGCTTTCACTGGACATTCTCAGTCTCTTTCTCTGCTGGGTTCTCTAACTTGAAAAAAGAAATGTCCCCCTTTCCATCCCGAGAAAATCTCTTCTTCCTTCTTTTTTAGGAACTAGCTGAAGGTTTGGACCTGAACACATTAAAAACTTCAAGGTGTTTTTTTAATGGGATTAATTTTTTGGTATGTAGAGAAACAGCTAACTTTAATTTAGGACTAGTATATGCATGGTGATAAATAGAAACTGAGATTTAATTTTGATGAAAAGTGTTATTCCAATACTAGAAAACTGCTTATGCAGCATTTGCAGGAATTGAAGGACTTAATAACGGATCTTTCTGTCATTATGCTCTGATGTGTTTTCCTCTGTCTTCTTCTAGCATTTTTCTTCTCCAATCAACTACTACCTGTTACTTCTTTTTACAGTATAAATATCTTTTCATTCTCCTTCCAGGCCAAGTAGCCTGCTTACTGTTTAATGAGTAATTAATTACCTTTCTCTTGAATTACTTACTTTAAGGAGGGGTTTTCTCTGCAGGGAGTAGAGAGTTTTGCTTACACATCTTCACAGCCACTTTCTCATCCATCTCCATCTGACTCAGTGGGAGTTGGTCCCAGACATCCAGGAAGACCAGATTCTACTGTATTTTGGTCCCCAGCTCAAAAGGAACTCTCCTTCTGAGAACCACACTCAGCCTGCTCCACACACAGGTTGTTCAAAACCCATGGGGACACACTGTAAATTATCATTGAAAACCAGAGCTCAGGATCTGGAATGAGGTGACCTCGGTCCCTCATTTATAGACCTGGCGAGGACATCGAGAGGGTAGAACGATGCTCTTGACAGCAGTAAATCTAACAGCCTCAATGTAACAGGTAGGTTCTTTAAAACGTGCCGTTTTGGAATAACTATTGGGCTATGAAAATGCAAATGTGAAAATGCTACCCTATCCTGAAGTATTAGGACACAGGACTTTTGTGAGCTAATCATAATTAGACGTTGGTACAAATGAGAGTAATGACTTTATTGGGGTGACAAGAGCCTGTTTGCTCCCTCTGCTCTCTGATATGTGAGGAGACAAGGAGACAATAGTCTGCAGCCAAAATGAGGGCCTCTCTGGGGCTCACCATGATGGCACCATGATCTCAGACTTGCTAAGTCCAGGACAGTGAGAAACCATTTTCTCCTGATTAGAAGCAGCTCATTTTTTAGCATTCTGTTTCAGTAGGCCACCTTGAATACACACAAACCACCAAAGCTTATTCCTAAGGAGTCGATGCCACCAACGTTCTATAGGTATGAAGGAAATTAAACGGGTATTTGAAAAAAAAAATTTTAAAAACCAAATTCCAAGCCAAGATGACTTCACTTACAATTATTTGTTATGAGGGCAAATATATTGATCTTATACAATTTTCTTTTATTTACAGAAAATTTCTATTTGTTTTGTTTTTGAGACAGTATCTCAAGTATCCTAGGCTGGCATGTAGCTAAGGATGACCTTGATCTTCTGCTCCTCTTGTGTCCACCTCCCCTGTGCTGCAGTTATAGGTCTGTACCACCATGCTGGTTGAGGCTCTCCAGCAATGATTCTCAAGCTATGGGTCTCAAACCCTTTGGAACTCAACAGGATTTACCTAAGACAATTGGAAAACACAGATATTTACTTTACAATTCCTAACAGTAGGATAATTACAGTTATGAAGTAGTGACGAAAGTAATTTTATGGTTGGGGGTCACCACAACATGAGGAACTGTGCTGATATACAAAGACAGTCTCTATATGATGACCACACCCTGGCTCTATGCCATGCAGCAGCTTTGAATGCTTGGGACAGAATTAAAGAATTTGCAAAGAGAACTGAGTCACTTTTTAATGCTATACAGGGCCCAAAAGAAGCCTTCACTAATTTTCTCAAAGACTGAATCCAGCTATAAATACTGAAAACATAAAATATAAAAACCAAATTCAGAAGCTAGAAAAATAATAATTGAATAATTGGCCTTTGAAAATGCTCATTCACAATGCAAAGGGGTAATTAGGCCTTTAAAGGCAAGATCAGCCCTCATAGATGAATGGATCCAAGATACAGTCAATATTAAATCTCATAACCATGGTAATGCTTGGATAGGAGAGATGATTTCCAGAGGCAGGAAGAAATATCAAAATGTCAGGGGTTTTAATTTTGGTAAACAAGATCACCTAAAAAGGGACTGTGGACAGGGCATTACTAGAAATGATGTTTTTTTCTAAGAATAATCCAGACAGAAGGCCCCTCCCTTCTGGAGTAAGTGGAAAGTGTGGCAAAGGCCACATTGGACCAATGAATGTAGATCAACAAGGGACAGACAGGGTAACCCTTTGCCACTGGAGAACTCCTTAAGGGACCTCTCACAGGCCTTCATGTCAAATTTGATTCAGTCATTCCCAATCACTATGGAAGAATTTCCTCCCTGGAGCAACTAAAAGATTAGATTTGAACAAGAGAGACCTCTTGATTAGAAGAGGGAATAGTTCATCAAACAGCAAGACAATTCAATCTAAACTAACTTTAAGACTAACAAATGCTTTTCATTTGATCAGATATAACTTACCAAAAGGGAAACTCCCCAAAGTTAGGCTTAGGGCAGGGTTTTGTTTTTGTCTTTCCAGGAGAATGAAGGCATACAGCTAAGGAATCTGAAGACTACTGGACAAATGAGACACGTGAAGAAAAAGGACAAATCATCCAGAGAAAATGTCCCAAGAAAAAAAAGTAAACTGGCCTATTGATATATCACATTTCCAACAGGATAAAATTTCATAAATCTTTATAATTGTTTGTTTCCTCGGTTCTCTACAGACACATAATGCAAATGACTTTTTTGTAGTCTCAGTTCAGTTAAAAATTAAAGCTGGCTTTGGAGTTGGAGCTTGGCTCTCTCCTTCTCTAAACCCAGGCATGTTGTTAAAAGAAAACTCAGAGTCTCTGTTTCATATCAGAAGAGCCACCTAGAATGGGACAGAAGAAAACCAAAATCAAGGGACTATTGTTGTTACAAATCTCTTACCCCTCAAATTTATTTTGACTCTTTAAAATATTTCTTTAGGTATAGTACTATCTTAAAATTTAAACTTTCTGTTTTGACATTAATGATGTTTAAGTTTTCTACAGTGAATGATAAACTTTCCTAAGAGCGATCTCTGAAGTCTCCAAAAAGATGATGGTGCCCCACAGTGATGATTCCAACTGGACTACGGTAATGCCACTAAGCTGACAAATACCACCTAAAGATCAGATTTGGACTACAAACTGCTCAAGACAGTTTCAAGGTGGCTAGCTGAGATGATCCATTCTCACAGACTACTCTAGCCAGGACTTGAGACAAGACCTGCACTTTCCCATTACACAGAGATTGGACAACAAATGATACAGCTGGCTCTCCCAGGACTTAACAATTATCCCAATTCTTTTCAAGGTCCCCTAAAGATGCTGCCACCCCCATTCAACAGGAATTAATTTTAAGAACCTAACACCCACATTCTCAAGAAGTGGTGTGGGTGGTTTTTGGTTGTTCAGTGGGTTATGGATATTTGTCATCACTCAGGGGGGTTGGCTACAAGTTGTTATTGTCAGGAAAAAAAGCTGAACAAAGGATATTAGATTCAGGAATCTTGTTCTAAAAAGAAAAAGGGGGGATACTGAAATAGGATAAAAAGGTAGATTGTTGAGTCTATTTTTAAACCAAAAAAGCAACTACTAGTTTTAAATATTTTACATAGATATGGATTTTTGTATATTGATACAAATTTAAGGTTATTTTGGTTAGAACATGCTGTACATAGGTTTCTATTCTTGTTCAAGGTTTTGTAGCTATATAGCTCATTTAACAATGTAATGTAAATTTCTAGTCCTTGAAAATTATTATTACAAACTATTTAGGATAATAAGGAAATGCAGGTTAGTAGTTAGTCACCTATTACAATCAAACTTATATTTAGGTTAGGTATGTTTTCAAGGTCAAACAGATTATTTTAGATAAACAGATGGTCTTCAAACACTTTAGAGATCTACAGAATATAACATTTAAGATGATTTAATAACATAAGATTCTTTGTTATGACAATGACACATGTCTGTTCCTGGCAGCACCAATCTACTTCAAAGAAGAAGATGGGAATTGAAGAAACTCCATATGGAGTTTACTTTCTTTGTGGCAAAAGTTAGCCACTGGGCAGTAAAGTGCCCTTGCCTTGACTGCTTACAATATGCTGCCCAAATTGAACAAGCAGAACAGAAAAGAGAGTGACTGCAGAACTTTGACAAGACAAGGTGTGACAGTCCTTCAAAAATCCTGCTTCACAGATAAGTCTGTCAGATATTCTAGGCCTGTTGGCTGAAGATGAATGCTCCAACGTTACAGACGAACCATAGAATACTGTCCAGGCAGGCAGCTGTTTTTGTCATTTCTTATTTTTGGAAGTTGTTTGCTCTACACTTCCTGTTTACTCAGTTAATGTTATATCTTTCTCAGGTCTCTGTTGGAGTTGAAGACTTTTTAGTTACAGTTTTTCCTTTTAAGAAATTCAAAAAAGACACTCACAAAAGAGGTGTAAAGTGTATAAGTAAGTAAGTAAGCAAGTAAGAATAGAAAGTGAATTAGGTACAACACCTTGAACTCAGGAAGATAGAATAGATAATGGAATGTTTCCTCTGAATTTGTCAAATGCTAATGAACTAGATATTGTTAATGTAATTATTGCCTGTATATACTTATATATAGTTATTGTACTTATTGTATATAGTTTTTCTATGTTAATTAAAACCTTTGCTTTTTGTTTAGACAAAAAGAGGAAAATATTAGCTGATATTTTGTTTGTGTTTTGTCAAATAAAATTTACCTGGAGATGAGAGAGTGGAGTTAGCTACTAGTTAACCATAGAGGTCAGGCAATGGTGGCTCATAACTTTAATCCCAGCACTTTGGCGGCTCACACCTTTGATCCCAGCACTGGGGAGGCTCATGCCTTTAATCCCAGCACAGTCATGAGGTGGAGACTGAACTATAAGGCAGGTGGAGACAGTATCTTGCCCCCTTTCTGTCTGAGGATTCGAAGTAAGATGTCTCTTGTGGCTGCTGTTTCTCTAATCTTTCAGCTTTACCCCAATCTGACTCCTGGTTTTTATTAATAAGACTAATTAGAATTGTGCTTCAGAACTGTATTAAAGGGTCAAAGCATTAGGAAGGTTGAAAACCACTTCTCTAGAGCATTAACTTGAGGCTTTCTGTGTGCAAGGCAAACATTCTCCCCACTGGACTGAAAAACCCAGCCTCAGAAAAGTTTAGAAGATGACATTCTTGCCATCTCACCCTGAGACCAGCATCAAGCTGACTGAAAACATCTGCAAAATGTCCCTCATCAACACATATAAAATTTTCTTTTAAAACTTTAACAAATCAAATCTGACAAAATTTAAAAGTACAAAACTTAAAAGTAAAATGTAGAAATCTGTGTGACTTTAGTGTAAGCATTAGTTTCTTGGACACAAACTAAAACCAATGTAGATTACGTAAAAATGATAAACTACACTTCATGTATATAAAGTTGCGGGTAGCCTAAGACACATATGGCAGCTGTGTTCTGTGGTCCACCAGGCATCTATGTTCCTTCTCTCTTGCTACTTGACCATTGAGAGTGATCTCAACATCTGTGTGATTAGAGCTTTTTAATTACCACTCCTTCTAGATGATAATGAGAGAGCATTATGACTCTTTGTATCATTGATAGAGAAGTTATGTGATTTTGTGCCCCCTTGTCTGATGATTTTAGCCACCTGGACATCACAGTTGCAAAAAAAAATGGCTACTATTTCTACCTCTGAAAAGATAAAAAGATGGGTTTAGGGAGGTAGTCAGTTATCAGCTCAAAATTCTTTTTATAGTGATACATTTTGAACACTGTTGTAGACTAGCTTCCTCTATGAGTGTGACACTGAAGAATCTGATGTGATCTCCTTTCACCTTGAGGAAATTGGCCTAGCCAACTGTGAATCCCACATCACATATTCCAGAAAAGGTTGAGCCATCATTACAATTACCTATACATAGTCTATATTACATCATAGTAGCTGTCCTTCTTGGGGAAGGAGATGGATGGAACAGGATGGTCCTGGGGGAATGTCTTTCTGTACGCTGCGAATATGTGTTGCTCTGATTGGTTGATAAATAAACCTATTTGGCCTATGGCAAGGCAGCTTAGATTCAGACAGGAAATTCAAAGAGAGAGACAGGAAGAAGGCAGAAAGAGATGCCAGCAAGCCACCCAAGGAACAACATGTAATGGGACACAGATAAAGCCTCAGAACATAGATTAATAGCTGTGAGCTAATTTAAGATATGAGAGCTAACTAGCAAAAGGCTTGAGCCATGGCCATGCAGTTATAATTAATATAAGCCTCTATGTGTTTACTTGGGGGATGTGAATGGGAGAGATTTGTCCCTACCACCAGCAGGCCAGAACACAAGAAATCTTCTGACTACAGTCTTATTCTTTCATACTGAGAAATATTTCAACATTAAGGGTCAGACCTCTAAAGTTTTAACTAATGAATGAGTGAAAAAAATTCAAACAAGAGGAGGTGGATTGTGAAAGTTAAAACAATATTTTGCTCTGAGTTGATGCTAGCTGGCATTGCTATAATAACTCACAATTAAACATAATTCATTTCCCTGTTTGAATTTTGGATTAAATAACAAACTTAGGACTACAGAAAAATCAAGATGTATTCAGATCTGCCTACCCACAAGAGCAAGCTACCATAAGAGCCATTCAAAGGCTCTAATAGCTTTCTTGTCTTGAGACCAAGGAATTCACCATAATGATGACATCAGGCTCTCCTTTCAAAATCTGTTTGCTTCCTAAACATGAAAGTAACATCTGCAAAACAAAAGTGTGGTGGCTTGAAAGAAGATGGCCCCCAGGGGGAGTGGCACTACCAGGAAGTATGGCTTTGTTAGAGTAGGTATGACCTTGTTGGAGGAAGTGTGTTACTATGGAGGCAGGCTTAGAGGTCTCCTATGCTCAAGCCACACCCAGTATCTCAGTTCACTCCCTGTTGCCTGCCAATGAAGATGTAGGACTCTCAGCTCTGGCACCATGTCTGCCTGCATGCCACCATGTCACACTATGATGATGATGGACTAAACTTCTGAAACTGTAAGCCACCATCTCAGTTAAATGTCTTCCTTTATAAGAGTTGCAGTGGTAATGGTGTCTCTTCAAGGCAATAGAAACCCTAAGACAAAAGTTGGTACCAGAAGTGAGATATTACTGAGATAGGTCAGACCATATTTTTGTTTGGAAGAATATGGACTTTGAGACTTTGGGTTAGAAAAGCAGTGGAATGCTTTAAGCACTATTTAATGGGCCATACTAGTAGAATCATGGAAGACAATGGTGCTGAGGAGGTTTCAGAGGAGAAGAATTTTAGTGTGTTGCCTAGAGAGATCATTTTTGTGATATTTTGGTAAAGAACATGCCTGCTTTTTTGCCCTTGTCTGAAAAGTATGCCTGAGACTAAAGTGAGAAGATTTAGATTAATTCCTTTGGCAGAGGAAATCTCAAAACAGCCTAGTATAGCCTCTGTTGTGTGGAAACTAGCATTCATGCTTATGAAGTTTTATAATGAAAAGGAGCAAGCAGAGGAGAAAAAGAGTACCAGGAAGTAGAATGGAGCTAAGTCCTGTATTCAAAGAGATAAACAAATTGAGAAATGAAATAAAGGGAGTGGTGACCTTAGCGCAAGATCCCACCCAGCTAAGTTTCCAAATTGTGAAAGGTAATTAAGGAAGAGCTTAGGCAGGGCTGTGGTGGTGCACACCTCTAGTCTCAGCACTCAGAAAGCAGAGGCTGGTGGATCTCTGAGTTCAAGACCAGCCTGGTCTACAGACCCAGTTTCAGGACAGGCAAGCTTAGGCAGTGAAGGAAACCGTTGAAAACAGACAGCTAGTGAAGATGTAATTTAACAAGGGAGCCATGTTCCAGCCCTAGTAAGCATAAAACTTGGTAGCTTTGACCACATAGTTCTAGCTTTAAGAGAAAGTGGCTATGGAATTTGCCTCTGCAACTAAGCCACTGAGGCCACGTATGGATCAGGGATGTCCCTGGATGGAGGCCTAGACAGGCCGTTGCATGAAGCTATGGAGTTGAATCCTGGATTAACTTGGAGATCCCAATATGTTAGAGATGCCAGAGCTCTTGGATTATCTGCTGAGGAAAGCTACTAACAGGAAGTAGAACCAGCCCAAGAGAGAGAAGTGTGTTGCAGTCAACAAAGCTGAAAGGAGTTGGATATCTGAAGAGTGCTTTGACATCAGACATGGAGATGCAGAGTTTGAAGTTTGCCCGTATTGTTTTCTGTCTAGCTTTGAGTCAGTATTGCTTCACTCTGCTCTCTTCCCTACATTTTTGGAATAGTAATGCATATCATGTGCCAATTATATGTTGGAAGTATGTGATCTGCTTTTTTATTTTGATTTTACAGGGGATTACAGTTAAGAGATTGTATGAACCTCAGAAAAGACTTTGAACTTTAGACTTTTAAATAAGTTTGAGACTGTTATAAATGATGAGGACTTTTGAAATTATACTGAATGTAGGTTTGCATTGACATGGCTACAAACCTTTGGGCTTCAAGGAGAGCAATGTGGTGATTTGAAAGAAAATGACCCTCAAAGAGAGTGCCGCTGTCAGGAGGTGTGGTTTTGTTGGAGTAGGTGTGGCCTTGTTGGAGGAAGTGTCTCACTGTGGAGACTGGCTTTGAGGTCTTATATATGCTTAAGCCACACCAGTATCTCAATTCACTTCCTCTTGCCTGCCAGTCAAGGTGTAGGACTCTCAGCTCCAGCACCATGTCTGCCTGCATGCCACCATGTCCCACCATGATAGTAATGGACTTAACCTCTGAAACTCCTCCACCTCAAGGAAATGTTTTCCTTTATGAGAGTTGCTGTAGTCATTGTGTCCCTTCACAAAATAGAAACCCTAACTAAGACAAAAGGAATCCTTGAATTTTGAAAGATAGAAAGTCCTAAGTCTCCCCCAGGGTGCCAGGAGCAGCTCAGCCACAAGATGGTAAAGTTCAGCTTCTGATGCCAAAATAATGAAATCATGGTCTCAGAGATGTCTCTGCAACATGCTGTACAGTAAATAACTGCAAGATGACTACACATGGACTCGCTGTTACTAATTTTATAGCATGGAAGATTACTTATATTAGTTGGGCAATGACTTCAAAAGAGGAGATCTAAAAACGACTTGGTTTCTAGAAATACTTTCTGGATTGCTACGCCGCAAGGATGTGGCTCAGAATTCAACTGCTGGAAAGTCTAGGCAAGATGGAGGAAGGCTGGGATGTGTTGTGGGGGGGGGGTGGGGTGAGAGGGTACTTTGGATCTATTACTGGAGTTTATGAATTCCATATTTACTTCTGCTCATGTAAAAATTTTGTAAGCTGACAGCAACATCTTTTAGGAATCTGGCAAGGCAGAAAGTTCTTATTTATACTTCTTCCAAAGTAGCTCAATTATACACACATAAAACATATATATGGCAATTCATTGTGGCTTAGGTGTCACTGGAAGATCTGAGTTGAAGGGAAATGGCTTGTATTGTTGGGATGGTGATCTGAAGGCCACAGAAATCCAATTTCTCATTGTTTTAAGGGACTAGCTATCTGTCTCAATTATTTTTCATCAATTAATAGTGTTATTTTCTTTCTGTGTGTGGAGGCACCTAGACCATGTTCTGAACCATACACCGTAGACTAGTGACTGACAGGCAAAAATCACACAAACTTTCATTCTGATGGCCAGCATAGGGTTTTCTTTGAAACAGAATTGGGAAGCCTAGCGTAATGGGACAATTCCTGCAATGTAAGTACTTGGGAGGCTGAGGTGGGGTAATCCTTTGAGCTCAAAACTATAGGGTGAGTTCAAGACAAGCCTGAAATATGTTCAAAAATTGTCTAAATAAAACCAATAAAATGGCCAGGTGGCGGTAGTGCATGCCTTTAATCCCAGAGGCAAAGGCAAGCAGATCTCTGTGAGTTCGAGGCCAGCCTGGTCTATGGAGTGAGATCCAGGATAGGAACCAAAACTACACAGAGAAACCCTGTCTACAAAAACAAACAAACAAAAAAAAAACCAACCAAACAAAAAACCCAATAAAACCAAGATGAACTTTGAATTGATAGTATCAGTGAATGCCATGCTTTTGCATCACCCATTTTCCTTTGGATCGTATCATTTGTTTGTGACTGTCTAAAGTCCTTAGCTCTCAAAGCCTATACTTTTACTGTGCTGCCTTTACACAAGAACATGGACCACCCTATTATTAACTCTGGAGTGAAAAGTCTGTTCAGAAATAGGTACTGCAGGACATCCTGTCTGATTCAAGTGACAATAGCAGTGTCAGAAGTTCTAGCTCAGTAGCCAGCATGGAGGGTGTATCTGTTGCATTGGTATAGTAGGCAGACTCAGACGGATATTTTGGGTTATTGGCAATATAATCTCTAGGACTGATTCTCTGGGATGCTGTGTCCATTGATATAGATTAATAAATTTCATCTCTTTCTAGCGGAGTGTCTACTGTTTACAGCTAAGCAATCCAACCAATACATTTTTCAATGTTTCTTGTTTGTTTGTTTGTTTGTTTTTTGGGTTTTGTTTTGTTTTTTGTTTTTCGAGACAGGGTTTCTCTGTGTAGCTTTGCGCCTTTCCTGGGACTCACTTGGTAGCCCAGGCTGGCCTCGAACTCACAGAGATCCACCTGGCTCTGCCTCCCGAGTGCTGGGATTAAAAGCATGCACCACCACTGCCCGGCCATTTTTCAACTTTTGAAACCAAAAAACTCATTCAAATTCCTGGTTTGTTGGTTTCTTTTACAATATAGGATCTTGGAGGCTGGTGAACAGCTCAGTGTGGGAAGGCCGCTGCCACTGAGTCCTAAAACGTGAGCTCAATTCTTGAGACCCATACAGTAGAAAGAGCACACCTACTCTTACAAGTTATCCTCCAAGCACACTTCAAACAAATAAAAGAAAGAAGAAAGGCATTTTTAAGTCTGGAAATATAGGATATCATCTTTGGAGCCCTAAGTTTATATTCCTGATAGAAACAATTGGGATAATTTCTTATCCTGGGTATTGGGCACCCCATAAATATTAACTCTTTGCATTTCAGTATACAATAACAGGTTAGATTCCTATAGGATCCACCATTCCCTGCCACAGCACAGGCTCATTATCACATATTTATCACTCCTAATACTTAGACAACCTCAAATTAGAGTAATTTATATGTATTTGATTTTAATACATTTAAGTATGTGTTGATAGGATATACCAACAAATATCACTTAAGCTTTATGACCTGTGGGAAGAAAGATGGTCAGGGATGAGAGGAAATACATCAGCACATGGCTTATTCACATTTCAATAGCAGGTTAACAGACATAGTATGTATATTATGGAAATATCCAATGAATGTATACTTCACTTATTCACTTACTCATCAAACACGTATCCACCACTCGAGAATCATAACGTTTTCAGAAAGTTCCTATAATGACCCAAGTATTTCATCTTTCAACTTTACCTGCCTGACATAAGCCTGTTAAGGAATTTCAAATTTCAACTTCACCTGCCTGACATAAGCCTGTTAAGGAATAGTTCAAACAAAGCAAGGCAGATAAAACAAATGACACTAAATAAGAGAAGAGGGAGGCAAAGAAAAAGAGAGGAGATTTAAAACTAGATCAAGATGCAAGGCTATAGACTGGCCAGACGGCTCAGTGGATAAAACAGGTAACACCTGACAAGCCTGGAAACCGAGTTCAGCTCTCCAGAACCCACATGAACAATCTTGGTAGACTCAATGGCTGCTTGTACTTTCAGTATGAAGAAGTGAGAGATAGGGAATCTCTCGGAAAAGCTGGCTAGCAAGATTATCCAAATTGGTGAGCTAGGAGTTCAGAAAGAACCCTTGTCTCAGCTTTAAACTAGAGAGCAATCAAAAAAGCCAGTGTTCAAATGCCCGTGTACACAGGTGAGCACACACACACACACACACACACACACACACACACCTGTACACCTGTGTCCATACACGTGCAAACATGTATGCACACATGCTATAACATCATACACATCATGTACCCCTCAAAAGCAAGAATATAAAAAGGAGATATCTGAAGGACAATCGCATCTGCAAGGGAGAATGGACTTTCTGAGCTAGTTTGATCATGCTGCTCTATTACACTGCCATGCCACCGCATTGGGCGTATCTAGTTCCTAGCTTTGTAAACTAGTGTAAACTTTGTAAACTGTGGCATGGTTTTAATGCCGCAGTCAGCTGGTTAGATTATATTTTACTGTCTCATCATAAAAAATAAGCCTTTATCTGTGTATTTATGTCTCAATTCAAAAGGGCAGAATTTATTGTTATAAAGATCTTAGTGTGTAAAATATGATCTAAACAAGAGATGATGAAAAATTAAGTGTGAGTATCACTTCACCAATCAGGTCATTGATGGGTAAACTAATTGACTGTTAATAGTCATACCAGTTATCTTTTAAAGTAATTAATCACTATTTATCAGTAGGGCTTACGTTATACATTTGCTTTGGCATCAATGTTAGCTCTGCCATTTGGCATGATGTTATTATTTTATGTTAGTGACCTAATAACCCTGGAGTTATTAAAATTCACTGATCTGTAAAATAGAGTATATACTACGTACTGTGGATTTGATAAGAAATAAAGATAAAAGAATACTGAACTGGGTTGATGGGAGGACTGGTTCTAAGACCTCTATTCTGTACACATACTTATATACACTGCCTTGCATAACACATAAAAATACCTGCTGATATTTTAGCAACAATCAAACAAATCACTAAATACAGCCAAGAAACTTCTAGTTAAATATATAATAAACACATGCATTTAGTATCAATATTTTCCCATATCCCATCAAAATGAAGAAACAAAATGATGCAAACAGCTAAAGACAATTTGATCAAAAGAAGACTCAAAGGGAGTAAGAAGTACCAACAAATGTTGAAAAGATAGGAAGCAAACACAGTCATAACAATGGACTCAGAACAGAGGAAATTACAATATTGTATAGGATTGTGGTATCGTGTACCACAATCTAATTTACTGTGCAGAAATCCAGCAGGAGGAGGAAATGTAAATACTTGATTTTTTTTAATGTGGTAGCAAAGGAATGAGAAAGGATTAAAAACAGAGGGGTTGTTGAAAATGTGCATACCCAGAAAACCTCTGTCTACATTCCATACACAGCTCATGTTTTCATTTGAAATTTTACAATACTAACATCTGCTAAGATACAAAGAGAAAACTGAACACAAGAAACTAAGAGACAGTCAATTTTCAGGACAGCACTGAGAGCTGGAAGACAAGGGGAAGCAAGTCAAAAACCAAAGAGGAGAGGTAAAGGATTTCTATACCCAACCAAACTATTAACCCACTATGAAACCAAAGTAAATCTACTCCAAATATATAAAGGACCAGATACTTACCACCTATGTGCATTTAAGAAGCTATTAGAAAAGGAAAATGTAGGACTCATACTTTTAATCCTCGCATTCAGGAAGCAGAAGAAGGTGGGTCTCTATGAGTTCCATGGCTACACAGAAAGTTTCAGGCCAGCCAGAGTTACACAGTGAGAACCTGTCTCAAAAAAGAAATCTATCAGAAGATTTAAATCCACAGAACAGAACAAGGGAATACATTTAGAAGTAAATATAATACCCAACAGTGAGTAGCAGGAAAGAGAAATCTGGAGATGAGATTTGTGTATTGACCCTAAAGAAGCAAAATATAGATTAGAAAAGGAAATGGGTTCATAAGCGAAGTAGATTATGGTGAGGATGAAGATGGTGTAGATTATGGAGGTGAGGATGAAGATGGTGGTGTAGATCATGGAGGTGAGGATGAAGATAATGTAGATCATGAAGGTGAGGATGAAGATGTTGTAGATTACAGAGGAGAGGATGGTGCAGATTATGGAGGTGAGGATGAAGATGGTGGTGTAGATCATGGAGGTGAGGATGAAAATGGTGTAGATCATGGAGGTGAAGATGAAGGTGGTATAGATCATGGAGGTGAGGATGAAGATGTTGTGGATCATGGAGGTGAGGATGAAGATGGTGGTGTAGATCATGGAGGTGAGGATGAAATTGGTGAATAGATATGTTCAAGAGTCTGAATTAAAACACAGAAACAAGTAAGCAGGAACTTTTGTTGTTCAAAAGAAATACTTTTATGAAATGCAAATTTTGAGGAATCAGGGATCATTAAAAGATTTTTATGTAAGTCAAAAGACAGATTTTTACCGGGGTGGGGGTGGTGCACGACTTTAATTCCAGCACTCAGGAAGCAGAGGCAGGTAGATCTCTGAGTTCGAGGTCAACCTGGTCTACAGAGTGAGATCCAGGACAGCCAGAGCTACACAGAGAAACCCTGTCTTGAAAACAAACAAACAAACAACAAAAAAAAAAACCCACATGCTCTTTTTATGATGCTATCACACAAATATAATTACGACAAGTCATCAAGACAGAGACAACCCCAAGAAGTAAAAAGTTGGTTCATTCGTGAGCTGCAGTAACTATATTCTCCTCACTTAAAACTGAGACCAAATAATTGAAGCAAAAGTATTCCGAAATGTATGAAAAAAAAAAACTACACTGTAATCATAATAGGCTATTTTAATAAATTCCTCTTGGAATTGAACTTTTTTAAAAGTAGAATAATATTTATTATGAAGGGAAAATATCTGTTTTCAAACAATTGTGTGGAATAGAATCCTGTTGTCTAATTACTTCAAAGTTATCCTGAAAGATTATTCAAATATAAAACACTCTTTTTAACTGGATATAATTTTGTTCACGAAATATAGTCTGATATTGGTTTCCCCTTCCCAGATCCTCCCCACCTCCCCACCCATCCAACTCCACCCTCTTTTCTTTCTCTATATAGAAAACAAATCGACTAACAAAACCGACAAACCAGAATAAAACAAAGCAAATAGACAAAGAAACAAAGGAAAACCACAATAAACAACACATGTAGAGACTCACACATACGCTCATATACACACACACAAAAATCCATAAAAACACAAAACTGGAAACCATATCAGATAAGCAAAATACAGGTAAGCTAAAACTTAATTGCACAAATAAAGCATAGTGCTCAAACAAATCATTATGAGACAAAACTCCAAAAATATCATTGAGTTTGTTTTGTCTTGGCCATTTAAGGCTGGGCCTGGGGCCCACCCTCAACTCTAGCTTGTTACCCAGAGAGACTCTGTTAGATATAACTAATTTTTCCTTTCAGGTGGTTGTCACTTGGAGACAGCTTATGGGTTAGGATGAGAGCATGCGTCCCCTTCCCCTCTCTGTGCTAGGACCCCATCTGATCTGGACCTGTGCAGATCCTGTGCATGCTGCCACATCTCTGTGCATTCATCCATGTATCAGAGCTGTTGTGACTGGAAAGCATTGCTTTCTTGGTGTCTTCCATTCCCGCTGCTTCCTACAATCTTGCTGTCTCCTCTTCCACACAGTTCCCTAAGCCCTGAGGGGATGAATTTGATGGAAACAACCCACTTAGGACAGTGTTCTGAGGTCTCTCACTCTGCACATTGTCTCTGTTTTAATTCCCATCTCCCTTCAGAGGAAGCCTCTCTGATCATGGCTAAGTGAGACATTTATCAAAGTTGTCTTTCTGGGTCTGGGTTATCTCACTCAGGATGATAGTTTTTCTAGTTCCATCCAATATCTTTGTTTGGTGAATGTCATGATTTCATTTATTTTTAACAGCTGAGTATATTCCATTGTGTAAATGTACCATATTCTCATTATCCCTTCATCTGCTAATGGGCATCTAAGCTGTTTCTCATTTCTGGCTGATTTCCAGCCAGGGCGGCCATTCTACTTCTCCAGCAGAGAATTTTGCTAGGTAAGATGGCTGACACCACAGTTGGGTTGGAGTTTTTAATAAGAAGAGTTAATTTGACTACAGAATATTTTAATAACAGTTGACAATAGTAGAAATGGTGGATTATTATTTTGTTTTGTTTTCTTTCTTATTGACATAGCCTTATTATCCGGGATGCTGGAAATGTAAGTAGATACTAAAAATTTCCCGAAGAGAGAGAGTGGGGAAAGATGATCACACTTGATAAACAGAAAAGATACAATTTAAGTGCGTGCAATAGACGTATGAAAATTGACCAGGTTCCAAACCTTGAGAAAAATGATTACAAAATAAAATGTCTTCATCTCTTGACAAGGCTGACATTAGTAGATTTTTAAAATCATGATCTCATTGCTTTACATAGAATTTGAATCAACTCTTTGATAATTTTTTTAAGGAAGTCTGACGTTGGAAAGTAAAATATTGGCATTGTAGAGAGGAAATAGAAGTTTCTTGTTAGTCATTTCTGCTGTGGTGGTTTGAATGGGAAATGTCCTTAGGTATTTGAACACTTAGTCTCCCTCCCTCTCCCTTCCCCCTCTCTCCATCCCTCCTTCCCCTCTCTCCATCCCTCCCTCCCTCTCCCTTCCTCTCTCTCCCTTCTTCCCTCCCTCCCTCTCCCTTCCTCTCTTTCTCTCTCTCCCTCCTTCCCTCCCTCCCTCTCCCTTTCCCCCCTCCATCCCTCCCTCCCTCTCCCTTTCTCTCTCTCTCCCTCTCTCTTTCTCTCTCTCTCTCTCTCTCTCTCTCTCTCTCTCTCTCTCTCTCTCTCTCTCTCTCTCTCCCTCCCTCTCCCCTCCCTCCCTCCCTCCCTGCTTCCGTGTGTGTTGAAAATGTGATCAACCAGTTTTCGGCTCCTGTTGCCATGCCATGTCTTGCTCCATTAGGGAGGAACATGGAAGAATCTGGAAAAGCTGTTGAACATTGTGAGCAGAGCTTAATGGGACAGTCAACAGGAGCCTAGGAAGGCGGTGTTCCTGAGAGGACTGCAGACGGGGACGGCCTGGCTCGTGGGGTTTCTTTCCAAGTGGAACAAGGACTTGAAGAACGGAGATAGAGAAGAATACTCTTCCAAATGAGTACGAAGAAAATAGCAACACATGGGACAGAGAAAATGAAAAAAAAAATGTAGCTTAGAGAAGAAGAGAACACTAGGAAGCATGATGTCATAGCCAAGTCATGAGCTGAAAATGAGGCGGTCATTTTTTTAGGAGGTTATTTCCCGGAAAGAGAAGTCTCTTGATGAGCAGCAGAGTGATAGGAGGCATCCTCAGGGCAAGACTCTACCCAGCTAAAGCTCCAGTGTTTGGAGGGGAAGAAAAGCATGGAGTAGTGTTTCCCAACCTGTGGGTTGTGATCCCACTGTGGGTTAAACAACCCTTTCAGAAGAGTCACCTATTAGATATCCTGCATATCAGATATTTATATTACAGCTAATAAAAGTAGCAAAATTACAGTTATGAAATAGCAAGAAAAATAATTTTATGGTTGGGGGTCACCACAGCATGAGGAACCATATTAAAGGGTCTCAGCATTAGGAAGGTTGAAAATCACTGTCCTAGAGGGTTTCCTCTCCTAGAAAGCAACAGCATACAAATGCGGACACACCTGTGGTCCAAGGGGATGAAGCTCCAACCCGCGCTATCAGCTGAGGTTGGCAGTGCCCTCCTCATGGTACTGGTTTTGAAAATGATAAAGATGTAAGAGTGAAGGTATTGTGGATTCTTTCTCCATAGTTTTTAGAGAGCCCCTGAGGACAGTCCCTGCAAGGAAGACCTGAGAGGCTGTTGGATGGAGCTATGATGGTGAATCTGGGTTGCAATGGAGATGTTGGAGATTCCAGAGTCCTAAGACATCTACCAAGGAGGGCATGGAACTATGCCAAGAGAAAAAATAATGTGTTGCAGACGGCACAGCTGGAGGGACAAGACCACCTAAGCCCTTTGAAACTGAAGTCCCAGATACAGGACATGGAGCTAAAGGAGTCAGTGTTTCCCTGGTTAGTTCTGACCTCGCTTTGGTCAAGTCCTTCCTCACCATCTCCCTAGGCAATCCTTTTGGAGTGGGAATTCTATGCCACTGTATGTACATTTGGGTATGTAATTTGTTTGGTTTTCTTTTATATCTTTATTTTACATGGGGTCACAGTTAAGAGATTGCCTTCAGTCTCTGAAGAATCTCAAACAGAAGACTTTTAAACAGAGTAGAGACTGTTAAAGAATGTGAGGACTTTTGAAGCTGGATGAAATGCCTTTTGCATTATGAGATGGCCATAAATCTATAGGGACCAGATGCCAGATGTGGGAGTTTGAAAGATAAATTTCCCACATAGGCTCATGTATATGAGCGTTGTTCTCCTTTTGGTGATACTTTGGGGAGGTGCTGGTCCTTTTAGAAGGTGCAGCCTTTCTGGGGGTAGGTTTAGGATTTATAGCACCACCCCACTTCCCTGCTGCTCTTTCTTTCTGCTTTCGGTGTGGGATTGAGATGTGATCTGCCAGCTTCCTGCTCCTGCCACTGCGCTCTCCCTTCCTCATAAAGGACTCTATCCCTCTGAAACCACAGGAAAATTACATCTTCCCTAAGTCACTTTTGGTCATAGTATTTTATCATTGTAACAAAAAGTAATTAACATACTTACTCTGCACATGACTGGAATTACCACCCAAGGAGGCAAGTCACTTGCTTTTGCATTTCACAGCCCTCTATTGTGACATGTGGGTCTTAGACTGTGTTTTTGTGGTCTCTGGCTTTGAACTGTGTACTAACAACTACAGAAACTGTGTAGTGCCCCACTAGTTTGGAACTCATTGTGAAGAAGCCCAGACTGGCCTCTAAGTCTATTAAGCCTCAAATGCTAAGATTAAAAGTATTAAGTGAGATTTGAACACACAGCTCTCATGTGGCATATTATAAATAATTAAAAAAAAATACTGCGTCCCATGTAAAATAAGTTAAAATGACATTTATGAGAGAGTTCTTGCACTGGGTGTGTAGGAAAGTCACTGTGTTTGGAGTGACATGAGTAAAAAGCACATCAGGGGGAGGATTGCCCTCAGGAGACTCACAGCACACATGTATACATGCAATAAAGGTGTGCAGGGAGAGGAAGTTCCTGAAATGCATTCTCTGTCATTAATCACGGCCTCATAGGATCAGCAATTTGTCCAGCAGAAATAAGCGTCCTACCTAACTCTAGAATGATTTGGATATTCTGCTATGCTTCCTGCCCAAGTTTAAAGCCTCAATATTCATTCCAAGTGTCACAGTACTCCAATTATCTCTTGTACAAAATATCCCACAGTTCAGTACTGTAAGACATTGTGTGGCTTATAAATGACTGAGATTTGCTCTGACTGATAACATTTTCCCAAAGTCAAACAGACCCTGCCTTTGTCTCGCCACGTTCCTCAGTATCACTCCGCTTTATTTCAATACTTCTCTTGTAATTGAGCAATTCCATAAAATCAAATAAAATGATTTATAATGGAATGATTACTCCGGGGTAACATTTCAAGTGAAATTAAGATTGAAATCTAATTTAAAAGCTTTAATGTAAATGGGTCATTAGAGGAGGTTCTCCGGGGAATTTGCAATTAAACTGAAGTGACAAGGGTTTTTGTAGGGGTGCCGGGCCTAAAGGTGTTACAGTCCTGATACATGCTCATTTACGACGAGCAGTCCTTATCACAAACACTCAACGAGATCTGAGCGCCTGAATGAAAGCTTCAATCAAAGGCTAGCAAAAATATTCCCACCCACTACAAGCCTCTTCCTGAGGGGGGGAAATGTTCTGATTTATACAAAGGCTTCAGTGAAACCAGGGTGTATAATTGATACTAATTAATCTAGCTAGCTATTGTGAGCCAGCCCCAAACTATTTCCATATTAAAACCACACACTTCCCAACTATACCTATTTTTAACAATTATCTAAGTTTTCTATTGATACTATCTTTAATATATAGTTTACACCTGGGTAGTCTTGAAGCACTATGATAGAATACCCCCTACTTCCCCGAGCATTTAAAAAAATATTTTATTTTAATTGTGTGTATGTGTGTATATGCATTTGTACATGTGTGTGCAAGTGTGTGCACATGCATGAGTGTGTGTGTGTGTGTGTGTGTGTGTGTGTGTGTGTGTGTGTGTGTGTGTGTTGTAGGGGGTGAGAGGCTAGGCTAGAGGATCCAGATGTGTCTCAGTCTGGAGTTACAGATCTGGAGGTTGTGCGTATCCCAGCATCCTTGCTGGGAGCAGGACCTGGGTCTTCCGGAAGAGCAGCTCTCTCTTCTCACTGCGAAGCTCTCTCTCCAGGCCCCTCAAGTCTTTTTTCACCATACACAGTTTTACTTTCTAGGGTTCTATTTTGACTGTTTGACTTCTTGACAGTCATTTACTTTCTTTCTAGATGCCTTTCATTCTTGTTCTTAGATACTCTGCTTATAATTAAGTTTTACATGGCCGAACCCAGGTCTACAAAGAGTAACCATGTTCAGTTCTTTTCTGAGTTCATATAATGCATTACACATAACATGAGCAATGAATATTTGATCTTATTAACAATAATGATTACATTAATCATTAACTTTTATTGATCATTTAAAATGGAAGACTCATTATGCTAAGCCTTGATGTAAATGCTCTTTTAATAGTCACAGTTAGTCTAGGTAATAGCAATATCGCCTCCACATTAAAGATCTACAAATGGGAGACTGATGTTTCAGTGACTTGTCCAAAGCTATAGAGCTAATAAATGGAAGACCCAGAACTCAAATCCAGCACTGTCCACCTACAGACCATGGTCAAATCTATGGGGCCACACACACCACTGAAGGTTGGAGATGGGTAAGCCCAACAGGAAAACGCCATCAGGGTGGTCCTTTCTTGGTGTATATAACTATACCTTGGATTGACTTTGTACACTGCCAGACTGAATTCATCACCAATCTCCCAAGCTGGACTCATTCAAAAATAATAAAAATAAGATTCCTGGGCCATCTCCCAGATGTTTCCAAATGTTTAGATATATTTTTAAGAAGACTTTATAAAAAATCAATTACAATTCCTATGCTTTAGTTTTATGGATAGCAGAAGATTTGAAAATATCTGCAGAGGAGAGTGGCCCAAGTTCTATTTATTGCTTTCACAGTTCTCTGATTTTATATAGCTGACAGCTTCTACGGAAGCAGCAACATGAGTAGTAGCTCACATACCACTCTCTTTTCTGTTAGTCATTACCTATGACATAGCAAGCCAGCCACTGGAGATCATGAGCTCTACAGCTTGCAGACCATCAGGATCACACATACCGCTTTAAGAGAAGGAATTTGCAGAGCAAATGGGCTCAGGATATCTGCTTTGCCATCCTTCTTACCCCCAAGTTACAAATTCTCTTAGACCATAAAAAATGGTTACATTACTTACTCCCGTGTTGTCAGATTGAGGGACTTTGATAGAGTTGATTGACAGAGGAGCAGCAGAGGAGAAGGTGGACTAAGGTAGGGCGGTGATACCCATGGGTAAAAGGATCCAACAGCTAAGCGACCATCAGTCAAGAGACCATCATAAAATATAATATTGTTCAGAAGGAATCTCACACGGAAAAGTAGGTTTGGGGTTGCCTCAGAAAGCAGCCATGGACTCCTGGATTGGTATTTGTTTACAGTCTCAAAAACAAATGTGAACTAATGCCCGTGATCAGAAAAAAAAAAAAATATGACTGAATATGAGTATTCACAGCTTGATTTCACCTAGAATGGGGATTTTTTTTTTTTTTGAGTTCTGAAATACCTAGAGGAAATGTTATAGGAAAGATCACATCTATAGGCATTCACCAAGCCATGCATGGTCTGCTCCTAGTTTGCCTGTGGCTCTTCTTCAGTTTCCTCATGACCATATCCCCTCTACCTAATCTACCACAGACCTGTTGGCTCTCCATGGCTCCTTGGCCACATCAAACTTCTTTGGCCTCTTTGTCTTGGGGCCTCAGTGCTGGCTCCTCTTGCCTGCAACTCTTTCTGCTGATATTTGTCTATCCCTTGCTGCCCCTTCTCATTTGAATTGAAGTTTCTGCTTCAGTATTACCTGCAGAGACCTTTCCCTGACCACTCACTGCATTGTGTGTGTGTGTGTGTGTGTGTGTGTGTGTGTGTGTGTGTGTACTCTTTTTCTCTTCCACACGGGTACATACAGAAACACAAAATGGTTTCACATGTAGAGAACTTTCTCTCTCTCTTAAAGAGTTAATTACAAGTGACAAATAAGAAAAGATAAACTATCACAGGTTAGAGAAAAGCAGACAGGATGTAACGTGGTCGCCTCCGAAATGTCATGGAATGAAAGGAGTTATTTGTGGCGACAACGGTGGAATACAAAGTCTGTAACATGTAGTTCATGCAGTCGTCTTACTTTTCGACAAATGGACCAAATGTAAGTAAAGTGCACATAGAAACTATTCATACCACATTTAAAGTTTTCCAGCAATTCTAAAATTACTGACAGATAAAAAGTATATTATAATAAACTCACCACTAAATCACCTCTAAAGTGTTTTTGTCAGGAAGCACAATGATTCCCTTCATGTGGCTTTGATTTTGTTTCCACTGCCTCATTTTTTTACATTTATTTATGTATTTATTTATTTATTTATGGTGGTGGCGGTGGCGGCGGCGGCGGCGGCGGCAGTGGCGGCGGCGGTGGCGATGGTGGCGGCGGTGTGTATGTACATGAGTGCAGGTGCCTATGGAGTCCGGACAAGGGCATCGTATTCCCTAGAGCTGGTGTTACAGACAGTCGTGAGCCACGTGATATGTGTGCTAGGAACTGAACTTGGGTCTTCTGCAAGAGTAGTGTGGGCCCTAAACCGTCTCTCTAGCCCACTGCCATGTGATTTGTTGTTTCATTTGTTTACACGGATGTAGTTTAGTTCTCAGCAGACTTGAAGCGAGGGGCTCTCAACATCGGTCTGCTGGCCTGGGGTGTGATGGGAAGCACTAACACTAACAGCACTCCTTGATTTGAGCCTCTGGGATGGAGTTTTCACCCATTTCTAGGGCACTGTTTCCCACATGTCACCCTGTTCGCTTCTTAATCATTGGCATCCATAGTATATGTTGACCCTCTTAAAGAATTGTTAAAAACTGTGGTCATCACTTTCCAGCAATCTTTTTGGTCTGATATACTGAATAAGTAGACATGGTTGGGATAAAAGAAAGTGTGATTTGATGTATACTTAGTGGTAGGTAAATCACTTGCTAGCCCTTGGGGATACCTAGATAATTCAAACACAGGCTCTCTCTCCTAAAAGCTTTCTAGAGATCACCATTTTTCAGTGGAGGTTAGTCTGTCTGAAAGGACAAAACTAGGTTTATACTGTGGAAATCCAAGTGTGTGACCCTTTCCCAGAAGTCCATATATCTAGCAAGAATGTTACATCCTTTTCTTTGTCACTCACTAGCTGAGTGCTTGGGCAAGTTGCTTACCTCTGTATTATGGTTTGTTCATTTGTAAAAATCACAATAATCATGCTACATATACATGTATTGGGTTAATGATTTGATATCTGTAAATCACTAGAACAGTATCTGACACACATGAAGACTCAGAAATGCTATGTATCATTGTCATTTAAATAAGTATATAAATAGCAAATAATGCTGCCAGGGTGAAAATTAGGTTGAAAACCTATTATCTACTCTATTAGTCATCAATAATTTATGGTAAATTATTCTTCTCCATTGTAGTTCATGAAATCTACAATTAAAATCAGACTATCAATTTGTTTGGTGATTTGTGCAAAGAATATCCCCCAAAGCAATATAAGAACATATTCTTTCTTAATAGAACACAATGCAGGTCTCCCCCTTTGCCCAAAAGCTGTTTCTCCAAGCACAAACAAAAACAATAATTTGGTAGTTTGAAAAAAAATATTTGCAATGACTCACGTGATTAACTTCATATCTGACTGATCTCAATTTGGCTGGGGTGTTTGAAATATGAAATTTCTATATGTCCCACTCTGTTTCACTTTTCTATCAAGTCGCTAGTGGAATACATGATTCTACATAATGTGGGCCCACACATTACCACTCCATTCTGTTTCATAAAGTGGTGAAATGAAGGCACTAACAATGTACAATAACCTCTAGTGAAAGGCAAGCCACTGTTACCAAAAATTAATGTGTGAAGTCTGATGATATTGATGAGAGAATGGTGTGGAGCAAAAGATTTTATAAAATGGGATTCTTCAACTTCATAATATGAATAGAAAGATAACCAGATCTCTCCAGTGATAGTGTCTCTCCAATTCCTCAGGCCCCTGTCCTTACATTCTAACACCTAATCTCAAATATAGGCTACAAAAGAGGAGGGTGGGAATGGGAAAGAGAAAAAAGGGGTAAGAATAAGAATAAAAGAATGAGAATGGGCCGGGCGGTGGTGGCGCACGCCTTTAATCCCAGCACTCGGGAGGCAGAGGCAGGCGGATCTCTGTGAGTTCAAGGCCAGCCTGGTCTACCAAGTGAGTTCCAGGAAAGGCGCAAAGCTACACAGAGAAACCCTGTCTTGAAAAAACCAAAAAAAAAAAAAAAAAAAAAAAAAAAAATGGAAGAGGAAAGAGGAGGAAGATGGGGAAGGAGGAGAAGAAAGAGAAAGAAGGAGGAAGAGGAGAGGAAGAGGAGGAAGGAAGTGGGAGAAGAAGATGAGGAAGAGGAAGGAGGAGGAGGAGAAAGAGAAGCAGAAGCTGAAGAAGAAGAAGAAGAAGAAGAAGAAGAAGAAGAAGAAGAAGAAGAAGAAGAAGAAGAAGAAGAAGAAACAATGAAGAAGAGACTCTAATTGGCTGATACTGAACAGGCTAGGCTCAAACTGACAACAGAGCTGTCCCCAGAAGGTTGTCATTCATAACAGTAACTCTTCATTGTTTGCTATAACTTCATAATTCTGAAAGGACTGTCACATTGTGTATAAATGATTCTCAAAGAAATCATAGTTTGTGTCTTAAGACATTGGTCCCTGACAATTGTCACATAGTCATTGGCAAAGAAACTGTGTCCTCTTCTTTGGTTTTTATTATTAACATTCACTGACTGTTGTCTTGAAAAATGGTAGAAAGAGTGTGGATTATGCAGTCCCAACATTCGCTGACTGTCATCTTGAAATGTGGTAGAGAGGGCATAGACTCCGCAGTTGATGGAGCTCAGCTCAAACTCTTGGACAAGTCACTGCCTCGTCTGTAACACAGGTGACATTTCTCACATTAATGCAGATTAGACACTCGAGTGACATTTCCATGTACACAGTTCTACAGTAATTATGATGGGACTGTGTAGAAGGAATTGAGGTGGACACAGAAGAGCCTCCGGGCAAGGTCATGGTAAGAGCTGGAGTTGATTTCCAACCCTCGTTTGGCTGCACCTGCTGAGAACCTACAATGGGCCAGTCACTGTCTTGAGGACTATGACTGTGTTAGTTAATTTAAACTTCACAGAAGCAAGCACTTTCCCAAGGGGTAGGCATGATTACTGTCCTTATTTCACAAGCTTTAAACTCCACCACATGCTTCCCTAGCAACACACTTCTCGTTATGTAACATTTGCAGATGTGCATACATGACTTTCCTTATCTCTGTGTGAAGTATTGAAATGCAAAATCTACACACTTACCTTCCACTTTGGGGGAAAACTGAGCTCAACTATATCTCTCAAATGGTTTTTTTTTTTTTCCCCCTTTCACGCTGACCCTTTCCCAGGCATCCTGGTGACAGATAAATCAGGACATAATTATCCCCAATTTACAGAACTCCATTTAGCACATGTAAACAGGTTAAAATGGCAAGCTCATTTATCAGGCAACATCATTAATTTTAAAACACTTTATAATTTTCTACCCCTTTGTATTTGCTCCTGAAGAAAAATATAACCTTTTATTACTTCAAAATCCACCAAAAAGCAACAAATTTAACAAGAAATAAATGACCAAGTGAATTATTTCAGTCAAATCCTGAACCAGATTGAACCAAAGCGTTTTTAAGTGTTCCATCAAACACCACTGTGCTGAAGTGGGACTTCATTTCTTCTTGGCATCATGCAACATCCTGTTTCTAAGAAAAAAGGATTAAAGTGTCCCATAAAAAAAGAGGGAGGGGGGATCTCCCAAAGTTACTCGGACATCAAAGAGACCTTACACAACAACATTTTGATGACTTGAGTGTAAAGGAATCAAAAACACATGGATGAAATTTCCCATAAAACCCACATGTGTTTAAAAATCAAGGGAAAACGTGCGTGGCCAAATGCACTGGGGGTTTTGTCAAACCCCAAACATTTGAGGAATAGTGTGAGATGTTTAAGGAACCCAAAACACAGCTGGAGCAGCCTATATCATTCCGAAAGCATATGCCAGGGGGAGATGATAAAGGAGATAAACCCGAGAAAAAATAAGGTTTTTTTGCTAAGAAAACAAAAAACCAAAACAAAACATGGTGCTGATTGCTGGTAGGAAAGCTGCAGTTTTCAAACATACATATATTTTTAAATCACCCCTAAACTTAGAAAATTGCAACTTACATAACATGTTAGGAGTAATTTATTAAAGTTTTTTTTAACAACAACAACAACAACAACAAAAGAATCATTGTTCCCAACTTCCAAATTTTCCAGCTTAACCAGGTGGAATTTTTTTACTAGAGCTCTCGAACCTTGATCAAATTACACACACACACAAACATACACACACACACACACACACACACACACACACACACACACACACACCCTTTTTTGTACTCTCCTTGATTCAGCTTTGCTAGGCTAAGCACATTATTAATTGGTTCTACTTTTATTTACAATAGTACTGCCTGAAATATATAGTAGAGTGTATAATTGAATTTGGGGTTTACTGTAATTAAAAAAGTCAAAAGAGCAATAAACAGAAGCGTTAGTAAAGAATTGCCTCTGAAAGCCAGTATAAATCAGCAAGATTAAATGATTTTATATCATATTTAAGTTCCTTAATTTTAATTTATGGTTGTGAACTTGTTCTCTTTCACTGTCAACTAGAATTTCTTGTCTGCGCTTGATCTTTAAAGGCAATCATGAGGGACCTTTCAACACACAGTTTGGGTAGAATCTACAGTGTCAAACTGAACGCATCTGTGTCTTGTCTTTCTTTCTTAGGCGCATCCTGATTGTCCTTAAAATTAGCCAAGTAATGGAGAGAGCAACTTGGTAACAGATTGCAGTGTTCCTTTAAGTCTGCCCTCCAACTGCCTACAACTCTGATTGCTAGGGAGAGCAGATCACAGTTGTCTGCGTCCATGGATGCTTGGCTAGACGGCTCTGCACCACTATTTGGACTTTACTATTTGAACTTTTTTGTTGTTTATTTATTTGTTTGTTTGTTGTTTGTTTGTGTTTTTTTCAAGGCAGGGTTTCTCTGTGTAGTTTTGGAGCCTGTCCTGGATCTTGCTTTGTAGACCAGGCTGGCCTCGAACTCCCAGAGATCTGCCTGCCTCTGCCTCCCAAGTGATTATTTTTACCTTCATTTCCAGGGTTTGCCGAGGCCCCTGACACTGTCACTGTGTCTTCTGAGTCTTCAAATGGCCATTTCTCCTTCTCCTTTCTAATATAAACAACATAAACTATGCTAGAGAAATATAAAGCAACAAGGCCATTAATTAACAGAAAGCCTTTTTCGCTGTAACCAACAGACGCCAATACAGGAACATCATTTCCCCCTCCTCAAATGAATTCTCAGTTTCAACATACTTGAATCTGGGATCTGTTCTCTAAAGGGTAATTCCTGTTGCATTGGAAGCTCAGCGCTCAAGGGTTAGCCACGTGCTCCAATAACACAGCGCTAGCAACCTGGATCCCATTTGCTGGAGGCCACTACTTGCTGAGAGCTGAGCCAGATGTTTAAACCCTACCTTACTTATTCACCACCGGTACAGTTAGATGTCTGCTGTTTCTATTTTATAGTTGATGATCTGGAAGAGTTTAAATCATTTGCTCTTAAAGACACAGCAAGAGTCCTTTGGTCACAAAGCCCACTCGCCATCTTCGACTCTGTTGCCTTTTGTACATCTACTGAATAAAAGAAAATGGCAACAGTTTCTTAGGAGTACCAAAGGAAGTGGCGGGCTGGAGTGTCACCATAGCACATAGTTCCTGAGGCCTCAGGCCGTGCTCTCGCTCCTCTGCGCCACAGTGGCTATTCTCAAGCTCACAGTCATGCTCCCGTCTCTCCGGACATGACTTGCATCCACTTGCTACATTTATGCGCCTTCAAATTTCCCTTGCGCATGCTCAGAGCATGGTGTTGGCGAGCTCTCAATTGCTCTGGGAACCGACTCCATGATGCTTTCAAGGCCGTCACCTGTTTCTTATTACTTCTTTCCCCAGCGTAGCTAACAGGCATGAGCATTATACCTGGGGAATGAAAAGTCTGTGGCAAAGAAAATAAAAATCACATCCGCCATCATGTGCTCTTCCTGCTATAATCTCATCTCTCCTGTCAGCGTGACGTGCGAGGAGATGAAGAGAAAATCTGCCGTATGACGAGATTGTTTTATTCACTGGAGCATTAACAGACCTTTCCATGAATGCCTGGGGTTAGTAACCAAGATGACAGGTCCTTCTAGATTGGCAGTGCTCACTAAAATAATTAAAAGGAAATTTAGATGTGAGCAGGCCCAGTCCTGGGGATGGGAATTACAGAGAGCCTGTTGTAGGCCAAGTTTCTGGAGAACAATGCCAAAAGCCATAATCACTACATAAGAACACATCAGTAAAACAACAGCACAAACCAAGTTAAGCTTCCCGAAAACACGACAGGAAAATGGTGCTGTCTTCACAATAAGGATGAGTATTACGAGTTCAACTAGGCTGAGACTCGGGGAAATGTTAGAGGGAAGGATGCTTTTTTTTTTTAACTGCCAAGATATAAAGACTGAACGTATGTGTTTTAGGTTGCTTAAAAACTGGAAGCAAATAATTTTAAATTCTTAGCATGCATAATTAATAGATCGATGAGAATTTACAGAGTAAGTATGAAGAATAAGGAAGTCAGTGATCTAAGACACACTTAGCATGTGCATGGCCTTAGACACCATACCTGGCACTAAGTTTTGGAAAGAATTGATGAACTAGCCATCATCACACCTATAATCCCAGCATTTGGGAGGTGGAGGCAGAGCACCAAGAGGTCCAGGTCATCCTTAGTGACAAATAAAGTCTGAGGTTACCCTGAGCTACACAAAACTCTGTCTCAAAAAACATAAAATAAAATAATGGAGGAAAAAAACTTTTTAAAAAAATCTCACTAGAATTAAAAGTATCTTGTAAGTTTTTTTAACATAAATTTTTATTGATTTTTTGGGAATTTTACACAATACACCCCAATCACACTTGTTTCCTTCTCCCAAGAAGAAGAAGAAGATGAAAAAATATACCAAGTCCAATTTGTGTTGAACATATACTCCTCGGAGCATGGTCAAACTCCCAGTGGCCAGCCCCTTAAAGAAAACCCAGTTCTTGCCCACCCCACACCCCTGCCATATCCCAATTTTTAAGGGCTCCCCTCAATGGCTTCCTTCTAGACTGCTTCTTTGTCGGGGAGGGGCAGCTATCACGGATGCCTTCAATACTCTCTCCACTGCGAGCCTGAGGGGAGTCGTTGATATCACTACCAAAGAAGCTTCCTTTTTAAAACAATATACTGCTTCATCATCAGGCCTGTCAGATTCATGTTTTCAAAAGATGTCCATTGATGGGAACTAGAAGGAAAAGATGCTTTCAAACTTGACTAATGGCACTGCGAATTGGCACAAATCATTTACAAAGAATTTTGGTGGTCCATCTCAAAATTCCTAAGTGTTAGACATCTCACATCTTTGGCCATTACAGACTTTACTGTAAACAACAAGGTCTTAGATGGAGAGGTCTTCAGCCTCCCTGGTTGTAAGTATCCATTTGTGAAATATGTACCAAACTGTAAGACATTTTCTCTCAGTCCTGGAGATTAAACACAGCTCCTCCTGCATTTTAGGCTAACATCGTCAACACCAAACCTCAACTCTTTCTTTTTTAATGAATATTTTCACAAATATGAATGGACAGCTTGTTGCCTTTACATCACTGATGATATTTGGTCGGTTACACTAACAACACTTCCTACACAGTAAAAGAAGTTGATTTCACAGAAATGAGCCCAGAGATGGTTTCCAGGATTCTAACCAACTATGGATCAAATTAGAGGATGACAGTTGTCCTGACTCTCAGTACAATTACATTGCACGATACTTCTCAATGTGTAAGAGAACTCACTAAACATTAATCTCCAAGACTGAGTGAATTCCCAATACTTTAGGTGGTTGATAGGGAGAGATACTCTAAAATAAAAAGGATTCTGACTTGTCTCTTATGTCTTCCTATGCTTTCGGCCTTGTCTTCAGGCTCATTGTGAAGTTTCAAAATCCTTCAGTGTCTTGAATGTGCTTAAACTACACTGAGAGACTCAAGGTTGCCATGAAAGAAAGTTGAGATCCAATTGGAGATCGCAGGTCGGAACTGGCTCTCAGGTATGTTTTGTACAAATATGGGCAACTCTCCTCTCTTAAAACAATGATGTGCCTTTTAAAAAGCGATTTTTGATGTGGTTGGTGTTTTGCCTGCATATATGTATATCCACCACTTTGTGCCTAGTGCCCACAGAAGCCTGAATCCCCTGGAACTGAAGTTACAGGCCGATGTGAGCTGCCACGTGGGTGCTGGGAATTGAATCAGGTCACTGAGCAGAGCAGACAGTGCTTTTAGCTGCTGAGCCATCTCTGCAGCCCGGGGCACTTTTTAAAGACGTTCTCATGCTACGTCTTCCTGTGGATTTGCTCTCTTGCTCAGTGTATGGACAGAGAAGACAAGACTCTGCTTTTGTGGCAAGAATGAAGTCTCAGAGTCGTGAGACTTTGCAATTGACAGCAGGAGGCAGTCCTTTAGAAACATGACTACGGTCCCTGGAAATAGGAGAACACATGTTTATTTCATCCAGACTAACACAGCAACAGTTACTCCTGAATGACTCCATGGGCCTGGAAGTTCTAAGTTTTGAAGCTGGTGGTTGGACAAGCCACAGGGGAAAGCAATATTTTCAACCAGACAAAAATGTGCCTCAGTTCCATAGATGAGAGAATCTCCTATAAAACATACTCCAACAATTTAATTTAGAATAGTCTCTTCATTGTAATATACATATGCTACAGATTTAAGTATATATATGTAGATGTTTAAGTAGACTAAGGATGAATACCTGCATATGTGAATATAGATGATGACACGTATAACCTAACATATTAAATAAATATGTTTAACGTGAGTTAAATTTAAGTATGTACCCAAATTGCATATCAATGTGAAAACTGGTTACTTCCCACCTTACTATGCAGAGGAGGAAACGGGGAAGAGAAATCATAACTACCATCCTAAGATAACCCATTTTTGTTTAGCATCTCACAATGAACCCCACATTTACATGACATTTCTTATATTGCTGCTGCACAATTATCATTGCATTTATTATATAGCAGTTATCCAATGATTGTGTAACTTCTGATAGTTTAGGAAATTGAACAAGTCACCTTTTCCTTATTGGATCTTTAGACACAACATTGGAATTTCTTAGGAGGTACGTGCCTGCCATAGTAAGATGAAAAGAAAAATTTAAATCTTTGCAAAATGATTGAACACATGAGTTAATCAATTTAGATTAAGAGAGACATGTGTTTCAGACAAAAATGACAATTAAGAAATGGATTGAGAACATAGGGGAGACAGAGTTAAGCAGCCAGGGAAGCTCCTAAAGGATAAGTCAGTACACAGCATAACTGGGGGGCAGTCATCCTAGGAAGGGGCTTATCCTCCTGTGAGACATGGAGGATGTGAAAAATGGCAGAAATTCAAGACATTCTTAGGTGTGAGAGGGAGAAAATGGATGAGACTTCATAGGGGTGGGTGGTCTGGGTTGTCTAGAAAAGAAATAGTTGGGTCAAGTGTCCAAGGGATCAATAGAATTTGGAGTGTGTAGAGGAAACCCACTTAGCTCAGTAAATTCTTGGATTATGTTGTAGAAGGAAAAAGGGAAGAATGAAGAATAGGAGTGAAGTTTCAGTGACATTCTTTGCAGTCAGATCATCAGAATTCTTAATCATCCATAGGTAATATTTGACATAGACGGAAACTAGCCCTAACCATAGTCAACTCTCTGTGCTCATCACTACCATGACAGGATATAGACATCTGTACCCTGTCTTTACTAGCACACTCTTCACTGAGACACTAGAAGGTACTCAATTCAATGTCCTCAGTACCAGTAAGTAGTAGACACTTAGCGGATGTCTGGCTAATGAACCCTCATTGGAATTATGGAAGATCAGGAAGGAGGAAAGTCTCATCTACAATGTCCCCACACAGTGGCGTGTCATGATGAGCCTGGAGAAACTCCACCCCCTGCACTTCCCCTAGTCTGAGTGTATCAGGGGAATGGCAGACTATGTGATTGCTGTCTTTCATGGCAAACTTTCATGGACAGGAGCAAAGCTTGAGACTTATTGATGCTGGTGTTTTCACAAGCCAGTGAGGAGTTCAGCAAAGGCAAGCGTACTTACTGGTGGGTTGAGGCAAAGGCCACAGGTAGGAAAAGAGAAAGTGGATTTTCTAAAGGACAAAAGGCACAGTTGGCGGGCATTGGAGAATGAAGCAATTATGACCTAGAATGTAAACACTAAGCAGTGCACTTTAAGAAACATTCGAGGAATAACTGGACTAGGTAAGATCTTGAGAAAGGAATTATTCATGTAAGACAACTTGTAAAAGGATTTCATTTTCAGGTTTCCCATTTGGGGAAAAATACATAAAATTTGTGTTTTATCAGAACAGACATTCACCATCACTGAGTGTTCAGTAACCTTCAGTATAAACTAACTACTTCGGCAGACAGCACACTTCCAGATGATTCCGATGCAGCTTCTGACAGACTCTGTCACACATGGGGACAAATTTCATTGACATTGTGACCTGGTGACAGATAAGTAAGAATCTGCAAGACTTGTGATTGGGTTCTTGGTGGTCTCTGGCCTACATGCACATGACATTTCTGACTGAAGACCTTGTCCCCAGTGTTAAGGTCAGCCTCTTTCTGTTGTACTTATTGTCTTCTCTTGGTTTGGCTTTGGCTTAAAGCAAAACTTCATCCCAGGGTGAACCGTGATCCTAACTTACCCCAGTTTACTCCTTATCTTTCCCTCGAGTGTCCTCAAATCAACAACATATAATCCAGAGCTTCATGGTCTCCATTAACAACTAGGTAAGAGATGAGAGATGGGTTGAAGTAGGAAGCATTCTTTTCATACCTCCCTCTCTCTCTTCCTCTTTCTCCCCCCTCTCTCATGCTTGTATGTATGAGTGTTTTATATACCTGTTTGTGTACATGTATGTGGAGAGTACATATTTATATGTGTGAGAAGAGGTCAACATTTCCTTCAGGAATAGTCCTCTATTGCTCTCCACCTTATTTCTTGAGACAAGGTCTCTCCCGGAATCTGAAGCTCACCTATTGGCTAATTGGCTCACCCGTTGCTCAACAACAACAAGCTCTGAGAATTCTTGTGTCTTCAATCTCCCGGCACTGGGTTTACAGATGAAAGCTGCCACACAAGGATTGTAAACAGGCACAGGGGATCTGAACTCAGATCTACATGCTCACATAGCAAAGGCTTCACCCACTAAGCCCTCTCCCTAAGCCCTCTTTTTTATTCTCTTTTCAAAGCAGCTCCTAAAAGTTCTTTCTTTGTCGTTTTGATGTTGCATTGCCATGATAGCTTAGGAATGAGAGAGCAGCCCAAACATCATAGCTTACATCCCTCCACGGAGACTGTCATCAACACATTCGACAACAGACTTTCTCTTCAACGAGAACTTTGTCCCTTTCCTCTAAATCACAGATAATCACAAACAGAGTTGGTGCTGTGGTAATTTTTTTTTTTTCCCCAAATGGTTGCGAATCTCCAACCCATGTGATAAAAGATGCTGACATTAATATTCTGGTGTGCGAGCTAATTCCTTCAGCCCAGCTGTGAGGCAGCGGCTCTGTGACCGAGGTGAGAGCGCCGCAATGTGCAGCGTGTGCAGGGTCCTCTGAAAGGCTGATCTGTTACTTGCACTTTGTGCAAATTGCAGCAGCTTGACTGTTTCCATGGGTGCGCGGAGGGGGCTCTGTTCAATTTACTGGCTGCCTCGAACGGTTCAAAGAGGGCCCAAGCTCTGACTGTTAACTATTTATGACCTTTCCGTTTCTAGACTCATCCGCCTTGCTTGAACCCTCCAGCATTAGTGAGTGATTACTTGCTTATACAGGAGAGATGACCGAACGTAAAGACTTTACCCCCCGTGTCTGCGGTATGTTCATTAAATAGATCTCCGTGTTGCTCCGGGCCCCATCCAGCAGCCCCGTGTTAATGAGTACCACTAGTTTATGTTGCAAAAACTTCTTCTTACGGACAAAAAAAAAAAAAGAACTTCTGCCCACCTTGGTACTTTCAGGATATTACATCAATTAACTGTATACATTCACTCCTTGGTGTCCATTTGAGAGTGGCTCCAGAATCCTGGAGAATACCAAAATCTGGTGGACCCTCAAGTCCTGTATGTGAGACACCATGTAGCTGTGCGTTTCCTATGGAGCAGCCTCCTGAATACTTGAAAGATTCATTTTATTGCGTTTAGTTAAGAGTGTGAGAGTGTGCATGGATATGTACACATGTGGGAGTGACAGATACCCATAGAGTTAGGAGAGGGTGACAGATCTGTGAGAACGGAAGTCACAGGTGGTTGTGAGCCACCTCACATGGAGGCTGGGAACTGAACTCAAGTCCTTTGTGAGAATTTTGCTCACTGCTAACAGCTGAGTCACAACTCCAGCCCCACCCCGATTTCTTTAAAGCATCCCTACAGTACTGGGACTGTCTCATGCCATGTACTCTATGTAAAGGTTTATCAAACAGAATTGTTTAAGTAATTGATGGTGATGAGGAAAATCAGGAACATACACAGTACCGATGGCCTTCTTAAAAGACTTTTATCCATGGTGGGTCATCTCCATGGGTGTGGATTCTAAAGATATGGAGAAGCAATTGTATTTCTCACATCACTGTTCAGTTGTACCTTGCATGTGAGCTAATCTTCCCACAGAGATTTCCAAGACATGCCATTTTTTAAAAATCTTCCTTGGCTTCCAGGCACATTCCTCCCTTCAGGAGAACTGCTGAGCACAGTGCCCAGTGGACAGTTAATGCCCCATATATGTTTGTTGAAATTAAGAAAAAAGAAATCCATATGTTTTTGATGCCAGAAAAAGTAATGTGTGTCATTTGGGTAGAATATTTCTCTTCTGCTTATTCTTCTTGTTCTGTGGATCAGTGTATACACTCGCAGAACTCTCCTCGGGGCTGCCCACACCTTTCACACGTAGCTCTGCCCCTAAAGACCTCTAACCCATCCTTTGGGATCACCACACCCATGGAGCACATAGTACTATAGGGAACCTGAGTGGACAGGTCCCTCTGATAGTTATCTATCTGATGTCCCTTTCCATAGCCAAGTGATTGCCTCTGATGACTCACTGATGGATTTCCTGACCTACCCTCAAACACCCAGCCACTCCCTTGTTATCTCCAAGGTAAATTATAAACTAGAGCTTATAATGATGTTTTGTGTTCAAAGATCTCCCTCCCCTGTGCCAGAACTAAGCCGTTCAAAGATCTTTTGTGATGTTTTGTGTTCAAAGATCTCCCCTGTGCCAGAAGTAAGCCATACTATTGTTATAGTATGGTGTTTAATAAACATAACTTGAAAAATATTTTTTAAATAAAACTATGCATACCTATCTCTATATATCTATTTTTAGGGTTGAATTTCTCCCTCTACTACTCACGTACCCCATCTCTCTGAGCTGTGCAATCATTTATGGATCTGTCCAGCCTCATGGGTCTCTGTTAGCCCTAAGTCTTGGGCTGCCTTTCCTGGCATTTAATTTAATTTTTGGATTTGCTTAAAACTAACTTGATTACTATTACTTTGTTATCTTACTATTTTTTTTTTCATTTGAAAGGGAGATGTGCTCTCAAGAGGCATTGTGGGATAAAATAAGAGACAATAACTATCTTAAGGAAATTTAGTTTCATTCAATTTGCCCAAATACTAGACAACTTTACAGATCACTCAAGATGAAGTTCCCACACAAAGAAACTTAGAGTTCTGGGAAGCAGAGAATCTACAGCACGCACGCCTGCTAGTGTTAACTAGGTCAACAGTTCCATGGCTAACTTAGGTCATAGGCCCTAATCCTGCTAATGCACAGGGATTAAATTGTTCCCTGTGCTTTTGTCTTCATGCCCATAGATTAATGCGACTCTCAACCCTCATCCAGAAGCTGCGTTTTACAGTAGATGGCAACTAATACAGAGACCCACAGCTGCTCGATGTACAAATAATAGGAGACTGTGGAGTGCCTAGGACTATATGGGACACCTATATTACACACCCTGTCCCCAAGACTCAGGGTTCATCTCAGAAGAGGGAACAGAAAGATCACAAGAGCCAGGGGTAGTTATTGCATTGATTTCTGATACACCCGAGTCTTAGCATTGTGACCTATGAGTAAAGGTCAGGAGACAACAGAACTGGGTTGGGGTTTTTTGTTTATTTGTTTTTTGTTTTGTTTTGTGTGTGTACTTGTGTGTGTGTATGTATGTATGTGTGTATGTGTGTGCATATGTGTGTGTATGTATGTGTGTGTATGTATGTGTATGTGTGTGTGTGTGTGTGTGTGTGTGTGTGTGTGTGTATGCATGTGTTATTGTACTTAGGAGGCAGAATATCTAAAAATGAAACTTTGAACCTCACAACATAGGGTTGAATTCCAACTGAGTCCTCTTTTAATTGAATGAATTTAAATGTATTAACAAATAGCCATTTCCATGTTTGAACCATGTAGGGGACAATGACTTCCACCCTGTTTGTTTGATAAGAGGATTAAATGAGATGGTGGAGCTTGTGATGCTCTTAGCATGGTGGCTGGCATGCAGCTCATCAAGTATCATCTGTTAATAAGACAGTTTTATTTCCACATTCAAATGGCTCAAATTAATTGATCTCCCCATGGAATATTTAAGGTCAATGTGAATTATAATGTAGTTGCAATCACTTGAATCAGTGTCCCCAGTGGTGTGATATTAAAGACATGGTCCTCAGGCTGGCACTTCTGGGAAGTGGTGAAACATTTAAGAAATATGACCACATGGGACCTCACCAGGTCATTGGGTATGTGCCTTTGAATGGGAGAGTATGAAGCTGCACTGTCCTTTCTTTCTCTTTCTACTGCCTCAAAACATAAGCATTTACTTTTATACATACTTTTACCATGAGGTACCTGCCTCATCAGCTCTCCTGACGAATGGGTTAGACCTGACCCTTCAGAAATGTGAGCCAAAATCAATCTCTATCAGGAGTCAAGTCAGTGAATCAAGATCAAATAAGGAACTATTTCTGCCTTCATCACTGTCATGTCCATCTAGCAGCAATCCACTGTGCTAGAGGGGGAATTCCCAGGGTACTGCTCTTGGGATCATCTTCTTCTACAACAAGATAATCTCTGTTCCTCTAACAAGACTCACATCTGGGCCATCTCCTCATTTCACTTAGACTTTGCAGTGTCCTGAATATAAGTACATAAGTCATGTGTATATAGACTAATGGATGGGTAGAGGAAAGGAATGAAGGTATTGGAGATAACTGCACATAAGACAAAGCACCAAGACTAGTGTGACAGGTAGGAGAAGTACCCACATGGAAACTTCTAGAGGGTTATGGAAACAGAACATATTCCCAACTGTTGAGAAGATAACTCACTACAGATAAATATACATATAACCCTAAATGAAGGCATCCAGGCACATACAGAAAGGGGGGAGGGGGTCCTTCCAGTATTTTACTGTCAAAGCAAGTTGCCAAAGATGGGTGATATTTTTCAAGTCAAATATTTTCTATTTTTCCTTCCTTTTAAGAAGCCCCAAACAAGCCATATGGGACATATTTTAGCATAAAATGGTTCTTAAAGGTTTCTTTTTTAATTTGAAGAGCAAGGACTTAGTTACTAACAGGAGGGATAAAAGAGTGGCAATGTGTTTGGGTGATTTGATAATGTTTTGAGTCAAAAGAACTTTCTTTTCAGTAGTTAAAACTACAAGAATTTATTTATTAAAATGTGTAAAATTGTATTATTCGTGGCAGAGGGAGGAAGCATGTAAATACTACACCCATGACAGTGATACTTTAGAACACGTATTTTAAATGGCAATATGCTTTCTGTTATGTTAGATGCCAATTCTTTTCAATTAAGGTACAATAAATTAGTGCAATCAAGGCTAGATCACTCCTTAGTATAAAATGAATGGAGTTGATTCTACTTTGCTTCACCTCCAGAAAGGTGAATTAAAAACACGATGGAAGAAATAGAGAACATCTGAAAACAAATGACTCTTGGCGTAATAAATGACTGACAGGGTTGAGGGATGGCCCTAGAGTTCGGCTAGGGGAAAGCGTAGCTGAACTCACATTGCAGGAGAGTGACGCCCCCAATGAACCTGTGTGCCCCTTTTCCTTATTTTTAAAAGATCTCCAAGACTCTTCACGGCCTGTAAGATAACGGCAACCATCAAGGCCTGGCATCTGACCGGGCAGCCTGGCCCCTAGTTATGGACTAGGACATCCCTCTCTATTACTACTATGCAGAAACCTTCTACACTTCTGGACCTATTTGTTAGAATTGAGGTTTTTGACAAATAGCTAACATATGGATCCAGGAAATGGGGAAATGGCTAAGATCCAACACTCAGACTTCCTGTTCCGGTGGAAGTCTGTCCCACACAATAGATATGGAACACCTCATACATGGCCAGTGATACTGAGGCACTCTTTTCATATTTTTGAATTTGAATTGCATCTAAACAATAACATTTGTCTAACACCATGGTGGATCACACTAGAATATAAGCTTTAAGCAACTCTTTCAGTTACTTGCATAACAAAATACTCAGTAAGTCAATGGTTTGAGGCAAGAAGAACAAATTACTTTTTATTAATTTTCTGTTACTAGGTGAGGCTATGCTAAATGGTGATTTTTGCTCAACATGGCGTTTTCTGTTGAGAGATCCAAGATGGTTTCCGCATCCACCCATCTGTTACCTCAGCTGTGATGGCTGAAGTAGCTGTAGGCTGGCTGAGTGTCTCTTCCTACAAATTCTCTTCAAGTAGTCTGCTTGGGTTTCCTTACACAGTGTTGGTCTCAAGAGAGTTGAGCTTTTACATAGAAATGGCTTCAAATAGAGGAAGTGGGAGCTTCCAAGCCTCTTAGGGCTCCAGACTTCCAGGCTCAAGGCTAATACCATACCGTTTCTTTCACATTGTATTAGTTAAAATCAGAAGACCAGGCCACATTCTCGGCAGGAGACTCGGCCTTATTCCATTAAGGGCAGAATGGCACGAGAAAGGAGAAAACCCTTTGGTAGGCATGTTAGACTACTACCGGAACTCCAGCGGAGTTGACAGCCCATCGACAGAACTGCTAAGTGACAAATAACTCAAAACACAAATCTGGCTTTGTCAAAATCAGAACAAAGGGGGAAAGACAGGAAAGAAGAAGTCAAATCAAAACTAGTACCTGTGCAAGAAACACATCACCAAACATACAAGAAATCACAAATGACCACCAACCAAACCAGAGTCCTTTGTCCACCAAGGTCTCCTGGATGAATACTGATAATTCAGCATAGGATGGACAGACGGAGACCTAGGTGTACCTGTGGTCTAGCTACTCACATTTTATAGGCATGCTTTTCAGCAATGAACATCATGAGTCTTAAGATACTAGTTATCCATGCCTTTAAACTTAAAAGGCCCTGAAACAGATTCAAGGGACATACTAACTTCCTCACCATGAGCTAGTCAAGAGGCAAAACATAGTTGGAAAAGCTGGTTAGAGCTCCTGGCCTAAGCGCCCATCCATCAGACAAATACAACCAGGTATCCACCATTAGGATCGCTCCAGTCTCCCAAAATCTGCTGAAATAGCAACACATTACACAGGAAAGATAGGGCTGGTAATGTTCCCATTATAACTAATAGGATATTGCAACCTGTTGACCCAGGAAAGCTGATGTTTTCTCTCTTCAAGGATGATGGTGGAAGGCAACAGACAAGAAAGTAAAAAGAAGAAACAGCAAGGCTTAGGCTATCTCTGAGTGACCTTGAACAATTAATATAATGTCTCCGAATTCCTGGCTTCTCATGCACACAGTGAAGGCCATCGTATCTACACTTTCCTGCTGTCACAGAAGGGCAAACACCAAAGAGTCTGGATTCTGTTCCTCTGCCCTCAACCTGAGTTTCCTTGTTCTCTCTGTGTGTCTCTCAGGACATTGAGTGGAGATAATCCAACTGCTAAAGGATTTATTAAAATGATGAGCTTCTGAAAATAGTCAGAAAAACACAAACTGGGGTCACAACTGCACTGTCCCCTTGAGAAAGACAATTTGAGAGAATGTTAATAGAGCATCTGTAACAAGTAAACCTCATTAAATTTAAGGGGTATTTTATTGAAATCCACATCTTAGAGGCTTGATGGTAGCTGTGTTTTCATCTTTAAATAAAATGAAACTGCTATCAGACAGCCAATGAAATGATCTTACCTACGGTTGATGCTATAAGAATGTAGCATGTCCAATCCCCATCAAAATACCAACACAATTCTTCACAGACCTGGAAAAATAATACTCAACTTCATATGGAAAAAAAAAAAAAAAAACCAGGATAGCCAAAAGAATCCTGTACAATAAAACAACATCTGGAGGTATCACAATCCCTGACTTCAAGCTCTACTATAGAGCTACAATAATAAAAACAGCTTGGTATTGGCATAAAAACCAACATGTGGACCAATGGAATCGAATTGAAGACCCTGACATTAACCACATACCTATGAACATATAATTTTTGACAAAGAAGCCAAAAGGGTACAATGGAAAAAAGAAAGCATCTTCAACAAATGGTGCTGGCATAACTGGATATCAACGTGTAGAAGGCTGCAAATAGATCCATATCTGTCATCGTGTACAAAACTTAAGTCCAAGTGGATCAAGGACCTCAACATAAATCCAGCTACCCTGAACCTGCTAGAAGAGAAAGTAGGAAGGAGTCTTGAATGCATTGGCATAGGAGATCACTTACTAAATATAACACCAGTAGCACAGACACTGAGAGAAACAATCAATCAATGGGACCTCTTGAAACTGAGAAGCTTTTGTAGAGCAAAGGATAGGGTCAACAAGGCAAAGTGACAGCCTACAGAATGGGAAAAGATCTTCACCAACCCCACATCTGACAGAGGACTGATATCCAAAATATATAAGGAACTCAAGAAATTAGACATCAAAACGACCAACAGTCCAATTGAGAAATGGGCTTTAGAACTAAACAGAGAATTCTCAACAGAGGAAACTCAAATGGCTGAAAGACATTTAAGGAATTGCTCAACATCCCTAATCATCAGGGAAATGCAAATCAAAACAACTCTGAGATACCACCTTATGCCTGTCAGAATGGCTAAGATCAAAAACACTGAAGACACTTTATGCTGGAGAGGATGTGGAACTAGGGGAACTCTCCTCCACTGCTGGTGGGAATGCAAGCTTGTACAACCACTTTGGAAATCAATATGGCACTTTCTTAGAAAATTGGGAATCAATCTCCCCAAGATCCAGCTATGCCACTCCTGGGCATATACCCAAGAAATGCTCAATCATACCACAAGAGCACTTGCTCAGCTATGTTCATATCAGCATTGTTTGTAACAGCCAAAACCTGGAAACAACCTAGATTCCCTTCAACTGAAGAATGGATAAATAAATTGTGGCACATATACACAATGGGATACTACTCAGCAGAGAAAAACAATGACATCATGAGGTTTGCAGGCAAATGGATGGATCTAGAAAAAATCATCCTGAGTGAGGTAACCCAGACTCAGAAAGACAAATATGGTATGTACTCACTCATAGGAGTATGCTAGATGTGGAACAAGGATGACTGGACTGCTATTCATATCACCAGTGAGGCTACCTGGAAAACAGAACCCTGAGAAAGACACGGAGAAATGGATGAGATCTACATGGACAGCCTGGACATGAGTGGGAGCAATGAAGGGTGAGGGTCGAGGGAAAGAGAGCGGGAGATCCTAGCTGGATCAAGAAAAGAGAGGGAGAACAAGGAATAGGAGACCATGGTAAATGAAGACCACATGAGAAAAGGAAGAAACAAAGAGCTAAAGAGGCCCACAGAAATCCACAAAGATACCCCCACAAAAGACTGCTGGCAATGGTGGAGAGATAGCCAGGACTGACCTACGCTGGTGATGGGATGGCCAAACACCCTAATAGTTGTGCCATAAACCCCATCCAAGGACTGAGGAATCTGGATGCAGACATCCAAGGCTAGGCCCCGGGTGGAGTGCTGGGAGTCTAATTAGTGAGAAAGAGGAGGGTTTATATGAGCGAGAATTGTTGAAACCAAGGTTGGATAAAGCACAGGGACAAATAACCAAATGAATGGAAACACATTGAACTATGGATGGAACTATGAACCAAAGGCTGAGGGGCCCCCAACTGGATCAGGCCCTCTGAATAGGTGAGACAGTCGATTGGCTTGATCTGTTTGGGAGGGATCTAAGCAGTGGTACCAGGTCCTGGGCTCATTGCATGAGTTAGCTGTTGGAAACCTGGGACTTATGCAGGGACGCTTGGCTCAATCTGAGAGGAGAGGACTGGACCTGCCTGGACTGAGTCTATCAGGTCGATCCCAGTCCTGGGAGAGACCTTGATCTGGAGGAGGTGGGAATGGGGGGTGGGCTGGGGGGAAGGGGATGGGGGGCAGGAAGGGAGAGAACAAGGGAATCTGTGACTATTATGTAGAACTGAATAGTATTGTAAAATAAAATTAAATTTTAAAAAAAAGAATGTAGCATGTCAACTCACCCATTTTCACAGACGTCTGTTCAATAAATCACTGCTAAGTCAAATAACCTTGACAACCTACTATGCTTTCAGACAGGCTAAAGGGGACAAAACGGAGCACATGTCCTTATTGGAGAGGAAAAAAAAAATACACAACTTTCAGCCTAGTCAGGGATGCTGGGCTGTGTGTGTTCCACATTCATGGCAAAGGCCACATGTGCTACAGGAAGTCAGAAAGAGCACAGACCCACTTGCAGGTATAGATGCCCAGGAAGACTTTTGCATTAGGACAGAAGTGAGAGCGTGTGGAAAGAATGGGAAGGAAAAAAAAAATACATTGATACAAAGGCAGCTGCCTGGGAGAGTGTCTCCCATAAAGATTGCAAGACATCCTGCAGATCCAGTGAGACTGCACTTCTCACGGAAGCATGCTTTTCCCTGGGCATGGAAGGAGACAAGGATCAGGCCATAGCCCTCCCACAGGTCCCAACTAGAAAGTATTAGTGAAAACCGATTTGGACTAAGAGCAGGGCATATACCAAATGCTATGGGAGAGCCCGGATTTATTAGCTCCCCGTCGTCCCCATTCATTTATACCTAAATTTTACCTTACAATGACAGCTTCTGCTCCATGCCGATCACAGAACACTGATCGTAAAACCTCGTGCATTGGTGATCTGTAATTTCCTGTCCAGCTGAATTGAAAAATAATATGACTCAACCCGCGTTCTATAACATGCCTTGCTGAGTCTTATCAAAGAGGTTTCCAACAGCTGTTATCACCTCAGTGCCTTTTCTGGAAATGTGATTTCTCATCCTCTTTGCCAAATATGGAGCCTAGTAAGTGACCGGAAGTTCTGAGAGGGGGGAAAAAAGGATAGGCAGAAAAATCTAAAGTTAGTAAAGGAAATATTGAATACAGATATTTGCCTCACTACCCCATGCAGCAAAAGCATCCAGATCACCTGGAATTCTGAGTGGACTGATATCCCAGATGAGATTTGGGAGGTGATCAGAAAGCTCCTCACTAACCTCCCCCCCACCTCTCCTCCCCTCACCCCTGGCTGACTACTGTCGAGCAGGAACCTTCATTTAGAACTGTGGGCTCCTGTGCACTCCGTCCGTCTCACTCTGACTGAGCAGATGAGTTGGCTAAATGTTTACCCTTTAACTTCTCTGAACACTGACTTCTGCTTTTCAGTGTGTCGTGTCACTTTGAGCACTGAAATGGAAAACTGAATATTATTTCAAAAGTACAGATGGAGCCCCTTGTTTATAGTGTAATTCTTTACACCAAATGGAGCTGCAGGAGGCTCAAAATTTGTAAAGGTCTTCCAAAAATCCAAACACATTATTCATTTCAACAAATCTGACAAATTTTGAACTACATAAATTTTTGAACATTTTTTTTTTAGTTCATTCGTGTTAACTGAGGTTAATTTGAAGATCTAGTTACATCCCAAACAAAATAGTTGAACTCCAGAAGGCAATTTATGTCTATGGACTTTTCTGTCTTGAGGGAACAAAGAAATTACCTGTACATAAGGACATTAAAATTTAAAAAAATAACAAGAAAAACATTTTACCTAGTTTAGTTTATTTCATACTTCTAGATAAATGCTTCTAATAAAATAGAAATATATTTCGGTTCACTTAAATGGAAGATGAAATAAGGACATCGGCTTTCCCTGTCACATATTCATTCTTATACTCTTGTAATTACATATTAAAACCCTGAGCTTCGTGCTTTAAACAACAACAACAACAACAAAATAAAACAGATTCTTTCAGAGGTGAGGTCAATTAAATTTAATGGAAAGATAAAATAATTTTATTTCAGAAAACTGTGTGGGCTAGGCAGATTCTGGACTCAGCAGATTTCTGTAGACAGCTGCTCCACGACTGGGATCATCTTTAAAGGTGATTTCAGAAGCATAATTTTGGGGGGAGCCCTGGAAGTATGTGTTTTTCTGGGGCATTTTAAAAGTCTGAATGCTAAAATTGCTACTCAAAAAAGGAAGAGGAAGAAGAGCAGCAGACACCGGAAGTCTGACCAATCGCCAAGCTGTAAAGACTTCCGGTTTCTTTCTTTCTTTTGTATTTCAAAAAGAGAAATACAAACTGCTGCTTGAAGTAAAATTAGTTTCTAATTTTGGACATGCTCAGTGAGATGTTAGTGGTCAATTTGATTTAGATGGGGGATGAAATCCAAACCTGAATTTTCCAGATCACCTCTGCATTTTACTGCTGACTGGTGCAATAAAATGGGAGAGCTACGCCCCAGAGAGCATGCTCCCAATGAAAACCAGAAATGACTTGCAAAGTGACTCGCATAATGAAGTGACCTGCCTACCCTGTGCACCTTTCTGATACCATCAAAGACAAAATCTTAGCCTCTTTCCTTTTAAACGTGAATCTCCTTCAGAAGCAACAAAAGAAGAACTTGGAATTTCATGAGGATTACTCAGAGTCCTCCAAAATGGCCTCAGCTTTGTGAAGTCTGGATTTAAATGTCAGTAATTTAAAGCTAGCTTTGTGAACACAATGCCTATATCCTGCAGCTGGGTCATATTATTTCAGGGACTTTTTTTTTTATGCTGAAGTTGGCTATAAGTTTGTATGCTTGATTTACGAAGCAAAACAGTCTATTTACTGTATAATGCCCTAGTGCTGACATGCAGGGTCCCTCAGAAACGCATTTGGAGAGGAGTATGGGAACTGGGTTAAATGAGCAACATGCAGTGGTACATGAATGCAAAATGTGTCTCCTACAAAAAGAAAGCAGGGCTCTGAGGGTCCCAGGGGAAATAGTGACACAGGGTAACAGGCTGTTGGAATGTATTTGGAAGTACAAAGATTGCATTTGACTAGGCAACTTTGTCTGCACTAAAGAGCTCGGAGTGTAAAAAAAAAAAAACCAAAATGGAAAGTGCAGATGTCCTAGTCCTCTTCGGGTTGGTAGGGTTTCAAATGCTTAGGAGCTTTCCGTGTATGTGGACTGTATAATAACAATTGCTTCTGTTTCAGGAACTCGTGTGTATGGAAAGAGGCAAGGAACACTCAGTACTGGTGTTTCTGGAATCATTGATTGATTAGAAATGTGTGTATTGGTATGGCACACAACTTCATTAGACCTGGCATTAATTCTAAGGCTAAAGCTAAGGCTCATGTAATGTTTTATAAAGTAAACAAAAAAGGAGTTGATTCATGTTTGAATGGTGAAGAGAAATACTGAGTTTTCTCTTCTGAAATTTTGGGGCTTTGTGGGGGATTAGAAAAATATCAAATTTTTTAAGGTTTTTTTTCTAAAGATTTATTTTTATTTTTTATGTATGTGAGTCTGCATATATGGCTGGGCCCCACATGTGTGCCTGGTGTCCAAAGAGGCCAGAAGAGGGCACTGGATCCCCTGAAACTATCATTAGAGGCAGTTGTTAGTGGCCATGTAGGTGCTGGGAATCAAACCTGGGTCCTCCAGAAGAATAGCCAGGGCTCTTAACCTCTGAGCCATGGCTCCAGCCCCCAAGGATATTCCATTTTTATTAAATAGCATTAAAAACCATGAGGAATTCAGAGGGAAAAGTGGGGAATATAAACCTGGAAAGAGGCAACCAAGTGAGTCTCTACTCCTTGAATCTATAGGTGATTGCTTACTCATTCTGGCCTATTCATATTCCAGCACCATGCCTCTGACCGACAAGAGACAGCCAACTTTAGAAGAACCCTGATCATTTCACACCAGGACGGAATTTTAGCACACTTTACATGCCATGTTGAAACTGACTTGCAGGAATCCACCACCAGTCCTGGAATCTCAACAGCAGAGAGAGAAAAAAAAAACAGGCCAGAGCTGTGCCGGGCCTGGGTGGCAGCTGCCAAGGAATCGGTGAAAGCAAATCAAAGAGTCATTGTGAAAACAGGTTTGTAGAAAGCCATTGCTTGAGAGACCAATCGGATTCACCCTTCCCCTCAACATCAGGCTGCAGTCTGTCCTCATAGCTGGAGATCGCCTCAGTTAGAATGGCACAAATAAAACGGTTGATTACTACAAAAAGGAGTCATACGATCTTTGTTCAGGTTCTCCACAAACACGAGGTGAGACTTCTCTGGTGTCACCACGAGGGCCCTGATACTGAGATCGGAACAGCTGTGTAAAATATTAAAGTCACCTTAAACACGTCTATTCCCTGAGAAAAGTGATGCGAAGGCAAGGAGCAGAGCGATTGCGTCCTGCAAGCCGGTCTCCCACGGAGGTTCTTAGATAGTCGGGGCCTGGCCCACGTGCTTCAGTGGAACTTAATTTCCTGCTAGCTGGGGAAAGAATGACAAACACCTGCTAATTTGATTAGGTCGGGGTTGGGAGCTGTTGGATCTCCTGCCAGTGTGGTAGCTGATAAGATTTCAACCTAATAACAGCAGTCAGGGAACGGTCCCTGCCTATGCCCGGTGATGCTTTTCTGTTTGTCGTCTCAAATTCTTGAAATCCTTCACATTTGCTATGAACGAGAAGGACTTTGTTGGTTTGTTTTATCCCAGTGTCCTTAGCTTGGGATAGCCCTGTAGCCCAAGAGCCTGATGCTCATTCACCCAAAGCACCTCTAGATAGCCATTCTCTCCACCCACACAATACTGGGAATGTAATACCCACGTCCAGTGTATTAGAATCTGTACGTGCTGTCCTGACAGGCATTCCACATGGCTATTTGATATTTTGCTCGATGTCAAATTAAAATTGACTGGCTCTATTAATACATATGAGTACACCAAGTATCGTGTTAATCAAGTATTAACTCCACTTGCCTTTTATCCCTGAGTGTTGTCGAGGCACTGGAGAAGGAACTAGAGGTAACCCCTCCATCCTGAGAAACTGCTAGGAATTCTGTTGTCATAAGCTTTTGTAAGTATATATCGCACAAAGCAATGGTTTTCTTGTGACAGTTTCACACAAGTATCTAAAGTACCTTGATCATACTTTCCCCCAAATCATCATCCCCACCTTTTTTCCAGGTGTTGTTTTGTTTTCTTTAACCTTAATTAAAGATGAGATAAATTAGATTAAAGAAAACGCATAGCAAAATAGTAGTAGCATATAATGCAACAGACATACATTTTTGAGAGGTTCCAGCCGTATTTCCCCCCACAACCTCCTTGGCCTTCTGCTGTCTGCTTTCTCTTCCTCATCAAGTTTCAGCTTCATAATCGACTCTGACCTCCCCTCCCACATGCCCTCCACACTGTGAAGATTTAGCCCCTCATCTCCTGGTGTATCTTCTCCCTTGTATTATTTGTTTGGTGTGCATATATATCCACGCAGTGTGCAGGACTGAATGTTTGGGGACACACATGAGTACAGGTGTGTGTGTGTGTGTGTGTGTGTGTGTGTGTGTGTGTGTGTGTGTGTGTGTGTGTGTCTATGGCAGCCACAGTTCTTACGTAAGGTTCTTCAGGAGCTAACCACCTTACTTTTCGAGAAAGATCTCTTTCTAGGTCCTGTGGCTTACCTATTAGGATGGATCCCAATTAGGATGGAGCCTCTTGTATCCACCACTCCCAATGTTAGAATTGTAAGCACAAACTACAGTGCTCAGCTTTTTACAGGGAGCCCGGGTCTCCAGACTTGGGTAGCAAGCATTTTTCTGAGGTATCTGAGAGCTGGATATCTCTCCGACTCCAGTTCTGACCTACTTTTGTTAAGGTTCTCATCACTTCTCATCCTCCTTCCCTTCATCTCTTTTCTAGTCTTGCCTCAATTTAAAGTGGAAGCCCATAACAAGGTAGCTTCACAATACAGGTGTGAACATAAAGTGTCTCTGCGCTGGAATCTGCAGCTAATCTCCATTGACTAAGAAATTAAACTGCTAGTTCTTCATGACCGCTTTTCTGCGACATTTGCCCCAAATCACTCCCGTTTGTATTCGAACCTCACTGTGAACTGAGTTGGTACAGTCCAACATCAGTTACCACACAGTCCTTTAAACTTAACGATCATTGCTTAATATACTCCTTATTCAGACCTGTTCCAAAGACCATTTTCATCTGCCAAATCATTCCTGTTCATCAGATATTTGTATTATCCCTTCTGTGTTGAACTGTCTGGTGGCACCTATTTTATGTTGTCTGTTTCTACAGCTGTCTGGCACTTATCACACTTAAATTTAAGCTTCTTGAGGGCACAGACTCGCCTACTTATTGGGGATATTTCCGACAATGTTCTGAATAGTGACTTAAATGTAATCGCTACTTTATAAATATATGCTGCTTTGAATAAGATGTTACAAAGGGAAAACGCACTGTTGTGTCATTTCAATAAAAGAGAGGACGGTTTGCAAGTCATTATGCTTCACAATAGCAGGAACATTCACAAACAGAATTCAAAAGGAAATAGAATCACTCATTTTAAGTGGAAAATCTTAATGAATGTATATAATTTACTTGATGTAGAAATGAGCTTCTCACCCTTCAGAAATAAAGAGTATCACCATTATCTCCAAACATAAAATTATAGAAATTAAAGAGAGGAGGCAACTATTGAGCCATCTTGGTTTGGGCTCTGTCAACTTAACGCAGGATCTTTTAGTTCACCCCCACACTGCTCTGTGACCAGAAGCAGAAGGCAACTGGAGACCATTTATTTGCCTTTTTACAAATGGGTTTTAAATGGACCAAGTAATTTTTCTCTGGTAGGTTGATTTCATCAACCGATTGCTCATTTTTCTTGTGACTACAATCTTGCCCATGCCTCACAGCTCACTGGTTTCAAAATGGAGGTTGCCACATTGATTCTGTTCCCCTTGAGTACCTCGGTTGTTATACCGCACCTGTTCTTTTTCTTATAAGCCTGAGAGAATATAAAACTCACAGGTCTTCTGGTGCTCATCTTCAGAATGGTAAGTTTTATTTGTTTGAGATATAAAATGGAGAAACATTTTAAAATATATTGCTCAGTGCCCACAGGAATTCATTTCAGAAGTGACTGCTAACGGCAACAAGACTTAGCTTCATTGGGAACACTTGTGGGGTGACTCCAGCTTTTCTAGGATTTTCCCCAATTTTGTCAATAAATATTCAATACCCCCACAAAACCCATTAATCCTTGCAAAATAGCTTGGTGATCCTTTTAACATTGATACCTAGGAACAATATCTTTCCACTATATATCCTTTTGTACTTGGAATATGGTATTGTACATAAAGTATAAATTTTAAAGTGTTCCGTTAAAAAAAAAGAAATTCATGAAGAAAAATGTGCTAAAAAATGCAAAATATAGAAGACCATCACCAGATTCCTTCTTAATGTCAAGAGAGATGGCCTCCCTACCCAGGCAACACTATCTGGAGATCTCAGACCTTTAGTAACTATGAATAGACACACAAGTGTAGCTGGGGATTTCTCCAGTCCCACCACAACCCACAGCCACTCAGACACAAGTAAACCACAGAGACTTATATTACTTATAAATTGTATGGCCGTGGCAGGCTTTTTGCTATCTATTTCTTAAATTAACCCATGTATATTAATCTATAAGTTGCCACGTGGCTTGTGGCTCATCGGTACTTTACATCTTACTTCTCATGGTGGCGGCAGCTGGCAACATCTCCTGACTCAGCCTTCCCTTCCCAGAATTCTCCTCTCTCTTTATCCTGCCTATACTATACTTCCTGCCTGTCTACTGGGCAATCAGCATTTTATTTATCAATCAATCAGAGCAACACATTCACTTCATACAGAGCCATATCCACAGCACGCAAAGAGCCTGAACATTTACATGGGCAACAGTGTCTTCTGGAGGGGTAATATGGTTTGCACATGTGTGCATCTTTACTCTTCAATTATTTGCAGAAGCTACTATCATAAATAAGTGAGGCATTTAATTGCAATTTTTAAAAATCCAGTACAGGAGTGATATAGCCACAGACATTCTGAGGTGGATAGGACCATGGAGATCAACCCATGAAGTCCCATTTGTTTACAAATGTGGAAGCCAAACTGCACAGCTAGTTAATGGAATGTGTGCTCCATGAATGAATCTACCTCATGGTGCTAAGCTAATTACGGTAGGGTTTACACAGCTTTTTATAGAATTGCGATTAAATCCTGTGGGGATATGTGATCATCAATTGTTATCTGTCTTCAATGGCATTAAGAAGTGACTCTCTCCTATCCCCTGATTTGTCAAGACAGTGACAGCCTGGAGTAGAGTTGCCAGGAGACAGTGACATGTTTCCTAGGTCTGATTCTGCTACCAACTAGCCAAGCTATCATGAGCAAGTCACTTACTATCTCTAGCTGTCAGTGTCCCCATCTAGGAAATGAAAAGACATTTGTGACCCTTCTTCTTGATAACATTTTATGATCTTATAAACTACTAAAAGAATGTCCCTGGTCACAGCTTATAGAAAAATGGGATCCTGGAGCTTTAAAGGAAGCCAGGATTACATGGTTAGTTAATGGCATGGACAAGTTAGTCAATGGCAGTGTTACAATTAGAATCAAATTCCCTAGACTCTATGCCCTTTTATCTATTTGGTCCTTCCTTGGTATACATAATTAAGTATGCAATGACTGCCATTTGCCCCAAGAAAGCATGGAACCATAGACCAACACAACTGTGGAAAACCAAAATAAAAGGCTATTCTAAAGTTTGAGCTGGTGTTGGGATTCCCTACCTTGTCGATTGTATGTGAACACTGGCCATCAATGATATCATCATCTTTATTGCTATTATTTTATTAATGAAATATTTAACAGAGGTCTTAGGGCTTACAAATAGTATTACATACACAATCTTCCTTAGGTGCACAGATATATGCTGAAGCATTGACCATTACTGTATCCATGGTGCTTACTCTTCCTATCAGTTAGCAGTTAACCACATGTGGCTGCTTCTGCTTGAATTAGTTAAAATTAATGTAATTTTAAATTCTGTTTCTTAGATACTCTGGCTACATTTCAAGTACTTGGTAGCCCCAATATTGTGGTACAGCTCTGAGGTATGCCCACCATGGCAGAAAGTTCTATCAAGAGGTCATGAGTTACCCACAAGCACATGGCCAATGATGGCAGAATCACAGTCTTGGTCTTTGGATCCCAAAACCAGTGTCACGGTCCCAGTACATCTTCTTCTGTGTAACTGTATCATTTCCCTTACCATTTAACTCTTGTCTACTAATGAAAGGTAAGCCACTTAGCATCATCTGAAGGGCTGTGCAACGGGATAATACCATCCTAACTTACAGAATCCTGACTTACACTTGTCTGGTGATCGATCAGACAAGTGAAGTCTGAGTATGAAGCTGACTCTCAACAATGTTCACTGGGAGCTGAAAATGAAGCACTTACCTGTATATTTCACACACATTCCCAAATATCACCAGTGGGATAATTCTACTTTTTAAAGATGATCAGTGAGAACCCTTGATCAGTCAGAAGACAAAAGGAGAACTGTAGTTCACAACACTTAGAGCTGTAGCTAGAGACCCATCACTCACATTTAACATTACACTTTTTCTTTTAAATAGATAGATAGATAGATAGATAGATAGATAGATAGATAAATAAATAAATAAATAAATAAATAAATAAATAAATAAATAAATAAATGATAAAATCATTTGGTAGGTAAAGGTGCCTGCCTCAAATCTTGATAACCCAAGTTCAATACCTGAGCCCCACATGATAGAGAGAAAGAGAGAAAATTTATCAAGTTGACCTCTGACATTCACACACACACACACACACACACACACACACACACAGAGTCACACACAAATGAACTCACACATACATTCAAACACAAACTAAAATTTAGAAAATAAATAGTAGTAACATGCATGATAATGTAGAGAAATCTGAAGATCAACCTTGGGAGGCACTGAACTGATTTTTGCATAGTTGTTAGAGAAAAAAAATTAATCATGCAGGGCAGTACAAGAGACAAACAAAGATAATGCACATATTATGAAAATATCATAATAAAATCCACTACTTTGCAAGCTAACCTAAAAAATAATTAATGAAAAAAAGGAACTGCTAGTCATTATCTGTTCCCACATGTATGCTTAATTCAAAACTGGAGGATGACATTACCTGAGTGCCACCGACCAGGCACCAAATTCTAGGGTGTGCCTTTCTTTGCTCAGCCCACTTTTGAATAGATCAAAGGCACCCTAGAACAGCGTGGCCTGAGTGTCTGAGCTTTAAAGCTATGTTGGATCTTAGGATCTTCATAGACTCATAGTTTTGTGGCCTCAAGGGACTCCACTAAAGTCTTTAGACTCAGCTTTCTCATCATCTGGAAAGCAGATAATGAGTTGATTCCAGAGACATCTCAAGGACTAAAGACAAAGCACAGAAATCACCCATGCTTTCAGAATCCAGTGTCTTGTTAGCCATCCCATGAGAACTCTATCACGAACATAGTTGAGGTGAGATGAGCTAGAATGTCAGTTAGATAACAATGTGGACTGACAATCTAGAATGTTCTTAGATCAAAGTTTCCACTTATTAATAGTTTGATGGGTTTTGTTAAACTGAAGACATGATGGGAGAGATGCAACAGAACCTTGGAGAATATAGAATTTGCTAAGGAAAAACTATTATTAATTTCACTCCAGGAAAACACTAGATTATCATATAGTTTAGCCACTAATAACATTCAGTTGAAAAAAATTAAAGCACTCATATGTGGAGATGTTTCACCTGGGAAAATTCTAGATTACCCATCCAAACTGTCACCAACTACCATCATCTGCTGAGTCTCATTTAACCTTATTCATTTATAATAAGCCTTTCATGAAGTGGGTTAACAACACTTTGGATCCCAGAAAACTTGTGTTTGAATATCAATTACATATGTAGATGTTTCTAGATTTCACCTCAGGGGAAAAAAAAATACAACTACTTCTCTTGTACCTATGATATATTAGAACAGGTTCAGTGGTTACTTCTAAATTCATTATTAGCAAAGGTTGTATTTAAGATTCCTGTGTCTACTGCCTAATAACACCCAAATTAGTCTCGATGGAATTAGCTGTAATTAAGGACATTGTGAAATATGGTGGAGCAAACAGAATTACGCTGTATTACTTTATTAATAATATTCTTTAACTACACTGTAAATTGCTATTAGGCCTGCATATTACTGCCTGGATATGGAAATAGTCTTTTGCTATGCTAATCTAACACAATTTTCTTTTAAATGTAAACAAATTATACTCTATTAATATGCTGTTCTACTTGCATAGTTAATTATTGTAACAGTAAGGAATAAAATTGTTCTGCTTTCTCTGTTTCTGATGGAAAAGGGGCTACATAAATAGTTTAATAGGGAACTAATTATGCAAAAAATTTAGATGCCTAAAATGTGTTTGTAATTACATTAAAATGGTCTTCTGTTCAAATATTGGAAAGCCTGCTAATTGGAGGCTAGCTGAAAATTTAAATATTGTGAATCAATGATTTTAATACAGTACATGTTTAGTTGTGTTTCTGTTCATATTTATCTTGAAAATGAAGAGAATATTTAACAGTGTTTAATAAAAGGGGTCTGAGTTTCATACCAATGAAAGTAGTCTGTAGCCGACTGGAATCTTAAGCACACATTTTACCGAATTCTTTTTCACTGACTCAGGGGGTATGGGCAACTTTTGGCTCAGAAACAAGAAAAACAAAAGTTCCCTGTATGGAGAAAAAGTTAAAGCAAAAAGAAAATCGGATGTAGACCGAATTAAAGAGTTCTGGAAAATGCCCCACGACAGGCAAACCAGACTTGATACGGTTGTAAATTGCTAAATTGTTTTCGATAAATAAACACATGTAGCAGATCACCTGCCTGTTCTCCAGGGACTGCCAAGTGCATCGTCTTCTCCAGTTGTAATTAAGAGTGTTAAAGATGCAGCGCCTTGTTCTAAATGATTCTTAGTGGCATCCGAGCTTTTATTTTGATGCGGAACCGAGGTTCTTAATCTGAGGAAAATGCAATGCTAAAATAAGCCACTCTTTTCGGAGAGATTTCAACAACCTGTCCTGAATTTTAAACTATCTTGAGGGGGAAAAAAAGGAAAAAAAAAAAAGGTCAAACTGTTCATTATAATTTTTCCAACAATACAAATGAGAGGATTGCATATGTAACTGGGATTAACTGCACAGATAATTGGAAACCCAGAAATAACTTTATAACTTAAAATTCTTGCCTACTTAACAGGGTTGTTGTGAGGACAAGCAGTACAATGTACTTGAGACCACACTGAAACCTCTATAGCTCATGAGAAAGGAGACCAGCAGCCTGGTTATGAAACAGTGAGCTGTAATGTGGTATGTGATGCAATCCCTGTCACTAGTTCCTACCAGTCCAACTTCTATGGCTGTCATTCATATGCTTACGGTACAAGAGGTAACAGACGATCTTGGCATTGCCTCTCCTGGGTGCTATATGATCCTCTGTGGGTTTATTGAGATTGAATACAGAGAATTGTTAACACCGGTTGGTTCACTGATTTCTTCTAAACCACTTCCACATTCTTGAATGAATATACATCGCTTGCTGATTTGGAAAGAAAAAAAAATTCAAGTTGAGTTGTAAGTACTTTCAAAGTCATATAGCACATTTAACAGAGCCCAATGTCTCAAGCTGGTACTAAAATTCTTCATGCTCCTACCATGTTCTGCCTTCCTCCTGTGTGGTCGGTCCCCTTGCTCTGCTGAGGTTAGGGTATCCCTTATTTCCCCCCAAATCCCAATGTGCTGTACCACAGAAGGGTCATTGCATCTGTCTTTCTCCTTACTCAGTGCTTCCTCCTTGTTACTTTAAGATTCCTGGCAAACTTAACAAAAATTCTTCTTTCTTTAAAGGCCACTGGTGGAACGCTGCTGTCCCCTTCCTTGTCCCTTTCTTTTGAATACCCCAGCACATATCTGTGTCTTTCTCTTGAGAGATGGCATGTTACGCTTGTTATTCTGCTGGCGTGGTGTTGTGTGTACTGTAACTCACTAATGAGCTATCCCAGGTATCTTACCTTACACCTTTAGCATTTTGAATACACCCTTGTCTTAGTCAGGGTTCTCTATTGCTGTGAAGAGACATCGTGACCACAGCAACTCTTAGAAAGATAACATCTAATTGGGGTGGCTTGCTTACGGTTTCAGAGGTTCATTATAATGGGAATCATGGCAGTGTGCAGGCAGATGTGGTGCTAGAGCTGAGAGTGCTACATCTTGTAGGCAACAGGAAGTGGACTGATGCTGAGGGAAGCTTGAGCAAAAGAGACCTCAAAACCCACCCCCACAGTGACACACTTCCTCCAACGAGGCCACACCTCCTAATAGTGCCACTCCCTTTGGGGGCCATTTTCTTTCAAGCCACTGCAACCCTTAACCATAGATAGGCTTTGTGCAGATTCTTGCTCTTCTACGAGAGCAGAAGCACACAGTAACCAAAAAAATCTGTGAGACTCTCCGTTAAAAATGTATTACATTTCCTTATTTGGGGTAGCTGCCATGTCGCAGTATCTGTGTGAAGGCCAGAGGACAGCTGATGGGAGCCAGTCCCCTCCTTTCGTCATTCATGTCCCAGGAATTGAACTCAAGTCATCCAGCTTAGTTAGCAGCGAGGACCTTTACTCACCGAGCCACTTACCAACCCCGTGGGACCACCTCACAGATCAACCAGCTCACCCTCCGCCATGCATTTCAGAAGACGGAAGCGTCTAAGCCCTCTGACCATCTCTGCTCTGTGACCACAGGATGGGCAGTGCCGTTGTGTGAGAAGGAATCCTGGAGTGGATGTGTTAGGCGGATGTGGGGGGAGCTGGGGGAGTGGCGGGGTTGCTAGATATGATCATATTCCATTTCATACATGCATGAAATTCTCAAGAATAAACAAAAAACTTGAAGGAAGCATCTTGGAGTACAGTAGAACTGTTGGGATCATTGCAAGCGTTTGGTGAGGAGGCCTGAATTACTTTACAATTGCCCTGAAGCTACCCACCCCTCCAGATGCACAGAGAATGCACAGCACACTAAGGCCAGACACAAGACCCATGACGGAAAACTTCTCGCTTTGTTATTTGTCAGCCAAAATTATTTCTCGAAGCTCCTTCTGAAATAGAAATTCCAAGTTTCATGATCACTATGTCCTGTAAGTCTTCTCTGGGGTGTTTAACACGGCTCCTAGAAGCCCACTGATTATCTCCCTCTCTGATGAGGAAGACTACGATAAACTCACTCTTGCCTCCCTTTGGTGTATTAACCATCAGTGTCTACCTGTCCAAAAAGACCGCACCGTCTTTTCTGATGGTGAAAAGTTGTGCATTGACTGGTGTCATCATCAATCAATGGATTCCCTTTTTCCTTCCCACAATTATTAATGAGCAGTGAAGTGTCAACATGGTGGAACAGAGGAAGAAGGAAGAGGAGCAAAGACACTGATCATTCAAAAGTAAAAGAAGCAGCTCACGCATCATGGAGAGCTGTGCGCGCACACACTGCCAGGGAAGAGCGTTCTGCTTTACTGTGCTACCATCCTTGGTCCTCTACTCTCTCTTCCAGGTTGTTTATTTCCCAGACGAGAGGGGATAAAACATGGGCATGAGCAGGAATGAGGGGTGGTTAAATTCTCTTTCTCATGTGGGATAACCAACCTAGCAGGATACTTCCACTAAATCCAAGCTCTCATTACCAAGAGGAGGCACAGTCCTGTCCAGCCCCAGCCTTCATCCTTGAGCATCTGCTTTGTTCCTCGCTGCAGAAATTGGGAAGAATGTTGTTCAGCGTGTTATCCCGGAGAGAACTCACATCACAGAGAAAAGTGCATCACAGGGAGACACTGAGCTCACTCGCTTCACTTTCCTTTTCACTTGAGATATATATGGTTCTTCCTTGACCTTTCACTGTATTTTACACACATGCATGCACACCACACACACACACACACACACACACACGCACGCACGCACACGAACACACACACGCATACACACACAACCATTGTGAAAAACATCATTAACTCTGACAAGTCTATTTCCACTGTCTTCTGGTCTCTTAGCATATGATATACAGATAGAATATAAAGTCCAGGCAGAATTTGCCCACATTGCCCCTGGTAAGCCATGGTAACAAGGTAACCCTATATACTCATGAGTGCAGTGTGTTCCATGCGTGGGCACGTATCCAGACAAAAAGACTATCTTTGGAATACTTATGCCTTCCAATTTTAAAAACAAGCATTTCCTGGAGTGTACCAGCAGAGCCTCTGACCATTAACTCAGTTACTCTCCCGCTTCCAGGGCTTTATTTCTGGTGTTACAGGAACTGTAAGGAAACTGAGTTATAAGATCTGAGGGGAAAGAGTGGGTGTCTACTGAAAAAGTCCTGGGGAGGTGAACGCTGCCTGCAGCAGTTCCGTTGGAAACCATTTGCAGGTGGAAATTTGTAGATGCAAGGCAGGTAGAGGTTTTCAAAAAAAAAGAGCCTGTGTATTTTCCTATCAAATAACATCCTCTACTGTTTCAGGCTAAGACATCAACATATGGAGTAACGTAGTAGACATGAAGACAGAGAGAACGATTCTCGGTAGTGACTTTCCCATGACTTTCTCAAAGTTAACAGCTCAGCACGTAGATGATATTGTAGAGGAGGAGATGGATTCCTACTTTGCAGCCCAACATAACACCACCAATCCCTGTCAGCTACCCCATTTACTCTACAAGAACCAGGTGAGACACATTTGCAAAAGATGAAGTTCCGTTCTCATGAGACTATAGGATGGTTAATACGGTCTTGATTGCTCCAATATGGAGAGAGAGATACTATTCCCAACCTATGGGAAGAGTTCAACTGGAGAAGAAGAGCTATGATTGTTACAAAACATTAAAAAACAAACAAACAAGATCTTTTATGAGGGCTATGGAAATGCGTCAGTCAGGATGTGTTCCCCACACAAGAATGAGGGCCTGAGGTCATATCTATATCATCCATGTATGTAAAAGCCAGGTGTGGTTATATACATCAGTAGTCCCAGTCTGGAGAGACAGAAAGATCCCTAGAACTCATTAGCCAGCCACTCTAACCAAATTGGTAAGCTCTGGGGTCAGTGAGAAACTGTCTGTTAGTACATACATACAGCAGAATGCAATTGAAGAAGATACTTGGTGTCAACGTCTATTCTACACACACACACACACACACACACACACATGTAGCTGGAGGGCTTCTCTCCAGGTTCCCCAAGCCCCGCAGCCCCACAATCCACTTATAAAATAATCACTCAGACGCTTATATCACTTATAAACTGTATGGCCATGGCAGGCTTCTCGCTAACTGTTCTTTTATCTTAAATTAACCCATTTTTATAAATCTATAGCTTGCCACGTGGCTGGTGGCTTACCGGCGTCTCTACATGCTCTTCTCCTCGCGGTGGCTGCAGTCTCTCTCTCTCAGCCTTCCGCTTCCCAGCATTCTCCTCTCTCCTTGTCCCACCTACCTCCTGCCTGGTCATTGGCCATCAGTGTTTTATTTACATAGAGTGATATCCACAGCACACACACACACACACACACTCTGTTAGTCAGTACGTTATAATGATAGTAAGAAAGCAGCATGACTACAGACTTATGGGGCTGCAAATCTGAGAGCAGTTTCTTGGTAAGTCCTAATAATTGGAATGGTCATTTGGTGCCAAGGAAGGCAGAGTGTTCCCTCAGTTTCTTCAAGGGATAAGGCAGGCTCAGAGAGAAGATGAAAACATACACATTTGGTCCACACTGCTGAGGAACTCAAGAGTATGTGGAACAAATTGGGCTTTGTAGACATTCTAGAAGATTCCTAAAAGTAGTTTTCTATTGGTCTATGCTTTCTTGTGTTGTTGTTGATAGGGTATATTATCTTGAAAGCCTGAAAAGAAACAAAATGGTTTTGTGGACTGCAACAGCCATGTCTGACCAAAGCCCCGCCCCTTCCATCTTGTATCACAGAGAAAATGATTCCTTCCTCTTCCCCAGATGCTTTCAGCACACCTGAAGGACAAGATGTCACCCTCCCTCAAGATCATTGTACTGAGCCTGTAGCCCGCCCCTAGCTTCCCCTTCTGTCTCCACACATTCTCCTCCAAGTATTCCAGCTTTCCTCTTCCCTTCTTATGGTTCATATACTTTTAAGTTAGCGTATCCTCAGGGAATCATAGTTACCAGATCTCAAGTGCCCTGAAAACCTGCCATCCTAACCTTGCACAATAGAGCAGGACTGAGGAAGGCTTCTGCCAGGCCAAGAATTACCGAAAAGTCAAATGACATTAGCTGCAGCAATTCATAAAGCAACGTGTCTGCTAGTACATTGACTCTCTTTAGTACTTCCTTTTTCCTCTTACTTGATCTGATCTAACCTCAAGTATGGTAAGACAATGTCTAATAAATAAATTCATAATAAGAGAGAACATACAGGAAGAAAATAAGACAGATGGCAGAACCTTACGTTTTGCTTCCTTCATTTCTACACACGGTGATTTTATCTCTGGGTTCTTAAATCCAACCTCTTTTAAAAACACATCTCTTGGTTTTAATGGTAAGTCTATATGGTAAGGAGAAAGAGAGGCTTGTTTTGACCATCAAAGAACCTGCAGATGATTGCATTTACAGAAATTAAACAGTCACTACAATTTGTGCATTACTTCTTTCTGCATGGAGGTTTCTCATTTGCTCTTACCTCTGCTGTATCAGCAAACACACACACATGCACACACACGTACATGCACCCCACACACAGATGCACACACACACATAAACATACATGGACATGGATGCACAAACCGGAAGTGTGGGGTGCTGCAAGAGACAAGGGCCCTTTGTCTTTTGAGAGATGAACTTACACTAGGGTAGGGACAGGCTGTTGTGTAGCATATGTTGAGAGAATTGCAAAGATACACTTTAGTATATAATGCGGACATGTTTAAGATAAAGTTAGATTTATTGAATAGGAAAAGTACAGAGAAATTAATTGTAACTTGCGAGTTAATGTAAAATATGATGTGAGTCAAAGGTGAAAAAATACACCAAATCATCTATTGTACTAAGCATCTCACAGGATTTCTATAATATCATTTATTTTTCTTTTTTTTTCCTTTTGGTTTTTGGAGACAGGGTTTCTCTGTGTAACAGCTCTAGCTGTCCTGGAACTAACTCTGACCTCAAACTCACAGAGATCCTCCTGCCTCTGCCTCCTGAGTGCCAGAATTAAAGGCATGAACCACCATCACCTGGCCTATCTTTCATTCTTAAGTTAGAATTCATCATAGGACACTGAGAGAAACCAATGGAAAGACCTCTTTCTTCTCTTCTTTGTTTTAAAAGTCCTGCAACAATCAAGGAATCTATCTTAAGATTCTGAAAAATCTGTTGGAAGTCTGGCAATTTGAAAAAGGAAAAAAAATCTAGTAGAAAGCAACTAACAGTGCTTGCTGGGAGGACATATATGAGAGGTAGGGACATTGAGGGACACCCAGCTAGGGGCAAAAATTCCAGTAAGGAACTTTTCTAGTAAGGTATCAGTTTGGGTATGGAGGTGCATTTCAACTTTGGATGAAACTTCTTAGCCTTGGCAATGTTGCTGTTGATGAAAAAGATATTTCCCTATGGCTGTTAAAACTAGTTTAAGTTTTAATGAAAATCCATTGAAGTTGGAGCAGATAGACTTTCTAGGCCAATGTCACCCTTTCCAACTTGACCTATTCTTTCTTCACTCTGTTATCTGTCTTCCCTCGATCTACATCACCTGTCCCACACTGCTTGCTCTTTATTATCATGGCATATTTGGTGGCACTACCCTAGTGGGTCCTCCCTGCCCTGTGCTCTGTGATAGGCACCTAAGCCATGCACTTCCCTTTTCAGCGTTCACTGAATCTCGTGTAATTTGTTTGATGGTTTTCCCAGCAAGCTGAGTTCCAAGAACAAAAAATTGTCTGTTCATAACTTTATCTTCAGAATACATACCACAAAAGTATTGCTTAGCAATCAAATGTCTGTTATACTAAACAACAAATCGCTAGACCATGCGACTTAGGCCCATCCATTTTCAATGGATGGCTAGAAGTGTAATGAAGATAGGATTTCCAAACTGCAAAAAATAAAATACAAAGTAAAAAAAAAAAATAAAAATACTAACTGTGGTGAAATTAACCATACAAAGCTGGAATTTTTAATTCTTTCACCATCTGAATAAGCATTAACTGTCATTTCCCCCTCTTATCAGTCTCCACTTCCAAGACTCAACCAGCTACAGGTGAAAAATATTTGGGGGACAACCGTGTTAGTATTATAAATGCATAGGCCTTATCTGCTGGTCACTTCCTAAGCAATGCATTACACTTATTTATAGACCATGCACATTATATTAGGCATGAGACATAATCTGAGATGATTTGGAGTCTATGAGAAAATATGTGGAGATTCTATGCAAAAATTATGCCACTTCAGACAAGGGACTTGAGCGTCTGCAAATTTTGGCACCCATAAGGGATCCTGGATTCATCCCAGCAGACAGTGAGGGATGGTTATATTTGCATTTTCTCCTACTGTCTTCTTCTCTTCCTGTTCTTCCTTCTGGACCTCCATTTCCATAGCAGTCATTGACCTCAGCAACGTCCTGATGGAGTTGGATGTCCACAGTGTCAGCAACAGTTAACAGTGAAACAACCACATTTCCTTGTGATGGGGTCTCAGCCCATCAGCTCTCCTGTCCCTAGCTACAGATTTGACCATTCTGAGTTTATTTACATAAATGAGATGATGATATTTTGTTAACTACCAAGAAAGTATCCAGAGGAAATACTATCATGTTTCAGGAGCCCCAGAAGCATGATTTAATGATTGGGAACTCAGGAATTACAGGTTTTCCATAGACCCACTGTTCATGTTCCCATGTTAAGGCTCACACATCCCATCAAGTTATGATCTAGATTCTCGGATGCTGTAAGAAAAAGTTGTTCCATTTCTGAGCATCATTTTTTTTTTTTAAGGAAAGAGTAAAAACAAAGTTCTAGAAGCATAATTTTTTTTAAACTTTTATTTTATATATTTAAGTGTTTTGCCAGCATCTAAGTGCATGAAGTGCCTGCAGAGGCCAGAAGAGGGTGCTGGAAACCCTGAAACTGGAGTTACAGACTGTTGGGAGGAGCCTCCAAGTGAAAGCTGGGAACTGAACCCTGGTCTTCTACACAAGCAGCAAGTGCTCTTAATTGCTAAGCCCTCTTTCCAGGCGCCCCCAAAAGCATTAATTTTGAAATTCCCAGTGCCTACTGAGATAATATGTCATGGTTATATAATTCAACTGTGACTCAAATAACCAACCAGAAACACAAGAAAGCAAAAGACACCCTGGATGAGTGTTCATCAGAGGTAGGCTCAAGCAAATAAATAGCCAATATGCAAATGTAGGATCTGAATTATTTTAGTTTTAATCCAGAAAGTGTGTGTACCAGGAGATGTATGGAGGTCAGAGGACAATTTTCATGAGTCAGTTTCTTTACTTTGTAGATCCTCAGGGTCAAGCTCAGATCCCCAGGCTTAGAGATAGATGCCTTTACCTGCTGAGACAGCTCACCAGCTGACTTGAAATTTAGCCTATTGTGGAGATGAAATCTACTAAAGCTACACATATCAGAAATAATCAGTATTGATCTTACTTGCTCTGTGTTGTACTAGATAAGAGAGAAAGAGAGGGATAGGGAGAGGGAAAGAGAAAGAGAGAGAGGAAAGTGTGTGTGTGTGTGTGTGTGTGTGTGTGTGTGTGTGTGTGTGTGTGTAGAGTTATGTGTAGCTGGAGAGTTTCTCTCCAGCTCCCACCAAGCCCCAGCAGTCCCACAGCCCATTTATAAAATAAACACACAGAAACTTGTATTATTTAAACTGTTTGGCCTAATGACTCAGGCTTCTAGCTAGCTGTTCTTATATCTTAAATTAACCCATTTCTATAAATCTATACCTTGCCACATGGCTCGTGGCTTACCAGTATCTTACATGTTGGTACTCATGATGGCGGAGGCTGGCAGTGTCTCCTGACTCAGCCTTCCTGTTCCCAGAATTCTCTTCTCTGCTTGTCCCGCCTATACTTTCTTGCCTGGCTACTGGCCAATCAGCACTTTATTTATACAGAGCGATATCCACAGCAGTTATGTATATATTTATTGATAGCTTAAATTTAAATAAGTAAAATTCTTTGAGTTATTAAGTTGTTAATTAATTCTAAAATATTGAAACCAGGTATTTTTGTGCCTGCAATCACAATACTTGAAAAATGCAATCCACAATACTTGAAAAATGCAATCACAATACTTGAAAAATGCAATCACAATACTTGAAAAATGCAATCACAATACTTGGAAGAGTGAGGCAGTTGGATTGTTGCAAGTTTAAAGACAGCCTGAGCCACACAACGAGTTCAAAGCTAGCTGAGGCTATATAGCAAAACCCAGTCTGGGGGTGGGGGTGGGGGGGTGGAGGGGAATATATATATATATATATATGTATATATATATATATATATATATGAGCTGAGTTTGATTCCTAGAACTCACTCACATGGTGGAGAGAGAAAGTCAGCTTCCAGTGATTGTCCTCTGACCTGCGCAAATACACCGTGACACATATGTGAATGCACATTCACACACTAAATGAATTAACAAAAACAATTTTGTTAAACTGTGCATGTGTGTGCATAATTCATATATATGAAAGCACTTTTAAAATATTAAAAAGGTAACTTGTATTCTTAGAAAAATACAGTGAGTAGCCAGGTGGCTGTGGTGCATGCCTTTAATCCCAGCACTCGGGAGGCAGAGCCAGGTGGATCTCTGTGAGTTCCAGGCCAACCTGGGCTACCAAGTGAGATCCAGGAAAGGCACAAAGCTACATAGAGAAACCCCATCTCGAAAAAACAGAAAAAAAAGAAACAAAGAAAAATATGAATAGCAATTCAGATCTACACAGTGTATAAAAAACTCCCAAATTTGATATTGAAAAGAATATTAACTTTTTTGGATAGGGGTTTGAGACCGAGTTTTTCTGTGTAACAGCCCTGGCTGTCCTAGAATTCACTTTGTAGACCAGGCTGGCCTCAAACTAAAAGAGATCTGTCTGCCTCTGCTTCCCAAGTGCTGGAATTAAAGGCATGCACCACCTCACCTGGCCTAATTAATTTTTTAATGAACAAAATAGTTGCCTTAGCATTTCACCAAATAAGACATTTGAGTTAGTCATAAACCCATGAAAACACAGTCCCCATCACTAGCCATCAAGAAAGGTTTAAATCACAGTGAGGCTCTGCTGGTCGCCTTGCAGGCTAGGAGCACAGACAAGATTTGCTTGTGTGCACGAGGGACTCTCATATCATCCCAGAGAAGATGCAAAATAGCACAACCACTTTGGAAAATGGCCTGGCAGATTCTACTACAGTCAAATGTATGGGTATGGACTCATCCTAGGTATTGAGCCAAGGTAAGTGATTGCATACATCCAGAAAAGAATCAACTGGGCATGGTGGCTCACGCCTCCCCCTTCCTTTAACTAAGGAGGGGCACGGAGATCTCCAATTTGAGACTAGCCAAGCTGCTTAGCAAGACCTGTATCCAAAAAAAAAAAAAGTCGATGTATCATATAATTAAAATTCACACACACACACACACACACACACACACACACACACACACGCTTCAATGTTCTCACTTAACTGCATTTAGGAACTGATAAAAATAAATTCTAGGAAATTTTTCTTAATTTTTACATTCCAAGTAGTATAGGAGTCCAGCTCTAACCTGTTGAAGGGTTCTTGGGGGAAGGAGAGAAGAATGAGGAAATACTAGAGAGAAATATAGGTGGAGACAACAAGAAAGACAGAGACACAGGATAGCTTCCGGAGGGCCTTGGGTCAATACCCAGCTGCCTCGAGATTTATTCTAATGGGCTTTTTATACACTGCCAAGAGGAGAGGCAAAAGACCTCCCCCTTTCAAAATCAAAGCACAACGTACAACCAGTGTAGACTCTTCAAAATATCTGGTAACCACACCCCGGTCAGATCATCCCATTCTGCAGCCCTCCTGGGTAAAGTAAGCTCAGACTTTGTGACGATGAGTAAGGCCTTATGAGGGAGCCTCTGAGGGCCCCTCCAAAGTAGAAAGCATGAGGCAACTCGGTCAACTGCACTGAAGCACTCACTCCCACTGAAAACAGTGGACACGCGGCTCAGTCTCCAAATCACAGCAACAGTAATGGAATTGCACCTTGTTCTCCTGCAGTAGCTTCTGCATTCATTTTCTATGCAGGCTCTTCTGAATTGTAAAATCCCTGAGTTTATGGGACAATACAATGCTGTATTGCCTTTGTTTTATGGGATAAGAAACAACATGTCACACATGAGACAAGAGGTTGACATTTATCACCAGCAATGACCCTCTTGAACTTAACCTCTGTTTCCTGAAAACTGTTTAAAGTGATCAATGTATTTATTGACTATGGCTGTCCTAGCCTATGAATACCTTAGGTGGTCAGAAAATCAACTGCAAGGATTATTTTTAGTGGATTTAAAAACAATTGAGGATATCTCTAAACACTCCAAAATATGTTCAAGGCAAGCATGTTGTATAACAAGTGCTAGCATTCAGTATCCAAAACAGAGAAAAACCTTTTATCTCAAAGATTCCTTATTGAAATGTCTCTTAACTGTCAGAGTCAATTAACCCCTTAAAGCAGTGGTTCTCAACCTGCCTGATGCTGCAACTCTTTAATGCAGTTCCTCGTGTGTCAACTGCTGTGACTCCCTGTCTTAGTTAGGGTTTCTATTGCTGTGAGGAGACACCAAAACCATGGCAACTCTTATAAAAGAAAAACATTTAATTGGGTGGCTTAGTTTCAAAGATTTAGTCCATTATCATCATGGTGCAACATGGTGGCATGCAGACAGACATGGTGCTGGAGAAGGAGCTGAGAGTCCTGCATCTTGACCTGTATAAGCAACAGGAAGTAAACTGAGACAATGGATTTATCTTGAGCACAGGAGATCTCAAAGCCTGCCCTCACGGTGACATACTTCCTCCAACAAGGCCACACCTACTCCAACAAAGCCACACCTCCTAATAATGCACTCCCAATGAGCTTATGACAGTCAATTATATTCAAATAAATACACCCCCAACTATAAAATTATTTCGTTGTTGTTTTATAACTGTAATGGTGCTACTGTTATGAATTGTAATGTAAATATCTGATATGCAGGATATCTGATATTCAACCCCTTTGGGGGGCTGAGACCCACAGGTTGAGAACTGCTGTCTTTTTTTTTTTTTTTTTTTTTTTTTAACTAACCTAGAACTGCTGTCTTAAAGTAACTTAAACCTTAAGGGTGCCTTGAGAGCTACCCCTTATCTGGCATTCACGGTTTAGTATGGATTGTTCACATTAAAGAATCACTCCCTTGCTGGGCATGGTAGCATACACCTTTAATCCCAGCACTTGGGAGGCAGAGGCAGGCACATCTCTGTGAATCTGAGGTATACAAGGTGAATCCTGAGACAGCCAGGGCTATTATACAGAGAAATCTGTAGCAGGAATCTTAAAAGTTCTTATCAATAAAATCAAACCTGGGGCCAGTTATTGGGGTGAATGCTGGAAGATCAGAGAAGCAGAACAAGCCACAGCTACCTTACCTCACCAGTTCCTCAGCTGATCATGTTTCCTCAGACTGGAAGCCTCTCAATCTTCATCCAGAATTAATCTCAGCTGAACTGCTGCTCAAAAGCCTAAAAGCTTAACCAGCCAAATGCTTCTGGTTTCTGGTCTTCGTGCATTATGTATCTTTCTGCTTTCTGCCATCACTCCCTGGGATTAAATGCTCACTTCTTGGGATTAAAGGCGCGAGTCACCATGCCTGACTGTTTCCAATGCGGCCTTGAACTCACAGAGATCCAGAGGGATTTCTGCCTCTGGAATGCTAGGATTAAAGGTGTGAGTGCCACCATTTTCTAGCCTCTGTATCTAGTGGCTGTTCTGTTCTTTGACCCCAGGTAAATTTATTAGCGTGCCCAATATTTGGGGGAACACAATACCAGAGACCCTGTCTTGGAAAAAAAAGGCTCTCTCCTCTAAATATTGGAATAAACATACCTTCTCTTCACCATGTTTGTGACAGTGTTGACAGAGAAAATAACAGGCAGACAAAGCACAAAAGAGTAACGCTTGAGTATGGACTGGATATGGCCACACAGCTTTCATGGCATTCAAGGAAAAGCATGAGGGTCAAGGTCCTCAAGGAGGAAGTGAACAGAGGGTTTGTGAAGGAAACACCCAGAAGTGAGGACAACTTGGGATGCATTCTAAGACACAATGACCAGAACAAAAAACAGTGTGTAGGGAGCTAACTACCTTTTCATTTTGCCCTATATAGGGGATTTTTCAAAATAGAAATGTAAATACTTGGCCTTATTAGAAAATGAAAAGGTAACAACAGTTCTGGAGTTAATTTAATGAATTAATTGATTTATCTGAATGAAAAATGTTAAAAATAGGTGTATGTTGTAATGACTGAAGGCAAATGTTAAGATTTTCTCCCAAGGAAACCGTCAAGCAGATATGGCAAAGGTCTGTACATGTACACTAAATAATGTTACAGTTTTGTGTATATTAAAATATTATATGAACTACATGTTCATCAGCAAGAACTGGTTAAATACAAACTCAGATTCCAAGTACTAAATTCTTCATCTTTACCAAAAAGGAGGATGCGCTATGATTATGTGCTTCGGGAAAATGCCCATAATATTTTGAAGGGAATATTTACAAAGCAGCACACAGAAGGTCACCCAGAAATTTACATTTGTGTAGAAAATGAAGGGCTTGCAAAATATGCAAGTGCTCATCGTGGGAGTGGGATTATGGCTGATTTCCTGTTTTGTGTGTCTTTCATCTTTACCTCGAGGATGGGAAGAATAGACATGGAAGTCAGTTTTAGTCACTGGACTGAAGTGTGTAAGAATGAGAAGTCCCTCAGCTCCGTCCTGTGATTACTATGGGGTTATTTAAGGAGTGGGGCTAGAAGTGGCTGACCTATATTGCCTCCAGAGATAACACCAGCATGTTGCAACTCATAAGCTACCTTCTGACATCCCCTTTGGAAACCTCCAAAAATCCAGATTAATTCAGAGGATTATTATTTTCTTTTCTGAAATTGAAGCATGGAGAAGGAGCGGCACATTGACTGCCTTGTGAAGTAAAGCCAGCAGTTACACCGAATAAATGCCGCATTTTACCAACTTCGTGCAGTGAAACTTATTCCTTGGTTGCTTGGAGCCCATTCAAGCCTGTGTGAGTGACTGAGAGTCTTCCAGGATTATGCTTAGAACAGAGATCACAAGTCAAAGTACAGAGAAGGGGTGACTGTGGAATGCTCAGCTACAAATGAGATGTCTGTATCACATTCATGCATCCAAGGCTCAGGGAACATCTCAGAGGAGGGGCAGAAAGATTACGAGAAGCAGAGGGTGACCAAGAGTGATGTAAAATACCACCGTCCAGATAGGACAGCATCTATAGTCCCCCGTACAAGATCAAGCCAGGCAACATTACAGCATGGGTAGAGAAGGAGGCCATGATGCCTCTCCCATAGCTGAGGAGTTTGAGGCAGGCAGTGGCTGCTGAGGGAGTGAGAATCCATTTTCTCTAGGGCTGTAACCACTGATGTGTTGTCCAGTGGAGACCCTACACCCCTGTGGATATGGACAACAGTAAACATTCTGTTCCAGTGGCGGCCTTACATCCCTGTGAATGTGGACAACACTAAATGTACTCAGTAAAATAAATAAGAAAAAGATAAGGCTATGAAGTCTGGAGGGGGAAGGAGGGGAGCCATCCAGGAGAAGTTTGCAGTAGAATGGGGAGTGGAGGTAGATACAATCAAAACACATGTCACACATGCAGAATTTATCAGAGAATAACATTTTGAAAATGAGTTACCCACAAGGAGACTCCTTGTGTCTGCAGCCCCACCTTCCTCTAGTTTTGTAATTGCACCCATCAAACAGATACATTTGTTTGTGTTAGTAACGGATGTAACTGCTGCTTGTGTCCTCTGGCCAGAATAAGCTGCACATGCCCCACTGCCCAGTGTTTCTTGCCCTAGTCAATAAAACAAGGTGGAATGCTACAGGCCAGGTAAATGGAATCTCTGGGTCTCAAGAACATGTACTTTTAGGAATGGCAGTGCACAGCTATAATTTCAACCCCTCAGCATGAGGCAGGAACATCTGAAATTTAAGGCTAGTCCAGAGAATAGGCGGGTCCTATCTCAAAATGTTATAAAAAAATAATAAATAAATAAATAAAAAGAAAGAAAGAAAGAGAACTTGAAATGTAGCTGTGTGTTAGATCAGACATCTGACATGTGCGAATCTCTAGGGTCAAAAAGGAAAAAAATGCATTGTTCTTACTACCACAGTATTCTATCTCTACGTCTACTTATTTCTGCCCATCACACAGCTCCGGATTCCACTAGCCCCTGACTCTATCTAACACTAGGCAGTATCAAAGAGGTACTGTCACCTAGTGGGGGTGGGGGGTGGGGACATGAACTGCCTGAGAACACGCAGGTTGAAGTTGTGACCTGACAGAAATCATGAAATCTCTCTATGTGGCCTTTCAGACTTGTCCATGTATGTGTCCAGTTCTTCCTATTTTTCCCTAAGGTGTCTAATATTATAAGAAGCTCTTAATAATAGGTGGTAGATTGTAAAAGCACACAGCATTAAAATAATCAAATGAAAAGGGGTTTGTTTGTTTTTGTTTGTTTTGAACATCATTTGTCCTGGGTGGTCATTGTTTCAATCATTAGGCTGTTGGAAACATTGGGGATCGGGAAGACTGTTCGTTTCCATAAAGGTATCTTTTGACCTGCGATTACTAACCACAGGATCCAGGGTTCGTGAGGACCCAGCCAGTCACTACCTGAAAATGCCTTTCATTTCTGTAATTGCAACAAGTAAATTCTAGTCACACACACCCCTAAACAGAGTGTGCCTGGAAATACTGCTTTTCTCCGGGCCCTCTTGTCTGACTCCAGAAGTGTGCCTTTCACTGGAAGTGGCTGGAGGCGAGAGGAGAGCGAGGGACATTCAGCCGGAAGCCCGCTCTGTCAGGAGCCTCATTGGATTCCCCACAGTCTGCTTCTTCACAAATCCATAGTCACCACTCCACCTTGAGAATGTCACTGTTGCTTTCTCCCCTTCCGCTTCGGCATGAAATATCGGACAGAAAATCGATGGGAGGCACTCCCTCCAGCTCGCCGAATCTGAAGTTTTCTCTACAGCCTCGCAGTTGTAGGAAATGCAGTCTTGCGAACGTGGGCCCTGCCTGCCTACGTACTGATCCTCCAGCTCATTTTCCCGTTTCCTTCTCCAGCAACAGCCGCTAACCCAATGTGCCTGAAAAGCCGATCCCATCATCTCTAGAAATACTCAGAAATAATGTGCAGCACCCCCTTTGTGCATGGTGCCAACATTATACGAAGGGTTGCACCTGTTAGGCATTATACTATGCTTTTTCTTTTATTATTTAAAATGTCTTTGAAATGCAGTTATCGAGTATACGGCACCCTAGAGCACTTACTATCAAAGTTATGATGACTTCTTGCATACATGCACCAAGTTCTCTGTGGAAGACAGCAAGTGAGATGCACTGTGCACACAACTGCTGTGTGTGATCCTTGTGCATCTCGGATACACATATCTAGGGTGCTTCAAATATGGTGTTCCTGCAACTTGACTAAATAGTACTTTTTTTTTTTTACTTTTTCTCGAAATGACTTCAACACATCCTAAATGCTACTGTTACTTCACTTATTTGCCAGACTGGCTTACGTATCTGCTTGGTTTAATTTGCATATCAAGAACCAATTCATCTGAGTTTAGCTGGTATATTTTTGCTGTAGGTGTTGGCCAGAAGGATTATTTATTCAGCAAACTGCTGACCATTTGGCATTGCGTTGTCTCTTCTAAATGATTTTTAGGACTTTGCTGCATGTTCTAGGGAGAGAAGTCCCACTCTTTGCTTACATTTTCTTGATTGTTATTATATTTAGCTTTTGTTCCATTTGTTTCTTTTTGTTCTGTTTCTAATAATTTGAATTTTTAATGAAGCCAAAGTCCCAAGTCAAAGCTTTTCTTTATGACTCATGCTTTGGGGATTGTCTTAGTTAGGGTTTCTATTACTGGGACAAAACACCATGTCAAAAAAAAGCAAGTTGGGGAGGAAAGGGTTTATTCAGTCTACACTTCTGCACTGCTGTTCATCACTGAAGCAAGTCAGGACAGGAACTTACACAGGGCAGGAACCTGGATGCAGGAGCTGATGCAGAGCCATGGAGGGGTGCTGCTTACTGGCTTGCTCCTCATGGCTTGCTACTTACTCTCTTTTAGAACCCAGGACTATCTGCCCAGGGATGGCTCCACCCACCATGGGGTGGACTCTCCCCCATTGATCACTAATTGAGAAAATGCCTTACAGCTGGATCTCATGGAGGCATTTACTTAACTAAGGCTCCTTCCTGTCTGATAACTCTAGCTTGTGTCAAGTTGACACACAAAATGAGCCAGTACAAGGATTTTAAGAAAAATGGTGACATCACAAAAATAAATAATTTTCCCCCGAAAAAAAATATTGTTTTATCCCTTACTATTCGGGTGTTTAATCTCTTCCCCTACAGCATGTGGGTACATGCTAAGCAGTGACGCCATTAGGAACCTAATCTCATGGAAAACTAAAAGCTACTAGTTCCACATTTATGAAACCAATCGTGTTTTTTCTCCCAGGTTGTGCTTTAGAATTCACTGATTTTCCTGGCTCTTTGTGGTCCACAGGTACATTTTGAATCATGTGAGTTTGTACTGGGTTGAAATGTCCAGCAATAAAATTACTAATTCTGGAGATAAGAATTAATATATTTGCAATGTTAACTTTCCTCATCTAAGATTGCGTTTTATCTTTCTATTCTAATTTTTATTATCATTTAGTAACTTTTTTAGGTTCTTATAGCTGGAGAGTTTTCTCTCCAGGTCCCACCAAGCCCCGGCAGTCCGACAGCCCAGTTATAAAATAAACACACAGATGCTTATATTATTTAAACTGTTTGGCCTAATGGCTCAGGCTTCTAGCTATCTAGTTCTTACATCTTAAATTAATCCATTTCTATAAATCTATATCTTGCCACTTGACTCGTGGCTTACTGGCATCTTCACATGCTACTTGTCATGGTGGCGGCCGGCAGTATCTCCCTCTGCCTTCCTATTCTCTTAATTCTCCTCTCTGTTAATCCTGCCTATACTTCCTGCCTGGCTACTGGCCAATCAGTGTTTTATTTATTGACCAATCAGAGCAACACATTTGACATACAGAACATCCCACAGCAGGTTCTCTACCAAGATACTTTCTAGGCCTCTTTAACCAAGTGTATGCCTGCTTACCTCAGCACTTGCAACTGTTTGAAATATCATCTATTTAGCAGTTACATTAGGTTTGTTTATTTCATGGAAAAAAAAAAGCACGATTGAGTTTTTGAGTATTAATGGTTTGGGGTTTTGTTCTCTTATTTGTCAGCCTTTCTAAATTTTCCTGTTCTAATAACTTGTCTATAGAGTATCGAGGCTTTTCTTATTTTCTTATAGAACAATTAATATTCTTTCTTCATAATTTTTCTTGATTCTTTGTGAATATCACATCATGTACCCCAATCCTACGCATTTCTCGGTCTTCTATATCTGCTCCCCATTGTAATCCTACCAAACAAAGAAAATAGAAAATAATAATTTAAAAAAAAAAAACTAAAAGGTCTGTCCAAGGAAGTTACTGTGTGTCACACAATAGACCCTTTTGTCCAACCACTTTAATTGCAAATGTTTATTGCAATGAGTCATTGGTCTGGTTCAAGGCCTGTGGCTTCTACTACACCATCAGTACTGGACCCACACCAGGACTCCTCTTGGATATCCTGCTGTTGCCCTGAGTCATGGAGATCCTGTAGCTTTGGTTCTGCAGGACCGGCCCCTCCATGTACTCCAGCAGGTAATCGCTTGAGTAGATGTCGGGATGGCTCAAAGTCCTGGAACTGAGCCTGGGTAGTAGCTGAGTTGGTCAACCCTCCAGCTCTCTCCGACCCATGCTCAGGGCCAGCTATCCCACTCTACCTAGATGAGGGGTAGGCCCAGCTCTCCCAAGTGCTGTGGCAGGCAAGGGTCTGGGACCACTCTCTCATGCCCACATCATCCATCAGGCCAGCTTTCCTACACCCATGCTCAGGGCCAGCTCACCCGTGTTGCCCGGGCAAGGGGTGGGACCAGCTCTCCTGTATCCGCGTCACCACTGACACCATCATATGGTGGCCTGGGAGAGATCGGTACAGCTCAGTGCGGTACTCAGATATCAACATGGCCTCAGACGGGCAGCCCAGACCAAGGAGGTCCACATGGTCTTTGGTGGTGACACCGGCCGCAGATATGGACACAGACCCTTGCTGCAGAAGGACCACAGAGTCAGACATGGCCCTCAGTGGCAGCACGAGTCCAGATATTACCATGACCTCAGGCGGCAGTGAAGGCCGCTCACACCAGGTCTGCATGTCTTCATAATGCACAAACCGCTCAGATCCTCTTTCTCTCCCATCTCTCCCCCACATACTTGCGCATCATAGTGGTGCCCACTCAGGCCCTCAACCAGGCCTCTGCAGCTTCTGGCGGTCTTCTGACCCAGGCCTGCACCAGCGTGCCCCAATTAATATTCTTCAAATAAGAAAGTGTTGTCTTAGCCGGGCGTTGGTGGCACGTGCCTTTAATCCCAGCACTCGGGAGGCAGAGCCAGGCGGATCTCTGTGAGTTCGAGGCCAGCCTGGGCTACCAAATGAGCTCCAGGAAAGGTGCAAAGCTACACAGAGAAACCCTGTCTCGAAAAACCAAAAAAAAATTGTCTGTTGCTCTCGAATGTATCCCCTTCTTCTCCTCCTCCTCTTCCTCCCCTTGCTCCTTCGGCACCAACGACCCTCTTCCTTCTCTTCCCAATACCTTCTTCCTCTACTTATTGTATGGAACTGGCTAAGATTATGAAAAGTAAAATTCTGAAGCTTGTTGATAGGACACCCCCATTTTTGTGTTTATCCTTACCAACAAGGGGAGATCCCAGGACTTGACATGTATATGATATTTACTCAAGACCTTTCCTGATCCATTTATCAGGCTCAGAAATATTTTCTTCTTTTCCTAACTTTCTCTGTTTTGCATTGGATTATTATTTTCAAATAACAAACTGCTGTAGTAATTTTATTCACTTATTCTATATTCCTTAAGATAATCATATGTAATATCTTGTTCATCAGCTAATATAAATTACATTATCATATTTCTGGTGCTAAATTATCTCTATATTCCTCAGGTAAGCTATTTGTTTAGGCTTTTAAAAATATGCCAGTGGAAATAATTTGGTGTTACTTCGTTTAAGATGTGTGACTATATTTTTTTAATTTAAAAAAAAATTATTCATTTTTCATACCAACCACAGATCCCCCTCTCATCCCTCCTCCTGCTCCTCCTGCTCCCCACCCCAACCCCACTCTCCACCCCAACCTCCACCCCCACCACCCACTCCCCCCACCCCACCCCACCCCACCCGGCACCTTCTCTCCCCACTCACCCCCATTCCCTCCTCCCAAAGGGTAAGTCCTTTCATGGGGGGACAGTAAAGCCTGGTACATTCAGTTGAGGCAGGACCAACCCCTCCCCCCAACTGCATCAATGGTGAGCAAGGTGTCCGACCTTAGGGAATGGGATCTAGAAAGCCAGCTCATGTACCAGGGTTAGATCCTGATCCCATTGTCAGGGGCCTCTCAAACAGACCCAGCTACACAACTGTCTCCCGTAGGCAGAGGGTCTAGTCCGGTCCCATGCAGGTTCCACCAACTGTCAAAGCAAAGGGTAATCAGACTACAGCCCACAGCCCCAGAGAAGCTAGGAAACAAGGAGGACCCTAAGAGGGATGCATGGATTAGGGGAAACAAAGGGGATCTTCATGAGTGAACTGGGGATGGGGAGGCAATAGAGGAGAGGGGATTGGAGATGAGAACGTGAGGGAATGGGATAGTCAAGCTGGGGGAGGGATGGAGTGGCAGAGCAATGAAAGAGATATCTTTATAGAGGGAGACATTATGGGGATAGGGAGAAACTTGGTGCTAGGGAAATTCCCAGGAATCCACAAGGATGACCCAGATTAGACTACTAGCAATAGTGTGACTATATTTTATAAATAATTTGTCCTTATTTAACTTTCCTTTAAAAAGTTTTGTACAATACTATAATTTTTCATCTTATTATAACTTCTGAGATAAAGAAAATATAAAGTGATAGATGTTTCTTAAAGCTTTGGTACTGGGACCTGAATTATTCCTTAGTCTTATCTAAAGTATATCTAGATTTAGATATTTCTAAATATTATAACATTTGTTATAATTTGCAGTAGAAATATCTTACGTTTTGCAAATCTTGCTATCATTGTTTGGACTCCCGTGACTGCTTTATTTTTTTAGATTTACTTACTTTATGTGTATATGTGTTTCTCTGCATATATGTATGTGCACCAGGCATCCAGAGATGACTGAAGAAGACATCAGATTCCCTAGAAGTAAAGCTACCAACAGGTGTTAGTTGCCTTGTGGCAAATAGGAACTAAATCCAGGTCCTCTGCAAGAGCAGCCAGTGCTCTTAACCACTGAGCCATCTTTCCAGCTTCTTATTTTTCCCTTAAGTAAATATAATCTTTTTGTTGATGTCTTTTGGTGGTATAAGCATTCTCACTTTAGTCTTCTGCCTCCTCCTCCTCCTCCTCCTCCTCCTCCTCCTCCTCTTCTTCTTCTTCTCTGTACCACTAAGTTAATTCTTACTCCGGTTATTGATTTTAATCATTTGTTCAATATTAGATTTCCTCTCGTGTTTTCTTTTGTTGTCTTCTTGCTTTTCCTCTATTTTTTTTAACCTCCCTTTCCTTTTGATTTAATAGCCTGGGCCTGCTCTTCAGTCTTTAGCCGCTGAGAGTGACATCCAGACAGCACTCGGGCCGTCTCGGGATGCCTTCTTTCTCCTGCTCTATCACGATTTGAGAGACAGACAAACAAATCCAATCATCAGAAGGCTTGGCTCAGTTCCTTGTGAGGAAGTGTTTTTATCAGCTCTTCTGCCAGGGCCTGCAGAGCCCCATAAAACTAAGACTTGGAGCAGCAACTCAACAATGGCGCTTTTCCTGGCCTCTCCCAGAGCCCATGGGCTTCTCTGGGTCCCTGACTCCCCGCTGTGAGCTTGGCTAAGCCTGTCCCTATGTCTGTGACATACATGCTGACCATGGCCTCCTGAGTTAGAATCTGGCGGGTCTGTGCCTTCAACCTGAATGACACTTTGTATCCCGCTGTACCGGTGGTCTACAGACAGGCTTGAATACACGTCCATTCTTTCTGCTGTCTCATTCTCTAATTGCATCTGTAGCTACCAAATGCTAGAGAAAGAGTTCTGTGAAACAATCAGTTCACTTTGCAATTGTTCTCAACTCCTGAAAAAAATGCTTCTTAAACTTGTTGTTGTTTTCCTAATGCCTGGTCACAACTCCTTCCTCATATTAATGAATGGAAGAAGAAAAAAAGGAAAGTGAAAGATAGTCTAGACAGAAAGAAAAAAAGAGAGAGAGAGAAAAAACTATTGAATACTATTTCAAAACGTTTGAAATAATTAAAACAATTAATAACCACATTGCTCAAAGTTCGAGAGTAGTGTATACTTGGGCAAGGACTTCCTAAGACTGCAGCCCTCTCTCCCTGTGAGTCTCTTAGCTTAACCTTTCTCTGACCCTGTGTAGCAGGAAACCTAGCCACAATGGAAATACTTGCATCTTAATTCACATTTAGTGAAAAAGAGTTACTTCCCATCCTTAAAAAACTCTAGTTACCCTAGAAGAGGACTCTTTGGACAAAACCATGTTTATTCCTTAAATTAAAGACCAACATGGAAACTGAGACTACTCATAGATCAACCTGGCCTGTCCTTCAAGCTAAGATCGGCCTCCCTAACTACATTGTTACCTCCTTTGGAGCTGGAAGGAGTAGAATGGATACTGGAGAGTCAATCCCAATGCTGCTCCAGCAGGTAATTGACTTACCTTTTAATGACAGCACACTAAGTAAAATTCAATTGATATGGAAGAGATTATAAATTCAAGTTCAACAGCATCATTCAGGTCAGGTTTAAAAAAGAATACATGTTTAGAAGTTTGTTCTATGTATAAAATGTGACAGAAAACATTGCTTAAAAGAAATAAAATCATGCACTCAATGTATTCAACCAATGTGAACCTTTTCTTTTGTTTTAAGGTCTTAAATAATCCTACAGTAATGTTGCCAGGCAGCATCATTATTACTAGCTTCATTTTACAAATGAGCACTCGGCTTATCAATGAACAGATGTCAACTAGATATGGCTGTGGAGAATGAGGATTGTGAGGTCGCTGGCAAAGCCACTTTTTCTTCACACTTGACTGGAGGAATATAAGCCTTGACTTGGCTTGCTCAAACACGTAGAGGCAAGCAAGGAAGAGAGAGAGATTTAAAATTTATTTGTATAATTCTGCTTGTTCTTCTGCATTTCTTCTACAAAATATGGAAATAGCATTCCCATAGCAGAGATGTACAGGCACCAGAAACATGATAATCACAAGGAGCAGACATGGTCTAAGTTAGAGCTTGGGGCCAATCCCAGTTGAGCCTAGTCAGATATGAATAATGCATATAATTTGAGTGTATTCAGGTTCATGAACAGGAAGAAACAAGTGCTGTTTTAGGCCAATGGCTTCTGATATTGTTCTGTTGTTCAGCAGTATTGGTGTACAGCTAACTGATACAGATAGAAAATAGAATGTAAAGAGATTATTAAAAAATGAAATAAAAAATAACCACTGAAAGGTCTCAGTGGTTAGGAGCATTATCTACTCTTCCAGAAGACTCAGGTTCAACTCCCAGCACCCATGTGGTGGCTCACAGCCATCTGTAACTACAGTACCAAGGGATCTGACAGCCTCTGTGGACACTGTGTGTCCATGGTACACCTACATACATGCAAGCAAAACAACCATACAAATAAAATAAAAATCAATTGATGACATAAATTCAAAAAGTTAATTTAAGTACTCAAGGTCATTTGGAAAACAGTTGAGTCAAAAATCACATCTAATTCTTGGGCCTCAGACACTTGATTTTTCTAAGACACACTTTAGCAGGCCACCATGATGGGAATGTGGCAGGCAGTTTCACTATTCATCTGTGGCAACACTGTTTCCACAAGCAATTCTTCCAGCCAGAGCCTCACGGAGACTGTGATTCTTTGCTCCATTACATTGAGTTTACCAATGAGGAGACAAAAGATGGCTGTTGAATGTGAGAATGTTGGGAAATAACTCACAGCACTGCGTTTACAAATCTTTTGTCCTATCACATGTAAACTGTGTGGTACTGTGGAGCTGCTTCACCCAATGAGGCCTTGGTAATCACTTGACTAATTACATTTAGATTTCATGGAACTTAAAACTCACTTCCCCAGTCGGAGTAGAGGTCTTTACCACGCCTGGCCACCGTGTGGTCCCAGCAGATGCCACACAGGACTGCACCAATTTTTCCATCATTTCAGAAATTTCCTCTGGAAAGCATCCTTCTAGACAATATGCAAAATAGTTCCATCTTTTCAGTTGGATCTAGTTGGCCCATTTTCAGAGCTTCAGGATACTCCCACCATGCTGTGCTTCACTGGGTATCCCTTATGAAATGTGTTGCTCTGGAATCTGAACACATGCAACCCTGTAAGTCTGTTAGCAAAGATGGCTGGTGATGCTGAAGAAATGTATGCAGGTAGTCCTGAGCCTGGCCTCCTGGTCCAGCTGGAGCTCTCAGGATGAAAGAGCTGCTGTCTAGGTCCACAGCATCTGGAAGGAAGCAGGCTCAACAGTCATGCAGCTGTGCTTACCTCCAGCTCATTGCCAAGCTCAGAAGGGAACAAAAATCAATTCAAGTGAGAGATCACTGTGTTTACCAAGGAGGAAAACCCCAAACTTACAGCACTGAGAAGAGGGAGCTGATGATTCAGAAACACCCGCATTGAGAAAATTATGATGCGTGCTCCTGACCGGTTTGGGCTAAAGAGGTCCTTTCCATCCTCTTGGTTTTGTGTGTCTGTTTGTAACATAAAATAAGCACATTCCCATCTGCCAAATGCTGTAATGTAGACTGTCTAGAGCGATTGGTCTGCGATGGGCGCTTCCCACCTATGCCATCTCAGAGCTCCAGTCGGGGCCAGGTGATCAGACAATGTTCAATTCTGTGCCTTACATAGAATTCGGACATTAGACAAGGTTAGAACACCTGCAGAAAGAGTTACAAAAATAAGAGTCTACACATCAAAATATGTAGGTGCTCAAGTCTTGAGAATGGACTCATCAACCCAAAATTCAGATTCCTAGCCTTAGGAAAATAACTAAACCTTGAAGGATTAGTGTTTAAGGTGCTAGAGTTGCAACAGCACCTCTTAAAATGCATGAAATATAAAAATGAATGCATGTCTGGGGGTGCAGTGTCGGAAAGTCTCTCTCCCAAATGAAAGAGACCCCCTGTTTCTTTTCATTGGGTAGCTTGGTTCATACTTTAATTTTTACAGTCCAGACACCCTGCAAAGTTAAGTTCAAGCCTACCTTTGTTCTTTACAAAAGGAGTTTGTTTTAAAAGAAAAAAAAATGGTTAATAAAAAATAGAGTTTTTCTAACCTTTTCTGAACAGTAGATTATTTTGAGAGAGAGAGAGAGAGAGGGAGAGAGAGGTAATGACTTATTCAACAGGTATTTTGAGCCACATGAGTTTCCAAACTTAAATAAAACTAGCAACACTAAGGGTATTATTATATGTAATATAAAGACTATCTTAAAATTAAACAAACAAAGGTTAAAAATATCTTTCCAAAAAACTAGACATTTTCCCTCGCTAATCAATGTATTTGAGGCATGAAAACAATGACCGAGAGTTTTCCTAGGCATCTGTCTACCATTCGATGTTTCATCAACTCGAAGCACATTGATAGCTGATGATTGCTAGTGTTTTCTGGAGTTATTTACTCATTTATTTATCCTGAGGAATGCATTTCGCATTAAGGTATATTATCCACCTGAAAGGTGTGCTTTAATTCATCACAAGGCCATCAGTCACAATATAGGAAGGAATGCAGGATGGCACCAGATGTAAACAGATACAACTACAATGGGGTAGGTTCCTGTTTTCAGGGGAAGGTAAGCTGATAGCGTTGAACACACAGAGCGCTCACCGTAGTTCAAAGCGTGGTGAGACACAGGCCTGTACAAAGATACAAAACGAAACAGTGCCTCCCAGCAGGCAAGTTCAGAGCTTAGCAGAGGATGGGGCTTAGAAACTGCATCACTGGAGCTGAACCTGGCTCAGTAAGAGTTCTTCACAAGGCAGAAAGTGAGACAGGGAGTCCGGGCCACACGGAGGTCAGGGTAGGCAGAAATTAATCGTGAAACTCAGCACACGGCATGTGGGAGAGGTAGGAGAAGAGGAAGCAGGAGCGGTCTGGGAAGCACAGAATAACTTCAAGGATTTGACCCCGATCATCAGATGTTTCCTTCATCAGTTACCAAAGGTTTCCAAATGGTGGATTCACAGGATCATACCTGCATTGGGAGGTTCATTGCCAGCCCATGAAGGATCCTGTAGATGAAACCTTCCTGTGGTGTCCCAGTCATAAGGAGGTCCAAGGGAAAAGCTTTTGCTTTTTCCTAGTGCCTTCCCATCTCGCGGTCGAGTTTATCCGCCTCGTTCATGAACTCATTGACTTTATTACTACTGCTGCTTTCCTTGGCTGCCATTAGAAATGGCTTTTTCAGCCTTCCAACGTGAGTCCTCCAGCCTCTAGAACTGGTTTGGGTCTGCTGAGTCATCCAGCTTCATGGACCAGAGAGCTACCAGATTCTCAGCCTCTCTGGTGTGAGTCAGCGCACTATCCAGACTGTGTCGTATGGCCATCTAATAAACCCTCTTTTAACATATATTCATTCTATCAGTCACTCCACTAGAGAACCCTGACTAATACAGATGGATACAGTTAGAATCACGGATCTTTTAGTGGAGTGGTTTGCTGTACATGACTAATGTGAGACAAGAAAGGCATGGGGCAGATATGTACTACCTGACCAACACACCACCCCGGAAATGGCTTTCAGCAAGGCCAGCCTGGTGTTTCTGGCCTTGATGAATGAGAGGGAGATGACCTACGAAAGCAACTCAATTTTTCTTCTGTTGGACTTTTGCTCGAAATGTTATTTACCCTTCGATGTACTTAGATCTCCCAGGGATACAGGGAATCTCCCTTAATATATTGTCTGTCATACTGGCATTTATCTGTCGCCAGGTCCTAATAGAGTTTTCTCTAATAGCTGTTGTTCATTCATTCACTTACGTCCTAAATGAATACTTACTGTGTGCCTCGTTCACATGTCATTCATGAAGAAGATACACAAAGCAAAAACAATGGTGAGGGAAATGTTTTCAGTATTCATGGGAAGCCATTTCTATGCGGTAGATCAGGAAAGTATTTTAGAGCTAGTACTGGTATTTCTAGTACTGGGAAGGATATGGATAAGATGGGTTGAATGATAAGATAAAAAGGTAGGTAGGCCAAGAGGGATTGAGAAAGAAAGTGGAGGCCAGCTTCCAAGCTGGATCGTACATAAAGGGACATTGGAAAAGCTGAGATAGTTGGGTTTCCAAGCACATTCAATATATGCCTTAATTTTGAGGGTTTTAACTAAGGCCTGACATGCTTAAAATATCATCAAAAAGTAAAACAGCCGTCATATGTTTTTACACATTCTAGAAGGTTTGTCTTTTTATTAAGCATTTTGACGCTATTATAACTAAAAGGAATGTTTTCCTCTTATTTGAATAATTAATTAGCATATGGGGACTAGTACGTTTGGGGTGCCATCAATCCCAGATTCCATCCCAGCCTCAGAAGCATCACCAAGCTATTCCAGATAAGAAGCAAATGAGACTATCACACCAAGAAATTAACTAAAGTCTCTATTGCACCCATGAAATGGCCACATTTTATTTAACAAAGAAAACTTTCCCAGTTCTCACTATTAATTTGTTTCCAACCATCCAGAACACATAAAGTCTCCTTTTTAATTTAAAGGAAGTAAATAAAAAAAGTATCTGGTTTGGGAGCCAAGCCCTAGAAATTCATAAATGATCCTGTCTAAAATTTGTTATGGCTAAACAATAAATCCCTGGAAAATGATGCTTATATTCGTAATAGAAATGTCAGCAGAGCCTTAAATACAGCAGCTCAACCTGTTCCCATTACCACACAGCAAAGTCACATTTGTAATTGAATTTTTCCTTGCCCTTCCTACCGTGTGTGCCGAGCTCAGAACCTTGCAACAGCAGTTCTTAAATTTTAAAACTCTATTTTTATCTAACCAGATTAATCTGAGAATCAGTTACGTCCATTACTGCCACTTATATTTTTTGCATGACTATCATTCCCTTCAAAGATTTATGTTAGTAAATAGTGGATTTCAGTAGTGGTGAGACTTATTCTCAGAACCCTTACTTCAATGATGAAAGATAAAGGCATTTCCAAGTCACATTCTTATTGCTTGTACAGGACTGGACGTCTGATTGTAGGACACTGATGGACATTTTACAGTGGCTATGGAAACTTGTGCCAACATTATTTATCAAAGTGATGGGATGGTAAACATGGTCTCTATTATACTATAAAAGAGCCACAGAGAGTAAGCAAGCCAATACACACACTTAATGACCTTAGCATCCAGTATTCCCAATCCAGTTCCCTGTGTCTTGTCAGAGATATGTGGAAACAGCAGAATGGTTTGTCTATGCATACCACAAAGATGGATACAATGGTATGGAGTCAACGTTTCAAAACCTAATTTCCAAGTGGCTTTTGGAGATTTTACCAGATGTACAACAGAGGTATATTTAACCCTTGAGCTGGCAGTCCATGGCAGAAACACTGCCAGCCATAAAAAATAATAATCAGAGGCCCATGAACCCCTCTTTTTAAATGGTTACATTCAAACCCAGACACCTGTAGTTTTACTAGTTGCTAAAATGGCTTGTAATCACACATGCATGAGACAGATGTTAGCCAGAGCTGTAGTAACTGGTTTCCATTATACAAACACAGGTGAACAGTGAGCAGAAGAAAGGATGGAGAACTGAAATCTGTACATATTAAAATCCAGCATCAGAGATGTACATAAACCCTGGAAAGCATTTCTTATTAAATATATATTAGCCTGTCTCTCTTCTGATTTTAAGTCATGGATATTTACATCTCCCAGCATGATCTGCTTACATTTGGACAAGATGATAGTGACTAATTCCATCCCCAAAGACATGTATTCTTCAAAATACTAGTCTTCCTGAGTAAGTGGCAGTGCCTTGTAGAAAGCTTTTGCTAGACTTGAATATATATAAGGATTTTGTAGACTTACCATTTTGTTTTTTCAAGTAAAACAACAAAGTTTAAGAATCTTATAAAAACAATCAACATTAAAATATGTTTCCAGAAGTTCGGTCTCTCAACAAAACCGGAGCCTTATTTCTAGCATCCTGCAGCTGAGTTGTTATAAAATTTACAGTGCAGTGTGTCGTTTCACTGGGGACTGAGTCACATAGCCCAGGATGCACTTCATTGAGGAAGTCACATGAACTATTGCACAGTACATTTTTGTGAATGTTTGGTTTGCTTGGCTGAACTTCAGGGGATTGGATTTTAATTCAAACATTCCAAAATTCTGGTTTACAACATCTGGGATGTGGAGAGCGGTTCTCTCATTCTGCAATTCCTTAGGAAGGAAAAATGAGATGCAGACTTTCCTCACAGACAAGAACTGTCTTTCCAGAGACCTACATCACACCTGGGATGGGACCTCTGAGCCAATGTTTCCTTTCAGAGGCTTTAGCAAAGGGAGTGTGAACAGAATGAATGATCTGAAGCAAACAGGCATCTATGTGAAAATCTAGCTGAATTGAGAAGGAAAACAGGGTATGTGTCCATGCTCCCATAATTCATCAGGAAAACTCATTCCAAGTCATTCCCAGGGATGATCTACACCCCCAGAGGACCTTATCATTCCACATTTCTCTTTCCATTTTAAAAACAGACTTTAAAAAAAATTGCAAGTTGTTTTTGGAATGAACTGCAGCCTCGTGCAGTTTGTGAATGAAAGACGTTGTAACCTGAACGTTCACATAGTGTATTTTAAAGGGCCACGAGACTGTTCATTCTGCAGTCTCAACCTTTCTCAGGACTCAAACAAGTCCTCGGGGACAGAGCTGCCTTGAAGATGAGGGAGGTGTAGTACAGAAAACACTGGCCAAGTCTAGAAACTGAGACCAGAAAACAGCAAATGGAACCAACGTGGCGAAGCTGTTTAGACATATTGCAAAGTCATTTTGGATATTCCCACAATATCCGTTAAATATTCATGTATATTCTGACAACTATGCCCCTGCTCCAAAGCTTGAAATTATTGGGTCTTTAAGTTATTCTCGGAGTATAAACCGAGCACTCCTAGAAGCATATTAATTCTTTCCAACTAATGGCATAACATTTACTTCACGGGTGTTCTGAGCTCAACTGGGGAACCAGCAGCACAGAATTCACACTGCACATATCTTAAAGGATGTGTATGTGTCTGGTCCATGACACAACACCGGGTGGTAGTTTTGAATCTGCATATGCATTGGAATGACTGATAGAGCTTTATTACAATGCATGTATCTGAGTGCTGCACCTAGATTTTGATTCAGTTGACCCAAGGCCCCTACATCTGTATATGTTCTAAAACATAAATCCACAGACAATTTTAATGTGTTGTCAAGGTTAAAACTCAAGCCAAAATAGAGTGTTTTCATTGAAAACCTCCTCATGCCATGAACTCTAGCCGAGTTCAAACTTACAGACCAAGGCAAATGCAGGGTTGTTAATCTTACTGTAGCTGGGTAGTCTTGTGAGTTACAGATGTGCAGGGGAGAACATGGGTAGTCCATGTAGAGATAGCTCCTGAGAGTTGTCTATGCCAATGGTTCTTTTCCTGGAAGGAAGATAAGACTGTGCCCACCAGCAGTAATCATGGCTGTGATGGTGGCAGATGCTCAGCCATGTTCCTGGGAGGGTTTCCCTTTTTAATATTGTGGATATCACTTTCAATATCCCTCTCAATGACTGATAGATGGACCTGAACAAAGTCAATGAACTTGGACAGCTCCAGAATTGACAGAACTATTGACAAGTATTTGGTTTCATTTTTCCCACTAACAAAACCAAGGTCATGCAAAGGATAGATAGATAGATAGATAGATAGATAGATAGATAGATAGATAGATAGATAGATGATAGATAGATAGATGAATCAGCTTAAATCCACTTCAAATCAATGTCAAAGGTCAGAAGAAACCCCTAAGTACCTATCTTGCTTCATAAGTAGACATTTAATATATCCTCATAAAATGTCTCATGAGTAAGGGAGAGGCTCTGAAATGCTGTCAGACAATCTAGAAGTTTGAGACAGGAGACTGTCATCTATAAGATTCACCCTCCAGAACTACTCAACTGAGTTAAAAGATCAAATAAACAAAAAGAAAACCAAAAAGGAACTTAGGTTCTTAAGTAAGTTTATGATTTTGTTCTAAGCAACATTCTCAGCCACATGCATCCTCAGGCCATGGTTGGACAAGCCTACAAGTCAGTCCTGGTCTCATGGGGAATTGTGCTTTCAATTCGTATTATTAATATTAAGAAATCCATAAGCATTTGTCTTATATTCTAAACTTTTGAGGAAGAGACCTTTCCCACCTCCATAGCAGGAAAAAGAAAGAAAGGAAAAAAGGGACGGAGGGAGGGAGGGAGGGAGGGAGGGAGGGAGGGAGGGAGGGAGAAAGGAAGGAAGGAAGGAAGGAAGGAAGGAAGGAAGAAAGGAAGAAAGGAAGGAAGGAAGAGGGGGGAAAAAGAAAGAAATCCAGTTTATATCTATGCCAGGAATCACAGATTTCACACAGCCAAGTAAGCCTCCAGCCAGTCCTTCCAGATCTGGAAAGACAAATGTCCTCATCATGTCCTGACATGTTTTGTATCTTTCATTCTTTAAAGATTCTGATAATTAAACAAACAAACAAAAGTCACTTTTGAAATAACCTCAGTGAACTCGGTCATGCCTTCTTCACACATTTTTTTTTTTTTTGTAGGAGGGCAAGAACGCAGAGAATGTATCTTGAAAATCGAAGCTTCCAACTCCAAATATTGTTTTCATTAAAAGATAGAATGGAAAATTTGTGCTCTTAATTTATACATTGATTTTTATTAATACAAAATTGTTGCATCCAAATTAGATTATCTTGAAAGTCTTTTGCTTGCATAATGATAACATTTCAGCAACTGCAATCTAAAAGTATTGAGCTCTTGTTAAATTTGAAGGTAAAGGCCGCTGTGTGGCCATCTATCTAGCTCTTCGTAGAAATACACTCATTTCTTGCATTGATGGTATCTCAGTCTTTCCGGGGAACATGATCTTGCTAAAGCACCTGATCTTCCAGGTGTTATGATGAAGTTTGTCTTCTATAAATTATATAAATGTGAAGAAAAAGAAATGAAAGAAAAATGCTCCCTACTAACCATCACTTTATCATTGAACATGATGTCTGGGCTTTGTGCACAAGCCAGCCTACACATAACTGCTTTTCTGTTATTGTCGCACCAAGAACTCATGTTTAAAACAATTTCCATAATGACCTAAGACTATTAGGGCTTCCTGTTTTTTAGCCATCACTGTTAATGAAGTGTTGTAACACAGAGCAGTCCAGCAGTCCTGCCTGTTCCTCCTTGTGTGACCAGCCCAGGTCCTGCAGCCTCAACCAGCCCCCATCCCTTATGTCCCTTCCAGAGACTCACCTACTGGCCAAAGTTTATTCCCAAGCTATTAATGCAACACTGGAGAGCTGTCTAGGTCATTCCCCATGATCCAAAAAGTCAGAAGAAGAGCTGGTTCCCAGAGAAGCAGCTTGGTCTTAAGTCTAGTCTCCCATTTATTGTTGAATGGTGTATAGAAGACCCATGGTGTCATTTTTTTTTTTGCAACTCTTATTCCCCTCAATAGTTTGAAATAACTGCTCCACAGATGATTTTCTTTCCTCAGAATCTGTGGAGGGAAAAATTCAAGGTTTTAAAAGAAAAAAAAAATAGTCACAGACAAAAGCAGATAAAGACTTAGAGATATAGTACCAACCTTATAAGTCATTTTCTAAGATAAAAAAAAGTACTGTGGAAAAGGCCATCACACTGCCCCCATCCAGCATAGCTTCTCACACTTGATCCTTTCTCCCATATCTCAGAGAAGTAAACAGCTGTAAAGTTCATAACCACTTCTGTGGTCTTTCGATTCTTCTCCCAGTAGATGCCTGCTCAAGAGGGCTTAATTACTTAAAAAAAAAAAAAAAAAAAAAAAAAAAACTGGGGAGGGGAATATTTTTTCCTTTTTAATACCAAAAAAAAAGGTTCTTTGAACAAGTAAACAGGTCAGTGTTGAAAAATTATTTTTTTCTTTAGAAATCTTTATTAAACTTATAGTGACTTGATAATTTACAAACACATTGACATGCTTTTAATTTGAAGGCTTCTCCTTGACTTTCATATGTGACTTGATTGAATACAGGCAAGCTAGAGGGGATTTATCATTTAGGAAGTCTTTCTCAATGAGCCGAAAGTCCACTTACTCCACAGTGAATTCTGCTGCAGAATATATTAAAGAATTTTAGGCTCTGAAACAAGGATGTTCTTGGAATTATCTTTTCCGGTGAAAGCCTGTCCAAAAATTGTGTCATGTTTTAATCAAAAAGCATTTAGATAAACGACATAAGGTAAACGTCTTGGTAGCAGCCAAAACATTATCTTAGTTCTTGATTTACGAAATATTAATGTCATTTTTGTGGCAGGAAACTCTTTTTTTTTTTTCCTTTAAGCATCTCTTTAGAGAAAGAATGTCAGAAAACAGAAAACGTTAACCACGCTGTAAGTATTTTTAAAGGAGAATACCAGCCATGTTTTGGGATTTTGGTTTCTTCAATAAATCAGGCCACAGCCTAGCTTGATGACTCACACATGTAATCCCAATATTTAGGAGGCTGAGGCAGGAGGATTGCTAGGAGGTCAATGCCAGCCTTGGCTATGTAATGAGTAAGTCTTGTAGTGGGTAGCCATTCCAGCTTGGATCTGGAAGTTCCAACCCCCATTGAGACTCTGGCAACTGTCACGCCTACGAGACGGGGCCAGGGGAGGCGCCGGGGGACCCGAGAGCTGGATGGGCGAGCACCCTCGTAGGCGTGACAGTTGCCAGAGTCTCAATGGGTGTTGGAACTTCCAGATCCAAGCTGGAATGGCTACCCACTACAAAGTCTCTGTTTAAAAAGATAATAAGTAAAAACAAAATATAAGTCTGACCAAGATGAAGAAGGAGATTGTTAAGGCTTGGGGATCCACAGAGCAGACTACCACCATTCTCTGACATTCCTTCTTCTGTGGCATTAACTCCAAGTTTACGAAGAACACTAAAGGAAAGAAGAGAGGAAGAAAGGAGTTAGATGTCTGGAAGAAGGGTCTTCAGGGAGTAGTAATGACATCATCACAGACACCTGTGCTTAGTAAACCTCATTTTATTTTAATGTGGCTGTTTCAACTGGAGGCAGAGGACAGGTGTAACCATCGGAGGAGGGTCGGTCAGGGGATAAGGACTTAGTAGGGGGTTATGGTGTTCACTTCTACCATTTCTCTCATGGGAAGAGAGTAGAGGAAGCTAGTGGATTACCTAGAAGGACTTTTACCAAGAATAGATTCCTATGGATTGCTGATATTTACAAGCAAAGTGAACTTGTTTTAAAAACACTTCCTAGGAGACGAAGAAAGACACAAACAAGATATTTCCCGGCTACTTTCCAATTTTTTAAAAAAATTGCTTCCCACCCCACTCCCACCCCACAGTATCATGGCCAGCCTGTATCCCTTTGGCTCAAAGGAGAAATAACCAGATACAGTGTCCCCATCCCACTTGGAAATGCACTCAGAAGGGACAGCCATCTTTTACAGTTAAACTGAAAGGTGGCTCCCCAGAATTCTCATGACCTGCTAGCATCAAGTATATGGCAGATCACGGCAAGAGCCTGGGACCAAACTATCAAGATTATATTTTTATTGTGATATTCCTCACCCCGACTTCCATTCCTGATACCAGCCCACTGAAACTCAGTAATAATTTTTGAGTCTTAAACATACACACACAGTTGAACAACAACAACAAAAGTGTGTGTGTGTGTGTGTGTGTGTGTGTGTGTGTGTGTGTGTGTGTGTTGTGTTACTTAGGTCATATGTGTAAATAGGTATATGTCTCCATATCCACAGCATGTGGATATAAAAGTGCTTGGATGTTGCATACATTTCACTGAAACAGTAATGCCCCTGGCACAGGACATTTCCTAGGGTTTGCAAACTGGCTAATAGCAAATGATGGGCTGTGCATCATTAATTCCAGGATATTGTTGTTCTCCACAACAGTCCCTTCCCTAGGAGTTTCACAGCCATGATAAACAAAAACGTAAAACACAAGTTCTCCAAGCCCAGTGGGCATAAATTCATTTTGTGGGAGTTACAATTTCAGTTGTGGTCTGTCCACTCTCTGCATGGCTTTCCCCAAAGAAACAGCATGGATTCCCTCTCTGGAGATGAATCAATTTGTACTTATTCATACTACATATTTATTTAAATGTATACGAATCATCCTAATCCACAAGGCCTTACATGCAAAGAAGAAGAAGAAGAAGAAGAAGAAGAAGAAGAAGAAGAAGAAGAAGAAGAAGAAGAAGAAGAGGAAGAAGAGGAAGAAAAGGAAAAATTCCTCTTCTTGGGTTTCTTCCTCATTTTCCAAAAGCAAAGAAGTGTCTCATGAATGGAAAAATGGATATCCCCATGCTGTAGGTTTTTGGGTTTTGGTTTGTTTGGATTTTTTTTTTAATTGCTATATAGGCAGAACAGGTGCTGAAATGTGAAACCCTTTGGAGGAATTTTCTAGGGTCGAACAAACCAGTGCTCACATTAACCTGCAAGTGAAGCTGGCTTTGTGCAGAGAGTCTGCAAAGTGGTGGCTATAGACTGATATTCGTAGATGATGATTTCAGAAAAAAAAAGACAAAAAAAAAAAGAGTATACTGTCACTTTAAGAAAAAATAAACTAAAATATGAACTACAAAAAACCCTGCCATTTCCAGCCTGGGCTTGATTAATGATTTTTCTATCTAATAAAAGGTTCACAAACCATCTGTTTTTCTCCCTAATGCCTTGCCCAAAGGTTTTTCGTTCCTATTTCAGGCTCGGGGCCAACTGACATTCCACTTTTTTTTTTCCCAGCCTTGTAAACAAACCCCTTCTCCCTTTTTAATCTTCCAGCGCTGTTTCCTACCCATCGTTATGCATATTCATTGCGAGTAAACATTTTTAGTGTCTACACTTAATCTCTTCCACTGGCAATTACGGCTCTACGCTGTTTTGTGATGCAGGAGGGCCAGCGCCTTCCGTTCTAATAACAGCTGGGCCGCAGATGGAGCCTGCAGTCATTGTAGAAAATAAAAATTTACAAGATGCCGGTGGAATTTATTTCAGCTTTATGGAGTCACAGGAGGGACCTTTCTGTATCCGCCTTCAGTGAAATCTGCAGGCACAAGGCAAGCTTTTGACATTTAATCAAAGGGGGGTTCAGGTAGGGTCTGAAGCGACGCAGGGAAGAAAGCAGGTGGGTCGTATTAGGCAGTGCCATGGTTAATTTATTTAGAAGTGATTGGCTTAGATGTACGCAGCCAATATTTGACATCATGTATATATCTTGTTTAGCACTCTGCCTCTAAATTGTTACCACTGGAGAGACAGTGAGCTGTCACGGCGGACCCAACCAGGTGTTTGGTAGGGCTGCTACTTAGAGGTGCTGGTGGCGATGGCGCTGAACTCGCCAGAGACAAGTGTTTTAGAACTTCATCCCTTTTCGCCCGGCCGCCTTGCTCGGCACCGCTGTGGGCGCTGCCTTCAGCAGGACCTTGGAGCGTGCGAACGAGCTTTGGAATAACGGGGCTGCAGCCTTTAATTTAACAATGTGGTTTAACTGGAATTTTTCTGTTATATGACTCGAGTACGCGAAAATGGATTCATGTGAAAGGCTTACATTCCTGATGCGTGCTGTAACCCTGATCCAGGGTAGGATTAGAATGGTGTCGTGGCATATTGAGCAGCCCACGTGCGGTGGGTAAGACCTAACTACCACCACCAAAATGAAAAATAAATTGCCGCACGCACACCCTGTAAAACTGCAACTCAATTCAAACTCCAAAGGCTGTTGCTGGAAGTTCGCCCTGGGGCTCTTAGACCTGAGACACTAGGCCTCACCCCTGCCCCATCCTCAACAACTGTTTCCCCAAAAGGAACCAAAAAAAAAAAAAAAAAAAAAACCCACGAAAGGATATTCCACATTTAATTCGATAAGTGAGCATGGGCTTGTGGATCAGGTGAGAGCCATGTCAAAGGTACTTGTATTTTTACATTGGACCCTTCTATGCCACACACCTTCAGCTGGTTGCCTAGCAACCAGGAGAGACCCACTGAGCATGCTCACTGAGAGCCCTAATTGCTCTCAGAATTTACTTTTTGTTTTGTTTTTGTTTTGTTTTTTGTATGTCTGTTTTTTAACCCTGTTAGCCAAAAGGATTTTTTTTTTTGGGGGGGGGGGAGGCACAAGTAAGGTCTACATAAATTTGAAAGACAAAAGAATATATTTTGATACCAAAAGAAGTCAATAAATGCCAATGTCAGGCATCCATGTGGAGGGCATAAAAGCATCAAAATTGAGTGAAAGGCATAAAAACATCAAAATTGAGTAGACTGACATTAAATAAAGTTTAATTCTCCATTTATTCAGACTTTCATAGACTCATTTCTTTTATTCCCTTATCTTTTTTGATTGTTGGCTTTTTTTTTATTGGTTTTTTGTTTTGTTTTGTTTCTGAGTCGTCCAGGAGAAGGGAAATCGAATTTTAGGTCACGTGGTTAAGAATATTAGTAAGCTTTGCTACAGAATTTAAAATATTTATACAAAACAAAAGCCACCTTTCACTTCCAAGCTCTCCCTTCTGCCTTCCTCTCCTTTTCCTTGTATTGTCTTTATGACTCCACATGAAAAGCTAAGATTCGGCTCCCTCCATCTTCTCACAATCAGCAAGGAATAATTTTGGACGTCTCAGAGAAAAACGCTGGGTTTTTTTTTGTTTTTGTTTTTTTCCAAATTTGAACACAAAAGACACATTTTATGTTAGTTTACTAATCTATCTATTTACTGGGATATCATATGTGTGTTCTCTTACGGTGTCTAGAATTGTATATATAATAAAAAAATTTTAGAACATTAGCTATTGAACTAGTTTTGTGACTAAACAGAATGCCTTTTAGATTCAATTTTATGCTAAATTTCCAACTACATTTCCAGGATATCTCTCTCTCTCTCTCTCTCTCTCTCTCTCTCTCTCTCTCTCTCTCTGTTTCTCCATTTCAAAATTTAACTTTTTCTTTTTAACCATATTTATTCCATCCTCGTCTTTGCACGCATATTCTAATTTTTCTCTACTTCCATGAACTCATTGTATGCCCTTTGAGTCTATGGAACCAAGTGTGAATTATCTGTTTGTACCTGAACTGCTTTGTCAAAAATACTCTCAATGTAAAGCTGTCCTTTTCACCTTTGGGAGCCCAGTGGATATCAGCAGGGAATATAGGCTCCTGAGGTGGGCGCCATGTGTCTAAACCTTAGCAGTACCATTCCCACCTCACCCTTCCAACCATAACTTACTTTTTCCTTCAGTAGCCAAGGCACCCTGGGCAGGAAGCATGCTAGCTAGCATCACTACTTACAGCAATGGCAGAGGGCAGCTGGACCGAAATGCACTAGCACTGATTGTCTAAGTGTGTGTGTGTGTGTGTGTGTGTGTGTGTGTGTGTGTGTGTGTTTTACTGAAATACAATACTAATACTCCTTGCTTATGCACAAGGCAGTAATTTTGCCATTCCCGCGGAGACAACAGTAGAGGGAGCAAACTTTAGCCGAAGAACCTTATTACCTGATGCCCTAGCATTGGTGAGAATTCTGGAGCCATCCTGGATAAGAAATTAATAAAATCAAATATTTCATTTCATTACGATTAACCTTATTATGCACAGAAGCAGGTCAACCAGCCCGGGTAATGAAGAACTAAGCAAGGGTAATTGGCGCAGTCAGGAGAGCCGGGAGGGGTTGAGAATCCAACGGAATAGCTGCTAAAATGGCACTTGCTTCCTTTCTCTTCCATTCCAAAAGAACTACTAACAAAAAGAAAATCTAAGTACATACACATATATACACAATATGTGTGTGTTTTTAGTTCCATGGCTGGCAGTACTCAGCTTCCCTTTATATAGCCTCACATATGTTCTTTAATATGTGAAATATATGTTCCTTAGAGAAATCTCTCTCTAGTTTCATTCATGCTGACAACTCTTTTTTTTCCTCTCTTCTCTCTTCCTGTCTTCTGTCACATTAATCCCTCTCTCACACACTCACACATGAAGAGACACATACATATTCACATATGCAGACACGTGGACTCTGCAATAACATGAGTCCTTGTTGCCACGACCTACAGTGTTTTAAAAAGTAAAATACCTTTTGATTTCTGTTTTCTCCTAAACCTAACAGGCTGCTGGCCTAAAGTGACTATTAGACAAGCCCTGCTCACTGAGGCAGGCTCACCGCAGGTCTACCTAAAACTCAGCATTGAAATCCAATACAAACATTTAGTGGTAGAGAGCGACCAGAGGGCTCTTATGAACAGAAAAAAATGGAGAAGCAATTGTGTGGCAGTTTGCTCTCTCCCATCAGAGTTAAGATGAGAATCCATCATTTCCTCTCGTATGGTTATTTTGTTACTTTGGTGCATCAGTGATATCTGGGCCCATGTCATTTTCAAGTTTTCTCAACCTTAATCTCGAGACATCCTGTAAAGTGTGGCAAGTTAGAACTCCATTCCAGCAAACATATCTTTACATTTCCACGCAGTTAATTCGATTCATTCATCTGAATTATGCATCTTCACTTAAAGGTATAGATTTTTTTCACTCTCTGTTTCCTTCTTTTCTCTCTTGCTTCCTCCTCACTGATTCGTCGGCTGTATTTCAAGTATCTATTTATGCTCTGCACTCTCTAAGGAAAATCCGTTGATTCCAGGTTTTTTTTTTTTTTAATTTCTATAATGCACCCATCCTCCCTTCTATAAGAAATTTAGTGTTTGGAATTTTGATGCATCAAAAATAGTAAGTTAAATTGGTATTTAGAAGCCAAAGGCCTAAGGAAAAGTTATTAGAGTGTAACAGACAATATGATCATCTTTCACTACAAAAGAGCTACTTTCTTTTGCAGTTGTATACAAAATGACAGAAATGTTGCGAATTACATCAAGTGGTCACATTTCTAAGTATGTATATTTTTCCGATTGTGTGAAAGCAAATTAAAAATTAAATATATTCAACACAGCAAAGGACATTTGCAGAACTCCTCAGTAAAGGGCATTTTGAACCTTTCCTAGGGCTGAAGAACCCTTATTCACAGAAACCAAAGAAACTCCAAAATTTGGCAAATGCTCCTTTTATTAAAAAAGAGAGGCATGTATGCGTGCCTAGCCGTTTATTACAATTTAAGCTCCATTAGGATATGGTGTGTATGTAATAAATGTGATCCTACATTTATCAGATACAAAGAGAGAAGAATCTTCTACTGGCTTGATTGATGGCACATATTTTTCAAAGATTTGGGTAAAAATTGTTTATATTTTTCTCCTATAAAACAAATATCCATATGCAAATTTCATTAAGATAGACAAAGGAGTGTCTAAATTGGGAAAGATAGAGTCGGGTTTTTTTTAATTATTATCAGTTTGAATGTAATAGAAATGGCTACAAGATGGAGTTGTGGTAGTTTTTAGTAGAAAAATTACATGAAATATTTTAATAATGCATACCTAACGTTTATTTCCTTATTAGTAATTGTTAGGAAACTGGCATGCTTTGCCAGCCTATCTGACTGCACCTGTTACTACATATTTCCAGGAGACGCACACACCAATTTTGTCTGAGTGCGCTGGGTGTATTTTCCATTGTTTTGATTGTACAGTGAGGGCACAGGCCGTCTGCATTCAAATAAGAAGGCACATTTTATTCAAAGAGGAAAGTGATGTCCTTGGAACTTCAGCCTTAATGAAACACTTTTAAAAGGACACACTGATTGGAATGGGAAGAGTTCCAAAGCGAGGAGCTTCCAAAGACAGGCGGGTGGCTGCGTAGTTGAGAAGAAAGGAAAATTGATTTGATCCGCGAACTAGAACTATAGTATTCCAGGCAACTTTTGAAAAATCTGTATGAAGTCATCAGAGACATACAGAGCAATTGTATGTAATAGAGCAACAGACTGCAAGAAAACAGCTATTCTGAAAGCCGAGTTAGGATGCATTCTAACTATTTTGTCTAGTTTTAAGAGTTTTCACTGTCAATTTGCTTAAATGAGTCATTGAAGTTCCCTTGACTGATTTTGGCGGAATTAACATTTCTAGCTGGTTGATTTGGGCATCCAGTGTCTTCGGACATCTGTAGTATAGAGCCACCCTTATGCTGAAGCCCAGCTCCAGCGCTACCCTTACCAAAATAGCACATTTCCGCTTATGCAGAACAGGCATTAGACTTTCCCAGCACAACTCATACTTTTTAAAAGGCGCGTCAGAATTTTAAAGTGCATTAAATACAGGGCATTGGCACATTAATACAGCTCTCTCTGAGGAAAGATGTCGCATAATTTCTGCTGCACCGTTGTTCAGACCTTCAGTAAAGTACTCAGAGGGGATAAAAAAAAAAGTTAAAAAAAATACACACGGTGGTGTCCTTGGGAACTAAGTAACTCTATGTTTACAGAAAACTGAGCCTGAGAGATACATTGTTGCGCAGACTTAGAGAGGAGTAGAAGGCCCCAGGGGACTGTTGTTTTGTTAACTTATTTTAAATATTGTGTTTTTCTGCAGCTGTCTACTATGTGGCAGGGACTACACAGGATAGTCTAATGTGTGGTAATTTATTTTTCTTTTTAGACAGTTTTTTCTTCTCCATCAAAACAGGATGTACAAGAAACTAATGGCTTTTTGTTTTCCGAGGACGATGGTGTTAGAAACCGGCTGGAAGTTACAGAAAGAGTGCACGTGGTGGATTAGCTTGCTCTTAGCTTCTCTCTGGTCAGCTTGGCTCTGACCTGCTCGTCTCCGGAAGCAGCCTAGGCATTGTTTATGCCAAACAAGATCAGGGCTACAGGCAGATGGACTATGAGCATTATGCTCAACACCCTGTTTGAAGTTCTACATATGATCATTATGTCTATTAAACGTTCAAAATGTACAAAATGGAATGTACACATGTCCATTTTGTGTACAAAAAGTACACAGTGGAATGGTATACAAAATTCAGCCCTAAATAGGACTGTTTCTCAAGACCGGGAAAGACTGAACTGAATGACTGTAAAACCATCAAGGGCAGCTGAAAGGACGTGTTAGGAGGTTATTACTCCCAGGCTCAGCATATTAAATTCTTCACAAAAGAAAACAGAGAAGAGAGAGAAAAAAATTTCTATGAAGGCCTAAGGATCATTGTAGACAAACACCTTGAGTTTAAGAAATACCTGCTTTGGGGCTGGAGAGATGGCTCAGCCGTTAAAGGCTAGGCTCACAACCAAAAATATAAGAAATACCTGCTTTGTCTGACCTCTCTTGTCTATTTACTAAGCCTGTGTCAGTCATACTTATTGTCAGATTGGAACAGGTAGAAAACAAAACAAGACGAAGAGGAGGAATTTCACCGTGGGCAACATTAATAGTGGTGTTGGCCTTCTGGCTGGTGACTCTGCTCCAACAGACCCAGCAGCTGAGCTTTCTGCCTGATTCAGCTGGGAGAGTTGCTGGAGTTCATAGCGGAAGTAATAGCTTTCACCTGTAGGCTTCCAACCACAGTCAGTTCACAAAGAGAACCCGGCAAAAGAGCCCAGTTGGATGCAAGTTAAGGTCTCCCTTTAAACCACAGGAGGTAACTTCATGCCTAGGACTGATGTCTTTAAAAAAAAAAAAAAAATGTGCCAGATACTTTCATGGGTTTCTTGCTCTAAAAGACTTTACAGACTACCACTTCTTGGGGCGTTCCTTTTTTGTTTTAATTCATTATCATTTGTCCACTATAACTGATCCAGATCTCCCCTACTTAAATAATAAACTACCCAGAACTGGACCCAATTGGAATAGTGTGAGAATAGGCGTGGTCACCATAAATATTTACTTGGCATTAATGGTTTTCAGTTCTGGATGGAGGAGGTGAAGAGAAAGAAAAAAAAATTCTGGGTAAAATTCAGGAATCAAAGATGCAAACTCTTCTACACTAGGAGAAATGGTATCACCTCTGTTCCCGAGGCACATAGCTAAGGCCACATGGAAAAGCTTTGCTTGTCATGAAAAGATGGCAATTGATAAATAAACAGACGGTATTGATTCCTCATGTGCTGCAGTGACGTGCAGAATTTGATCAATGAAATTACAGTGAGTGCTGCGGGCATTTTTAGTGTGTTCTGATGTCATGGACATAGTTTGGGAAATAAAACATTAGACTCAAACACTTACCACCAGCACTAGGTTCTCCTGAGCCCTGTGAGATGTCAAGGATGAAGGCTCCGTTTTCCTTCCCTCGGAAAATGAATGACGCATTTATCTCAGGGGACAGATTACAGATTTTATAATTTGAGTAGAACAACCTAGCATGGCTTCAGCCTCCCACATGGGTGTATGTTACTGTGGGGGGGAGTGAGAGGCAGGCCCCATTAATAATAGCAGTTGCATGCTTAATTTCATGTGCACTGCACTGAAAAATTACTTCTTACTATCTAGCTAAAATAAGATTCAGGAAGAGCTCGGGAAGTCAGGAGCAATTCCAGCTTACCTTCTCAGTGAGCGAGCTTCCTGCGATTTACATCATGTAACAGACAAAACAAAAGGCACTGATACTGTGTCCCCTTAGGGCACACTTGATGTGAGCAACTGGAGATCAAGGATCTGCGACCCACAAAAAAGTGTTGTCAAAACACCCCAATTCTTTTACATGCAAACAAGAGGAACACAGTCATTTTACAGAAACTTCTAACAGCAAAATATGCAACAGATTAAAGGGAAGGTCCAACCTGCCTGGAAAGGCTCAGGTGAGCTGAGCAATGAGTGGCACCTGGGACCTTCCATATGTAACCTCTGAAATGCTTTCATCCTTCTGATCATCCTAGGCCATTGCAGACACAGTACTTCATCCTCATCCTCACTGTGTTCAGAGCCCAATGGTGCTTCTGAGATGCTGGTCCCACCCTCCGGGTTTACAAATGTAAATCAATCTTAATTAGCCCCCTAAAAATGAAAGCCCCCTAAAAGTTGATTTTCTTCTAGGGAGACTAATTCATCTCAGAATTTTGAGGACTTGTCATGATTTTAGCACTACATGCTCTACCTTTTAGGAAAGCCATTGCTTCCAGATTACTGAGGACAGTTGATCATATCTGCTGGCTGCATTGCCCGTTATCTGAAGACCCTGAATCTCAAAGCCATATTGGCCTCCTCATTCACCAATGCAAACACCCCAGGGGCTCTGCCTGTCTTCTTTACCTTTTCATTTCTACTCCCACCAATTTGCCAGCCCCATTTTCTCTGGGAGCCCCTGCCTTCTCCTTTCTGGCCCCTCTCTCATTCCATCCCTGGTCTTCCCACAGGCCTTTGGAAATGACTTTTTGATCTTACTTAATCCTTGTCTGTAGGCGGATATATATATATGTGTGTGTGTGTGTGTGTATACATATATATATATACATATATATATGTATATATATTTAGTTTTCCTTGGTTACCATGAAAGGTAAATTAGATATGAAAATTTAGACTCACAGAAAAAAGATAGATTATTTAATTTTGCCAAATACAAATAGACTAGATATTGTAACTGCAATTCTTGCTTGATAACCATTCAAATATATGTAATTTTACTATGTTAAAGTTAAAACCTTCCTTTTTGATTAGACAGAAAAGGGGAAGTGCTGTGGGATGTCTTTCTGTATGCTGTGGATATGTGTTGCTATGATTGGTTAATAAAGAAGCTGCTCTGGCCTATGGTGAGTCAGGTTATAGCCAAGCAGGAAATCCAAGACAGACAGGAAGAAGAAAGGCAGAGGCGGGAGAGACGCCAGCCTGGGGCCCAAGGAACAACGTGCCAGCAGACTGGTAACACCATAGCCATGTGGAACAACATAGATGAATAGAAATGTGTTCATTTAAGATGATAAATGGTAGAGCTAGCTGGCCATTGGCCATACAGTTTATAATTAATATAAGCCTCTGAGTGGTTATTTTATAAGCAGCCGCAGGACCATCCAGCTGGGTGGGACCAGAGAAACTTCTGGCTACACTTACCATTCTGTAACTCAATGTGATAACACTTAGGCTGGATTGATTTGTTCAAAATACATCCCCAGTCAACACCCAAGGACCAGCTAACTGAATCAGGGAAGGTGACTTTTAAAAACACAAATTTCCCCAGACATTCCTCCTCAGCTTTCTTCCTTGGCTCAGTTCAACCTGGAAAGACACTCTGCTTATTATTTATCTCTTTAAATGGTGAGTACCTGTGTGGGGTCAGGACCAGGTCCAAGTGTACCTTATCTACAGTTCCTAAGACTTTGTTTAAAGCCACTTTGCTTCCAAGAGCTCAACTTTAAAATGGGAGTCTTCATCCACAGAGTTCTAGACGAGGTTAAGTCAGAAGATCCCTCAGAAGTTTGGTGATCAGTAGCTGACATCCTGTAGTTTTTATTCATTTATTAGCAGTCCTTTGAGACTTTTGTGCCCATTTGATTATATTTATTCCTCCTCCTCCTCCTCCAATTCTTCCCCAAGCCACCCCCCCCTCCACTACCCACCTAGTTTGGGGTCCTGTTTTGTGAAATCTATCAAGACCAATTTGTAGTGCCACATATTCTCGGAAGCGTGGTCTTCCACTAAAGCATGGTTGGCTTACTGGGAACTAAACTCTTAGAGAACACTGTCTCTCCCTCTACTGACGACTGCCAACAGCTCCAGGCTGTGGCTGAGATTTGCCTTCCAACACTCGTCTCCATGCTAGGATTCGGTCTGGCTTGGGCTTTCACAGGTCTTGAGCATGCTGTCACAGTCACTATGGATTCCTATGTGCAGCTGCCCTGCTGTGTCCAGAAGACACTGTTTCCTTGCAGTCATCTACCACCTCTAGCTCTTACACTCTTTCTGCCCCCTCTTCCGCAATGATTGGCACCTTGGGAGGAGGGATATGGTATATATGCTCCCTACAGGGCTGAGCGTTCTGCAATCCCTTAGCCTCTGCATTTCAGTCAATGGTGAGTCTCTGTGCTAATCGCCATCTTCTGCCAATAGGAACTTTTCAGATGAAGGTTGACAGATGCATTGATCTGTGGGTATAATGGTCAGCCATTAGGAGTCAGTTTAGTACCATGTCCATTTAGCAAGTTAAATACTAGAAGGTTCTCCCCTGAAGTATTTTGTTTGTTTGTTTGTTTTGTTTTTCCAGATGGGGTTTCTCTGTGTAGCTTTGGCACCTTTCCTGGATCTCTGTAGACCAGGCTGGCCTTGAACTCACAGTGATCCACCTGTCTCTGCCTCCCGAGTGCTGGGATTAAAGGCATGCACCACTACCGGAAGTATTTTTTTTTTAATGCTGCCACACATTGTAAATGAACAGCAAGTCATTCTACACAAAGAGAGGAAACCAAATCCCCAACAGGAAGGGGCTCTCAATTTCCTGATCTCCAAATAACACTTCTCTATTGAAACCAACTCCCATGTCCACCTCAACCTAGAGAATATTTGGCAGCTACGTGAGATATTACATTTCTTATTGTAATGACTAAGATGGGGCATCTGGTGGTAGAGGCCAGGGTGCAGTTCTTATCTTACAGTGCATAGGACAATTATCCCAACATCCAAATATCTGGCCTGAAATAGCAATGGCACCAAAATTAAGATGCTGTTCTCTGAAATGAGGTGGTTGCTCCAGGTGAGGAGACCAGGTGAGCCTTCTATCTGGTCCAGGTGAGGAGACCAGGTGAGCCTTCTATCTGGTCCAGGTGAGGAGACCAGGTGAGCCTTCTAGCTGGCCCAGGTGAGGAGACCAGGTGAGCCTTCTATCTGGTCCCAGTGAGGAGACCAGGTGAGCCTTCTATCTGGTCCAGGTAAGGAGACCAGGTGAGCCTTCTAGCTGGTCCAGGTGAGGAGACCAGGTAAGCCTTCTAGCTAGTCCAGGTGAGGAGACCAGGTGAGCCTTCTAGCTGATCCAGGTGAGGAGACCAGGTGAGATGAACCTTCTTGTTCCTCTCAGCAGAAAACCTTCCCAGGTCTCTGATTTCCCTGATGCATTATGAAGATCATACACCCAGTCTGTTCAAATGATTATTTGTAGAACTGTTTTTAAACTCAGCTTTCCCTCCTGAATGTCAACAATGTAATTATTTCAGATAATCTTAGTCCTTTCCCTATTTAGCTCACATCTCATTGCTTCATCCTCCCTGCCTTGCTTGATCTAAGGTCTTGGTCCACTGCAGCACTCGGGATCTGAGCTCAGAGGGTGAGACAGCATCTCCAAGGACTGGCCGTGGCTTAGGAAGGAAGCGTGAGAGATGGTTTGCTTTCTGTAGTCATTCCTCACTCTTAACCCTGCTAAGAGGGTTGCAGTGTGCAGGAAGTCATCAGACAGGCAGCTGCTGTGGGGCTCCCAGGATCAGGGTCCCTGGTCCTTCCACCTACTCTTTGGTCATTCTCAGGGTTTTGCTTCCGTCTCCAACTCCCAAGCAGGGACATCACTGTGTCCATATGCCTGCTTATGCAGCAGGGAAGGGAAAGGAGGGGCAGCCCTTCCTCAGGAGTATGACCCAGAAGGTACCCACAGGGATTCCACTCCTACCACAGCTCCAGAAAGCTTGACTATATAGTCATTATTCTGTACAGTCGTATGACCAGGGGGAATGGATGAGAAAGTTTCTTACCAGGAAAGACTCAGAAAATGTAGATACTGAGATCCCGCTCTATACCAGCAACATGTTATTAAACTCACACAGTTCATACTCAAACATATCAGGAGAGCCTGGGAGACGGCACAGTCAGTACAATCTCGCCTGTCAAGGAAGCAGACCTGAATTCAATCCCCAGAAGCCATATAAAGAGCCAAGAGCAGTGGTGTGTGCTTGTCACCCCAGCTCTGGAGATGCAGAGGGCATTGACCAGTGGGCTGGTAGGATGGCATAGTGGGTAAAAGAACTTGCCACACACACAAGCCTGACCACTGGAGTTGGAAGCCCGGAGAACAGGCAATGGTGGAAGCAGGTGGCAGACTCCACAAAGTTTCAGTCTGTCTACTACACATGCAGCGTGGCATGTGCATGCTGCTACACACATGATACATGTACAGAGATGCACAAAGGCATACTAATAATAGATACAATTGAAAAAGAGTGTACGCCTTTAATCCCAGCACTCGGGAAGCAGAGCCAGGAGGACCTCTGTGAGTTCGAGGCCAGCCTGGGATAAAGAGTGAGTTCCAAGAAAGGCGCAAAGCTACACAGAGAAACCCTGTCTTGAAAAAACAAAAAACAAAAAACAAAAAAAAAAAAAAAAACAAAAAAAAAAAGAAAAGAAAAGAAAGAAAGAAAGAAAAAGAGTGTAGATAGACTCGTACTTGTTACATTGCTTCACTGTAATCGAATCATCTATAGAAACCACTGAAAAGAGGAGAAATCTGTCTGGACTCAAAGCCACAATGGGGAAGGCCGGGCACAACAGTTCCTTCCTTGGAAGGAGTTGCATGAGGCCACAGTTGTTAACATGGTGGCAGACCAGAGAGCGTGAATGTTAATGAAACCATAGCAGTAATGGGATCCACATGGACTGGGCCGTCTTGAGTCCTCCCCCGACCCCTTCCCTTCCTGCCTGTTCCCCTGGCCATCCACACGCTGGGCTTGAGAGCACAGCTGCATCCCCAGGGGCTCCTTTCCTGCCTGCTCCCTGAACTGTAAAACTAGTCCTGGCCTCTTCTCGAAACTGTGAGTGATGGAAGCCGGAACCGCCGGTGGCCATCTTGGCTAACTAGATGTGGTGAGAAGGCACATAGGATAAATCCAATAGATGTCAGGGAGGAAGGAAACATGCCTGAGCCTGGGAAGCACAACCTGCCTCCCCAGCCCAGAACAGCTCCTCCAGTGTGGGTCTCTTCCCATCTCACCTGAGCCAGTAAACGGGTCCCCCTTCGCTCCATTCAGCTGCGTTTTCGTCATGAGGCAGGCAGAGCATGCCTCACCAATTGCTACGTCAAGAAATTCTCATCCCAGTAGAGGCAAAGGCCAAGGTATTAAACCTCACCTGGTTCCATGCAATTCTGGTCCTACATATTCATAAGCAATAACAGTGACATATGTGTACTTTTCTAGAAAAAAAAGACAGAATTTATGCATTTTTTTCAGAAAAACTAAGCATTTACCTGTGTGTCACCTATTTAGGAGAGACGCTACTATGGGTGTCATAGAGCACAACATTGGTGTCTATCACTTCATAGACCATTCATAATAGCTTTAAAAGTCTACAAAATAAACATTAAAGACATCTTTGAGGCAGGGCTATTGTTTCTAAGATGATTAAATTCAAAGAAAAAAAAATATTTCATATTTTCTTTGCAGCAAATATACAAAAGGGTCTCATTGGGTACATTCTTTTGTGGCCTTGAATCTTCAGAGGCTACCACACACTGCAGCATTCATGCATCTGAGGCCCTCGTCAATACCTCATTGAAGGCTTCCTCTTCAGTGCCAAGGGCAGGCTTCCATAGCCTTGGGCTCTTCCTCAAGAATATCTTCTTTTCAGGGTGAGCCAAGTGCAAGTTGGGTGCCTCAAGTAGACTCAACTAAAAGCAGACGATCTGCCTCAGACCTAGATCCAGGGCAACTCCAGGCCTAGTTTGCACTCGAAAATGGATTTGGTGCTAAGACTTTAAGCATGTTTGAAAGGGATTATCGGAACCAATGAGGTGAGGTCTGGAAAATGTACAGTTGCTAAATTTGGGGCCCACGAGCACAGAAGATTGACTTGGCTGGTAGAGAAGCCTCAGCACTCTCTTGCCAATTCAAAACCCCTCCAGGTCAGTCCCAGAACCTCAGGCTGGCAAGAACATCCCTGGCTGTCCTTGCCTGCTGGCCACTGCTGATCAGTGAGTGCCCTGGTGGCAATGTTCAGCTGTGAACCTGAGACAGCCTGCTGGGCCTGGCACAGGCCAGAGCTTACATAAACATTGTCCATGGCCAGATGTGAACAGAATGCTCAGCCACTGCTGGTTGGTACTTGGGAGTTCTTCCATAGAGTTTGGCCAACTTTTTCCTTTCCTTGACCGTCTATCATGACCTCCCCCCACTCCTGCGCCAAATCTCTTCAGAGCTGACTCGCTGACTCTTCCCTTTGTCAGCTCTTCAGCCACCTGCCAGGAACATGAAGGGAGTACTTTGGCTGTATTCCCTGATGCCAGGACCAGGTTCTATATAGATGGAGTCAAGGGCTACCTATGAGATGCGTTCTCAAGAACACGTAAACATGTTGTGCTCAGGCTACCACCATTCTCGCTCGATGGTATCTGGCATGGTCATAAATAATAACACTGACTTACGCAACCATTTACTACATGCCCGGACTCTGGGCTGGGAGCTGTATGTACTAAGCCGTTTAATTCTTTCATGGGAAATTTAGGAAAGAAGTGTAAAGTGGTAAGATGTTTGGCAGGAGCTGTCCTGGCTGAAATTCATTCTCAAGTGTTTATGGCTGACTGTAGATCTGGTCCCAAAATACTTTTTTATGAATGTATAGGAGAGATGAAGACAGAACTCCACCTCAAGGAAGACATTGGGTGTCACAGTAGGGAGCCAATGACTGAGAAAGGGGAGATCTAATGCATCCTGCCTGGAAGTATACCTCCCCTCATTCCAGTACTAATCTCCCTTGTTTCCGTTCTCAATCAAGTATTGCTCGATGTTTCTTGTTTTCAGTAGTATTAGAATCAGTTTCTATGTCTTCATCAGCTCATGCTTCTGTAAGAGCTATCCATGAATCCAAAAAGGAAATCAAGTGTCCACAAACCTGCAGCAGCCTGGGCATGACTTGTCCTCCATGTCCCTTGAAAGCCACAGCTCCTGTTCGGCCTTTTTCTGGCCTATCACATTGCAACAGAGTAATAAGAAGCAGTTTTTGATAACAAGCCCTGTGACTGCTCTGGAGTTCACAGAAAACAATACACTGTATAAGCAGAGGATGTGGAACCTTTCTTTCTACCTAAGACAAATATTAACTGGCGATCACACTTCTGTCTTCAGAATGCTTTATGGGGATTAATTACATGATGTCTCCAAAGCAGTCTGTGAACTCAGGGAAGCTGCTTTATAAATACAAGGTATGATTATTTTTAGGAGTTTCTACGGCTGACATTCAGCATAGCATGAAAGAATGAAAAATTATCTCCATGTTCCCCGTCGTGGTAACAACTTCAGCTTAGGGTTTGGAAAACCCATTTATAGAAAGTGCTAAAATTAAAAATCACATTCCTTACATGAACTCATCTGTGGAGCTTAATCTATGGAAGAAGAGACATTTCTAAGCACAAACTTATGAAAAACATGACGACTTTCAAGGCCAAAGTAAGAAATTGAATGTTTTCAAGGAAATGCTGAGGCCCCTGGCTCCAGTCCAACTTCCTGTCTTCAAAAGGCACTGTTTGATGGACACTGCCCACCCTCACCCTGAAGCTCTCCAAGGGGGACGGTCCCTAAACAGCTTCCCCGCCCCGTATTCTATTTCACAAACCCAATGCCTAGAAGTTCCTCCTGTGCCTCCCTCAATTATTTGCACAAAAATGTCCCACTTTTGCTCATGTTTAACCCAAAGCTCAGCCCAACAATGGCTACTCCAAACAGTTAAAATATGAAATCTCCCTGTTCTAATAATTCATGATGTGTCCTGAAAATCTCAGCATGCTCTTTGCCTCTGGGAAGAGATGATTCCATTCCTAAAACCACCTTACCCCAAATGCCACTCCCCAGCACCACAGCCTTTAGGCAAGTCTACCAATTTCATGAAATCAAAGCTCCAGGGGCTGGGGACTTCACTCCTGTCTCATCTAATGCAGGATGCCCTCTTCATGAGACAAATCTTGATACAATGTGTGTGGCAGTGCTTCTCAGCCTTCTTAGTGCTACAGCCCTTTAATACAGTTCCTCATGTTGTGGTGACCCCAACCATGAAGTTATTTTTGTTGCTACTTCATAACTGTAATTTTGCTAGTGTCATGAATCATAATGTAAATATCTGATATGCAAGATTTCTGATATATGACCCCCCCCAAGGGATCTCAACCCACAGGTTGAAAACCACTGGTATAGAACAACTAGACCCAGTCATGATGATGATAAGCTCAAATCTTGAGAGTTATTAATACTCATGTATGAAATAAATGAGATCTGGCTATAGCACTTGGGAGATGGAGGCAGGGGATCTGGAGTTCAAGGTCAACGTAGCTACAGAGTGAGTTTGAAGACAGCCTAGGCTGTATGAGACCTTATGTAAATAAATGAACAAATAAATAGGTCTGGCTCAAAGTTGTTATTTGAGCACTCACTCTAATGGACTGCCTACTTCTTGACATCTCACTTAGAGCATTAGCATACTTAAATGTTATCTAGTTTTTAAACATGGACTCTTTTGAGCTCTCACAATTTTTTTTTAATTTTAAATAATTTGCTAAAATTTCAAAGTGAAAAAATTTTTTTACTTAGCCTATGGGCTTCCACTTTCTGAAAAATTAATCATACCTAGTAAAGAAGACCTCATCTCACACAAGGGTAACGTGGAGATAAGGAGAAAGCTGCTCCTTTGAGGAAAGAGACTCTGGCCCTCCCCATACCTCAACACCCACCTACTCTGTTACACTCATATGCTATGCTCAGCCCATCTGCTGCAGGTGGATGTGGAAAGAAGCCTTCTGGGGAATAAATATTAACAGAAATGCCCCCTGCTTAGCCCAGTATGGGGTCATTTAGATGTACCCCTAACTAAGCCATTTAATCCTCATAACAGTTCTAAAATTGATATGTGATCATCATTATCATTATGCTCATCATCATCACCACCACTACATCACCACCACCATCATCACCACCATCATCATCACCACTATCATCTTCATCACCAACACCACCATCGTGGCCATCATCATCACCACCTCCATCATCATCATCACCACCACCATCATCATCCCCACCTCCATCATCATCACCACCTCCATCATCTCACCACCATCAACACCATCATCAACACCATCATCATCACCACCATCACCACCACCACCAAAATTATCATCACCACCATTATCATACCACCACCACAATTATCATCACCACCACCATCATATCACCATCATCATCACCGCCTCCATCATCATCACCACCATAATCATTATTCTAGTTTTATCTCTGTTGCTGTGATAAAACATTCTAACTGAAATCAAATTAAGAAGGAAAGAACTGATTTCATCTTACAAGTTGTAATCCATCACTGAGGGAAGTCAGGGCAAGAATTCAAACAGGAACTTGAAGCAAAAATTATGGAAAAACGCTGCTTCCTGCTTGCTGGCTCTCTCACAGGCCTTATACTCAGCTAGCTTTCTCATTCATCTCAGGCCCACTAGCCAAGGCCTACAGTGATCTGGGCCTTTCTATATCAGGATGATTCCCCCTACAGACATGGCCACAGGCCAAGCTGGTATGAGCCATCCCTCAATTGAGATTCTCTTCTAAGGTAACTCTAGGCTTTGTCAAGTTCACAATTAAAGCTACGTAGGAGAATCACCACTATCATCACCATCATCATCATTATCATCATTACCTTTTCACCATAATCATTGCTGCAACACCATCAACACCGTCCATACCATCATTACCATCATCATCGCATCCAATAATTGCATAGAGTTAATAAATGTATATCATCAAGACAAAATTAACACAGATAAAACTACTGGAGAATGAGGTATCCTTACCCTAACTGTGGGCACACACATCACATGCTGTGTATACACATGCACATGATTCTCTTTTGTTACTGGTACAGATTAGCAAACACACGGTAGAGGAGCTGCCTCCGACAGCTGTCTTCACCCCTCGTCTCTATCCCTGGCAATGTTGAACCAATTGCTGCCCTTCTGTCTACAAAGCTCAAACATGGCTTCATAATCCTCCTTAACTCTCTACTCCAGACAGGCAAACGAAGTAATCAGAGCTGGCAAGTGTTGGCATCCTTTTAAAAGAAAGGGGCTAGTTAGCCACGGAAGACAGCTTTATTCCAGTTCTCACCTCAACCATATTTTCAGAAATTAAGTCACTTGCCCTGTCTGTATCTCATGCTTCTCCTACATAAAGTAGGCCTAATTATTTTTTTTCATTCCTTGCTGGGGTATGGGTAAAATGAGAACAAAGGAGTTAATGAGCTCCTGGGGAGTTAAACATGCTCAACAACTGTAAAGGATTATTTTTATGGTCCAGGCACTTAATGAACATAAAAGTATAAGACATCAAATGGAAGACGCTACAAAATGAAGACTATACTGAAATAAACAAGCAACTCCACCGGGTGGTTCCAGGAAATGAGTGCTGCCTGTAGAATACAACTATAAGAATAAATACAAAACAAACAGGTGACTTCTGAGGTTCTAACCAATGGTGGAATTGAGGCATTGGGTAAAAATGATGCTATAGATGGAGGTGAATCTGTCTTCTTAGGGTTCATGTGACAATTATTTATATAATATCTACCATTTGGGAAGGCCCATGGTATCAGTGTTTTAAAACATATATCATATAACGATGGGCATAAAGGAATTGGCCCTCCTCTCCAGTCCTTTTTGAAATACAGTGGAATAATATGGTGACTTTGAATATGTCTTCCACCCCTGGCTATCAACTGTGATCCGTTGGATTAAACAAAGAAGTGGTTGTTTTCTTCCTGTAACTAAAAATCTGTGTTGATGATTATTGATGGTAGTTTATCAACTGCTTCAATGTGACAGCATCAAGGGCTCCCCATTCTCTTGGCCTTTCTCTCAAGTTTCCAAAACAGCTACAAAGCTCCACACAGAATAGTCACTATCAGGCAAGAAGTTAAGAGCAAGAAGCTAGAAGAGGGAAAAGAAGGAATAAGAAAAGAAGAGATGGGAAAGAAGAAGAAGAAGAAGAAGAAGAAGAAGAAGAAGAAGAAGAAGAAGAAGAAGAAGAAGAAGAAGAAGAAGAAGAAGAAGAAGTAAAAGGAAGAAATGGAGGGGAGAGGAAGACGAGGAGGAAGAAAGAAGATGGGGAAGAAGAGAAGGAAATTCATCCATTGACTTCTTGCTTTTCAATGACTCTCCTCTCATTTTTAAAGAAGGCTAAGGCATGTGTTGTTTTATTTTGTTTTGTTTTTGTTTTTAGTTGGATTCATGGCAATCCAACAATATTCCTTATTGAGCATGAAGGAAATGATGGATATTCAGTAGTGTTGGCAATTTCTACCAAAGTATGAACAGAGTAAAATGCAACCTAAGTTGTCATAGGAAATGGATTTCTCCTTCAAAAAGCTTCACCCCAATAGTGGAAGCAGGTTGTATACTCAGCATAAAGTAAATCAGAAGAGAGAGTCATTCATCACCGAGACAATGGATGCAGAACTATTGTATACATACATGTCACACGAAAATGTCTTTGCTCCATTTTACTTAGTGAAAGACAAAGCTTAACTTTTATTCCTTTCTTTTTGGCATTTGTGTTTCTAAACATCCTACTGCACATGCCTGTAGAGGCAGAGCAGGAAAACGTCGTGAAAAGCCATCCCACAAGGTTTTTTCCCCCCATGTGTATGATTTTATTTCCTTGTTCTGTCTGAGACTTGTGGAAAGAGGTGCAGGTATAATCAAATGTAATGAGGATTTTAACCATGAACCAAATGAACCCAAATTTTCAGAAACCAGGTCAGAAAGTGAACCATGGCTGTTCTTTGCACCCAAAACACATAGACTCATAGAATGTTGGGTGGACAAGGCAAAGCCATGACACTCTGGGCTGTCATTTGTGATTCTGAGTCCAACTCATTTCCCGGTTTTTTTCTTTTTAAAGAAAGCCATTAGTGGAAGACTTCCAGGAAATGATTAACAGCAAACTAAGGTGGGGATCTGGCACCACGAGCCACCTGAGCTTTGTGGTTCCAGGGATCTGGGCACCAGTGCCTCCCCAGGGCCTGCTGACATCTGTGCTAAACAGTTACTTCACATAACAACTTTTAATGCCTCAGTTGAGCCTGTCAAATCCTTAATTTCTACCAAGTCCTGTGACAGATATTAAAGTATTTTTAAACTCACTGCTACTTTTAAAATATACAAGGAACCATAAAAGTAAGTCTGGGTACTAAGGTATTCCAGGAACCTGCTAAGGAGCCTAGCTTCTGCATTTCTCTGCCTTTCCAGGGTGATTTATCTTCACCCTCTGATATTTGCTTCCCTTTTGACACAACATTCATAAATCCTGCCTCCTCAGAGTTCTTATTCTAATAAGCTATTCAGCATTTATCCTCCTGGTGTTACATAAAGAGAAGCGGATGCCCAGATACCTGCGGCCTTCTGAGCACTCTCTCAACTCCATCATTCAGGAACTGCCATGCTCATTTCCTGGGGAGCCTGGCAGCTGATGATGACCTAGAAGCAATGTCCACCGTAGACAGTACCTTTCCAGCACCCACTGTAATCCAGGGACTGATGGAAGAGTTGAGCATACAGCAATGAAAAGAGAGACAAGGGTCTGTCCCAACAAAGAGCGATTGTGAACACAGAAGCAAATGAGTGGGTAATTCTGGGAACTGAATGTTTCATAAGGAAGATAAAATAGAGTGATTGGATGGGGGATTCCAAAGGTTAGACCCACAGCTTAGGCTAGGATGGTGGGAGAGGGCCACTGAAGAGGAGGAGGCATCTGTCCAGAGCTACATGGCGAGAAAGAGGCAGCTTTCCAAATATCTGCGTAGAAGGACCAACAAATACAAAGGTCTTTAGGACAGGTCCTGGTTTGGATTACCCGAGGTTCCGATTTGGACCAGATGGAAAGAGGTGGTGTGGACTCGATGTTACATCAGAGAGGGTTGGGTGTCCCTGATATGTGGTTTCTAAGTGGGTAGAAGTAGTCATATTTTACTACATGCTCCAGAAGAAAAACTGAGTCAACTTGCAGATGGTCAAGAAGACCAAAAGGCTTAGGAAGGCAGTATGCCACGGCCTAGTTTTCTCCTTAGAACCCACTCCAGGAGATGGATGGCAAGAAGGCAGGAGGGGACCAAGAGATGGCTGAGTAGTAGGAGAGTTTGCATTCATTGATGACCCAAGTTCCATACCTTTGTCCCACAAAGTGACAGGAGACAATTGACTCTGTTGTCCTCTTATCTCTACACATACGCTTGATTCTCCCCCCCCCTCTCTCTCTCTCTCTCTCACACACACACACACACACACACACACACACACACACACACACACACACGGAGGGGGGGTGTAGAGGGGTGGAGCAGGTGAGCAGTAAGGAGTAGGAAGCTAGAGTGATACAGTAACAAGACCAGAAGCTGGAGGGCCGGGGCTAGCAAACTGTCCTGGGACATTGGAGAACTGCTTTGGAATACAATATGAAAATTCAGATTCACTTTGCAGGGTTTATTACTGGTGCTGAAACAAAGAGGTGGGAAGAGAGTAGCAAAGACAATCCGGCTTGTGGTGTGATTCAGTTGGTAAAGTGTCTGCCTAACCTACACGAGCCTCTGGCTTCAAACCCCAGAAATCCACGAATTGGATGTGGTTTTTGTCCTATTACAATTCCAGAACTCTGAAGCCAGAAGCAGGAGGATTAAGAGTTCAAGACCAGTTTCAACTACATTGTGAGTTCAGCACCATCCTGGACTACAAGACCCTGTCTCAAAATAGAATAAAATGTCTAATGTTGATGCTTGAACATTTGGTTAGCTGCAATTGCATTTATACAGTGGGGTGGGAGGTGATTTTTTTTTTCCACAGTGGTACCACTGATGTTATTGTTTGAGAGTTCTCTCGGAGACACCCAAGTGGAAATCAGATGACCAGCTACCTGAGCTCAGGGGACAGGCTTGGGTTAAAGATCTAGTCCAGCCGCCTGTTAGCACTCACCAGATGGAGACTCCCTTAGATGTGTTTTCCAGTGTTTTTCCCCTGCTGTTATCATTTAATCTGGGTTATCTGATAGACAAGGGTACTTGGACTTGGCACCATAAATCTTCATGTCAGATTCCAGGAAAGACTTGACTACATTTGGTTATCTCAAAGAACTGATTTTTGTTGTTGTTTCTGTTTTTTGGTTTTCTTTTTCAGAGATTATGCCAGAGATATAACTGGGTGCTATAGAGAGACATTGAGAGGAATTATTTCAAAGAGCAGTAATCATTATCCAAATAATGTTGTCCTCATCTGCAGAATAGATGATCATTTCATTAGCTAGATTAAATATTGAGATATTTGAACAAGTAAAATATACTACCCATACAAGATCTTGAGTAATAATGCTAAAAATTATCCAAGGAAGAAATTTCATATGCGCTTTCAGTGACTTTTACAAATAAATAGCACACCAAGTTCAACAGTATTGACTTTTGTTTTATAAAAATGATTTGTTGTCCAAATTCTGAATCTTCTCCAAGTTTTGATCATTCCACGAATATGGTATAGATTTGCAATCAGCTTTCTTGAGAACATACTAACTATAAAAATGCCATGACGAGCAAAATAACTTTTCTCTGCCTACAAATTCTTGATTCTTTTTAGAGCCATTTATGGAAGGAAGTCATCTGTAAACCATGACCCAGGGGCCTAATCTGGCCAGCCATGGGTTTTTGTAAATAAAGTTTTATTGGCCAGCAATCATGCTCATTCATGTATGGATTGTCTGTGGCTGTTTCCGTGATTTTATTGTTATTGCAGAGAAAACCCAATAGCAAAGTCCAAGCTCCGCAACAGCTATGGCGCAGCCAGCAAAGCCTAAGTGATTTCCTATCTGACCCTCTGCAGAAAAAGTTTGCCAAGCCCAGATCCCAGGGAAGGCGTTCCAGGGACCCTGCGGACTGCGCCGCAGAGTCAGTCGAGGTCAGGAAGTGGAAAACGGGTCAGCTCTAGTTTATATGTGACAGATTGCTCTTTAGCTTTATGAGGGCAGGGGAAAGACAGACTTTATGTGCCATTTTCTTGTTCCTCTGCCCTAGGCAGCCATGCCCCTGCTGAGCAGGGGTCACAAAGGACTATGATCATGCCGCCTCCTCCGTGACAGAAAATTGGCAATAGAGAAAGAATGGATAGGACTGGGTGCCCTGAGACACTGGCTCCATCCCACCAGTGGGTGGCTTTGCTGTAGCCTACACTGCCTCTCCCCTGCCACCTCCTACTGCCCAGACTTTAGCTCAGAAACCCACGGGATGGCCCAATCCCTCAAGCTCTCTGCTTAAATGGGGACTGATGGCTTGAGGCAAGCAGACAGGCAGGTCTTTTATTATTATGAAGAAGCCCCATGAGCAGGCAGCAGCTTGGGGAAAACGTGTGATGACTTCCCTGTGAATTTGGGGGATTGCCTAAACCCTCAGCCTCTTCCTACATTAAGCAAAACAGTTACATCTAAGTTCAATTTCCCAGCATTTCTTCATGCCTCTCTACTGTCTGTAAGTGGAGGGTGCAAAAAAAAACCGTCTTCAGTTAACCCATAGAATTTCCCACAAATCTCCTTGCACAGTAACACAACTGGAAGAAGCGTTGTGAGTTTTCATTTTGAGGACTCCACCGAGTATCCAGAGAAAAATGGCCATGGCTGTGTTGCCTGGCTCACAGTTGGAAGTGCATGCCGAGTTCGCCTGCAGGGGGCGCTGCAGCTGGTTCCCAGTCTGCACAGACTTGGGCTTCTTCCATTATCCCCAGAAAATAGTTCAGCATTACAGACCATTTCCTTCTCACCACAAATGTCTGTGCTGGAGGTGTCCCAAGTGTGGGTTGGTACATTCATGGTTTATTCTGATCCTCTCTCTCCTGGAGAGCTGGGGAAGGTGCCCCTCTGGGGAGCTGTAGTTGTTTGTGGTAGTGATGGATGGGTGAGGCAGACAGTGATGCCGCTCTTGCCAGACAAGTCTTGGGCTGCCTGTTTTCCAGAATGACAGACCAAAGTTGAATATGTCCAGAAGAAGCTAAGGGGACGAACACTGTCTATACGTCCATACCTACTATGAATTCTACTTTGCAGAAAGACTTGTACAAATGAATCCATCTATCTAACTCATGTTCACTTGTTGCCACAGACCAGTGGCTAAGGGTTGAGCTAGCTAAAGGTTTGTGCCGTTGGAGTGGCTTCTTCATCTGTTAAGCCAGCGGTCAAGAGTAGCTGCCTCCAGATGATTTTCAGGGTCGAAAGGAGATGGCATACAAAAAGGTATGAGCTGGACATTGTGCTGACTAATCTTGGTTGTCAGCTTTATTGCATATGAGATCAACTACAAGACATGCCTTCAGGAAGGCCCATGGGGCTATTTCCTGAAAAGGTTAACATAAAGGAGAATCCCCCTCCCCAGAGTGGACAGGGCCTTCCTGAGGTGCCCAGATATTCATCTGAGGGAACGATTTGCCTGCCTGCCTTCCTCCTTGTTGGTAAGAACATCTGCTCTGTTGCTGCTGCCGCCACTCCCACCATTCTGCCCCCACATTGGGAACCGGCATCTTCAGCCTTACAGTATAGACTAAAGGCCAGTGGCTCCCCAGGAATTCTACAGATCTTCAGCACCAGGTTGGTGGACTGAGTTCTGTTCTTAGTCTCTCCAAGCAGATAGGCATAGATGGCCATTGTTGGGGGATGGCCATTGTTGTGCTATCTAGCTGTAATCATGTAAGGCAAACTACTGAAGTCCCCGTTGTCATGTTGTCTAATTAATTCTGTTCCTCTACAGTCCAGAGAATCCTTTACAGGTACATAGAAGGTCACCTAAATCATCGATTTTTTTTCCTTAACTTCTAGGGGCCAGCTGAACAATATCGAGCCAGCAGAAGCAGAGCAGCAAAGAGGGAGACACTATCACAGACTCGACGGCATCATTGACACACTAGTAAAACATGATGGGAGCCTGTGCTGGGTCCTGGAGCAGAAAAAGGACGTGAGTGGGAAGGTTCCTGAAATGTGAATGAAGTCTGACATTTTGATAGCAGTAAATGTACCAGGGTTGACTTCCTACTTTTAACAATATGAAATGTCAATGCTCTGCATTACGTTTGCAATTTGGCTGTTTTTCTATAAATCTAAAATGATTCCCAAATAATAAAAAGTTTATTTTCAACTCCCCTAAAAGATTAACTTCAAACAAAAGCTTAACTTAATTGAATACAAATGACACAATGATTTTACAAATGTTTTTTTTTTTTCTTTGTTTGTTTATGTGAGGGGGAACTTGTGGAGATGAGAGAACAGTTTGTGGAAGCCAGCTCTCTCCTTTCACCCTACCAGTCTTGGGGGCGAACTCAGGTCCTCAGGTTGGGTGGCAAGTACCTTCTGAGCCATGCTGCCGGCCCCATTTTTTTTTTTTTTTTGCATTTATATAGTGCACAAAATAATTGTAACCAAGCCATCAAAGCAGTCAGATGGAGGATCCACGGAGCCTACAGACTGCAAGTGGGTATCCAAATTGGATTCATGAAGCAGAAAAGGACAAAGGACATTCAAAGCAGGGGTGACATTTGCAAAGGCTTCTGGGGCTGTTTGAGAAACTTGACAATATTTACATGCCCTGCAGGAAGCAGTACAGCTTGGGTGTGTGGTGCATAAAGGGAGAGGCTGGACCTGGAGGCTGGAGGAGAATGGGAAGGTAAGGGAATGCCAATAATTTCTTAAAAGCACACAATAGACTGTGTACACATATTTAAAGTATACGATGAGATCATCTTTGCCATATGACAACACCCATGAATCACCACCACAAATGACAACAAGAGGGTACCCACCACTCACCAACTCCTCCTGCCATCCCCGGGAACTATGGTTCCGATTTCTGTCACTGCCGATCCGAGATCTGATTGCACTTCCTAGAATCTTAGGTAAGTGGAACCACCATGTTACAAGATAAACTGCATCTCGCTAAAACTCATAGGGTTGATGGTAGCCCACCATAGCTCAGAGAGTGACCCTGCGTGAAGAAAAGGATCATCAATCAGGTAACAAAATAAAAATGAGGGGTTCAGAATGAGTTCCAAGCTGACTGGGGTCCTTCTGAGAGGAATATGTTTAGACACAGACAAGTACAGAAGGAAGGCTATATGAAGAGCCTAGGAGAGGATGGCCATCTACAAGTCCAAAGAAATGACTCAAAAACAAAAAAAACAAAACCCAACTCTTCTAAGCACTGAATAGTGATGTTTCCACTGTTAAAACCAATTGGTTTGCAGTACTGTGTGTGGCTGCCTAGACTCGTATGAGGTGTAATTTTAACTTTTGAAGAAACTACCAGTTTGCCTGAGTGTTTGTGTAGTTTACCATGCCCCAGCAAAGTCCAAGAGCTTCCTTTCCTCTACCTTCTCTTGCTCTGGTGACTCTTTTTGGTTTCCTTTTGTTTGGTTTGGTTTTGAGACAGGATCTCACTACATAGCTCCAGCTTTCCTAGAACTCTCTGTGTAGACCAGACTGGCCTCGAACTCACAGAGATCCTCCTGCCTCTGTCTCATGAGTAATGGAACCAACTTCATGACTGTAGGGTGACATCACAAGGACTTGAAAATGTGTGTTTCTTGATGACTGGTGATTTTGAACGTTTTTAATGTTTTTTTGTTTTGTTTGTTTTGTTTTGTTTTGTTTTGTTTTTGCTATCTGTATCCTTGCACTGATGGTTTCTGTTTTGGTATTTTGTAAAGGACTTTTGCATCATAGAATATGCCAAAGTGTTAGGGTCTTATTCTGTTTGCAGCGGGAGAACGTGGTGGAATCTTGAACGGTGAAGTAATACAGTGAGATGTCTGATCTGGAAGTGAGGGCAAGTTTGCAGCCTAGTCCAGTGTGTAGAAAAAGGATGATGGAAACGGAACTTAGCAGGCACCACTGAGACAGCCAGCTGAGACTGAGGAAATGGCTGGTTCCAGGGACGCTTACAGGTGGAACCAGTGTTAATATTCTGATCCGACCCTTGGTGCCGCCCTGAACGTAAAAGAAAAAACTCCGCCCCTTCCGTCCTCTCTTCTTCCCTCCTGCGAGGTGCACACCCCTCACCCTTCTCTCTCTCTCTCTCTCTCTCTCTCTCTCTCTCTCTCTCTCTCTCTCTCTCTCTCTCTCTCTCTCTCTCTCCTCCCTCCCCCTGTCTCCCCCCCCCCCCCCGCCCCAGCACCAAATAAAACTTCACTGAGCGCTTGGGACACCTTGGCTCTACCCACCAGGACCTCCCGCATACAAAATCATAACAACCAGGACTGGTTATCACCAGTTGGTGGGAAGGAAGGAAGCAGCAGGGTTAGGTAAACAACTAGATAGGGGTGGGTTACCACCAGGGAATTTGGGACGAGAACAATCACATTGTCTGTACTGACTCCAAGACTGTAACTGAGTCAAAATAGGAACTTGGGAACAAAGAGTCTAAAGCAGGCTCCCCCCCCCACCCCCCCGGCAAAATGCAGAGACCAGAAACCATTTTTTTTTTTAAAGCAACAGTTGAGTGCCAGCCCTCTTCAGACCACTGGCTAACGTCAGGAGTCACAGCCTCCATACCGTGCTGGCTGAGCCACAGAACCCTCCTGGGATCCTCAGGCACACTCCATCCCTCTGCTGAATATTATACTTTTATTGAAATCACCGCTGCATGAGGAAGTGAGTTGTCCCAAAGCAGAGGCCAAGGGTTGCTTCTCTGATCACAGTATCTGGCAAACAGCCCAGCCACATGGGCAGGTACTAAACGGAAGTGGCTCAGTCAAAGTGATGGGCAGAAAGGGCGTCATGAGATGAAATGGGCATAGTTTTATCTACATTGTGCGGCGTGATCAAAAGAGATAAAACGACTTTTCCGGTTGTCCACTGCTTGGTATTCAGCGTGTGTGTGTGTGTGTGTGTGTGTGTGTGTGTGTGTGTGTGTGTGTGTGTTCATGTGTATTGGGTACATGAGTAAATGTGCACATGTGCATGGATGCCTGTGGGTATCATTCTTTGGGTGGTGGTGTCTATTGCAGGCTAAGCTGCCAGTAATCCCCAGGGATCTGCCTGTTTCTGCCTCCCCAGGCCCTGTGATTACGAATGTGCCACAACACCCAGGCATTTTGAGGTGGATTCCGGCCACCCAGCTCAAGGTCTGGCGTTTGATCATGAGGACCACGCGGGATTCATTTTGAGGAAATGGTACGAAGTTGAGGCCATAATGAGCTGTTTACCTTTCCCCGAAGTGGGCCTTCTGTGTTTTCTGTAGTGGGGGCTCAGCTATACTGCGTTTTACCCAGCCTCGGGTAGCTAAAGAGGTGCGCGCGGTACCTCCCAGCGCCCCTGAAGTTTGGTCTCAGGTCCCCTCCACTCCCCTGCAGTTCAGGCCTCTGCAGCAAGGAGACGCTGTGGAGCCTGGCTCGAGAAAGCATCCGTCTTTCTGTTTCCTGGGGCTGGCTGGCAGTAGTCCCCATCACCATCCTGTTCTTTGGGAGGTGATCTTTTGCTGGCGAGCTCCCCGGTGTCTGTTGTTATGTTTGAGACTGACTTTTGTTCCAGACTAGTGGGCTGGGGAGACAAGACTGCACTAAGTAACAACATGAACAGAATGCTCGCAACATTTTCCAATCTCTTTCTCCCCCTCTTTCTCATGAAGCATCCAAAAAACTCCCTCTGTTTGTTTCTAGCGCCTCTGCTCCCATCCGTCTATGAAAGCTTAGGGGTTCAGCCTTGCTTTTAGAATCAGTCTGCAGGGAAGTGTAAAAGAAGTGACCATGGCCTAAAAGCCCAGTCCCTCGTGCACCTTCCCACCGGGCTCCCCACGTGTGACTTCAGCCTCGTGGTTAGAAATCCTATTTTCTGTTGCGCCCATCCATGTCCCTTTCCTTCCTCTAGACAAATCATACATGGCGGTATGCTCACCGACATAGAGAGGGTGTTTTTTCAGGTCTGAACACACATTTTTGTTTTTCAGAGAGGAGAAATTTAAAAAAATCAAGCCACTAAAAATGGTGACTGATGCGGTTACAGCTTCCAAGAATTACGAAGCCACGAATTCAGGCATCAGCTAGGACTCTGGTGCTCTGATTTCTCCCTTTGCTCTTGTTAAAAAAAAAAAAAAATCCTCCAATGCATGTCCTCCAACAGCTCCTTTTAAACCAAAAATTATTATGCTTTACTGGCAAGCCAAAGAAATTTTTATTTTGGAAAGTTTGAGTCCAGTTTTCTGAGTAATTCATGAAGGAAAGGGTCATGAAAATGCAATATTTCTAACTTTTTTTTTTTTTTTTAAGTTTCTCAGCTTTTGGAATTCCCTTCCTTCAGAATTCTCCTTGGGGCCGGTGAGATGACTCAGTAGGAGAAGGTGCTGGAGCAGCAGCTCCCGGGGTCCACAGGGTAGAGTGAGAGAACTGACTTCTGCAAGCCGTCCTCCGACTTCAACACACGCTCCATGGCTTAGGTGGACTTGGACATTCTTGCATACAAAAACACTTAAGTCCATAAACAAATGGAAGAAGAGTTACTTTACTAAAAAATAAATCTGAATTTATTAATGCTCTAGGATTCCCACGACAAAATAGCTGGGGGCTGAACCTGAATGACAGAGTCTCAAACGGTGTACATAAGCCTGGTGTTTTTTTTTTTTTTTTTTTTTTCCAGTGTGTAATTTTATGTAATTCGTAGTATTAACTGCTCATCTCTTAGCTGTACACAAGATCAGCTGAGCATACAGATCGAATGACTCCTGAGCAACTCCAGACCCATGTATGTTCCTTTGATGAGAGGCTTATGTCCTAGAAACCCATGGCTCTTTGCTCATCTTATCACAAAACCGAGCCCCATGAAGCACCTCACTGTTCTCTCAAATTCCTCTATTAAGCACAAATTAAAAATCTTATTTAAAGTTGACACGTATTGTTAGAGCATCCGTGACTCTGAGTGTCTCGATTCTAAACCACCAAGCGATGGAAATGAGCAGAAGATACAAATTATGAACCAAACACACACCACAGTAATCTGGCTGTATTTGTAATTCCACATTCCCTTAGGTTGTAGGAAGTAATTAAATACGTTCACTTAAAAGGCCACCTGAGGGCTGGGTCCAGAAGTAAATTGTAAATAGAGCTAGCAAGTGACATTATCAGATTGTTTAATTCTATCCGAAAGGATTTTAAAACAGGACTTGTTCAAGGCAACTCACAACAAGAAAAACCTCCTGAGAATAGATGTAGAGAACTCTTTTTATAAGCGGCATAGTGTAGCGTGTGTTTTTATTAATGTTTGAGTAACTAGAGCTTGATCCTATGAGCTGTCTCAGGCACCTAGCAGGTATCACCCAGCCATAAGCCTTGCTCAGCCTGAAGACTGTTCCCTCCTGGCCCGCAAGAGTGCACTCTGAACTCTGAGCAGAAGGCAATTGGTCTCTGTTCCAGCCCAGCTGACACCTTAGGAAACACAGGCCTCTGGGCTCTCTTTTCAACATAACTGAAAATCAGAATCTTCCTGAGATTTATTCTAATTTTCAAATGTTGGTAGCCAGTAGGAAATATTTTTAAATACTTAAGTAGATCAAGCAAAACACAAGTGTATACCAGATGCAGCTCAAGGGTCAATAATGTACAACATCCAGTTTATAAATGTACTGTCGCTAAACGTAACTGATGTCTCCAATGCATCAAAATTATTTTAAATGCGTTTTATGAAAATTCATTTTGTGTATTTGCCAACTAAAAACAAATTCTGTTTTTGTTCTGTTCTTCTCTCAAATACAATGCGGAAGTTTTACCATGTGGGTTTTGGTCCCTCGTTCTAAACAGTTTGGTAGAATGTTTCTTATTGTTTTATAACATAGCCTTTCACCTCAAACAACAAAAAATAAATATTTCTATGCCTAGTTCTTCCTAGCTTTAAGTGGGAGAGGGAAGCACACCTTGTTCACTTTCTAAGCAATGGTTGATGCTATCATAATGTTATCAGTGAAGTCAACAGAACCACAGAAGGGGGAGGAATTGAATTATTTTCTTTCCATGTTTGGGTTTTGGTTTTTGTTTTTTTCGTGGAAATAAAAGTGAGTATTTTGCAACGTGGTTAAACTCATTTTAAAAACTGCGGAAAGAATGTTGTTGTTGGTTCAACACCAGGCTCTTTGGTGAAGTGATAAGATTTTTTAAAAAGCCGAGCTCTTCACCAGGTGTATGACACCATTTCACATAGCCATTTGGGTTTCAATGAAATGGAGCTGGGAAAAGAATGCATTTTGCATTCGTAATTCAGCTAAATCGCTGCAACACATGAATTGGTCTGCTGTTAGTTCCCCATATGTTCCCTTAGTCATTTTAACATTTTCCCCACAGCCACTCAGAAATGATCAGTTTCCTGTGAGGTTTAACCTTTTCTTTTCTTAATTCTAATAATCAAGCTTTCATTACCCTTGTCATAGTCGCTATAAACAACTCAGAAAATTATTCATCAAGGGCTTGTCACCATCAGATAATTTTCATGGTACACCTGGGAACATACCACGCTTTCACATCAGTGTCCACAACCTTCAATACCATGTTTATCCTCATTTGGGAAAAGAAAAAAAAAAAAACTATATCTTTCTGGAATGTTCTCTGGGCTCTGTAAAGATGACATGGCACCTAACATCATCTTACCACAAGGACAAAATGAGGATATAATACTGATAGGAGGAATCATCATTTTTTTTTCTTTTAAAAATTTCAATTAGTTGTAGCTTTATTTGAAAAGCTCGACTATTAATGTTGTAGAAAAGATGTTCAAATTACTACCTGAGTATTATAATTTTCCATCCTTAGGTTTGCATATCATTTAGCATGCATAAATGTCACCATCTGTCTTCTCAGAACCTATGATGGTAACTACAAAATCCATCATCAGCAAGTGTACATTACATTGCTAATATCTGGGCGCCATGCTTCAGGGATGGATCCAACTGGAAGATAGTTTTTCACCCTCCAGATTGTCAATCCCTGGGTTCGACACCTTGGAGTTAGATTTAAACATTTTCTTCCTTATGTCCTCCAACCAGTCAAGATACTAATTCTTGGCCTGTAGTATTTGATGGGTTTTTTCTTTTATCTTTTTTCTTTGATATTCCTACCCAGTTAGTTCAGAATTTCAGTTGCCACTGACAGGTAGAATCCATAGGCATAAAGTTCTTTGATGTGACTGGGTGCCTGTGCCTGAAGCCTGTTTCCACCTTGACACATGACTACAAGGTAGGTGATAGAGTCATTCTCTGGGAATCTCCAGGGTCAGGATGGAGACAGTGGTCCACAGGACCCCAGAAGCACTCCCCTATACGTCAAGCCTTAATGCCTGGTGTAGAACTCTCATTATTTCTGGGACTTGTTTAGCCTGATCTTGTCCTTTATGAGCTCAACACAGAACAGACTCCTTGACAGGGGAGAACGGCAGGAAATTTCCATCTGACGTCACCAAGATGAAAACAATAGAATGTCAGGTAAGTTGTAGAAAGCCCTAAAATGGGATTGTGCCCTGTTTTCCAGTTCGGACCAACCTCTAGAATAGATCTGGACATGAAGCATGTAGGGAGCCTAGACATTCCTGAAACTGTTCAAAGGAGTTGAAAGCTTACCTGGAAAGGGTAGTCTCGGAGCAGCCATGATGAGATAGAGGTCTGGCAGTGGAGAGAGGATGAGAAAGTTGACTGACTACGCACAGGACAAGGAATGCACGGAACCATCGGGTTTATCAACCGAGGCCAATAAAAATCCACATAGCCAGGAGGGATAGTAGAGTCCTGTCACCCAGAGAACTGCTAAGCCACAGGTCACTCAGCTATCAATTACTCCCCTATCCACCATGAAAGCCGGCATAGGGAAACAAACACCATCCAAAGACCAGATGGGCCAAGGTACTCAAAACTGCCCTCCACCAGCAGATTGAAAGACTCATGAAGTTTCCCCAGAAAACTTCTTTGACATTTTAAAGAGCTATTGAAGGTAGAACAGAAATACTATGAATGAAGCATAGTGCTTTGTGGAGAACTTACAAAGACAAGTCCCAGCCAGGGTCCATCTCTTACATCAATTCATTTCCCAATAATCTTTGAAGGGCTTTTATTATATAGAGCTGCCATGGCTGACAGAATTTAGTCATGTCTGTGGGGGATTATCTTGATTACGTTCATGGAGATGTGAAGACTCACCCTGGATGTAGGCAATACCATCCCATGGACAAGGGTCGTAGGCTGAAAAACCAGAGAAAGCATGAGCGTAGCGTTCATTACTCCCAGCTGCCTGATGTGATGTGACCAGCTGCCTCCCGATCCTGCCGTGGTGGCTTTTCCACTAGCTTCATTTTTTTAAATTGCTTTTCTTGGGTATTTTATCACAGCAAAAAAAAAAAAAAAAAAAAAAGACAAAGAACTAACAAAATCATTGCTCCCATTGTATCTACAAAGAAGCTGGGATACAGAAAGAGGGAACAATTTTCCTGCACACACAGCCACTCAGTGGTCATACTGGAATTCAAAAGAGGCAGTTTGGCTCCACAGCCTCATTCATAGCCCTTCAGCAATAGCATCTTCTTTTTAAAAATAAGAAATTCTAGTTTCAGAAACACCGAAAAAATGCCCCCAAGAAATGGATCACAAATACTAGTGACCGAGGAATGGAACAGCTGGCGCCTTCTCTAAGAGTTGAGGCCACCATCTTGGAAGAGACTGGAGGAGAGAGAGACGACATAATGACGGTCCTGACACTGAACCTCTGATGTCTGCCAGGCCTTGGTCTAGGTGATGCGCTCACTCACTTGATTCATTTATTCCTCATTATAGTCCTGCAAGACATAAGACTGCAGCTTTGGAGCAGACATGATTTTTCCTGTGTTCTTTAATACAGCGGCCATGAACCGCGTGTGTCTAAGTACTTGGGAGTGTAGCTAATGTAACTGAGAGAAGGATTGCTACCCCCATTTAATTTCAACCTCAGTGATTGAATTAATTAGATAGCTACATACTGCTGGTGGCCTCCAAATGGGGGACACAGTGGTACATGTTTGGGTTTTTTTCCCCCAGGTTAGACATGGGAAGACGAACGGACAGAGCAGCCGTGTGTCCTCTAAGGTCACAGAGCTTTTTCATGGTGAAGCCGCGGATCCAACCGAGACAGTCTGGCTCCGGAGCAAACGTTCATGCTAATGTTCTCCTGGAAGATCATGAGCAGGCTCTGCAGAACACAGCACAGCCTACCGTACCGTTTCAATTATGGAACTGAACATTTAGGTCCTATTTTTCCTCCCAACAGTTGGGGGCTTATGAGGAAAACTGGATCTATTACCGACGAAACAAAGACACTACATTTTCTCTTCCGAGTTTCAGAACTGCAGAGCCCGTTTCCCAGCGATGTGGCGTGTTTCAAATGGTGGAGTTAAGGTAGTCTCATTTGGCTTCTCGGCTCTGGTGCACACTGGACTCGGAGGACAGCCAAATCACTGTGGCCCTAAAAAAGTCTGAAGCCAAAGTACAGTGCACAGTGCAGCCAAGCGCTGTCTCTGGATGTTGCCAGCGCAGCTTCCCAGGTGCAGGAACCCTGGGGTCAAGCTGCAGGAATGGAAGTGGGGATCCCTGCTAGAAGTACAGCTTGAGTAATCAGAGTGATTTCAGAGCTTAAGGCCTAGTGTGATGGGAACTGGAGTAGTCAAACTGGGAACTATTTCTTTAACCAGGGTGTATCTTAAAACTGACAGATCCCTAAATACAGAGACCCCCATCTAGTAAATTGAAGCTGGTCTAACCCCACCAACATCTCTTATGACTAGAAGCAAAAATCTGCCTCTCTGAGGTTCAGTATCACCTGTGAACTCATGACATCTGTCTGCTCATTCTAAATCAGTGGGATTTGGTTGTAAGGATGGAAGGGGCGAATGCTAGAAGGAGAAAGTTCTGACTGACTTGAGGTGCTCTTGTGATGTTTTTCTTAGGGGCTGTAACTCAGGCACACCAGGAATTGAGTTCGCCCCGAGCTGTTTGTGTTCTCCTCTCTGAGCTCCCCTCTAGGTTCAGGAGAGTAGAGCAAGGAGTCAGTTCATTGTGCTGGGTCTCATCTTGAAAACTGTGGTTTGGTGGGAATCAAATCAATGACCATTCAAGGATTTTTGGAAACAATTCCACTTGGAATGTTTGAAGTAAAGCTTTCTTTCTCTTTCTTTCTTTCTTTCTTTCTTTCTTTCTTTCTTTCTTTCTTTCTTTCTTTCTTTCTTTCTTTCTTTCTTTCTTTCTCTCTCTCTCTTTCTTTCTCTCCTTTTTCCTTTTTTCAAAGTTGTTTTCTCTTTTAACTAAAAGAAGAGAGTAAATTGGTAAAAGAGGTAGAATAATAAAGACAGGCCGAAAACCAAGGATTTTTTTTGACCTGCAAGCCGACTCAGTATATAACTGAAGATAGTTAACAATTTATTATGAGGAAGAAAAACATGGGGGAAACTTTGTGCCAAGGGGGAGAATTTTGCAATTCAAAATGTGTGTGTGTGCGGGTGTGTATGACATTTGTAAAATTGCACAAAATGTTTCTGTTTTGCCAGGCAGCGTTCACAAAGCCAACCCTTGGAGCGCCACACAGCACCTAGGCCAAAAGCAATCAGCAGCCCGAGCCCACACAACAGCACATTAGAAAACATGCCAGCTTCCCTCGCATCACGCAAAGAAACCCAAACCGCACCGCTGAATTGTGCAACTCCCCGAGGACAGAAAGAGACCAAATAAAAAGGAGGGGATTGTTTAAAGGACAAGTTGTTGCTGATGGTTACCCAAGCTGGGGTGGCAGCTTCAACTTCCTTTAGTGCGAAATGTAAGTGAACTGGATGTCTGAAGAGCTATCTGCGTGGCCATCGGACACCCCTGGGGGATCAAGAGCTTAGAGCATTCGTCGCGGGCAAATACTGACATGCATCTCTCCACTGAGGCATGCGCCATGAACAGTGGTCAGCACACACTTTCTACGAAGTGAGATAATAAATGAGCCAGATAATAAATGGTTTCAACGTTGGGATCGTGGTGGTTTTGATTCGACAGACCTGGCTGTCCCCGTCACTGGACAGCGGACTTCCTGGCTCAGAACGTTTTAGCCACAATAACTTGGAAGCCGGCTGAAGCCAGTATATACAAGATCTACCCAGTTAAATGAGAACTACCTCACCTACACTGTTAGAAAAGCGTTATATTAACTGCAGAGCTCAACTCGGGCTTTGTGAGCAATCTGCTGCCACTACTGAATTCTGCTGAAGTGTCTGAACACGAGTTGCCATACCAATAAAACTTTATTTACAAAAACAAATAGCGTGTCTCAGTTTACCAGCCTCTGTGCTAAAAAGTCTCACAAGGGGAAGAAGGCACATTTAGATGCTGTGAGACAATTAAGTTTTATTGATATTTGGAGGAAGATACAATTGTCACAAATTCTTTATAATTCTAGTGTAAATTTATTTAATCATGTGGAGTACTTTAATGTTAGGAACATAGTCTAGAGTGAATATGATTGTAAAATCTCCAGTAAATTTCTGCTTTGTTTTACTATTCAGCTTAAAGACTTCTGCTGGGAGAATTGCCCTACTGAAATTCAGTCTCTCTCTCTCTCTCTCTCTCTCTCTCTCTCTCTCTCTCTCTCTCTCTCTCTCTCTCTTGTATTTGCTGCTGGGGTGGTGGCGCACGCCTTTAATCCCAGCACTCAGGAGGCAGAGGCAGGTGGATCTCTGAGTTCGAGGCCAGCCTGTTCTGTGAACAAGTTCCAGGACAGCCAGTCTATTACATAGAGAAATTCTGTCTCAAAAACCAAGCGCAGGTGCTGAGGGGAGCCAGAGGAAGGAATCAGATCCCCTGTATCTAGACATTGTCAGTCATGCATCCTGGATGCGTCAAGCAAAGCCGACTGTTAACTGCTGAGCCATGTTTCCAGCCCTGGTGACTTTTTCTTCCCAGACACTCACCTGCAGATCAGGAGCCATCTCTGAATTTTTGCAGTTTGGTGTGGTGCCTACCCTATGGTACTTTTATAGCTGAATAACTGGCTATGAGCTTGTTCCAGTCTTTTCCTCAAACATTAATCAAAACTGGGTGGAGAAATAGCTTCAACATTTAAAGGGAGAAAGATTTGGGTTTTCCATTTTAATTCCAATAACTCAAGGAAGTCATTTGGGTTCATTCAAGACATTCAAGGACTTAGGAAAATGTGCCACCCACTAAGTCTTTCTAAAATTTTATTCAAGAATTTATGCCAAAAAAAAAAAAATAAGTAAAAAATGAATCCAAGAGGAGGAAAGGCATAAAGCTGAGAAATAATAACTTATGATTGAATCAAAATGATTTTCACAATGGTATTTTTAACTTTGGTGCAATTGTTAACAAATAATTCTTTGTAAAATAAGATCCAATGTAAAAATACGAACCACCAGGTTAAAATAAACCTGTCTATTCAGCACAGAGTAGTTAGTGAACAGGAAAGGAAGATGTGAAAAGTTGCAGTCTTATACTGCTTAAGAGGAGAGAAACTGACACCCTAGAAATAGATGGTTTTAAGGCACTCCCTTATATGCATTATTTTTAAGATGGGAGGGGCCAAGTTCTAGCTAAATAATGGTAGTCAGTATGCCCTTCAAACCAGTAAACAGAAAAACAAAGAAAATGTGATCACTCCAGGAAACGGTAAAAGCTCATTTGCATAAAAATAGGAAAGCAAAGAGGGATGCCAGAATGAGGCCAAATGTTTCCATTTCTCCTAGAGAAGCAACCAATAGATTTCCCAATTTCAAGAAAGAGACTTGCAGATTATGTTTTTCTTCAAGCAAAATTCAGGTGTATCTGTCTCCAAGAGATGCATCCAGGACAAAATGAAAGATCAAATTTGAAGGGGAGCCCCAGACACACTGGGCAGATGCTAACAATAGACAACAGAGACCGGGACGGTATGGGGGGGGGGGCACGAGTGACACCAGGCAGAGCAAGATGCGAAGCCCGGTCCAGGAAGAGGAGGCGAGTGCAGCTCAAATGCCAGCTAAGGCTGCTGCGATGTTCAATGCAATCTGCCTGTAAGAAAGACAGCCGTGGAGGAGGCCAGTGTCAGAATGCAAAGATTCTTAATGCCTCTCTCAGGAATCAATAAAGAAACCACACCCTCCAAATGAGGACTTGAATATCACAACTCAAATGCTTGAAGTGGTGAATATGTGGAAAGCTTTGTCACAGCTGAAGCAAAATGAACATTCTTTCAACTCAAACATGTATGAAATGGATGACATACTAAACTATGAGGAAGTCTCAAAAGATTTTTAATAATAAAGATCAACACTAACAACACAAAACATCCCAACAAGTGTATCCACCAGATACTTGAGACATCTAAATTGATCTTCGATTAAAAGAAAGTAATAACTGATATTCCAGACTGGGCATATGGCAATGAATGGTATTGAAAACTTATGTCAAGATTTGCAGGGCAAGTGAGACAGCTCAATGGATAGACACTCACAATCAAGTCCTGATTTCAGGACTCACATAGTGCAGAGGAAGAGCATCACAAGATTACCAGTTTCTGGATTACCAGTAATTCAGAAATTAATCTATGTATTTGTCTATAGATAGAAAATAATTATATATGGAGAAATTATATATAGAAATTAACTTATATAATATATATTGCTCAAATTTTTAACTGACAAGCTTACCTTAAGCTTGAGACTGAGGGGCAAAGGAGTAATAAGAGTCAAGATATTTTGGGAAAAAATGCTAAATATAGGGTGAAAAATTACTAAAAGCTACAGTTAACGGGAACAAGGTGGGGGTGACAGTCAGGCATATAGAGTATGGGCCAGAACTCAGAGTTTAGTGAGATGGCCAGCTACCTAATAGTTATGTAGTGAGAAATCTTTCAACCCACAACAGTGGTGCAAATCGGATACCTACATGCAGAAGAGGGGATTTGAACAATATAGGTCAGATGTCATTAAAATCATTTAAACTGTGCATCAAAGGACACAGAGTAAAAGGCAACATGTGAAACATAAGAAAATATTGGAAAACAACACGTTTGATCAGAGACTGTTAGCAAGAATATATCTAGCACTCCAGCCAGTGGAAAACCAGCAAGACTGTGTAAAACTGGACAAGAGACTGGAATAGACATTTCTCCAGTTATACAAATGGCCAAGAAAATGCAAAATGGTGCTCAATGCCACTAGACAGAGGGAAAATTAAAAAAAAAAATCAAGAACACAGTGAGAAACCATGTTCCACTTGTTAAGATACTTTTACAAAAGAAAGAGAAAGAAAGAGAGAGAGGGAGGGAGGGAGAGGAGAGAGAGAGAGAGAGAGAGAGAGAGAGAGAGAGAGAGAGAGAAAGGAGCAAGGAAGGAAAGAAGGAAGGAAAGGAGGGAGGGAGAGGAGGGAGGGAGGGAGGGGGAGAGAGGGAGGAAGGAAGGGAGGGACAGAGGGAGGAAAGAAAGCAGGTAGGCAGGTAGGAAGGAAATCATGAGGACAGAGAATGAGAATGCCTGTGGTGGGTAGAAAATGGTACAGCTAAAGCACATATGATTGGTGATTCCTCTCCAAATCAAACATGAATTTATTGTCTGATCCAGCAATTCTACATCTGAATGTCTGCCCAAAAGAACTGAACACGAGGGCTTTGAACATAGATTTCCATACCAATATTTACAGCTATATCAATCATGCTCAATAGCAAAGCACGGAAGCAGCTGAGCACCTACTGGTATGAATCACGATGTGCACATTACATTGAATGGAGAAAGACATTCTGGCACAAAGCTACAATGTAGGAGAAGCTTCAAGATATTATATTAGGTGAAATAAACCAGTCCCCGAAGGAAAAACAAACTATTTCCTCTATGTGAGGTGCCTGGCTTTGGTTTAATGTATGAAAAGTTTAAGCTGGGGAAGCAAGACATGGAGTTCTGGAGGTAGATGGTGGTGGTGATTGTCCAAAAACGCAGCTAATGCCACTGATCTGTGTACTTAACAGTGTAAAGGGTCCATTTTACATAAAACATTATCATAATACAAAAAAAAGTCTTCATTAGATGACATAATTCATTGTGAAGGCAAGAACTCCTTTCCCACATTTGTAACAACCAAAAATGTCTCTAGACAGTGACAGGTACCTCATGGGAGGCAAAACTGACCTATAAACCAATGCTTTCAATCACCGGGATGAGTGATCTTGACCAAGGAAAACTGATGGTCTACATAAATATACTTTAACTCAGCTACTAGATCTAGTAATTGTTCAGGACCTCTGAGAACACACTCAAATACCCAAGTGTAAATTACATTGGTCTATCCTTTCATGGCTTACCTTCAGAAATGGTTCACTTCCTTTCCCCCTTGTTCTGATGAAACACTAAGAAAAATGACCTGAGGCAGGAAGTGTTTATTTGCTGTGGCTCACAGTTTAAGGGGACACAGTCCTTCATGATTAGGAAGTCACAGCAGCTGGGGCTTGAAGCAGCTGGTCCCATAGAATCCACAACCTGGAAACAGAGATGGACACAACTGGCTAGTGCCCAAAGGGCTTGGATAGCCACAACTGTCCATCTCTGCCACCTGAAGGACTCACAGTCTCTCATGGCTTTGAAGGCTCCACTCCATGCCTACAGCTTTCCAGGACAGATGTCCTGTGGTCCTAATAGTTCCGGTACCCTGGAGTCTCCACTGCAAATTAAGTTTCAGCTTCATACAATTACTTCTCAGGGCTTCTTTGAGGAGACCCTGATCCTTTCACTCACTGCCTGGCCTCGCTGCTCTCCAGGACTCGACCAATGTTAAATGCATTCCTCTCTCTCTCTCTGTTTCTGATTATGGATGTGATATCAACTTCTACTGGACCCTGACACTTTGATGTCCATGCAACAATGGGCTGAACCTTCCAACTGTGAGCCAGAAGAAACTGTTTCTCCCTTAAGTTGCTTCTTCAGAGTAGTTTATCATAGTAACAGCGAGGGAGGAGGGGGACAAGAAATAAACACAGCTATTTTTGTTATAACCTGGAAAAGAGTCCATTGTGTCTTGGATGCCACTGATCCACTCTAAGATATAAAAGATATGAGGAGGGTTCGCTGTTAGTTGCATGAAATGAAACCCTATCTCAGCCTTGGAATATGTTAGGATGGTGCAAGAAAGAATCCTCTGTGGTTAAGAAGGAAAACACTGCTGTGGTGGCGGAAGACTTTGATTTCAGTACGTGGGAGGCAGAGGCAGGTGGATCTCTGTGAGTTCCAGAACAGTCTGGTCTACAGAGTGAGTTCCAGGACAGCCAGGGCTACACAGAGAAACCCTGTCTCGAAAATAAAAATAAATAAATAAATAAAAGAATAAGAAAAAGAATGAATAAAAATATGTCTGGATTTCTGAATCTGGATTCCCGAATCCCAGATTTAGTCTGTATAATATACATACAAGCTTTATAGAGTACTGCCTGTTCTAGGTAGGACCCTCAGGATTCCTAGGGAGGAAAAATTGAAGATAGAGTCCTCCTTGGTATTGTAGCTTGTATAGAACAAACAGCATACAAAGGAGAGACAGTTAACACACTCAGAAAGCCCTCGTGAGTACCAATATTTTAAAAAGAAAATTCATAAAGCATAAGAAGTTCTTTTGTTTTCAGGAAAATGACTGGAGTGGAGCAGGAGCAAGCAGATTAGCTGTCACTTAAAGCTGCTGCTTTTGGATTTGTGAAAAGCAGAGCCAGGCTGTGAGTTTTGTGGGGCTATAGACCAAAGGTAAAGGGGAGGTGGGGTAAGACTGGGAATAACGGAGGTTCAGACTTACTGGAAGTCACGAGTTGTTTTTAAGCCTGAGGGCAGCTGTTTTAGTTTTAAAGGGTTACTGAAAGTGGACATTATTTACACCATGTTCATACAGAAACACAAACAGTGTTTCCTCAGCACCTGCAGCAGCTGGTTCAGGGGAAAAACTGAGCTCACATAACCTTCAGAATCACAAATACACCAACCTTTGAATGCCTCTCCTTCCCGGGGAGCCCAGCCGGTTCTTGCACGCTGGGTCACTCATTCTAAGTTGAACTTGGGTGAACTGCCTCTCAACCCACTTTGGCTATAAACCTGTCAGGTCTTAGAAACTGAATAGGTTCCGGGTTGATCAGTGCCTGAGTGGACATACTCCAAGGAAAATCAGAGTGTTGTCTTAGAAAGCAGTGACTCAGAAAGTGGTGTGTAAGCCTCTGCTGTGATTCAAAACCGAAGTTCATGTTTACTAGGAAGGAGGGGGAGGACCACGGAGCATCCTGTCTGGACAGAGAACACATTTCAGAGGGAGATTTCTCAGAGTGTGTTCCCCAGAGTTCTCAGGACAACATTCGAACTCTTTAGATCTTTGTGATTGTACTTCGTCAATGCCATGTTTCCCTCCCTGGCATTAAATGGTGCTTTCCTTGAGGCATCCTTCTGAAGCCTCTCGTTCAGAACATCCTTCTTTCCTGTTTACCTAGACAGACAGAGTTTTGATCAGATCAGATTGATTGCTTTAGCTGCTGTTGCACTGTTAATTAGGAATCAAGGATTCAGAGAGGGAATTCGGTCTCCTATCATTTTTGTTCAGGAGAGAGGAGAGTAGCCCATGCTAAAGTTCTACACATTTGGAGATCAGTTCTCTGGTGCAGAGGAAATCTTGGTGAAAGCATCAAGGACTCCATGCTCTAGGAGACCCTTCTAGTCTCAGAATGTGACTTCACATATGTGACGTGGTGTGACCTGGGTAACACTGTCATCCATATATCTTACAGTCTTTCTTTGGAAATGAAGCAGCCATAGGCTTTCCAGGGTATGTCAAAGATGATGTCTTGGACAGCCACAGGGAATCGGCAGCTAATAAACCACTCCTCATTCTCAGCTTTGTTCCCAGATAAATCCCCCCTCCCTGGGCTTCTTCACTCTTTATAATCCTTCTTCCTGTTCAAGAGAAACATATTCAGTGACACCTGTTGAAGCATGGTTCCGTGTAGCAGGTACAAGGAACAGGGCCGTGGCGTTTGCAATGGGGAGAAAGATTTCACTAAATTCAAGCTACAGCAGGGAAAAGCAGATACTGATGGCCAAGGGGCAGTGTTAGGATCAATGGGCAGAAAATTACAGACAAAGCATGCAGGGCAAGAGAAATTCTGGCTGTAACCTAACCTAACAGGATTCCTGATAAAAAGTCCTTGGTAATCAGACCTGGGGGCTGATGGAGGCTAAGGAGCCCTGTTGCTCAAGTCGCTACCTCCATCAGATATGAAAGCTATGTGTGCTGGGGGTGGGGGGTTCTGCCTAAATGGACATAGTGAGGAGACTTGTTGCTAAAACTAGATCTCACAAGAAAAATGCACCGATGGCCCTCGGAGAACGTTCTAGAGATTAACGAAACTAATTGAGCAAAGTCCCCTGTCACTGCCCAACGCGTCCTCACTCAATGGGTAGAACCTTAGTCATAGTGAGCAGAATAGAGATTTCCTATATGGGATACATAATAGCTCAGCTGTGGTGGCTACCATCTGACATGTTTAAGACCCAAACTCAGAAGGAGAAGGGGGCTTGCTTGGCACGCAAACGCTCCTAGGTTCTACCCCAGTACCACTCCCAGAAAGCCAAGTTTCAGGTCATTCTCTACTACACAGTGTGTACAAGACCAGCCTGAGCTATATGAAATCCTGTCTCAAAGGGGGGGGGGTGTATAGAGAGAGGTAGGGGGAAGACTCAGAAAACAGTTGTTTTGAACAAGAGGAGTTGGAAGGGATTTCAACATCATTCCTAACCAGCTCCATCAGCCATCAGTGTCTACATAAGGAACTGAGGGGAAGGGATCCAAATCCACCAGCTAATTGGTGTAGAAGCCAAGGCTAGAATTCACATCTCCTGGCTCTCAGAGCTTCTGAAAACTGCACCAAATGAACAGGGTGTTCACAGAGGAAGCACAGTGCTGGTACACACCCTCTACCTCAACAGGCAGATAAAATGTAATGTAGACCGCACTTAGCCATTTTAAAGCTGAAGGGGTCTTAGGTTGCCATCTCTCCAAACCACCCTTTCTCCTTCTCTCATTTAAGGCTCTGTGTCAGCCAAATGAGGCTCGGGGACCATTTTTCCTTCTCTGTGTGTGCAGTGAGGAGTGAGGGGAGAGCAGCAATGAGCAACTGCCTTCTTGGAAACAGATTCCGAACGACTCACTCTTGAAGGAAAAAAACATCTGTTGACTCATCCACTTAATGACTGGGTTATCTCCAGCCAGTTTTAAAATAATATTTGCTTTGCTACATTCTAAAGCAACATGCATAACAAATCGGGGGTGGGGTGGAGAGAGAGAGAGAGAGAGAGAGAGAGAGAGAGAGAGAGAGAGAGAGAGCGCTCATTAGAGAATCTTCTACTTTGCTACACGCTAAAGCACATAGATAATTCAGAGAGAGAGAAAAGAGTCCTCATTAGAGTTTGGACAATCACTAAAGTTGTAAATATAAACTTAGATCTATAACAAGTAAGGTCAAGTTGAGGAGAAAATCAGAATTTTTTTCAAAGGAGGCTTGTGGATGACAGATGAATCAGACAAGTCTAAAGTTCATTAAAGCACTCAACAGGACTAAGAGAAACGATTGGTCTCTCCCCCATTTTAAGATGTCTTGTGGTTGGTTTTTGGAACGTGATCTCTTTGTCTTCTGCCAGGAGAAAGGGCAGAGGGCCCCCACACAAGCCCTGGGGCTGTCCCTGAACAACAGTGTTCAGATTGGTAGTGTTCATCTAATTATAGGCCATGGAGTAATGGCCCTAAATCACTAGGTTTTTGCTTTTCTAAACAGAAGTATTTTATCTGCATTAAACCTCTTCCCTAATTTTGTTTGGTTTGCTGGTGAGCACCATTCTAGGCAAAGCCCTTTGTCCCTGGAGAAGAGCCGCAGCAGATACTTTCTGGGCTCAGCTCTCTCTGCCTCACTTCCTTTTCTTGGTCCTTGCTTAAGGAGGTGACAGGTGGCATATCTCAAGGCCTTTAGAAAGTGTGTTGAGATGGGGCTCAGGATCCTTTCCCTGCCACACACATTTCTATCAGCTGATCTCCTGAACTTGTTTTCAGACTGACCCCATGTGTGAATAACCTGGGAGAAGGGACCACCACTCACAAAAGAACAAGGCTTCATGGAGGGGGGTGGAGGTTCAAGTACACTGTATGCTAGGAAAAATATTGAGTCAAATTACACCCCATGAATTATTTACAGTATTTTTCTTTGCTAAATCTAAGCAAACATTCCCCTTGCACCAAATCTACTCCAGGAGTTTTAACTGTTTATTGTAAAATCAGGCTCACAATGGTCCTTTCATGAAACATTTAGCTGTATGTTTAGCGCTAACAAATATCACACATATATTATGAATGCTTCCTTATTACAAAGCCAAACATTGAGTCCATGAAACTTTCAGCCCTGTATTCCAAATCATTATGAACAAGATGTTTCCTCTCAGGCAATTTATTCTGGTGATGTGGAACCTTTGAATAAATAGTGACGCTAGTATTTTTTAATAGCTGTTTCCCACCACATATTGCAAAGGAAACATTAACAAGGGCTGGATTCATAACTCATCATTGAACAAGTCACAGATTTAACAACATTTATGGTGAACCATAAATTATTTTATATGCGAATGTTCTGCCACTTGGATAATTTCATTTGGCTCCATGTTTTCCACCTAATCATTCGAAACAGAAAGATTTCCCCATCGGTGCCACATCCTCAGTCCTGACAGGATATGGGAACAGAAGCATTTCAGTAGATGGGATGGCATGTGTCTGTAATAATTTAAGCTAGCCCTTGCTCCCCTCTTGGAGAAAACAGATTCCTGAAATAGAGTAACCATAACACACCACTGGGTGTCCACGTCTCCTCTTCTACCCTAGACAGTTCCTTTGAACTTCTCGGTTACCAATGTAGCAATAGCCCATTCTTGCTGGGGTGCTGCTGTCCACGAAGCAGTGGTGATTGAAATAAGGGCCCGCTTGCTTTATGCTGTTCTCCAGATGGCTACCCACATCATGGAGGACTGTTTGTTCTGGGGAGGCAAGACGGCTCGGTGGATAAAGGTGCTTGCTGGAAATTCTGACAACTTGAGTTTGATTCCAGGGCTCCATGGGGTAGAAGGAGATAACTGTCTCTTATATATTATCCTTTGTCCTCTGACCTCAACATGAACACACACACGCACGCACGCACGCACGCACGCACACGCCACTGGTTCTTCTGTCTGGCTGATTTCTTTTCTGATCTCAGTAGTGTTCTCCAGCAAGAGAGCTCACCCCGTTTTACCAGTTCTTCCTGAGTGGTGAGAATAAGTTGTATTTCATGGATCTCTATCTGTGATGAAGGCCTGAACTGAGAACATAGCTTGGTTTTGAATAGTGCCTCTAGTGCATGCTTGGCCTCGCAGAAACCTTTGTCCTTTGTTGTTTTCTTCTGTGTAAAGGATCACAGAAGGTCTGGCCTATCAAATGTGCAAGACACAGGAGGTCCAGAGAGCCTTGAGAGGGAAGCTTCTCACACAGCTACTCAGGCCCTTACCCATAGATTCCAGTTTAGTGTCGGGGGCTTGAGGAGGGTGGCAGCGGCGATGTCTATGTTTTCTAAATTTGGGGAATCTGAGGAAATTATTATTATAGACCGCATCACAGAATTATAGTCCTTAACATCATTTTCTTTCAAACGCAGCAAAATCCTAGAGATTGGAGTGTAAGTAGAATGCTTTGTAAGAAGGATTTCACCCTTGATATTTTTAGATTCTTTTTTTTTTTTAATTTTAGAGGGCATTTTCAGAGACTCTTGTGGAAATAAAACACTTATCTAAAAGTTAAGGAGTTCGTCAGTCTTACCCCAGTTTTCTTTTGTAGTGTTCAATCCAACTATTAAGTGTAACATGCTTTTTACACTGTAGTTCTCCCTTAAATGAGATTATTCTATCTTATCTTTTATTCCATATGAACATTTATAACTCTCTGTTCTATCTAATGCAAAAGTATGGTGTTTTTCTACAGCTCATATTGATTTGGAGGGGAATTCAAGTACAAGGGAGCTGAAGCTGAGGATGAGGAGGATGTCAAGCTTATGGCCAGCCTGAGCATAGTGAAGCAATGTTTCAAAAGGAGAGCAAAAACAAAAAGAAGAGAGAGAGAGAGAGAGAGAGAGAGAGAGAGAGAGAAGGAATAGGAGAGAAGAGAGGAAAGGAGAGAGGGAGGGAGAGAAGGAAAGGAAAGGGGGGACAGGCAATGTCTAGATGGCTATGAATTGTAACAAATCTTGTTGCTTTTTTACTAATCTTTATTGGATAAAATTTCATATGTATTTTTCCCAAAGCAAATTATTAATATAAAAATCAGTTGTACATTATTCTAAACTTATTTCAATAATCAATTTTAACAAGTAATTTCATGGATTAGAATTCACTCTATATATCTATTTGTTTATGTATGTTTGCAATATCATATATATTTATATATATGTTTATTGTGAACTTTTAAAATCTGACTAAATAAATCAGCATATCCATGCAATGAAATTCAACATTTAAATATAATGAAATCATATAAATTAACTGATGAAAACATTTTTCTAAGCCTTGGCCATTTTATAAATTTATCTTAGTGGTAAGTACAATATAGTCCTATTTACTTGAGCTAATAATAATAATTAATAATAATAATAAAATTTGTATGAACACACATACCCAATCATGTTTATACCTTCATACCTGATTATATAGAAGGACATGTGTGGAGATGCCCCAAAATCTGTCAATAGCAATTAATTCTAAATGGAAGGACTAGGTGATTGAAATGGGAGATTTTTTTTCTATTGCATTCTCTTTTGTATTACATCCTGTCTTAGTTTGGGTTACTATTGCTGTGATGAAAACACCCTGACCAAAAGCAACTTGGGGAAGAAAGCACTTTTTTGTCTTACACTTCCACATCACTGTTCATCATCAAAGGAAGTCAGGACAGGAAATCAAATAGCATAGGAACCCTGAGGCAGAAACCATGGAAGAGTGCTGCTTACTGGCTTGCTCCTCATGGCTTGCTCAGCCTTCCTTCTTGTGGAACCCAGGACCACCAGAACCCAGGATTGTCCCACTTACAATCTGTTATGAATTAAGACAATGTCCTGAAGACTTGTGTGATAACAGCCTGATCTTCTGGAGACATTTCTTTTCAATTGCAGTTCCTTTTTCTCTGATCACACTAGCTTGTGTTAAGTTGACATAAAATTAGCCAGCACACCTTCATTTGCTACTTTCTCCTTTGGGGTAAAAATAGTTTTTAAGAAGAAGAAGAAGCTTCTCTGGTGATTTTGGTATTTAGTCCTTAATTTTGTGAATGAAACAGAAAAGACTTGGAAGCAGCTAAGTGTCATAACCATGTCTGTACGTATAGTCTATGTAGAGAACAAAGGACCAACATTTGTATTTTCTAGAGCTGGTGTTAGTGTAGTCTTCTGGTCACCCCACAGTTGTGCAGCATCAGTACTGAGACCATAGAAGCCAGGGTTATCATAAGGCCACATAAAGTCTCCCTTTGGGGAGCTTACAATGGCACTCATTTCACAAGAACCAAATACGTCTCAACTAACATGGAGGAAACAAGGTCCAGATTTCTCTTTCTGCCATAAACACTCAGAAACTGAGCAAAATTATGCAAAGATTACCTTCCCCTGTCAGACAGCTGGCAGCACAGGACTGACCTCTCTGGGGCAATGGAGAATGTTAAGGCAAATCTTCCAGGCACTGGTATTCTGCCAAGAAGAAATCTGTAAACTTCTGCAGCAAGGAAGGGATCCTCAAACAGAGGTTCCCAGCTTTGCTCCCTTGAAGGCAGAACTCTGTACAGAGAAGCAAGTGTAACTGAACATTGTAGGACAGAATAAAAGGGAATAGAAAGCTATGTTGAACAAGAATTCCAGAGAGCTGAATGGGATTCTTATTCGGTCTTCAGCTGAATACCAACATGTTTGCATTAGAAAAATGCCTACACAGACAACTTCTTGGAGGGACAACTATTATGGAGTGTTAAGACTTGGAAAATATTTTCCAGAATTTCATGTTAATAAAAAAAAGAAATCATTTTGTTTTCTACTGGTTAGGATGCAGCTAAGCCAGTCATGATGGTGCACACTGGTAAGGTATGATGAAGAGATAGGCAGAAAGAGGATCACAGGGTCAAGTGCAGCCTGAGCTGCACTTCAATGGCTGGAAGAGATGATTCAGCACTTAGAAGCACTTGCTACTTTTGCAGAGGAATCGGTTTTGGTTTCCAGCTCACTATTGCCTATGACTCCAGTTCCAGCGAACCCAATACCATCCTCTGGTCTCATTGAGCACCTGTGTGTACATGGTGCACATACAGACAAGCAAGCACACATATGCTTACATATACACATGCACATACACATAAACAAAAATCAATACTTAGAATGGAACCAGATAATTCAATACAAACTTCAGTAGAGACCCAAGATCATGTCTTATAAACAAGATAAATTACCCCTACAATACAGGTTAATCTTAGCATGCCCTTTAAGTATCCAAAAAGGAGGAGGAGGCACAAATGGAGTGGGAAAGAGAGGGAAGGGAGAATTTATAAATGAGATAGGAAGAAAGAGACTTGGGAAAAAGATACAGAAAAAAAAAATGTTTGTAAAACAGATAAACCCAGAACTCCAAAGAGCTATAGATTGGGGAAAAAATAGCAGAAACAGAAAACTAACTCACATTATAATCAGATTGCTGCAAAACAACACACAGATTTAAAAGCACCAATGAATTTGTCTGGGGTGTGGCTACAGGGTCTAATTATGTGGTCCAGCCTGACTTCAAACTCATGATGAGCCTCCTGACTCAACCTTCTGAATGCTGAGATTACACGTGTGTGCCACAAGCCCTGACTAATCCTTGAAGTTTTGAAAATTAAAATTACATAATTTTAATAGTCCATATGTTCAATAAAATCTCAAAAAGGAGACAGAAAACTGCTTTTGAATGAAAAGCTAATGAAAATACAACATGTTGAATTTGTAGGAAGCAGTTCAAATGGCGTCTGGGGGAGATTTACTTATTTAAGTACTTATGTTCATTTAAGAAGCAAAATCTTGCAAATTACCTAAATTTCCACCTGAAGTAAATGAAAAACAGAGTAAACTAAACAAAAAGTAAAATTAAATAGTAAAACTGAGAGCAGAAATTAGTAAGCTAGAAAGAAAATAGATAATATGGGGAAAAGAAATGAAACCAAGGGTTTGGAATTGAAAACATATAATAAGAATAATAAGCAATTAACAAAAAATGATGAAGTGCAGGGGAGAACACATCAATGACCGAAGTCAGGAATGGAAAATAGAATGCTAGCGTGAAAGGAGTCCATCAACAACTTCATGCCAATGGATCTGAATTTTTAAGAGCAGAGTTCTTCAGACACAGACTTCTAGAATTCTCTTGAGAAGAGGATAACTGAAAATTCCACATCAGGAGGTTGAAGCTGGGGCATGGGAGATGATGGCTCAATCAGAAAAGTGCCTGTCACACAAGCATGAGGGCCTGAGTTCAGATCTTCAACACCCACATAATACCCAAGTGTGATAGGGTGTGTCTGTTGCCCCAGTGCTCAAGCAGGGGCATAGACAGGCAGAGCCCCATAGCTGTTGTCATCCAGCTTATGCAATCAGTGAGCTCTAGACTCTTTGAGAGACATTTTCTCAACAATAATAACAACAACAGTAATAAGGTGGAAATGGAAGAAAGCACCTGGTATTACCCTCTGGCCTTTGCATGTATGTGTACACATATGCACAGGGACCCACATGCAGATGCACAAACACACAAAGAAACATAATTCATAAATGAAATCTCCAAAAATCTAGAATCCCTGGAGTGTTCTTGACAATATGCAGTAAAAGCAGAACATCAACCCCAGAAATTCTTCTAGTAAACAGAGAGCAAGCAATGCCTCTCAGCTTGATTTGCAACAGCAGCACTGCCTTGATAAGAAAAGCATAGGTTTTTAAAAAAAAAAAAAAAAGAAAAAGAAAAAGAAATAAATCTTTCCTAAAGAAAGGCTTAAGCAGCATTAGCATGATGCTCTCCAGCAGAATCAGCATCTTGAGTCTGCTCCTTAACTAAAGTTTATCTCAAGAAGGCAAGGTTAGTTCATCATCTGAACAGTCACTGAGGGGCCAGTGAGATGGTTCTGCCCGATAAGGCTCTTGCTTCCAAGCCGAGTCACCTGACTCTGATCCCTGGAATCACATAGTGAAAGGAAAAAACAAACTGCTACAAATTGTCCTCTGACAGCCACACACATGGACACATGTGAACACATGCCCACATACTCATACACACAAACAATGCATAAATGTAAAATTAAATAAATAAATAAAACTCAATAGGCACAATGCTCTCATTAATGGAATAAATTAGAATTCCAATAGATGCAGCAAAGTGTTTGAGAAAATTTAACTGAAGTTTATGTTAAAATCACTTGAAAACCATGAACAGAACTTCCAAACTCTGATAAAAGACATCTTAATATAACTATTTAAAAAAAAACACTAAATTGCCCTTAAATTTGTGAATAAGGCTAGAATGTTCATCCTCACTATTTCTGTTCAACCAGGAACTAGAGATCTTAAACAATACAATAAGCCTAGGCAGTAGGCAGCAGCAGGGTTAGGAAAGAAAAGTAAAAGCTCTTTTTTGGTATTTTCTGGAGATATATATATATATTTTAAAAAAAGCCCCATGAAAAGTTTCTAGGAGCAAATGAGTTCATCAAGATCACAAAATGCAAAAGTCAATTGTATATCGATGAACTCTTTTACAATGTTTGAAAATCATACTGTAAAAAGTATCATCACATACAATTGTACAAACTCAGGAGATGATTTAGAATAAATTTAAGAATATGTGCACAAGACCTGTACACCAAACATCAAAAACCCTACTGAGATAAATTGAATAACACAAATGGATAAATATGCCATTATCACAGACTGAAATATTTACTTTTATGAAAATTATAATTATTTCCAAAAATTTACCTAAATTCAGTATAGTGGTTGATAAAATCTGAATAACTTTCTGTAAGAATTGGATTTATCTAAGTTACAAGGAACTCAAATTCTTTATAATAGTAGTGGCCAAAAATAATTGGGGAGTTGTTGGATGAAATATTAATCAGGTTCATTCAACATTTGAAAATCATCTAATGAAATCAGTAATAACAATAGTCTAAAGATGAGAAAAGCCACTCATGATCATATCAACAGAGACAGAGAAAGCTTCTCATTAAATATCCAACATTTACTTGTAATAGAAAGTCCTTGGTGAATTATAGAGGAGCACTTCTGCAACTTTTTAGGGAGTATCTCAAAATATCCTATCATTAGCATCATAGTTTAAAAGAAAAATGACACAAAACAGATCAAGACTGGCAGGTGGCATTCTCAGATTATCTGTCATCCCATAAAGAGGGGCTATTAAGAGCTGCCACCTAATGTCAAACCCTGAGGGAAAAAAATGGTAAAGTAAAACCAGAGCCATCAAAGGAGGAAAAGCCAGAAAAGGAAGAAGAAATATGGAAAAGAGCAGAAGAAATCAAAGGAAAATTTTGAAGACATAAAGTAGGAAATGCAATGTTCAAAGAAACATTATCTAGGTTTTCATATTTGATTTTAGTATTAGTTACTTGCCCTGTTTCTGTAACAACAGCAATTTTTAAAAGGAAGGGAATTTATTTTGGCTCACAAGTGAAGGGGATACAGTCTGTCATGGCAGGAAGGGATGCCATCAGGAGAAGGATGCTGCTGTTCACATTTGTCCACAGTCAGGAAGCAGATAGCTCTGAATGCTGGTGCTCAGCTCACTTTCTCTTCACTTCGTCTGGGACCCCAGCCTGTGGAATAGTACTGCCCACCTTTAGAGTAGGTTTTCTGTCTCAGGTAACCTAATCTTCACAACCCCGCACAGCCATGCCATTCTGTCTCAAGGCGCATTCTAAGCCCCATCTAGTCAGTCAAGACTAACTGGTGTAATGCTCAGGACGGGTTGTGTCAAGGGTTGGTCAAGAGTCAAGACGCTGCAATAGCGGACATGCATGTGGCTCATGCCTTTAATCCCAGCACTCATGAGGCAGGTGGATCTCTAGGAACTCAAGGCCATCCTGGTCTACAAATTGTGGTCCAGGACAGCCAAGGATGTTACACAGAGAAACCCTATCTCAAAAAACAAAACAAACAAACAAAAAACTGAAAAAACAAAACAAACAAAAAAAAAAAAACACTGCAGTAAGTCAAGGAGCTGTTGGCATGGAAGTGTAAGAGGGGGGCAAGGATATTTCTTTTCAGATGTTGTGTTAATCAACAGTTTAACACCCCCACCACCACCCACCCCCCCCCACCCCCCACCCCACCCACCCCCCACCCCCCCCCCCCCCCCCCCCCCCCCCCCCCCCCCCCCCCCCCCCCCCCCCCCCCCCCCCGTGGCACACACCTTTAATCCCAGCACTTGGGAGGCAGAGCCAGGTGGATCTCTGTGAGTTCGAGGCCAGCCTGGTCTACAGAGCGAGATCCAGGACAGGCACCAAAACTACACAGAGAAACCCTGTCTCGAAAAAACAAAACAAAACAAAAAAGCCTTGGGCTTTAGTATTATAGGGATGGAAGGGTGGTGTACTAAGCCCTGGTGAGTTTTAACATAACTTGAAGCGCTTTAAAGGCAAATGGAGGTGTTTAAATTTCAAAGCAGGCCACGATTGATCAAATAAGAGCCCAGAGAAGCTACTGATTACAGATAGCTCTGTGAATATGTAAGATCATTGCTTAATGTTTTAACAGACGCTTCCCCACAAATGGACCACATTTATAACGGTTAGAAAAGTTTAACCAATGATGGAGCTAATGACCCTCATCAGTAAAGATGGTTCCCAACCCATGTGTCGACTCTGTCTGTCACTGGATATGCTGAGCTTCATGGGCAGATGATAAGCAGTTTTCTAAGAACACATAAAACTTTGAAGGGACACATTGGATGACACTGAGAGATCAGCCATCTTGAGCTAACAGATTGAAAAAGAATTCAGGTCTTATCTTAATTTGATAGGACATTGAGGGCTGTAATGGCCTTGTGTTAAGCAATAGCACAAGGGGGTGGCAAGTGGAGACCTAGCCAAAATAATGATCTTCAATTTCCTTTTCTTGAAGCCAGGTTCTCTGCATCATGAAATCCAGATGGCGCTCTCCTGAGCAGATCCCCTGCCTCCCAATGAAGAGTTCCTTCCTAAGCCGTGGGGACTTCCTCCACAGCTACAGTTCACTTTGAAAGACACCTGTTGGCTGGCTGGCTTGCTTGCTTGCTTGTTTGCTTGGTTTTTGAAACAGGGTCTTACTATCTGGTCTGGTTGGTCTTGTCCTCACCATGTATCCCAGGTTGGCCTTGGACTTAAGTTCCTCTTGCCTCAGCCTCTTGGGTGTTGGAGTTAGAGGTGCATGCCACCACACATAGCTATAAATCTACTCCTAATGAGCCCAGCTTTGCTTCTCTCACGAAAAATGTGCCAATTCCCATGAGCACCTTTGCTGATACACATGATGATTTAATAACTTCTGCCATGTGTTTGCAAAATACATGAACAAACTGCTCTTTAGCCGAAAGTTTATATTCTTTCCTTCTTGACCGTGTATTTTTATTTCATTTCACTCATACAGCCTCATCTTACTGAAATACGTGCTTAACGTCTTTTTGATCATTCAGTCATACTTGGCTGCAACAACAGTACTCAAGTTGAAAAGTTGAAATAATAAAAGTAAATTGAGTGACACATCAAGTATTTGCAATTTTTTTCTAGATTAGATTATCATCACAGTTTTTATACTATAATTGATTTAACTGTGTAGTGCATTATAAACTTTGATTTTGAAGTTATTGGATGCTATAGATAAATTTTATATTGGAAATATATCTTTGAATAAGAAGCAGACTTTTCTTCCAATGAGTTTGTGCTTCCAACAATTATTACTATTACTTATGGTTAGAAAAACATAAGGGACTTCACAAGATGGCTCAGCCTTTAAGAGTGCTTATTACTCTTGCAGAGGACATGGGTTCAGTTCCTAGCACCCACATGCTTCATATCCTCCTGTAACCCCAGTTCCAGGAAATCTAACATCCCTCTTCTAGCTTTCTTCAGCTACTGGATGTATGTGATATGCATACATACACTCAAACATACACGTATATAAGATATATATATATATATATATATATATATATTAAGAAAGACATAGGTATTCAGTAAATCCACAACAGATGGACTAGGACTCCCACACAGGTTGTATTGCTTAGCATTATGAAATTAGCTTTTTTACCCTTTATGTATTTATTTAATTTTGTGAATATGAATGTGTATGTGTGCTGAGGCCCGAGTGTGGAGGCCAGAGGATAACATTTGGGAGTCCATTCTCTCCTCCCCTCACATGGCTTCTGGGCATGGAACTACTCAGGTTGTTGGGCCTCATCAACAAGAGAGTGTTTTATCAATGAGTCATCTCACTAGCCCAAATGAACCTTTTGAGACCAGAAACTACAACACATTTCTAGAATAAGCACATGGGGAGAGAAAAGAGCTCAGGATGTTGAGACCCACAGTAAATGGAGAGGGATACACAATACATAGTTATTCAGTAAAGATTAATAAAATAGATTCAAGAGACTAAGTAAATACTCAAGAAAATGGTAGTTAATGCTAATATATGTTTCTTTTCTAGAAAATTCAATACTGCTGTTTTAGAAGCAAACCTGGAAAATCTACTCTCCCTTCTTTGAGATGAAGAGACACAGATGAGGTCTTAACCTCAGTTGACACCCACAGTCCTGTGCTGGTGGATCTGTGCACCCTGGAGTATTCAGCCTTGATGACTCAGAACGAGTAGTTTTCTTTCACAGTTGAAGAATGGGGGAGGCATGAAAGATAGGCTAGATATCTGGTGGCCAGTCCTCTCTGAAGAGAGCTCAAGGGAGCCAAAGATCTGTCAAACCCTCTTACACTCCAGTGCTCCCATCCCTTGCTCCACTCCTGTGGGAAAACCTTTGCTGAATCCCAGGTGAAGATTTTATGTATGGCTGAGAAAAAAGAAAGAGAAGCTACCACTCGGCCTGATCATTCGGTCTTGCATTACTGGAGTTTTCTTTGCACAGTTTCTTTCTCAAAGATGCTAACACTGAGCAGCCAAAGAAGTCGAGAATGTGAAACTGGATCTTTTGTATATTCCTAGGTTGAGTCTACACAGTGCACACTGTCAGATGTTTTGTCTCCACTTTGCCAAACATCTGGATTGCATGAAGAATCCACTAAATGGACTTGACATTCATCTTGTTCCCTGCTTAAGGCTGTCTTTTACTCCTCCTGGCTGTGAAATGCCCCTTTGATATCAGTAGCAGGTCTGAGCGTGAAGTCAGCTGTCCGCACTGTCACACACACACACACACACACACACACACACACACACACACACACACTACTCTACTCAATCTTTACATCCTGCCTTCCTTTCCACATTCACTTTTCTGAACTCTCTTGGAGATTTCTCATTCTGGTCCACGTCAATCAGCAAACGGCAAATCAGGTGGGCATCTTGTGTCCCACCCTAAAGGTAATTTCTTGCCCCTTTTCAAGTCTGTGCCTTTTGCCTGCTCTCCGTCCACTCCCAGGAGACCCAGCCCTGCCCTCTGATGGCATCTTCGCCTTCCTGGTACCACGGGAAGTTACGGAGGCAGCGCAGCCCATCTCAAAGCCACACATTATAAAGGAAGCAGCATAATGAGCCGCGTTTTGTTGAGGGCTCTCCAGGTCCCCCAAATCTTTCTCAAATATGATTGTTTATAAAATGTTTGATAAAAATAAATGATGCTTTCAATTTAAACAAAATTTCACACTGTTACTGGTTTTAATAACAGTTTTGACAGATGAGATTTTCATCATCTGTTTTTTCTTTGTGAAGGCTTCTTCAATAAACTAAAAATGCTCTAAACTAACAGATGTGACTTTAAAGTAAGGCTTGAGTGCGAGACATCAGGAACTAAGGCTTGTCAAATGCTTCAGCAGAGAATCTGACTCCCAGCGCAAGAAAGCCCCAGGTCTCAGGAAAATCAACGACCCAGTGACTGAGGGCTAAAAGGGAAAAGCCAGGTCTGCACCAGCACGCTGTTTATCTAGGGCCTGGACTCAGTCTGCGCATGCCCTTCGCAGTCCTGGACTCAGTCTGCGCATGCCCTTCCCGGCAGTTTGATCTTGCAGTGTGCAGGACTTCAGTGATCAAAAACTGTTAAGATGTCAACTCAAACTTGTTGAAGCTGATGCTGACATTTGACAAGCTGGCAATTTGTGATTATTTTTCTCATCAGCTCAAAAATAATAAACTTTTAGCGATATTTTGTTTGTAATAGTTATTTTTGTCTGATAGTCATATAGTTGAAGGTTGACTTTAAGTACCCTGATTTTGAAATAGCTAGCTTGCTTCTGAATTACAACAGTTTGATAGATTTTCTTCCTTCGTGGAGGTGGGGGGGTGTTGCTGTAGCACACCAGCAAATCGGACTGCCAGGGACAGTAATCTTGAAGTTCGGTTAAGTCAAGAGTGACGATAAAGAACAGTTTTTGTCAAGCTTTTTCATAATCTAAATAAAAATCCTCTCCTACCCAAATGAATATGTTGAAATGTATTAAACATGTTCTCGTGATCAAGCTAAGGAACTGAAAAAGAGGAATTTGTGTTTTCTCTCTCTCTCGCTAACGTATTATATATATATATATATATATATATATATATATATATATATATATATATTCTCTCTCTCTCCCCCCCCCGTTGTGTGTGTGTGTGTGTGTGTGTGTGTGTGTGTGTATTCCATCAAGTAGTTATTTAATCCACAATTCTATACTTTCTCTTGAAACAGGCACAAAGCATCAGTCAGTGACCATTAGTCTTTCTCTGTGACTCTGGTCATAGGCCCTAGAGGCTCACCTAGGTCAGCCCTGCAGAAGCAGGAGATCCCCCACCAACAGCATCCAGGGAACTGCCAAAACCAATACTCTTGGGGATCGTGATCCCAGGGAGGCTCTGGCCAAGAGAGGGGGCACAGGCTGTCTTAGGCAGACTTCAGCCTGAGGCATATTTGGAAGACCTCAAAGCAAGATGTTGCATGGAGGAAAGAGCTACACTAAAGAAAGTAGAGAAGGCCTGTCTTCAATGCCCACAAAGGCCTTAATGGGGGGAGGCAGGTAGTCCCAAGCCAGAGCCCCAAAGGCCATAGTCAGATAAGACTTGATGGGCAGGGGTTGGAGAAAAGTGACATTGTACTCGTGGTTTGTTTGGAACATAGGGTTTTGCTACCTTTGCTGGGGAGGAGGCATGACCTAAGCTCCTAGAATTGAGAGCTTGAACTCAGCAGAGCTGCAGTCCTTGCTGGACTAGTCTAGGCTCTACTGTATATAAAGCGCTGGGCAGTCAGCATGAAAGGGGCGGGACAGATGGAAAGGGGCGGGACAAATGGAAGGGGGCGGGACAGATGGAAGGGGGCAGGAGAGATGGAAAGGGGCAAGAGATATGGAAAGGAGCATACATGGTGAAGCAGGCTTGTGCCGTGAGGCTTCCGTGTGGCACAGCATTCATGTCCATGTCTGTCACTCTGCTGGACTGGTCTCCTTTGAAAGGTGCTACCTTGTGTTCTTCTCTGGGTCTTCAGCACCCACATCGTTTCTGCACACAGAAGACCTTCTTCATCTGTGCTTCTAAAGGATCGACTATATGAACCACAGTGGAAAATTAATGAAGGAGTCATTCTGAAAGTGTGAGGGCGCACCGTTTCTCCAGCATTCCAAACACACTGTTTCATCAGAATGCCGCCTTTAGAATAGAGAACTGCCTGACGACGGCAGTGACGTGGTTTTCTAAATACGCATACCGAACACTTAAAATATAACCCAGTGCCTTTATCTTTTAAAGATTCTCAGACTGTCTTGATTATTTTTTTTTTACCTGTCAGCTCCACTAGACATGTCAGATGGTGAGAAAGAGAACTAGGAAGAAGATAAATTTAGGGGCTGGGGGAGGGGTGTCTCAGGGGGTAAAAGCGCTTGCTGCATCGACCTGAGACCATGAATCTGGAGCGTCCTGGGAAGGCCAAGTGTGATGGCATGCATGCCCCTGAGCCCCAGCACCGGGCGGGGAAGGCAGGTTGTTCACCAGCCAACTATCCCAAACAGCGAGTTCCGGGTTCAGTGAGAAACCGTCTCCCCAAAGCAAACAGGCTGGGGGAAATGAGAAGAAGGCACCAGGGTGAACCACTGGCCTCCACTACACATGAATACACAGCATACACACAAGAGGAAGAAAAGGGGGCAGGGGGGTGGGATATTAAATGTAAACTATGGGAATTGAAGGAGAAGGTTGGCTTTTATGTTTGTGTGTTTGTTTTTACCCCGGCCCACTTGAGTATTATTAGTGAAATTATTAAGGCCACTCCCATGTAGTAAAAAGGGAGTTTTATTTTGTGGGGTAACTCACAAGCGGATGGATAGTTTACAGAGTCTGGGAAAGGCGTGGCGCAGTCTGGCGGTGTTCTTTGGAGAACTCTGCTCAGTCTACCTCCAGCGTCCAGGGTCCAGGAACCAAGAGAGCCGCGCATCCAGATCTTGGGTCTTCAGGGTCCTCTCTTGGGCCCGCCTTGTAGGTGTGACAGTTACCAAAGCCTCAATGGGGGTTGGGACTTCTAGATCAAAGCTGGAATGGCTACCCACCTCAGAGTATCAAGAATTAAGTGTTTCTCTTTTTATCTAAGTTCCAGAAGAACTCAAATCTTTGCATGCATCTTTTCTTCCTCACTCATTTCCTAGATCTACTGTAATATATGTGTCTCTTCTCCAACATCTATAGCTTGCTCTCCCTCCCCCGCTTCCTACCTCTAAGGACATCTGGTGCCAAGGACTGTTGTTAGTTGTTGAGGGTGCCAGGGTTCAGAAGGGCAGGCCTCTGCCGTCAAGGACAAGGGGAAAGCTACTCACAGAAAACACATGGCCCAACAGTGTCTCCCGCTGTTCAAGTCCCTGGAAGACTTCCTTCTCACTTCATCGACAGTCACCTTAGGAAGGGCCAAGGGCTTCCTGTTCTTGCCGTCACCACATAAGCCTCAAATGTGGAGTGATGATAAGTCACACAAGAACTAAAGATGGCCTTGGGAAGCATACCGAAGCTCCAGGCTATCACACAGTGTTAACCTAGAAAACCCTTACTATAGCCAGGTGATGGTGGAGCATGCCTTTGTCTTTGATCCCAGCACTTGGGAGGCAGAGCCAGGTGGATCTCTGTGAGTTTGAGGCGAGCCTGGTCTACAGAGTGAGTTCCAGGACAGGCTCCAAAACTACACTGAGAAACCCTGTCCCGAAAAACAAAAAATAAACAAACAAACAAACCCTTACTATTGGTAATGAGCTGGGCAACTAGGTGTGAAATGGCTTCCAAGGACCCCAGAGACAGAGAGGAAATGTGTCTTTCCCACCTCCTGCTCCCTTTTTGGGAGTACTTTGGCCTTTCCTCTCAGCCTCAGGACCGAGAATCTAATCTCAAAACTAGAACTGTGCCTGACAGCAACAAAGGCCGTTCCGCAAGTCAGTGAGCAGCCAAGTCACTCTAACTTACACTAAGACTTCCAAATGTCTTGAATGTCTCTCAGTTTAGCTGTTCGGTCCTGGGGTAGGGGAGAGGGGAAGTTGGGAGATGTTCCCAGAATATAAAGAAATGCCATTGCCTCAGGCACGGAAACATACCTATATTTACACCAAATATTCCACTTACACATCTAACCCTGTCACCTTTAGTGTAATTACCAAGAAATAGGTTAAATAACAGAAATGGGAGAATTTGGGTGGAGATAGTACGTGATCCAGTCTGAGAGGAAACAGGGCTTTGATACCAGCAGAAGTGCTACTTCAATTGATTTCTGTGCTTACTATTTGTGTGCTCTATGCACAGGGCCTTCTTAGCTATTCTTTTTTTTTTTTTAAATAAATTCCATTCATTCCTTCATGTGGGCAGGGGGCACATGCCGTATAGTGCACTATGGAGGTCAGAAGACAGCTTTTGAGAGCAAGTTCTGTCCTACCGTGTAGGTCCCAGGGATCGAACTTGGGTCTTCCAGCTTGGCTGCAAGCACCTTTACCCACTGAGCCTTCTCACCAGCCCTCTGTCTTAATCTCTGCATCCTGAATTCCATTTGCACCGCCATACACAGCCAGGCTCCTAAAGGTCACCAGGTGCTTCCTACCTGACAGTCCTCGGGGCATTCCTCACCATACTTTGATTCCTGTCTGGAAAGCCTGAGTCCTGTGTCCATCTCCTGGTTATTCACCCCCACATTTGTTTCCTACTCCCTACAACTTTGAATGGGAAACCTTTGATAGGTGCCTAGGAAAGCAACAGAAAGCTTATTCAGTGTTTTTTCAAACTACACAGTCTTTTCTAATTTATAAGATTCTACCCTGGTGGGACCAAATGGGTGAAAAAAATTGCTTCTCTCATCCATTTGTGATCAGAGTCCACTGAAACTTTTAAAAACCTGAAGCTGGAGAATTATGTGTTATCCTCAGCTGTCTGTGACCTTGGAGAATCACTCAGTGCTCTCATTGCTACAAGAGAGGTGAATGTGTGGACCGTGGCAGCAAACCTTGGGGACCACAGATAGATGCCAGGCCAACAGGCCATTCTCCATCATCCTGCTAGAGGTCCTCCAGGCTAAGAGGACCACATCAACCAAGAGTAAAGCCACACAAGGCACATCCGAGGACTTGTGCTAAGCAACTCCTGCTACACAGAGACTGCACCCTGGGCAATGATGAGAAAGAAGTTACAGGAAAGTCCAGCAGCGTCATGGTAGCACCATTGGAGAAATAACGTCTGCTTAGAGTTCCGGCAGGTGTCCCCTCTCCTGTTGCCTGGGAAGACAGCCTGTTGACCACTGAATAAGAGGAAGCTCCTCTGAGAAACTGTGTCACAAACCTCTTCCTCTCCATCCTCTGGCTACAAATGTGGGTGCATTCCTAGCGATATTTTTTTTCTTTATCCCGTTCTCTTCAGCGCATTGTCTCACACACTAATCTTCCTAAAACTCTATCTGTGAGCCAGGCAGGGGTAGTGGCACATGCCTTTAATCCCAGCACTCAGGAGGCAGAGGCAGGTGGATCTCTATGAGTTCAAGGCCTATCTGGTCTACAGAGTAAGTTGTGAGTTCCAGAACAGCCAAGGCTACACAGAGAAACTCTGTCTCCAAAACCAAAACAACAACAAAGCAAAACAACTTCAGTATGTATACAAAATAGTAAATCAAGAAATCCATGGGAGTCTGCTTAAGGAGTATTAGGGAAATTATTAGGATATAAATTGCGGAAATACACTCACGAATACAGAACTGAGTGCACAGCTGAAGTCCCCCTCAAATCTGACCAGGAGTAAATCCACCTGGCAGTTTGGTCACCCCAGGAAGCAGAAAGCAGGGAGAAGGGACCTCATGATCCCTCTCCCTTTCCTCTTAAGAGGTCACATACAAGGGTAAGAAGCACCACCTCCTTTGGGCCGCAGAGCCCGAGGCCAGGGGTGGAGCAAATACCACCACAAAATAGTTTTGTTTTTTTTTTTTTTTAAGTACCTACTCTATGCCCTATATTTGAGATACCAAAAAGAATAAGCTATTTCTGAACCAAAGAAACACCACGTTCAGGTCATTCTCTCACACAAAACCAACAATACCATCTCCACATCAAATACTTTGAACCTGGCTGTCAGGGTTACCATTGTCAACTTGACAGGCACAAACCTCTGGCCATGTCTGTGGGGGTCATTTTAGATTTCATTAAGAAAGGAAGGAAGACCCTCAGAAATATGGGTGCCATCACTCCATGATCTGGGATCTGGAACTGAATTAAAAAGAAAAACTGAGCTGAACGGCAGGATCCATTCTTCTCCCCGCTTCCTCACTGCAGACAGGGTGGCCAGCTGCTGCTTTCTCACTGCAGACAGTGTAACCAGCTGCGGCTTCCTCACTGCAGACAGTGGGACCAGCTGCTGCTGCTTCCTCACTGCAGACAGTGGGACCAGCTGCTGCTGCTTCCCCACTGCAGACAGTGGGACCAGCTGCTGCTGCTTCCTCACTGCAGACAGTGTAACCAGCTGCTGCTTCCTCACTGCAGACAGTGTGACCAGCTGCTGCTTCCTCACTGCAGACAGTGGGACCAGCTGCTGCTTCCTCACTGCAGACAGGGTGACCAGCTGCTTCTTCCTCACTGCAGACAGTGTAACCAGCTGCCGCTTCCTCACTGCAGACAGTGGGACCAGCTGCTGCTGCTTCCTCACTGCAGACAGTGGGACCAGCTGCTGCTGCTTCCTCACTGCAGACAGTGGGACCAGCTGCTGCTGCTTCCTCACTGCAGACAGTGTAACCAGCTGCTGCTTCCTCACTGCAGACAGTGTGACCAGCTGCTGCTTCCTCACTGCAGACAGTGGGACCAGCTGCTGCTTCCTCACTGCAGACAGTGGGACCAGCTGCTGCTTCCTCACTGCAGACAGTGGGACCAGCTGCTGCTGCTTCCTCACTGCAGACAGTGGGACCAGCTGCTGCTTCCTCACTGCAGACAGTGGGACCAGCTGCTGCTTCCTCACTGCAGACAGTGGGACCAGCTGCTGCTTCCTCACTGCAGACAGTGTGACCAGCTGCTGCTTCCTCACTGCAGACAGTGGGACCAGCTGCCGCTTCCTTACTGCAGACAGGGTGACCAGCTGCTGCTTCCTCACTGCAGACAGTGTAACCAGCTGCCACTTCCTCACTGCAGACAGTGGGACCAGCTGCTGCTTCCTCACTGCAGACAGTGTGACCAGCTGCTGCTTCCTCACTGCAGACATGGGACCAGCTGCCGCTTCCTCACTGCAGACAGTGGGACCAGCTGCTGCTTTCTCACTGCAGACAGGGGACCAGCTGCCGCTTCCTCACTGCAGACAGTGGGACCAGCTGCTGCTTCCTCACTGCAGACAGTGGGACCAGCTTCTTCCTCACTGCAGACATGGGACCAGCTGCCGCTTCCTCACTGCAGACAGTGGGACCAGCTGCCTCTTCCTCACTGCAGACAGTGGGACCAGCTGCCGCTTCCTCACTGCAGACAGTGGGACCAGCTGCCGCTTCCCACTGCAGACAGTGGACCAGCTGCTTCCTCACTGCAGACAGTGGGACCAGCTGCTGCTTCCTCACTGCAGACAGTGGGACCAGCTGCTGCTGCTTCCTCATTGCAGAAAGTGTGACCAGCTGCTGCTTCCTCACTGCAGACATGGGACCATCTGCTGCTTCCTCACTGCAGACAGTGGGACCAGCTGCTTCCTCACTGCAGACAGTGTGACCAACTGCTTCTTCCTCACTGCAGACAGTGGGACCAGCTGCTGCTGCTTCCTCACTGCAGACAGTGGGACCAGCTGCTGCTTCCTCACTGCAGACAGGGGGACCAGCTGCTGCTGCTTCCTCACTGCAGACAGTGGGACCAGCTGCTGCTTCCTCACTGCAGACAGTGGGACCAGCTGCTGCTTCTTCCTCACTACAGACAGTGGGACCAGCTGCTGCTTCCTCACTGCAGACAGTGGGACCAGCTGCTGCTGTTTTCTCACTGCAGACAGTGGGACCAGCTGCTTCCTCACTGCAGACAGTGGGACCAGCTGCTGCTTCCTCAATGCAGACAGTGGGACCAGCTGCCGCTTCCTCACTGCAGACAGTGGGACCAGCTGCTGCTTCCTCAATGCAGACAGTGGGAACAGCTGCCGCTTCCTCACTGCAGACAGTGGGACCAGCTACTCCATGATGGTGACCACACTGACTTCCTTCCTTACCGTGATGACTGTACCCTCAAACAATGAGCAAAATAAACACTTTCTAAAATTCCTTCTGGCTGGTTTTTTGTTACGGCAACAAGAACTGGCCTCCTCTAAAAAGCACTCTCAGGGAGCATAGACCTCGTCTGGACCTGAAACTCGTATACTGCTCCAACTGTCCTACCGTTCAGCCATTTTAATTGTCTCCTGTGCATTAGTGTTATCTCCTCCACGGCACTATAATCTACTTAAGTGCAAGGATCTGTGCTTACACTCATTCTTTGGTCCCTCACAAGGCAGGGGATTACTTCTTGGCTTTGCACTCAAAGAGCTCTTTCATCTGAGGATCAGTCAAAGGACGCTAAAGACTTGATTGATTTCAAGGATTAAATCCAAAACCAGAGAAGTTTCCTCTTAGTGAAAACTTCTTAGTTCTTTAAAAACCGTCACTACAATTTACAATAAAAATTGAATTTTAAAAACATGTTTGAATGTGAAGAGGAAAGAAAACATTGCTAGTACTATGACATCTGATGTTTAATCTTTTTTTTTTTAAAAAAAAAATGTATTATCAGCTTGTTTTCTTTCACTTAATTGTGCTTGTAATATTTTCAATTAGCCTCAAACTCTATTCCCATTATTTTGCTGCTTTAGGGAAGTATTAGGACAAATCATTCCACAATGTCTTGCACTAATGAGAACTTGTATGCTCTTATTTAGTCTTTTAATATGAAAGGCAGAAAATCGCTTCCTTCTGGTGAAGCTGCTCCCCCACGTACTGCTTTTGGATATGGCTAGCCAAGGGGACGCACCGATTGTCACCTGTAGGTTTCGTGGCATGAATATCTATAAAGCTAGAACTTGGGAAACTGAGGCAGAATGATCAGTGAGAATTCAAGGCCAATACAGGCTGCAGAGTGAAACCTGTATCAAAAGAAGAACAAGAGTGCTGGACTCGTCTTGAAGAAAGCAGCATGTGGATCTGTTACCGGCCAGGAGAGGCAATGACTGTGTTGTAGTAACTGCCGCCATAACGGAGGACCCAGGAACAGGTGAAAATGTGTGAAAATGCTGGCCACAACCTCCATCCCGGACTCTCTGGTAGAGACACTTGTAAGGATGAGACAGACCTTCTGGCCTTGACTAGAAAACCAGCAGAGCCACACAGAGCCAAGAAAATGCTAAAATCCCATGGAAGGAAGCTGGGGTCTACAGTAAGAGTGACATGGAGTTTCAGGAATCCTTAGCGAGTGTAACTGGATCATGTTGTAAGTGAGGCTGAGTGGTGTCCGGCAGCCTTGGACCCCAGTCTCATTAGATTACTTTTGAGTAACAGGCCAGTAATCATGAGGACTCTACAGTCAAGGCTTTGTCCATCGAAAGCACTTGATGAGCATTTGTGACGCTCTGGGTTTGAGTCCCAACACTGCGCGTAACCACAGCTCTTTGGTGGTAGAGGCAAGAGGATCCAAAGTTTAAGGTCATCTTCAGCTGCATAGTAAGTTCAAGGTGGATTGGATATAAGAGATCCTGTCTCCAAAAACAGTTTATTCAAAATGTCGTACTTATGACTATATTTTAAGGGAAGCCTTCCAATTCTCCAACAATAATGTTTAACATTAGGTGACAAAAGGGAGGCAGATCCTGAAGACCCCAGTTCATACACATGCTACTTGCTCAGAGGACAGATCCAGCACAGAGTCTGCTCTGAAGTGAGGTCCATTTACTTACTGCCTTTTCTCTGCCTAAAGACATAGTCAAACAGGATACTACAAATCTGGTCCACCATCCGCATTTTTTTAGTAAAGGTTTATTGGAATTGATGTAGTTACTTTACAGTTTATCTAGATCTGGTTTTGTACTGGGACTGCACAGTTGAACAGGGCCAGGAGTGATGTGGCACGCAATGTCTAAAGTGTTTATTACCTACACGGAGAGTGTTTGCTAACTCCCAGAGCAGTGTGTAGGTCAAGACCACTGCACTTCATTTCCTACCTGTAGTATTTACTAAGCAGAGCTCCCTGATTCTCCTATGGCTCCTAACTCAGAATGCCATTCAGTACACACTTTCTTCTTGGGAATCGTAGCTGTTGTGCTCTAGACCCTGATAAATGTTTTAAGGTCCCATCCTTAGCATGGTGATTGACAGTCATGGAACTTCTTCCACACAGTGGTCATACAAGTCCAATGTCATAATGTATGGAGTGTCCCTGGCCCATTGTCTGGTACAAAATAAGCATCACATGATAACGAGCAATTACTGCTACCAATCAGGTAGGTAGTGGTTATTTCAGAATCTCATTCAAGTAGAATTTGTTTCTAATATAATGTGCACTCTTGCTAAGTAAGTCTAGCAATATGGGCACTGGTCAGAACCAGTAGAATCTGGATAAGGCATTTAGTTTGAATAATGTCAATATAAAAAAAAATCTAAGAAGATCCCTTATCATTCTTTATTGCTGGCAATCTCTACAGTATCTTGTAAACTGCTTTAAATGGGTATTTAAAGTTTTTCTGTAGGACTCTGTCAAATACAGATAAGGGTTGTGAGGGGAAAATTTACATTTCACCGGTATTAAAAATTTATTAAAACTCATGAAAATGCACTTTATCATGCTTTTTGGTGTTTTATATTACAATCCCTGGGACATACTTGGGGGGAAATCATTTCACAGTTGCTGCTTAAATCTTAAAACATCTTAAATTCACTCTTCAACTCAGACTGCCATTCACTACACTCTTTCTTCTATGGAGCTAAAACTGCAGTAATCTAGACCCTGATACAGGCTTCCAAGTCCTCCCATAGGATGCGTGGGGTGGAGAAAGATGGAACATTAGTGTCAAAGAAATATATTATTTGATTCTCAATATAATTAATAAACCCTTTCTCTTCCCCACAGGAAATCTGCTAAATCTCCAATTCTTATTTGTGTTGAAGCAGAAGATTTAGCTACTTACCTAACAGAAAAGGGGGAAAAGATCTGAAAAGGGCTTTAAGTATTTAGTACTCTAAACCCTGCATAAATTGGAGATTTGAATAAAAAATCAGCCCTGGTATTTTTCTATGAAAATGGTGAACAGAAGGAATATATGTGCTCAGAGGAATAGCGTTTTATGCCAAACATCAATCAACCCGGCTTTAGAAGCCTATTTATAATACTGTGGGGGTTCTGGACAGTGGCACTTCACACTGTGAAGACCAATCCATGACATTAGACAGTGAACAATTGAAATCTTTACAAATAATTAAAACTCTGTTTGAAAATGGAGACGTTCTTCCACAGCTTTCGCGTGTGCGCGAGATGTCATCGATATTCAAGGGTGTAAATATTGACTACTTACTGCTGCTAGCCAGAAGGAGAAAATTCCCTTTGAAATAATAATGTGGAGTGTGTGTATATAACATATACATATGTATGCACACACATATGCATAGAGATGTTAAATATATAGTCATATAGGGAGAGAAAATATAGATTTCACTTTATATGACAGTTGAATAGCTATGCTTTAAACAACCTATGTTCCCTGCCAGTGCGGTTTGAGTGTGAGTATGTATGTATGTGTGTATTTATGTGTATGTGTATGATATGCAAAGAGACACAAAAATATTTCTGAAAATTTTTATCTATGATTTTTTTCTATAGCATGATGAGAGATATTAGAAAACACCATATATCTCACCCTAAAACCCTCTATGTTATTTAACTTGGCATCTAGAACTATACAATTCTAGAGCTTGCAAGGACAGAATTAATAATCGTGTCTAGTTTTCATAATATTTTAAGCCCACCTCAAATCCTTTTGGGGTGCAGGCAAAGCACAACTAATACATCAATTAGAATCCTGAAAACAGCTCCTTAATTTGACAATTTTTCATTTAAGAGACATGAGAATTAAAATTTTTTAAATTAAAAAAATCACTCATGGTTTATTATTCCAGGCTCCTCATTAAGCAGAGAACTACCAGAGATATCGGCGCGCTTTGGCAGTATAGAGAGGCAAATAAACAAAAGCCATTACCTTCCTGCACAGCGCTTCCAATACCTATCTAGCACCTGCATGCGTTTCATCAGTTAGCAGAGCGGCTCATGGGGTGCATAGAGAGAGTGAGAAACAAGGTACAGGGAAAGGAGAGGAGTCTGCATGATGACTGTGGCCAGGAGAGAGGTGAGCCCCACTCCAGGTGAGATGCACTGGAGATTCCCGGAGACCCCCGGAAACAAGCGAGGATCGCAGGACCAATGAAGAAATGGCGTTAGGGAAGAGATAAAGGGGAGCATGACCGACCACGCTGTGTTTCCAGAAATAAAAACCAGAGCAGAGAATGGGTGTGAGATTGTGGGCTGGACTGATTAAAGCTTGGCATGGTTTGATAAAGGGCTCAAGCTACGCTCTCGACTTTATGAGAACCTTACTCCATCAAAGTCACACATTCAAACAAAAGGAAACCAAACCTCCCTGTTTACACAGGAAATGGAAGCTAGATCCATTGCTGTTAGCCATTTTAGTGAAGTTTGTCCATAAGCTGACTGACCTAGGTATGGCCGGTACAGTGTGGTACTTCTGTCTATACTCTCCAGCCCTAGGGTTAAAGACTGGGACTCACTAAACACATGTGAGTGCATTATTAAGGGCAGCTGTAAGACACACACACACACACACACACACACACACACACACACACACCCAGGAGACTGGGTGAAAATTCCCCTGCAGCCTTTGCAAATGACTGACCCCCAGGTTAAAGACCCTTCCTGAGTGTAGCCCACTGTGGACACAGATATATAGTGTAGAACGCTGGTCAGTGTGGCTAGAACTAGATTCCCACGATAACTCCCGTGTCTACAATACAACAGAAAGTGTGTAGAAACTATTCAATCACTAACAACTGCAGGCTGACAAAGAGAAAAACTGTGGCCAAAAAGTAATCACTTTGATTCAGGAGAAGTCCACCCCCAGGGCAACTAGCTATCAAATCCCTATTCTAACCTGAAGTTTAAAAGGTCCCCTGACAGGGCCCTGGCCCTTCCTAAGGATACACATAAAATTTAGGCCCACAGCTTTAGAATCACGATCCAAGTGCCAGATAGGACCAAACTGATCCTATTAAAAGGAAAGAATGCAGGTAATTTCTTTTTCCTTCTGCTGTGTGGATGTTTCCTTACAGTTTTTTTTTGTTTTGTTTCCGTCAGCCTGAATTCAGGAAGGCACCAGGGGGAGCTCACACATCTTCCTTCTTTTTCTCCCCCTCTGACAGGAGGTTGGTTGTGATATCCCTGCAAATGGGTGGGTCACAAACAACAAGGAAGGCATAGTGATTCACTGAAGTAAACAAAGATAATTCATTCCATAAAAATACTCTAGATTCTTCTCTTACACCGCGCCGAATCTCCTGGATTGGGCACACCTCAGCCGGCTGTAGGACTCTGGGCGTTTAAACTCCAGTATGGAGGAAAAGACCTGAGGGATTGTCCCCATTACGCCTGGGGAGAGGGTGGACGCGAAGGAGAGTGGAGTGGTGGAGGAGGTGGAGGGAGAGAGAGCTTGGGATGGGGAAATTGTCTTTCATGCAGTGTGAAGGGGCAGTTTCCAGAACACTCCACTTGCAGGCACAGGGGAGGACCATGGGAGGGATTTGGCCCAGGGGAGGTTGAGTCTTTAGTTTTCCACACTGATCCTTGAATAGACTCTTCCCCTCTGGGTAAGGGAGAGAGTTATTTGCTCCCCGCCCCCTTTGCCCAGGATTGAAAGCATGAGACAAGGAAGAGAAACTTGGGACATGTCACCGACAACTCTGTCAACATCAGAGAACAGAATTATAACACCAAGCACACGCCAGGACTGGATAATCCATACCTAGGACTTCTAGTCGAGTTTCTCTAAGTGAGGAGCCCTGTGGGGAGAGCCGCAGAAAAATGACCCCTGCCTGCCCTGACACCTTATCCTAACACACCGCCTTCCTCGCCAGACTTTAAAGAAAGGACAGAATTCTAATCCTAAATTTCAGTCTCCACATAGCTCTCAAAGATGCTTCACGGGGCTGACCCGCAATCCCATACTTTTGAGGCAGGTGAAATAGAATTGTTATAAGTTTTAATTCATGGATCCTTTGTTGAGATACTGGGAGGAAAATAAAGAACCTTGGTCACAGTGTTCAACTCCTTTTCTTACTAGGTTAAAAGTCAGTTCTGTGTAGTTTCTCATCCCCCACCTGCCTTTCCTTGTAAGACTAATGAATGACCTTCTTTATGTCCCAAGTCTAAACTTTGAACCTGCGCAACCTAAGAGGTGCATCATGGCGCTGGAGGAGGAGGGTTGAACTGCGAAAAAAATAAGATGATGGGTGCCTCGTGGATTCCGCGGGGATTGGGGCTGTCTCTCTTCCCGGCTGGATTTTTCTCTGGTGGGCCGCTTGGGCCCGCAGGGATCGCGGCCTTGTGAATCCCAGTGTCGCACTGTGGCTCGATCGCGAGCGGAGGCCCGGAGAGATCGGCGACAGCACCCAGGCGTCAGGTGGAGCCGGGAGCGCTAAGCGGGTCCACAACAGTGGCTCGTGGAGGGTCCAGGGTGCAGGGGGCACGGTCCCCGCGGCCCAGCCGAGCGAGCGCGCGGGATGCTCGGAAGGACAGGGGTAGCCAGGCTTCTGCAGAGAAGTCGTCGCCAAGCGTGGAGCGGGCCGCAGAGGGACACACGGGATGGGTGAATAGGGACATCGTCTCTGCGTGTGGTTAACACTTCTTTTCAGGGTTCGAACATCCAAGACTAACACTCCTAACAAGCCTGAGACGCTCAAGTCAGTGCCGCATAATTTCGTGGGGACTCCGGGGGCGGGGGACGCGGCAGGACTTGGGGACAGCTGTGCGATCACCCGCGCCCCCACCCACCGCGCCTTCTGACCTACGGGAAACGAAAGCTCAGCTCGGAATCTGAGCGGCCAACGCGCGCGCGCGGTCATTCCCGGAGACGTCTCCTAAGGCAGAACGGTCTTTCTCCACCAGCGCCTTTTTAAAGGAGCTGTCCTGGGTGCGACAAGCTGACAGTGCAGCCCAAGGAATATTGGGAAATCCTGCCCCGGTGTCTGGGGTACCTGAGCAGAGACCAGCACCACTGCAAAGAAAGTACCCTGGCGGGGCGTCTGGCATCTTTTCAATCACACGATCAGGAAGTGTGTGTGTGGGGGGGGGGGGGGGGTGGCATTTGTGAACACATAATGTACAGCTTTAAAATGTTAGTAATGAAGTGGATTCCTCACCTCTTCCCAAGACGCGAGATTTTAACTTCCTGATTTGGGAGGTAGGAGAGGAGTTGCTGTTAGCCACCAAGAACAATTCCTTGTAATCAAATCTGTCAAAGTGTTTCCATGAAACACTGTTGGGTAGGAAAGATCTGCTACCCAGCTGCCTGTATAATTTTCCACAGAAGCAACTCTGACATGTAAAATTCGGCCTAGCTTTCATTCGGGGGAGGTGGCCGCTCTGCAACCTGTCACAGCGGGGCTCCAGAAACCCTCGCGGGTTAGAAAAGCGGTTGAGAAAGTTGTTGTTGTTGTTTTCTTTTTAATCCCCCCTTCTTATTTAAATTTGTGTGTGTGTGTGTGTGTGTGTGTGTGTGTGTGTGTGTGTGTGTGTTTAGCTCAGTGCGGAAAGGCAGACTTTGCAAGAACAGAATTGAAAAGCAGGGGTTCTCTGAAAGTAAAGGATGAGACATCTAAGGTGTCCTGGAGAAAGAAAACCCACAGCCTATGGCATGACCTTAAATGAAGAAGAAGGGGAAACCCCAAAGAGATGAGTGGAAGAAGGAAGGGCACCTCCGGAACCAGTCCTTCTCCTCCCCCACCCACCTGGTTAAGAACTTCAGTTACATTATCTCATTTATTTCTCCCTCAGCCCTAGAGGTAGGGTAATATTTTTAACTTGGGTGTTTACAGATGAAAAACTTGTACCTCACAGGTAAACCACCTGAGGGCATAAAGCTAGTAGCGTAGAATTGGGGCTGATTAGGGGGCAGTTCCTGGAGGATTCCCAGTGGGAAGCTGGGAAATTAATTACCTTGGGCAGGGTGTATTTGAGCTTAGAGAAGAAATGATTTTAAGTCCGCACAAAGACAAGCTACAATTTTTGTTGTTTTGTTGTTGTTTGTTTGTTTGTTTTGGTTTTTCGAGACAGGGTTTCTCTATGTAGCTTTGCGCCTTTCCTGGAACTCACTCTGTAGCCCAGGCTGGTCTCGAACTCCCAGAGATCCACCTGGCTCTGCCTCCCAAGGGCTGGGCCACCACCACCCGCCCTTTTTGGTTGTTATCTATCTAGTGATTTGGGGACAAGTGTGACAATTTGAAAAATCTGCATAGAGCCTAAATTCACTTTGTGGCATTATGTTGACTAATGGAACAGCCAGTTAGAACCAGATACACACACACACACACACACACACACACACACACACACACACACACACACCTGTATTATCCAAGAAACTGAAGAAAAATCTGAAGGAATTTGGACTTTTTCAAACTTAAGAACAATTTGATTTTTAGTTCTGAGGCTAGGCACACTATCTGTAGGATGGATGGAAGGGTCCTCACTCAAAGGTACCAACTCTACCTAGTTAAGATAGGACTTACAAATTGACTCTGAATTTCAACAGTGTCTGTGTGACCAAGAGCAGTTGTCTTATTAACCTCTCTAGGCTTCCTCATCCCTGACTGTAAAGGAAAGCAAGTGAAAACTTTTGCAAGGCTGCTGTGACATTTACAAAAGCAGTATGGGTGTAAACCCTTAGCAGAATGTCTGAAGTGTAGAAGAGGCTTAAATGTATGAGCAGCCTCCCCATGATTAAAGTACGTGAGGACAGATTTGGCGAGAGCAGAAACGCACAGGAGAGGAAGGAAAGCTCTCCCACAGTTTGCCCAAGGCTGGCCCTCGGGAAAGCCTGGAACCTCCGTAGAGAGTGAGTCCACAATGACTTCCTGGAAAGGACAGAAAGCAGGTTTGGGAACTTGCTTTCCCTTGAGCATACTTTGAGAGACCTACGAATTCAAGGTTGTTGCAAAGTCATCGAGGCAGTTCTAAAATGGGTCAACGCTGTTGCTCTCGGTAAAATATAATTGTCTGTCTCCTTTCTGAATCCTTGAGAAGGGAAGGGAATTGTGTTTCTCTGATGTGTTTTGTTCTTAACTTTGGGGGACAGTCTCCTGTGACATAGACTGACCTCAAACTCACTGTGCAGTGGAGGATGATCTCAACTCCTGGCCCATCTACCTTCACCATCTGAATGCTGGAATCCTATAGGTACACCACCATGCCTAGCATCTCAATTTATACATGTATATATATGTGTGGATGTGGATATTTAACTTCTTTTTTAAAAGAAACAACACACAAGTGTTGCTGAGTTATAATTTACCACTCCTCTGCCCAAAATGAGCTATTACGTTAGGGCTTGAACTAGAGTAGAATAGTGATATACAGCTTTACAATGTATTACAAAATATCTCTCTAAAATATTTTCTTCTAGAAAATAAAAAAGCAAGATTGATTCTAGAGATTTGCTTTGAGAATGATACGTTATGCTCTACTCCAGACCACCCATACAGAGTGGGAGAACACCATAATAGAGACAGCAAGACTAGCTTGTTCCCACCCATAGGAATTAATGCTTTAATACTTTGGTGATGGTATATTGTCTTTTTACCTTAAAAAAAAACCTTGCTATTGTTCTATTGTGTATAATATTTTGCATTCTGCTTCTTATTTGTATGTGTATTTTTCCCATGTCCTTAAAAATATTGTGGTAGACCGTTTTAGTGACCAGCTTCATATCATATCAATTCATTCTTGCTCTTGGGATGATGTGAGCTCCAGCTCTTGCCGCTGTAAATTACAATAAGATAAAAATATGGATGCATAAATCCTCGAATTTAACCCTGCTTTGCAGAGCTGACTCCTGCACTGTGTCTTCTTAAGGCCTTGGAGCTAGATTGTCAGCTTTGGAAGTTGGAATCACTTTCCATCCTAACAGAGTTTGTGCAGGGCGCCCTGCTCCCCTGCTGTCTCTAGTGGTGGCTGATATTTTTGCCAAAATGAAATCCTTTCTAATTGGATCGTTTTAAAAGATTTGATTGTTTGACTTGTGTTTATCTGGGCTACGGTTGGGGAAGTGCTTCTTCAGGTGTCCCTCGGCAGTTGCCATTTACCAAATGATCTAGTCCTATCTTCTGTCCCTTTCTGTATTGACAACGTGGAGCCCTTTACATCTCTTTCTACCGTTCTCTCAAATCAGCCCTTCAAAATTGCTTTCACGTTCATCTTTTTGCCTTTAGACTTTTTCATGGTTTCTGGTATATGAAATTTAAGTTATTCTGATAACTACATCAAAGCATTTCTTCATGATTTTTCTTTTGTTTCATGTTGTTCTACAAAAACAGCATGAGATATTCTCCTATTATTTTCTACTTGCATTTTTTTTTTTTTTTACATTTAACTACGTATTTTTTTGGTAGACTGTCACAATATGAAATGAGGACCTGAGGATCTGATTTTGTTCACAGATGATAAGGCAGTTTTTCTATGAACTCCACTTCTGGGAGTGCATGAAGTAAGTCCTGAATGAGTGCTTGCTGTTTACGTGGGCACAACCACACCTCAGACACAAGAGAATAGCAAAGCCTTCCCCAGGTCAGGCTCAGAGAAATGGCAATGCCTTCTGCTGCTCCATGTGCAGATGTTGACAGTGTGTTCACAACCTAGCAACTGCCTCTTCCCTCTTCGGGATGACTGAAACCTGAGACATCTCCTCTCCAGAGACCTTCTACGCAGACTAGCTAACCCTCCTGCGTGTGCTGTACACAATAAACAGAACTGAGTTTCCAGGTTGTATAGTACGCGCTCTCCATCAGAATCCCTACCTCCATCCCAGCTTTTCTAGCTGTCTGTTATCTTCTCTTTTCCACATCACCCAGGCAGGCTCCCAGGAGGTGGCATGCCACATCATGTCTTGCTGGTTTTCTGTGCCTCTTAGTCCAGAAAGTTCTGTGGTCTGATATAGAGAGAGGGGTGCGTCTCACCATGAGACAGGGAGCAGCCAGGGCTACTGGGCGTCAGCTGATTAGAACGTGAGTGGACAAGGTGGGAGCACATCCCGAGGAGTTCCCACAAGCAAGAAAAGAGGCTTCCTTTAGAAGAAAGATTTGTGTAATTAAACTTGATATCTAAAAGAAGACTCTCTTGTAAGTCCTATGCAAAGCACTTAGATTTTGAATTAGTCCCATGGAGTACAGTCAATGAATGTTAGTTAAGCCTCTGCTGTGGCCGGGCACAGAGGATGAGATTCTCCATCTGTCTTTCTCTCTCCCCTTTTCTCTCTGTCTCTGTGTCTCTCTAACAATGTCAGCCAGTGCTACTGAACTCAGCCAAATACATCCAAAGCAGTACTGCTGGTTCCTCTATGTCATGCCCTATCATTTCCTCTTCACTTTTAAATTGTCACTGTTCGGTGGATAGATACATTCTGTCTCCTCACGTTTTCTTCATACGACCTAGATTACATCTGCAGTGATTCAGCTCACTTATTTAAGAAGCTGATGGTCTTGGTAGGTGCTGTGTGTGTGTGTGTGTGTGTGTGTGTGTGTGTGTGTGTGTGTGTGTGTACGTACGTACATCCTACTTTTCCTTTTGCTTTGCAGTAATTTATTTACATCACTACAAGAGCTATTAGTTAGAACACTTTCTGTCTGAAAAGTTCTTTATTCAATTGAAGTTACTGGAATTCGGACCTCAAAGGAGGAAATCAGATTTTATTTTTCCCAAAATAACACAGAATGGCAACACTGTTGTATTTTGTAAGCATACGATAGCAATCAGCTAATTACTGCCCTCAAGGAAGATTCACGGATTGCAGAAAGCCCAGCCAGAGTGGCGGGGGAGATGGAGTCAGGACCCTTGAGAATCTGACATCTGGAGTGGATGTTTGTTGGGACGTTGGGCCACGGATCGTTTGACTCTGGACAGACAACCAGAGCATTGCCATACATCATCGTTTAGAACAAGAGGTGAAGGATTCAGGGAATCTTTATGGCTCTAGAACCTCAGACATGAGCACCAGTCGTGAGGCCAGCGGAGAGAGACTGTGCTGAGGAGATGAGCAGTGAGAAACACACAGACTCTCATCATGTGGCCTAAGAGAGCAACAAAGGCCCCGAATAATGTTGAAGTGATCAAACTAATAGACATTAGCCCAATTAGGGTTTGGGGCACTAAGCAGAGGACTGACTGAAAATACAAATTTAGTATAGCAGAAACTTGCAGATACTGGAGGCCCTGGATAAACAGCAATGCTAGATTGCCCCAGGGCTTAGGTGTGTGGACTACAAGCCTTTCTGGGTTCCATCTTGTGACAGAGTGACATGCTCCTCAGATGTGGGGAGGACAAATTCTTGCTGCTGCTGCTGGGGATTGCCTCCAGCCCCAAAGCCTGTCCCCACACCGTGAGCCAAGTGCAGCCCTGGTACCCCAGCCTTTCTCTGACCTTTCCCTGAAAGTCCAAATGCTGCCGTTCTCAGATTCTTTAAGTTCATTGTTGGTGTGAGGGCAGGCGATATGGCTCAGTGGCACAAAGTTTACCTAGCAGGCAGGAGGTCACGGGTTCAATCCTCACTACCGCAAGAACAAAATAATAATAACTCTTGAGCTTGCCACTTCTCCTTTAGCATAGTAATTCGGACAGTAAAGGGAAAAAATTCAAAATAAAAGCAAATTAGACCACACGGTGGACATTATGAGGAAAGCCGCAATGGTTATGTGTGGCTGGAAGATTTATGGGAGATTTTGTCGTTTTGCTTTGCTATCTTTCTCGGTGTCCAACTATGTGTATGTATTATGCATATACTAAGAAAAAATGTCGTTAATTTAATAAGTAGGACTTTATCATTCTGTGATATCATTTATTTAACCTATTTCCTCAAGCTTATTATTTAAATACAAATTTCACATGGGAAATTTGTATTTAAATAAGACTTCTTTGTAATAAACAAACACCACATCATAGCCAGATGTGGTGGTGTAATCTTTTACTCCCAGTACCTGGGAGGCAGAAGCAGGTGGTTCTCCATGAGTTTGAGGCCAGCCTGGTGCTCCTCCTTCAACACAATAATTCAGACTGTAAAGGAGCAAAGTGTAAGTAGTTTGAGGCCAGCTTGGTCTATATAGCTAGTTCCAGGCCAGACAAGGCTGCATAGTGTAACCTTGTTTCAGAAAACCAGAAACAAACCAACAAATACTACCACACCCACCTCTACAAGTGAGGGCAGGGAAGCCACTGAGACAGTGATGGAAAAAAGGATTTCAACTCCATCACTAATGATGCAGCTCTTACTCTGAAATGTTTGTGGATGAACAATGATGCTCCAACACAAATCATCATCATGCTTGCTGTAAATGTTAAATACTTTCATAATACAATATAAAAAATAGCATCAAAGGGAGAAATTAATAAATGTATCTCAAGTATACAATTTTTGAGATAATTTGTTAAAAACAGAAGTAATGACTAGAAATTGAGAAAATATGTAATGTTGGAAGTGCATGCTGTGTTGTCTTGAGGAAATTGGAAACTACCTTCTCACTAACAGACTTGCTTTCTTTTAATTTCATCATTTCAAACAATGGCTATTATTATGTTTTAGTTTTTGCAGAACTGGGAAAATATTGTCCCTATTCTATTAGTTGGTGTCCCTCTGATTAGCAGTGAGGTCACTACTGGCCACTTATTTGTCTTTTTTTTTTGTGTACCACTTGTTATTCTGTGAAGCCATTCTCTTTCGATGGAGTATGATTTTCCTGAAGAATATTTTTTTTTCACAGCAGAAACTCTGCTTTGTATATTTTTTTTAATACAGGCATTTTTATTGAGTAGAATTTCTATTTTATAGAAATGCTCTTTTATCTGTTTCTAAAGCCATTTCTTGGCTTCCTTTATTTCTTGCTTTTGATTAAAAGGTAACCAGTATCACCCATTCATTCCCCTAGCCCCTAGCCAATATCACATTTCTTGACTTTTTGTTCTTTCTACATATCTGTCTCCTCTGGTGTGGATATCTTTGCAGTATCTCTTGTTTTTGACTTCATGAAGACTTTTCACATGCTGCAGATGAACTGTCCTTCCATTGAACATCCTGTCCATTCCTGTGGTCACTTTCTTCTGCTCTCTCTGGCTTGAGTGTCTCTTTCAGATAAAGTTTCCACTTCTTGCATCTATAGGTTTTATTTTTCAGTTTTCTTTTGAAGTACCTGAGATCCATTGAGAAAAATTGAAAGGTATACAACATAAACCCTGTTTATAAATGTGACATTCTCAATTAACCCAGTAATAAAGTATTTATCTATGACACAGTCTCTTGCTGTGCATCCCGAGCTAGCCTGGCATTCCTTAGATAGGCTAGGCTAGCCTCAAACTCAAAGAGCTCAAGCTGCCTCTAATTTCTAGGTGAGGAGTACAAAGGTATACACACACCACCATGCCTAACTTGAAAATCTTTGAAAATTCTTTCTGTCTTATTATTGTTGTATGTGGATATGATGAAGTGGGCTCACATGCAACACCACATGTGTGGAGGTCAGAGAACAACCCTGTAAAGTCAGTTCTCTACTTCCATCTCTATGTGGGTTCTGGCATCAAACTTAGGTCACCAGTCTCAGTGCAAAGTGCCTTTGCTATCGGACCTACCTTGCTAACTCCATTAGAGCAAGTTTTACCAACTGTTTTTCTCATGAGTGTGATAATTTCATATAGTCGCTAAATAATTATAAAGCTGATTTCAGGTACCCATAACTTTAATACATTGTGATGATAATATTTCAATAAACTTGACTAAATGTTTGTGGGAGGAGGAGATACAGAGAGAAAACAAAGGAGAAAGGATACTTGCGTAAGCTAAATTTTTAAAATGTTAATATCTTATGGGGAAAGACACCTTAAATGAAATAAAGGTGTTTAAAATCTAAATAGCTAAGTATTTTTAGTGTAGAAAATATTTCCTAAGTCATCAAGAGCAAGAGAAGAAGAGGAGGAGGAAGAGGAGAGACAAAGAGATGAAATATATGGAAGAGGAAGATCAAGAGGACATTTGAAAAGGAACAATTTTAGTTACAAGGAAATATCAATCGAGGTCACGATGAACTATTACTTTTCCCCATCATCTCATCATCAAAGACTTTTTAAAATTCACATTAAAGTCAGAATATTTTGAAGATCAGGCCCTCCCACATGCTACTTGTGATTATAAATAAAAACTTTAAAAATCCATTTTCAAGGATTCTAACTGCCAACTGTTCCCAAAGCTTCACAGAGATCGTTTTCGCCTCGTTGTTTGCAGCCTCACGGCGGGGTCGGTCACTCATTAATGAGAAAAAGCTTGTTGGTTCGAGGAGAGAAGCCGAGAAGCCCACACCTCTGCCTCTTTCAGCAGAAGAGGAAGATGGAGGCAAGGGACATAACTCGGCGGTAGAGCCCCGAGTGAGGCACAACGGAACAGAAGGGCGGACAGACAGACAAGCTAGGCTCGGCCAGTTAGCCGTCTTCGCCTTTGGAAATAATTACTAATCTCAGAGCTCCTATCTCTTTACTACATCACCCCATTAAATTTACTAGACTCTTATTTAGGAAACCTTCATGCCTATCCTAAAACAACAACAACAAAAACAAAATATTAAAAATAATGTTTGAACTCTTTAGTTTTTTTTTTTAAAAAACATCACAATCATTTATTCATGTCGATGAATTTCATTTGCTGAGTTTTATCTCATTTTGGCCTTTTAAACACTTCATCTTGTTCGCTTGTTTTATTTTAGAAGGAGGACTTTGATAATCAACCAAATCAAACAAATGGAAAAAAAATAAAATAACACACAAAACCATTTCCTGCATCCCTTTGCAGCAAGTGACTAAGCTCAGGCTCATGAAACGTCGGTTTGTGGAAAGGTCAGGGAAGGGGCTTTTTGTTTTTGTTTTTTACAGGAAACTAAGGCAACTGGAAGAGATACGTGCTTTTCTTCTTCCTTCTCCTCTTCATCTCATCTGCATGGGAAGGAGATGAACGTCTTCGATGACAGGGTCACCTAAAGGTGGCGATGCAGGAAGATTAGCAGGTCCTGAACATTTCGTGACACAGAGGTGCCTAACTTTGTCCTTCAGATGAAATTCGAGGTTTTCTTTGTTATCCCTCAAAGTTTTATGTTATCTGAAATTTTGGTAGTCATGTCTTCATTGGCCCAACTTAATTTTGATTCCTTTGGGTAATTCATTAATTAAGCTTCTTTATAGAAAATTATGAACTGACTGCAACTCCATTGACCAAACTACTATCTAGCCAACATTCTATGTGTTTTGCATATATCAATTAATTACCTTGGAAAGGTAAAAATAGCCTAGATCTTAAACATTCTATAGAAATCTATCTGTGGTGTTATATAAAGGTTACCTAGTTTTTGTCTAGGTTCTTGGCAGTTGCTTCAAAACCTGTGGGGTTTCCTGAAAGATAAGAGTCTTTCTTATGCTGATAAGGTCACTTGCTGCGGCCACCAGGTAGCTCCAGGGTGTATCAGGAAGTCTGACCAGTAGATTAGAGGCCTGACCTCCAGAAGGGGAAGGAGAATTGGAGACTGAGTTCAGCCACAGGGTCAGTGATTTACTGAGTCACACCTATGGAATGAAACCCCAAGAAAACCCAGAGTTCCATGGAGCTACTGGTCAATGAACACCAAAGTACCAAAAGAGGGTGGGATGGTCCTTCCTCCCTCCCAGCCCGTTTGTAATCTACGGTAATATTGCGTCGTTCTCTCCCGATTAGGTCATCCTGTTGAAGGACTGGACCTAGAGGAGTGTGTCAAAGGAAACTCCCACATTGATAAACAATTTGTCAGAGGTGTGGTGAGTAGTCTAGGATAACCCACTTGTTCAGAGAAGTCAGCTTCTAGTTTACGGAGTTGAAACCCAAGTAGCTAGCTTCAGCAGTGTGTTGCAACATACACAGTTGATGTGTGAATAGTATACAGATTATTAATCTATTACTAACGAGAGGGGGCGGCACAGAACAGGAGCGAAAAGGACAGGGCAGGAAGGGAAATGAGAGGGGGAATTTGGCTTGCATAGTTCTTGCAAGCTTATCTTGGCTCCTATAATTACTCTTTTTGTTTTCTTAATTAAGACACTAGTTTAATGATAGACCCTGTGACTCTGTTAGAGATGGTCATCTATGAAGGCTATGTCTTACAAAATTCTAAACCTTCCCAAATACTTAGTTTCATTTGTTTGACTGTAATGTTCACTCTAGTTGGGAGTATCATTGTTGTAAAATAGGTGTGCATAGTGTATGTGTGTTCACACTTGCATGTGCTTATTGTGTGATGTGTTTTCATCATTTGCCTAAAGCAGTGATTCTCGATCAGGCAATCTTGTTCCCCAAGTGACATTTGGTGTTGATTTTAAGGAACACAAGCAAGAATTACTGAGTTTCCAGCCTATTGTAGTGGAGAGAGGCTAACGAAGCTGCTAAATAGGAAGGGCCACCCACAACAGAAATCCTGTGGCCCAAAGAGCGAAACAGTCAGAAATGATAAACCCCGCATGAAGGTGATCTCAGGCCTCTGAGACCAGCAGGGACCCAAGCCTGGTCCTGATGAGTCTGAAAGCTGACTTTAGGATAATCTTCTTGTAAATGTTCTCAATTTTACTTCATTTGAAGCACCTTTTAGCTTTTTTTTTTTTTTTTTTTTTTTTTTTTTTTTTTTGGTTTTTTGAGACAGGGTTTCTCTGTGTAGCTTTGTGCCTTTCCTGGAACTCTCTTTGGAGACCAGGCTGGCCTCGAACTCACAGAGATCTGCCTGCCTCTGCCTCCTGAGTGCTGGGATTAAAGGCGTGCACCACCATTGCCCAGCACCTTTTAACTTTATAACAACATTTTGTGACATCTCTTACCTGTCTATAGTGTTTCTTTTAATTTCTATGGTCTATGTATAGCATTTATTCCTTAATTTTTGAAATTTGTCTTCACACAGTGTAAAATGTCCAGGTTCTATGTGATTTTGCCCCAAGGTTCCCATCACTTTCATATTACTTGCTCTGTGAATGGTGAGAATAAGTGTACTTTGCCATAAGACAGTCACATACTTGATACAGTTATTGTAATAACTTTAGGTTTATAAGCAATACAGAGAAATGTAAGTACCACTGTATCTATGAGATATCATCACACTTCATTCTGCTTTTGTATCTTTCTCTGTAGCAAGTACTTTATTTCCAAACTGGAAGTCCCTCCTGGTAAATGTCATCCCTCTGTAATGTAAGTAGGCAGCATTGTGTGAGAACAGTATAGTTTGTATGGTACTAAAGTATGTTCCTCTGTCATGCAGCAGTTTTTAAGAACAACCCAGATAGCTCTTCTAAAAATACATTGTGCAAAAACAAAAACAAAGAGAGAGACTAGGGTGACACCATCTTGTTACAAGGTCCAAGCTGGACTCTTAGGAGACAGGTAGCGCTATTCCAAAACTTGGTGATGGTATCGCCCTTTTGTTGTACTATCAAGGATTTATATCAGAGTCCCCAGGAAGAAAGATGATAACCAAGACTATAAATCAACTTTACAGAAAGCAGATATTTGCGGGGGGGGGGGGGCACTGCTAGTCCTCTGTGAGGGACTGAGTCTGATATGGGAAGGCACAGAAAGCAACCCAGGGACTGGCTAGTATGTTGTAGTGGAAGATGCTGATCATGTCAATTGACCATGGCTATTGGATTAGCCCAGTCCTGGACAACACTATAAAGGCTGAGTGCAGACGAATTTGTAAACGGTCTTATTAAATAATAAAACACAGAGTCAAATATAGGGGTGAAAGCCTTAGAGATCAGGGAAACAGTGAGAGACACCAACCTTACCTCTCCAGCTCTGCAGCTACCAAAAGTGAGCTACTTCCTGTCTACCTGTGCCTTTATTGTCTTGCTGCTCTGCCCTCTCATTGGCTCTTAGCCCAGCTACCTCACTTCCTTGTCACTGCCTGTCTCTATGATTCATACTGGGATTAAAGGCGTGTGTCACCATGCTTGGCTATTCCCACTGTGACCTTGAACACACCGAGACCCTGCCTGCCAAGTGATTGGATTAAGGGCGTGTGCTACCACTGCCTGACTTGTGCTAATAGCTTGCTATTTCCTCTGATCTCCAGGGAAACTTTATTTATTAACATACAAATAAAACATCACCACAGCTGAGAAACACAAGTCCAGACCAGGAGCCAGGGACACAGAGAAAATCAGATTCCACGTGGATTCTGGGACTGTATGTATAAGCATAGGTGTGCGCCACTGGGCATGTGGTGGGAGAAATTGCTAAGGATGCTTGGAATCCCTCTAGTCCCTCAAGAGGATGACAAACAGTGAGAGCCACAGAACAGGCTATCATCAAGAAAACACATCAAAGTCACTGGGGCTTCTTTCGATGTAAGCTTCTGTTCTCTTGAGGCCAGTCAATTCAATCTCAAGTGAGTCACTTTGTGCCTACAAAGACTCAAAGGAAGTGTTCCCTTTGTGCACACCTATAAGACCACAACAATTCCAGAGTTATCTCAAGAGATTACAGAAACCTGGCAATTGGTTGCATGGCTGATAATTTCCCCCCTTCACAAAGCCTGACGGTTTTCTCGTTAGATTACACACTTTTAAGTTGAGTTTTGTTGACATACAGGATCTGATTGCAGGGCTCCCAGCTGAAACACACCGCAGAAGGACATGATCCTAAAATCGAACTTGAGCAAAGCCTGTGTGCTGGCAATGGTGTGTGATTGTTGGCAGCTGGAAGCCATCTTGCATCTCCTTGGGCACTGCCCTTGTGATCCTGTCAATGCTGTACATGGCTCCCATCTCCTCTCTTAGCCTTACAAAGTAGCATATTGAGGACATATTCCAGGACTGAATGCCCTCTCAGGTCATTCCCCAATGTCCTCTTTTAGGTGAGGGATACAAACTGTTTACAGCTCACATGATCTAGCATAGTCTGACGCTCCCACCATATGTCTGTGTTGGCTGTACCTATATGAGAACAAAATATCTCTCTATCACAGTCAGGAGAAAAAAGTCAAATCACTTCATGTAGATCAAATCTCCAAATCAACTGATAGCCTTTCTTCCTCTTTTTGGCCACTACTGTTGCCAACAATGCCTTAAAAAGAATTAGTGGGTGGGGGAGGGCACGTGTATGGGGGTACCCTAGGAGACTGGAAGAGGATGTCAGATCTTCTGTAGCTGGAGTTAATGGGAGTTGTAAACTGCTCATGAGTGCTGGAAATTCCACTTAGCTCCTCTGCAAGAGCAGCGAGTGCAATTAACTACCGAGCCATCTTTTCAGCCCCTACCAATGTTTTGTTCTTAATTAAGTACAAGAATGTATATTGAACTTCTCAGGTGAAACTCGAACATAGTGGAGCTTAGGTTGGTGGCTCTCATTAGATCTATTCCTATCATAGGTTAAAGAGGACTGCCGAGTAGGTGACTGTATTAGACTACCCCAAAACAAACCCCTGTTTTATTATATTCCTGAATTGCTCAATCCAGCTGGACTTAGCTGTCTACCAAGTCTCCAAAGCTCATGACAACCTGGAGAGTTTGGGTCACTCTGGTTACATAGCATGGGATGTCATATTTGGCAGGATTCTCAAAGGAAAAAACAAAAAACAAAACCAATAGAATGTGTGCTTATATTATAAAAGAGGGTTTGCCGGAGTGGGTCACAACAAATACTGTCCAGGTAAACCAACAATGGCCATCTGCATCCTAGAGAGACTGGGATCCCTGAGCTGCTTAAAGAAGCTGTATGCCCCACAGTCTCAGGCTGGTGCTGAAGGAAGGTCCCTGGAGAGTTGGAGGTCTCCATCCCATGTTAGAATACCAAAGAAGCTGGGTGCCTTTTCAATCCTAATTGGTGTTGTATCACATGTCTGATGTTTGGGGGCAGGGACACATGAACTATGGCATGCTTGTAAAAAGTCAGAGAACAGTTTTGTGGGGTTAGTTCTCTCCATCTACCTTTCCAGGGGTTCCTGGGATTGAACTTGGGTCTCCAGGCTCTCACAGTGTCTTAGTTGGGGTTATTATTGCTGGGATGAATCACCATGACTAAAGCAACTTGGGGAGGACAGGGTTTATTTCACCTTGCAGTTCCATACAACAGTTCATCATAGAGGAAGTCAGAGCAAAAACCCAAACACAGCCGGAACCTGGAGGTAGGAGCTGATGCAGAGGCCATGGAGGGGTACTGCTTACTAGCTTGCTACCCATGGCTTGCTCAGCCTCATTTTTTTTTATAGAACCCAGGGCCTCCATCTCCTCCAGCCCTATTATAGGCACCACCTACAATGGGATGCCCACTCCCATCAATCACTATTTAAGAAAATGTCCTACAGGTCTGCCTACAGCCCAATCTTATGGAGGAGGCGTTTTCTCAACTAGGGTCCCTTCTCTCAGATGACCATAGCTGGTGGGTGTCAAGCTGACAGAAAACTATCCAGCACACAGGGCAAGTGTTTGTCCCTTCTGAGCCATCTCAGCAGCCCAGCTGTTGGGTTCTGGTGGTAAGCAATTGAAGGTAGTCATGGAATAAACACTAGGGGAGATGCTCACCTACAAGAAGTGAAGATGGACAAGTCAGCCACCCTGCTTTTTCCCTTCGCCCCTTCATAGCTCAGCTGCTGCCAAAAGATTCAGTCCCCTCTGGAGGAAAGCATTCCCTGGCCCGGCTATTCCTTCCTGGAAATTCCTTCACAGACCGACCCAGAGGTAGATCTCTTAGTTGATTCCAAAGCCTGTGAAGTTGACAGTCAACGAACCACTGATGTCTTCCTGCTTCCCCTCATTTCTATTTCCCCTCCTCGTCTTGAAGAGCTGCCTCAAGGCCTTTCGCATGAAAACTACCTCACCACTGCAGGCTTCACCCCGCTGTCCTTTTTCTGAACTCTAACTCACCCAGTGCGGCTCTGAATAGTTCTCTAATTGCTTCATGCTACACTTGTGTTGCCTCCCCAAGTAGATCATTAGCTGTCTGGTGTCTATCCCTTCCAAATCCTCGCACCGGGCTGGACTTCCTTTCCCAATAAAGACTCACCGATTGACTGGTTGATTCAGGAGACACGGTCCACAGTTGGGATGGGGCAATGCAGATTTCATTTAAATCTGTGTGTTTCTTTTTAAAAAAAATGCTTGTTTGAGTTCTTGGCCCCAGACTTCGTGGCTTGTTGCACCAAAACCTCTGGTTCCCAAGTGCTCCTGTTTATCTGGTTTTCCTGGGAGTAACTCGGAGAAGATGGATCATCGTGTTCGCCTCACCACCACCCCCCTCCACAGCCTATTGATTTTATATGTCATCAACGTATATTGTATGCCTCCGCCATTACCAGGAGAAGCAGGAGGTGCCTGTAGTTATGCCCCCGCCTCAGCCCGCCGTCCCATGCTGTGCCCTATGGGAAGCCACTGATTCTTACAGTTGGAGCTGGGACCATGCAACTTAATCAGACTGACAGGAAACAGGCAGCAATTACAGTGCGCCGCTACATCTGCTGGGTTCCACTTCAGTGAGGGAAGAGTTATCTCAATTTTAATGTACATCCCTTTTTCATGTTTCATTTAACCTCGGCTGTATTATTAAACACATCAAAATATAATGACACTCGTTAAAGAAGAAAAAGAGGACAGTTGGGATATTTTGGATGGTAGGGCCTGTATTTGTAACTTAATTGTATCATTTTTGCTCCTCTTCCACATCTCTCCCTTGTGAATAACTAATCCCGTACATAGGTATTTAAATAGCAAGCTGGGAGCTGGCTGTTTAAACACCTACCATAGACGGTGAGTTCAGCGACAATAAAATGTCCCTCAGTCATTTGTCTGTTTTCACCAAGAGCCTTTCTCCTTTCAAAAACATGGTGGTTTTTTTTTGTTGTTGTTGTTGTTTTTTTTGCGGTGTGTCAAAATAGCTAGTTTGCCCATTACTTCCGTGCACAAACTGCTTGCAAAGCAGCTCCATGCAATCCCCCAGGAATGTATTAGCGATATGACTCAGGGAAACCTCTGGAACCCGAGCTAGCAGGTGTCTCACCCGCTGGCCCAGCCCAGAGCAGCCGGAGCCCATCAGCGGGCCGGTCCCGCTGACCTGAATTGCAGAAGCTATTAAACCTTTCATTTCGGCGAGATGGATGTGTTGACACACCAGGCTGAGCTTCTCATCTGGAGCTTTGTTTGGGGCTTTTTGCTTTTCTCTTTTCCACTTCGATGACCTGACCCTATGTCTTTCTTTGAGCCCTAGCTCTATCATTGTGTCTGAGTTATTTAGTAAGCCTCCCTAAATATTAAATGTCCATCAGAAATTAACCATGATCTCCAAATCCAGGCTGCCCAGGTTTCCAGAGAATAATGAGAGCATGATCTTGAACTGTCTCTTGAATTCTTGAGTGTTTGGTAAAGGAAGTGCCAGATGGTAATTTGGGGGTGGGGGGCGGGGGGTGGGGGGTGGGAGGAGTATGTGTATTGGGGAAGTGAAGAATACCAATAGAAAAGATGTGTTTGTATCCAAAGAGCTTTTCAGGCAAGACCAAGAGTAAAAAGCTCTAACACCCAATTTTAAAAGTAATTCTAGAATGAAGTTAAATTAATTAATTAAAATCTAGAATTAAAAACAAACCAGTCATCTGAACTATCCTAGGCGTATCCACCCTCAACAGCAAACGTAGGTTGCTGTGAGCCAGACTGATGAGAAGTACTGCAACAGAGAATCTGTGTTTTCAGGACGTGAACAACCTACTCGGGAAATCAAAACAAATAGAAAAAACATAAGCCAGAGCCAAGCAGGCTGCACCAGAAGGTGGACTTCATTGCAAGGTGACTCCCTGGCACACTATGTTTATAGTCGGCGGACAAGAAAGAGCGGAGGCCCCTAGGTGTCCCTGTAAAGCAACAGCATCCTGGTGTCCATGCAGCAAGCACCTCCACCAGCCTCCTGAATGCCAGTCACGGTGTCTATTCCGAGTGTTCTTTCATCCCATGAGTTGTGCCATAGGGCCGTTCATAGTTTAAATATTATTCTGAGCAAACGCCTCCGCTCAAAGCAAACCTAATTAGCCCTGCTTTACTCATGCGCTCAGTACAAGATCATGACAGCCAACCTTGAAGGGACACAGTATCATTGAGTGAGCAGGACAACGGCCGAACAATGGTGGAAGCACACCTACAAATCTCCAGTCTAAACAAGCCACATGGCTGACTGTCAAGGCCTCAGAGTGTCATCAGAAAACCTCATCCAAAGGCTGAAAAACAGAAGACAGGGACAGATGCCGGGACAGTTTAAGAAAATGCTGTCCAGTGCCCCCCATACCTAGCGGAGAGGGGAGACAAACTTCGGGAACTATGAATGAGTTTAACACTTATCCTCATTAATATCGTCTAATGAATCATTACTTGGTGATTTGAATAAACGTTGAAATGAAAACTTGAATACGAGGGATTAGTACAGGTCCATCTAACACACATAATGTTGACCCTTGAATAAGGTCTCAAATTCAAAGTTCCACCCACACATGCCATTTTTGGAGGTTGTTTTTTGTTTTTTGGGTTTTTAAAAATATTTTTTGAAGACTTAACACAATTTTAAAAACTCAGCTACATCACATAGCCTAGAAGTATTGAAAAAGTTAGTAAAAGGTGGGTCACTACAAAATATGTGTAGATAACCGTCCATTTTATCATATGCTATCAAAATACCTACAGGAAACTATTATGAAAAATTTTAAAATTTTCACAACCTATGAATGTAGGACAGACTACATGCTGTACCTGGAAACAGCGAAGGAATTGGGAGCACATGGAAGGGTGCAGTACTAATACTCAACAGTCTAAAATCAACTCTAATGTGCCCCGTGTCTCTGCAACAAGTGTCCTCCTGCTGGCACCGTGGTGAGCTCTGACACTGGAACGATCTCTAATCATCACCGAGTGAATGATTTCTCTCTCCAGTAAATTGCAGATCACAGTAAAGAGCAATCTCTTACGCTCCTCACACTTTACCTCTCTGTAATGCATCCAACTCTGAAATGTGCGGCACTCACCTATGTAAGTTACTGATCAGGTTGGTGGTTGACAGCAGGCTAATATCAATTAAATTAGAGGATGGTCAAAAGGGGCAAGTGGGTTTTTGAGTGTGTGGGTCAGCCTAATTTCCCCTTTTATTGTTCAAGGTCAATCCTAAGCCCCCAAATCCTACTTTTTAAAAATATTTCCTTATTCGTGTGTGTGTGTGTGTGTGTGTGTGTGTGTGTGTGTGTGTGTGTGTGTGTGTACCTCAAACGTGCAGGTGTACTCAGAGGCAAGAAGAAGGTATTGGATCCCTGGATTTGGAGTTGCAATCAGTTGTGAGCTGCCCAACGTGTGTGCTGGGAACTGAAGCCAGGTCCTCTGGAGGAGCCACAAGAACTCATCTGCAGTCTCCAGCCCTTTGACGCCACCCTGCCTCAATGAAGCACACTCTGTTGGCACCTTAAAAATATGTCCCACGCTTTGGGAGCCCAAGTGGGTCTTCTAACTTACTAGATCTGAGCGTGTATGTGGCTGGCAGGGTGTGGTGATTATGAATACAGTGATTCTTTTAAAGGAAAGTGCAGGAAGAAAAGAGTGAGGGGGGTTAACGTGTGGGGGAGGGCGTGGGAAATAGAGGAAGAAAGGGAAAGAGAAAAGGCTTCCTTCATATTGGTCTGCTTTCAGCAATGTTTTCTTTTTCATTTAGTATTTGTCTTAAATTTTTTATCTTTTTGTCTTAACATTTCTTTTAAATTTCATTCTTACTTATTTTGTGTGTTTATGTATGTACACACACACACACACACACACACACACACACACACACGGAAGTCAGAGGAAAACTTAATGGAGTCAGTCTGTTTTGTCATATCCTGGGTCCTGGGGTTTGAACTCTGATCGTCAGGCTTGGCAGGCAGCATCTTTACCCACTGAGCCATCTCAGCCGCTCTGTATCTTTCAGTGCCACATGCTTGTGTCTTTGCTTCTTTCTCTAACTGACACCATCACTTATCATCATCGTTCATCTCTAAGGACAGAGTCCCTGGAGTCATCGCCACTCTGGGACAATACAGTTGGTCCCTGTGCTTTCTTCCTCTTAGTTCTTTCAAGTAAACCTTTCCCAACTTCTCACTCAAAGCCCCCACGGGCATCACCTCACCTGACTGACTGTCAGAGGTTGGCAGAAACCTGGAATCCCCTCCATGCCTGTGCTCCGGTCTCTACTGTCTTCTGCACGCTGTTCCCGTGGTTCCTGTCATGTGGTTCTACGCTTCATTGTCCTTTAAAGATGCAGCAATTTCCCTCCCTCCCTTCCTCCTGCCTCTGAGAAAAGCCTTTAAAATGTCTATTTCATGCATCCTTTCTTCCCTAGTGCAGCTTTGCTGTCTCGGCCCACGTTGATAACTCTGTCTGCTCCTTGTTCGCTCTGGCTTTCCATTCACAATCTCAACACATATATTTATTGAGCAGAACGCCCAGCCAACTACCTCTGTGATATCTGTATATTACACCAAACTTCCTGGATCTTGGAAATACCTTTTCCTTGCCCCCTTTCTGTGCCTCAACTCTTTCCCGTGACTCTAGGATCAACTATAGAGTGATAGCTCTGTAGTCAGCACTCAGCGGCTGTGAGTCAGCGAGGCTCACCACCGTGTCACAGTGGAAGGGACTGTGACACGTGGCCTGTGGGTTACACGTTGCAGAATTTCAGAGGAAAACGTCATCCACCATGGTGCTGAGCCCAAATCTCATGTACTTCGAACACTGTCAATGGCTGGCTTGGCCCTGTAGCTGGGGTACCCGGAGATGTCCACAGGACCACCAAGTTCTGGCAACGGCATCTTCTTCAGGTTGAGTCATTGGCATGATGGGATGGATGGTAGACCATGTGATCATTTCCCCAAATCTTCACAAAACAGGCTCACTGGAGTTCTCTGTTCCACTAATTTTTTTTTTAGGAGAAGACAAAACAAAAAGATACCAGTTGTGCTACTCTGTGCCTGGAGATAAAAGATTACCTGTAACTAGTGCCTAAACCCTGCTCCCTAGGAATTCTACATCATAACAACCGAGGTTTAGAAGTCAAGGTTGGACCCCTGACTGCTAGGTCTGTTATATCAAAGTACTATCGTGGAGCTGAAGCAACTGAAGTTCTGAAGTTCTGAAGGCTGCAAGAGCAAGGTCAAGGAGTTGGTAGGTTGTCTTCCCTCTCTGGCTGTGATGGCTGTCTGTTCCTGTCTCCACTTGTTTTCAATCTGTGTCTTTGTCCCCATCTCCTCTTCTCATAAAAACACACGTTGTGTGTTTGAATTAGGATTCAAATCTAATCTAATGATCTTAATTTAATGATCTTTATTGTGTTTTTGAGGACTCCATGTCTAAAGGTGGCCATAGTCTATATTCCAGGGGTTAGGTCATCAGTGCAGGAGTCTGGACCCACACACAGATCTCTGGAGTGAATGGACTCTCTTTTCTTGCTTGCATCAGAATTGAGTAGCCTTGTCTACATCGCCAGGCATTTTCTGGAAACACAGCCCATAATGCCATGTCTATTCTCATCGATTTCAGCCTACAGCCACTGTGATGATTATGGCTTGTCCTGGGTCAGGAACTTGCTGTCATTCACGTGACTGACATTTTGTTGGGACACAGTAGCAGATCCTCTGGCAGCATGAAGCTTCATTCTTGGTTCTTCCATGTTAAACACTGGCTTTTACTGGAGCCTTGTCTCTATAATCATCAGCCTTCACATGGTAGAAAGCCAAATGCAAAGGGGAACACTTTTCACTGAGATGAGAAGTAAATATGATTTGCATTTTGTTGGTTTTGTGTGTTTGCTTGCTTGCCTCGTAGAGCTCAGGGGGAAAAAAAAACCCAAGGCCATGAACAGAGCGAGTTAGGCAAGCATCCACAGCTTTTGGTTCCTTGAGACAGATTCACATTAAATATCCCAGATTGACCTTGAGCACAGAATCCTGCAGCCTCTGCTGTCTGAGTGATCAGATCCCAGGTGTACATTGCACGCCCAAGTTTCCTGACTTATTTTTATGTCTGCAGAGGACATTATCTATGAGTGACATGATTCTTATTCAGTTTAACTAATGATGAGCAAGCGATAATATCCACATACAATCTAACCTAAGGAGCCACAGCATCACAACCTTTTCCAAAGATTACACTGAAAAAAATGTCTTCAGCAGAAAGGCATACAGCAGTCATTTAGCTTCTAGCAAGCTAGGAGTTTAGAAGGTTACATTACAAAGCTATGAGGCCGGAGCCGCAGAAGTGTGTCAATGGTGAAGAATGCTCGCTGCTCTTGGAGAATTCAGCTTCCAGCAGTCACGTCAAGCAGCTCACAACGGCCTGTAACTCTAGCTCCAGGGGATATGACATCCTCTTTCCACCTCCAGGAGTACCCTCCACACGTATGCGATACACTCACACAGAGACACATATATATGCATAAATAGAAAGAAAAAGAATTTTTTTTAGATAAAAATGTCCTTTATTTTTTAAAAATAAAGTAAAAATGGGAAAAAAAAAAGTTGCCGAATCTGTCTGATACAATAAACATCTCGTGTTTCAGGCCCATGGGGGATGCTCAGTGTGTGTAGTTTGAACCACAATAACATAGGCATTTGGCTATCCTAGTCTGGCAAACCTGTTGTATAACCATTTGTTAAAATAATGGCTGTGGACATCAGGTAGTCAAAACTAAACCAAATGAAACCCAGGACTTCAAGAAAGACAGCACAAGCCCCATGGTTGCAGCAAGCATTATGAAAAGGGAATATTTTAAATTAGTAAATTCTATGAAATGCAAAGAAATGTTTCCTAATGAGTTCCTAATAAGGACCAATTGGCATAGTATGTTGCATTCACTAAGCACCTGCAAAAGAAAAACACAAACAAACAAACAAACAAAACCCCATATGCATGGAAATGTCTAAATTATTCAGCAGAATTAGGAGGCTCTTTAAAAAGATCAGTATAATAATATGATCAATACTTTAAATTTGATATTCATGAAGGGAGATTTTTAAAAGGATTAAAACAAGTTGGTCTAGAATTGAAGAGTGCCAAAGATAAAAGTTTAAAACATAAACAAAAGCAATAATGCATGTAGTTGTCCGTTGACAAAAAAAAAAAAAAAAAAAAAAAAACCTGAACCTTCAGAAAAACGTGTTGGTAAAGCAGAAAGCCATCTTTAAAGGATCTGGAAGAAGTTGACGAAGCAGATGAAGATAGGCTTGCAGCGAAGACACTGACGGCTGGTGACAAGACGGGCCTTAATATTCACTTCACTATTGTAACACTAACTTCAGTATTTCATAAGGAAACCGACCCTCCCTCTGACCAGGCACAAGTGGGATGTGCCTTAAGGTCACTGGGAGAGGTGGCTTCCGGGGTAAAAAGCATCCAGTGTCGTGTCATGCGTATGTCATCCCGGTATTTATATGGGTGGCCAAAAGGTAGAGACGGGAGAATTGCCTGAAGCTTGCTTATTAGCCAGCAGAGAGTGGAAGGGAAAACGGGATCCTGAAACTGTCCTCTGACCTTGTATATGTGCCATTGCAGGAGAGAGAGAGAGAATCATGGAACTAAGCCAATACTACGCATGCTTTAGGGGACCCAGAATATTTTTTCTTGCTGATAAATTTATCCTCTCAAATAGACTGAAACTGTATTTTTTTATAGTTCTCCTATGATTACTTAAGCAATGAGATCATTTAAAAAATAAATAAACACTGAGACAGGTTCTTAGGTAGCCCAGGTTGGCCACAGTGCTGGATTGACGTGGTGCTGGGATGGAATTCTGTTTCTCAAGCATGCTAGGCAAGCAATCTACCAACTGAGCTCCGTGCCCAGCCCCTCTTTGGTTGTTTGGAGACCAAGTCTCCAACAGTCCGTGTTGGCTTCAGATTGGCTATCTAGCCAAGGATGACCTTGAGCTCTGGGTTCTCCTGCCTCAGCTCCCAGAGCCCTGGAATTCCAGGAATGGTAACACAAACGTTTATGCGGTGCTGTTGAGAAGAGCCAGGACTTGGTGTGTGCTGAACTAACACGGCAGCACCTGAGCAACGAATCTATTTCCATTTCAGATGTTGAGAGTGGAGCAGCAACTATGAATGAGTATATGCTTATACACATACGTCACACACACACACACACACACACACACACACACTTATGTATGTGTGCAATTCTTCAAGAGCTGTAAAAAAAACCTAAGTAAGTTCCTAGGAGGGAGATTTCTTGATCACTAGCCATACTTGATTGATTTTCCCTTTTATGAGACTTTCGACCTCGTCTCCATCACGCACAGCTGTAAAGGCCCTTCTTCCACCTACGCTTTCACTTTATCGTCAGAGGCTGTTTAATCTTCACCAAGCCGAGCTCTAACAAAGGATCTGTTGTTGCCTCTGTTACTGGCACAGCTGTGGTTACGGTGCAGGTTGAGCGTCTCACACACACGTTTGAACACTGGGGATTCGCTGGTTTGCACGTTGCTTATGGGAGGCCTTTGCCATCTCTCCCCTTGGGAAGCTTGCCATTTTCTTGTAAGAAAATCTTTCTGTGGACTGGAGACGTTCGTCCTTTGCCGGGTGCCTTGAAGTTAGTGCTATCACAAATATCTCTAATTAGCTAAAGTATGTGTTTCTTACCAGACTGGAGGAGTGAGACTCCCTGTCATTTTTGGCCCTGGACTTTAACAAGATGGGCTTTAACTGACTTTCCTGGCAGCCAGAGGAGCTTCTTGTCAATAGAAATGTCCACTAGAGCCCATTGTCCCAGCTAGCCACAACATTTAAGAAGCAATCCAAACAGCAGGGGAGTGGTTAGAGCAGGTGACTTTTATGGCACTCCCAACCCCTGAGAGTGTAGGAGTTTGTGAGGGAGACAAATATTTAACTTTATGACAGCAAGCTACTGCACCTGGGATAACAAGAGAGGAATTGATGCCCGCACACAGGAGAGGAGGAAGAAGATGGGGGAAGAAGGAGGAGGGGGAGGAGGAAGAGGAAGAGGAGAGAGGAGAACGAGAAGCAGGAAGAAGAAAAAAGAAGAGGCAGAAGAGGAAATACAGACAGGAGGGTAAGTCAGGGGAGGAGGAGGGACTACCCTCGTGGAAGTCAAAGAACCCCTATGTGGAGGTGTGCCTATGTGCTGTATGGTGCTATGTGTGTATGTACAAGCTTAGGAAAGGAAGAAAGAAAGACAGTCTGAGAATGGCCCAGTGATCACATTTCTGCACATGATAATGCATTTTTTCAATATCATGAGAAGGTGATGGTAGAAAGTCAAAAGAACAGAACTTGATTCTCACAAACAAGAAATGAGCAAGAAGATAATGAAGCAAGCGGACAGCGACACCCTGTCCTACGTCCTCCTGTTTTCTGTGTTTACTTTTTGAGTCACCTAGATCCTTGCGTCAGCTCTCTCCTACCTCTTACAAAGAGGCAGCAGTTAGTTAATGGTGGATAAAGTTAGCAGTCGTTATCGTCAGCAGTGTGGATATTGGCTCCGGTGTGTCCCTGTGAGTGTATGTATTGTTTTTCAGTACTACCAAATGAGCACTATTATTAATCCCACACCTCAGATAAGAAACTAAGACACAGAAAAGTTAAATAAATTGCTCAAGGTCCACAGCTGGTAGTAGCGCAACCGAGATTCAAGTTCAAGGAGCCAGATTTCAGAATCCAGCCTCCACACTCTGGCTCGGCAGGCTCTCTTCACCACCTCACTGGCTGCAAAAGGCTTGGAAGGCTATGGTAGACAGGTGGTCAAGTCTCCCATCCCGACTCTTAGAAGCTGTGGACCTGGAAGAATCACTTCCTGCTTAGATCCTCCAGGTCCTCCTTTTTAAAATGACACTGAAGCTTTACATAGGAGAGTAGTGAAGAAAAGTCATTTGAGGCTTGTCGTCGTCGTCAGGGTTTCTATGGCTGGGAAGAGACACCATGACCACAGCAACTCTTATAAAAGAAAGGGTTTAATTGGGGGTGGCTTACAGAAGTTTAGTCCATTGTCATCATGGCAGGAAGCATGGCAATGTGCAGACAGACGTGGAGAAGGAGCTGAGAGTTCTACATCTGGATTGGCAGGCAGCAGGAAGGGAGAGTAACACTGGGTCTGAGTTGAGTATCTGAGACCTCAAAGCCCACCCCTAGTGACATCCCCTCCCCCAAAAGCCACACCTACTCCAACAAGGCCAGCCCTGGTAACAGTGCTGCTCCTTATGAGCCTATGAGGTCCATTTTCATCCATACTACCACAGGACTGAAATTCAGGAAATGCTAATCATACCCCTGACTCTCTATTGGCTTCAGACACAAATACCATAGAGTTGATCATTACAGCATTTACCGAAGACAGTTAAACCATGTACTAATGCCAAGCCTCTTAGGAAAGGTAAGGCTCATAGAGCAAAACCCTAGGATGGGCACTAAAGCCCGGCCTGACCAACGGAAGCATCCCGGGTGACAAGATCACTTGTTCCTGAAGAGACCGTGTTCCTGCACACAGAGTCTCTGCTCTAGTAGCCATAGTCTAGGTGACAGGTCAGGCATAAAAAGTTATGACTCCTGATAAAATTCTGTGGTTTTGTTTGCCAAGACCTCAAAGAGACATGGATAACACAGAGCTATAAAAACCCTAGATGGGCTCACAAAACACTTCCTCCATGGGTGGGGTGGGGTTGTGATACTGGGTCTACTGGCTACTGTCTTTTCTCATTGCTTATCTGAAGCAGCAGCATGCTCAGAGCCCCCCGGGGCCTGCCAGTGAAGCAGGGCAGGGAGAGGACTGAATGGAGAATGTCCTCTATGGTCTCAATGCTGCCATGTTGTCTGGAGACATAATCAAGCATAAAGGACCCCAGACGGAGCCTTCATCCTACACAGTCTTTTAGGAGAGACGAAGGACCTTTCCTTCCGCTGGCAAAGTCTGTGTCGTTAGAGTCACAAGTGATGTTCAGTGGTGACGCTGAGGAAGGGTGGCTGAGAGCAGGGAAAAGAGGAAAACTGTTGATTTCATTTTGGTTCATTTTATTTGTGTGTTGGGAGTAGTGTCTGTACAAGTGTATGTGTGCATGAACTCATGGGTGTGTATGCAGAGATCAGAGACAAAAAGTGTCTTCCTCTATTGCTCTCTGCCTTCCTTGTTTTTTTAAAGATTTATTTTGTGTGGTTTTCTTTTTGTGTGTGTATGTATGTGTGGTGTTGTCTAATATGGGTGCTGAGAACAGAACGTGGGTCTCCTACAAGAGCAGTGCGTGCCCTCAACCACCTCCACTTTATTTTTTGAGGCCAGGTCTCTCACTGAACCTGAAACTTGAGGTTTTAAGGAGTCACCAAGCTCCCAGGATCTGCCTGTCTCTGCCCCACAGTGCCAAGGTTATAGGCATTTGCAGCCATGTTGAACTTTTCATGTGAGTGCTGGAGATTTGAACTCAGATCTTCTTGTTTTCACAGTAAGCACTCTGACCCACTTCCCCATTTCTCCAGTTTTTTTTTTTAAGTGTTTAAGGCATAAGGTAATTTTTGTGTATTGACAGCAGCCTGTTCTCGAGGTTACATTAAAATTGTCTTTTAAAACATTCAAATATTAAACATGGTACAACCAAGGGCTGTCACATGGCTCAGCAGGGAAAAGTGCCTGCCATGCAAGCCTGATAACCTGAGTTCAGTCCCAGGAACCATGGTGGAAGGAGAGGATCAACTCCTGAAAGTTGTCCTCTGCATGACTTCTCCATGCCTGCCTTGGCATGCTTGAGTATGTAGTCATGTAGGAGCACATACTCACACACACACACACACACACACACACACACACACACACACACTCACACTCATAGGTAACAGTAATTAAAATTCTACATGTCTATGTAAGAAATGGTTTGTTACAAGAACATATTAGAAATAAGTATGATGCTTCTTCAAGGGCTGAATGATGTTCTGAGAAAGACGGGAGACTTTCACTGTGAACATTTTGTACTATTGCATTTTCTCAAATGTGAGCACTGCTTTATACTTCACAATGAATTTTTCTTTTTTATGAAATTTACTTAAGTTTTAAAGCTTCCCACAAACATATTTAAAGACTTTAAGATAGCTCTGCTTTTTTTTTCTTGAATATTGTCAAAATACATCTATCTGCTTATTGCCATCTGTCCTGGTTCCTGTTTTTTTTGTTTGTTTGTTTATTTATTTTGCTTTTTTTGTTTGTTTCTTTGGTTTGGTTTGGTCAACTTGACTCAAGCTAGAGTTATTTGGGAAAAGGAACCACAACTAAGAAAGACCTTCATCAGGTTGACCTGTAGGCAGGTCTATGAGGCATTCTCTTGATTAATGATTGATGTGGGAGGACCCCGCCCTCTGTGGGTGGTTCCACCTGTGGGCAGGTGGTCCTATAAGGTACAAGAACACAGGCTGAGCAAGCCATGGAGAGCAACCACTATATAGCACTCTTCATGGCTTCTGCTTGTCTCCTGACTCTAGGTTTTGGCCCTCAGTCCCTGCCCTGACTTTCCTCAGTGATGGAGTATGATGTGAAAATTATACACTGAAATAAAACCCTTTTATGCTCAAGGTGATTTTTGTCATGGTGTTTTACCACAGCAATAAAACCTTACCTAAGATGCCATCCAACCACTCAACACAGTTCTTGGGCTATGAGAGAGATCCAAGTAGTCTTACATGTGGGGCTGGCTTCATGCCATCATCACATGGGGCCCCGAAATGATAATAGCCCCGCACTTGCTTTCAAGTTCTATTGCTGTCCTCTTGAAATTCTTGACATCGAGGATCAAGAGGCTCAGTGTTTGCACTTGTGCATGGGTCTCACTTATTGCGTATATGGGCTGGTGTGAGCACTGGGATGGCGTTGGATACATGAGAATTAGATTTTCTCTGTCCCATTAGGAAGTATATAGATGGAATAAGAATTAATGAAATCCCAACAGTATAGATGAATTTTTCTGTCCTGCCTGCCAGCTCCCAAAAAGCCACATAGAAACTTCTTATTTATTATGAAAACTCAGCTGTTAGCTTAGGCTTGTTTCTAACTAGCTCTGGTAGCTTAAAATAACCCATTTCTATTCATTTACTTGCTGTCAAGTGGCTCATGCCTTGTTACCTCATACTTCCAGCTGGTGACTCCCCTTCTTCTTCCCAATGTCCTCTGTGCCTGGAAATCCCGCCTAGCTATTGGCTGTCCAGCTTTTTATTCAACCAAACAGAGTGACATATCTTTACACAGTGTAATCAAATATCTCACAACACATCAGTCACCTGGAGAGAATACCAGTGAGCCAGTGTCCCTCTCCACTTCAGAGTTGCCGTGAATGATGGTAGAGTCAAGTGCCCCATCTTTTACATTTTATGTTCTCAAGTAAACCTGGAAATCAGACTGTGTGTGTGTGTGTGTGTGTGTGTGTGTGTGTGTGTGTGTGTGTGTGTACACAAGTGCACATGTGCTCTGTATGCATGCACACGTGAGGCTAGAGGATGTTGGCTATCCTCTATCATTTTCCACGTTATCCCTTGACAGGTTAAAACAAGTTCTCTCACTGAACCCAAGATTTATCTTTTTTTCTTTTTTCGAGACTGTCTGGCTAGGAAGCCTCAGTGATCCTCCTGTCTCCACCCTAAGCCAAACCCAGCACTTGAGTTATAGGCCTGTGTAGCCACACCTGGGTTTTTATGTAGGTATTGAAAATCTGAATTCAGGTCCTCATACTTGGGTAGCAGGTGCCATTGAGCCATATCCCCAGACAGAGAATGGACTTCATGGAAAATTCCAAACTTTGAAATGGGTTCCTTTGATAGGTCTAACATAATAACAACACTTTCACACAATCTTGGTTTCTATGTTACTAAGTTTCACCCTGTTTTCTCTCCTGGAATTCTTGACACCAACAATTATGAGATGATCTTCTTTTGTCCAGGGCTTGGATCTTTCATGATGCAGGCAAAAAGTTTGCCCTCACCAAAGGGGAGTGACTGACTGTGTTAGCAAAACCCATGGCTGTGGCTGTGGTTCACACGGCAGCTCCATATTGACCCTGTGAAAGCACACAGGTGACATGGGGACTGCACTGTTATCAGAAACACATAGTTCAATTATTCATTCCATTATCACGTATGAGTGTTTTAGCATGATTGTTACATGGGAACCTGGAGAATTTTGCTATTGTTTCTTAATTTTCAAATGTTTTTCAATCATGATGTGAAAATCAGTTTTAATAAACAAAATCCCGACATATGGATAGAGGTGGTGCTTCGGGGCAGCACCCTTAGAGAATTTAGCAAAATGAGAACCAGACCTAGAATGTTCTCCCACCACACAGAGAATCCGCAACTCCAAACACTCAAAAGTCTTTGAGAATCAGAGAATTTTAAAGAGAGATTAAAGTGATGTTGAAATTAAGAACTTTGTACCACAAATAATTTAATGTTCCATTCTCTGTGCTTCAAGATGAGTAACTCCTTAGAATCACACATTTGAATAGTCTTTTGATTGATTCCCCCATCTCTGATCTAAATGCCAAATTTTTCTGTTTCAAATTACATACTTACTGGATTTGGATCTGAGTTTATTTTTTTTTTCGGGATTAAAAAATGAAGACATTTATCACCTTAAAGAAATAGAGACAAAGCTGAGTGGTGGTGGCACAAGCTTTTAATCCCAGCAGAGGAGGTAGAGGCAGTTGGATCTATGAGTTCCAGACCAGCCTGGTCTACAAAATGAGTTCCAGGACAGTCAAGGCTACACAGCAAAATCCTGTTTCAAAAAACCAAAGAAAAAAATAATGAGACAATTTTAAGTCTTCTATCTTTTAAAGGAGTGTATGAGTGCACATGTGTGTTGTGTGCACCTGTGTTCTACTGAACTGGTGTGGAGTCAGGGGACAAACTCTTAAGTTAGTCCTGCTGCAGTTGGATTTTTCTTTGGGCTGCCAAGCCAGCTCCCAAATGAAGACATGGAGACTTAGTATTACTTATATATGCTGAGCTTTAGCTTAGGCTTGTCCCACTAGCTCTTTTAACTTAATTTAACCTGTTTCTATTCTTCTATGTTTTGCCTTGGGGCTTTTTACCTTTCTTTCATCCTGTATGTCCCACTTTCCTGCTTCCTCTATGTCTATCTGTCTGGGCCCTGGCATTTCCCTGGCATCTCCCTGGTGTCTCTTTTTCTTTCTTTTCCCAAGCCTAAATTCCTCCTCCTACTTACTGTCCCTGCCCAGAAATCCTCCTAAAACTCCACCCTTGCTATTGGCCATTCTTTTTTTTTATTATTTATTTATTTTTTTAGACCTTATTCCCTTGAGACAGGGTCTCTCACTGAATCTGGAGCTGGCCATTTCAGCTAGATTGGCTGGCAAGCAAACCCTAAGTGATCTTACTGTTTCTGTACCCCACCACACTGGGGTTACATGTGACTATGCCCAGATTTTACATGAGTGCCAGGGGTCTAAACTCGAGTCAGCAAGCACCCTTACCCACTGGGCCATCTCCCCAGACATTCCTGCATATTCAGAGAAGAAAGTTTAGAGAGGGGAAACATGGTCTGCATCAGCTGCCAGTTTGTCAGGTGGCTCCGTCCATCTCACGGCAGTGAACAAGTTCGATGAGCGAACATTTTGCATTGGAGCCAGACTCCGAGGGGTTCCCAGATGTTGTCGTCAGTACGAAAGAGAAGAGTCATGGTTTCCTCCCGTTTCCTGTGGTTACATTTGAAAGTTTGCTCTAAAAGTGAGTGGTTGGCAGATCCATTTCCCATCCTCTAGACCTGTCAATACTTTTCACTCAATGTGGCCGGCTTGTTTGTGAGTTACCATATTTCAAGCATGCATGGCCACCATGGACGTAAGTTTGTGCGGACTTGGTTGTACCAAACAGCTTCTTTCGTTTCTTATTGAGGCTAAGAGTTGCACAAGAATATAAATTCCTGGTTTCTTTCTATAGATATGCACAGGAATAGTCATTTTAGAGGCAGCATCATTGCCTTGATCTCCCAGAACAAAAGAGCCTATGCACAAAAAACTAAGCAACCAGAGAGAAGGCACACATAACTTTCCTGCAGCAACTGCAGCTCTTTATGTATTTGTTATTCTGTTGGACATACATAGTAAGTCATAATGGTTTCCAAATTACAATTCAGTTTCAGATGATGTGTGCACATCTATAATCTCAGTTAGCTGCTTTGCTGGTCTGTTCCAGGAACGCCGTTGCATCCTTGGGGGGAATTCTCTATCAATGACTTTTCCAAACCGATCTGGTTGCTGGTTTGTGTTAATGAACTGTCCCTGGGCCTATCGTTTTCCCATGGCTGTGCAGCTGGATTGCTTCACAGGTGCTCCGAAAATGAAAATGATGCTGGTTTGGGGTTTCAGCCTGATGGCAAAAGCACTCCTTCAGCAAATTGTTAGGAAGTTATTCATGCAAGAAGCACATCCTCACCCCGTAGACACTTCGTTTTTCCACTTCCCCAGCGCCAGGGCCCTTGTTGGTATTTTGTGCTTCTGTCTTCCCCACCGAGAAGTACAGAAAGAGACTGTCTTTCTTACTTAGAATGTTTCTTTAAAAAACCACACACATTGCAAGCATTAAGAGAGAAAGAGGTGGGGGGAGAGAAATGTGTTCTTTTTATTCAATCCTAACACTGTGTTCACAGATCACAAACGTTAATTACTGATGTTTGCAGACTGTACATCTTCTTGAGCTGTTTTGTTAGCATCCATTACCCAAGGGATCAACAGAGAGGAAGAAAATTATTCTATGCTAACTATCCAAAACCACATCAAAATGCTCCCTTTTTGTATCTAAGATACCCTTTGTTTAAAAATGTTTTCTCCCTGTTCTAACTTCTAAGTACCAAACAGGAGTATATTTAACATCTAAGGATTGTCTTCCTTGATCCGCAGACCCCTTCCATTGTCTCCACCCCTGTCTTCACCATTTGGAGTAACTGCAAATTTGGACCACTAGAATGTGCCTTCTGGATGTGGCTCTGGTGGCCACATCCAGAAGGCACACAGCGTGGCTGGACCCTCGGAGTGTGAGCTCTGACTTTCCACTCACTCCCACGCCTTCCAAGAATGATACCTTTGTCTCGCTTGTTTACCTGGTTCATATTTACTCTTTCCTTAATGGGAAGCCTGTTGCCAAATTGCTGTGTGCTAAAAATTACCCACAGAGTCAGCTCTCTGAACTCTCCATTTCTGTATTTGCAATGCAGATAGAGATGCGAACATCAGTCCTTTTGAGGGTAAATGAAGATGTTTTCCAATTTCCCTCATAAAAACAAGTGCCTTAGACTACTGAATGCTGGTTGTCGATCCAATATCCAATATCCAATATCCAGTCAGTTTATTTCCATGAGAGAGAAGAGGATGGAGGACATCTTCCAGTCTCTCTTGTCTGATGTGCTGGTCACATGGACCTGAGTATGGTTGTGTGTGAATGTGATTTTTATCTATGAAAACTGCCTTTGACTTTCAGAAGGGTGGTCACAAGTCAACAGATCTAAATGTCCTTAATAATAAACTGAGTGATTAAACTGTTGAACAAAGATGCTTTCTGTTTTCCCGTTTTGACCAGTGTACCTAAGATATAGAAGTCATTCAGGTTCCAAGCAATGAGCAGGTCAGGCCCACTGTACCCAGTGGGAAGGAAAATGGAGCCCAATCTCTAGCTCTGTCTCCCACATGCACCTATTCTTGGCTCTAATCTCAGTAGTGAGGGGACTCACAGACATGCGGATATTCCAGTCCTCAGACGAAACAGTCACCCGCATCTGTGTTTCCTTATCATGACAGTCCAGTCTCCCTCGGCCAGCTCTCAGGCCCATAGGTGCCACACCAGAAATACATTCTGCCTGCAGGAGAATTACCCCAAAGAAGAGAGCCATACCTATCCACAAATGGGTTCAGGATCATTTAAATAGGAATTCCACAGTGCTTAGGGCATTGTCAAAGAGGAGCAGGTGGGCTCTTGGGAGACATTTCACTATCGCTGAGTGGCTTAAAGAATCCTCTATGCAAAAGTCCTACCACAAGGAAGCCAAGGGAGCCCATAAAGATCGGGCTTAGTATATACCCCAAAGACACCAATCCTACTACAGAGTCATTTGCTCATCTGTATTCATTGCTGCTTTACTCATAAGAGCCAAAAATTGGAAACAACCTAGATGCCCATCGATGGACGGATGGATAAAGAAAATGTGGTGCATTTACACAGTGGAATATTTTTTCTCCATTTAAAAAATGAAATCATAAAACTTGCAGATAAATGGATGGAACTATTAAAAAAAATCATCCTGAATGCAGTAACTCAGACTTAGAAAGACAAATATGGTGTGTATTTGCTTATATGTGGATGTTAGCTGTTAAGTCAAATATAAGCAAGTTACAATCCGTAGAACCACATGGGGGAGAGGGTAGGTGGGACAGAGATATCTCTAGGAAAGAGAAATAGAATAGATAGCCATGGATGGAGGGGGGGGGGTAGAATGAGAGGATAAAATGAGGAAGAGGAGGGAACACAGAGAGAGGAAGGACAGATAAAATTAAGGGCCATTTGAGGGGTCGTATGGAAACCTAGTACAGTAGAAGCTTCCTAAATTATTTACATACATGAAAGCACTATAAATAAAAATCAAAAAATAATGGGAGAGATAGAGTCCCAACTGGTCATCTCTGTCACCGGATGAAGGAATGGGTTACATTTAACTGAGGTTTTGGGCAAAGCAGTTAGATGGGAACCCCCAAACAACCCAGATTGTTGCAAAGGCGATAGACTTCCCTACACAAACCGATGGCAAGGTCCTATTACTGAAGTCAACACCTACACAACTCACTGATGCTGTGGGATGGTCTGTATGTCAAATTACTCTGATTGGTCAAATAAATAAAACACTGATTGGCCAGTGGCTAGGCAGGGGACTAGTATAGGCGGGACTAACAGAGAGGAGAAAAGAAAGAACAGGAAGGTGGAAGGAGTCACTGCCTGCCTTCTCCCCCATTGGCTACTGTTCTTGGTACCAGAGAATACCCTGCTCATGTTTGTTTGTTTGAACAACTGAACTCCGTAGACCATATATTCAAAACAAACAGTAGAACTTGAATTGTTTTACCCTTCTGGAACCTGGTGAAGTCCAAGAACATGGCATTAGCTTTGGATAAAGGCTTTCCTGCTGTTACAGCCGGGCGGAAAGGCAAGTGAGGACTCAAAAGACGGAGAGAGGAAAAGAGTGGTCTAGACTTCAACAAACCCTCCTTCCTAGTAACTCCTACTCCCGGGGTAAAGTCATGACCTAGTTCATGACCAAACCACCACCCCAACACTACTACTTGGGTAAGCAAATGTCAGTCTGAGTTTGAGAGGAAACATACAAGTCACCAAACACAAGTCACATGCAGGTTTAAAGATGGCTATTCCCCTCCTTCCGAATCATTAGCATTGCATTGAAGGGTGCTCAGAATTTACCATGGAAACACTGGAGGGGGCAGAAGAATATGTTTTGAGAAAAAGAATACATGAATGATAAGGACATGTGTAAAGAATCATGCCATTATAGCAAATGGAAGAACAAAGGTCAAGATGTGGACAAAGAACTACTGGAAAATGGAGAGCAGGATAATTAGATTCCTGTGGGAGAGGCCGCTGAGATCCCAGTTAACCTGTTTAGGTCCAGACCCCTGGAGGGATGAGAACGGGGCCCCAACTCACCTTCTCCTGCCACTTACGTGCACCTGACCAGCTAAGTAAGTTAAATGGTGCCTCTTGCAAGTCTTCCATCATCAGAGGAAAGCAGTGACACCCAAGGACGCACCTAACCCTCTGCCCACGCCCTCCTCTGTCCCTCACGCATGCGGAAGTTCAGCATTGCACGTCGTGTGCTAGCACACGTGCTTGTCGGCTTGCTCTGGTGGAAGGTCCCTGAGGACCACATCTCACCACACCTTGCTCTTACTTCAGAGTCTTACCTGAGTCTTGGCACACAGTGGGCCTAAGCCTTACTCACATAGTCGCCGGGAAATGAGGGAGGTTGGTGAGATTCTTCAGACAGCTATTGTTTACTGCTACTATTAACCTGCTTTGAGTGGAGAGGATGTCTCGGAGAGGAGAAAATGTACATGAAGTTGTTCCAGTAGTCCTGAGAGCACCGTCAATGTAATGTGAAGGTGGATGTCCCGATGACTGTGAAGAAAGACAGTGTGCTGATTAAGACAGAACTGCGAAGAATTTACAGACGACAGAGACATTGAGATTACGTGTCCAGACCAATGACACCACTAAAGACCAGAGTTTGGAAGTCCAGCAGAGATGCAGTTTCAGTGAGAAACAGTTAAGTCCTGGTTTACTCCTGAAGGGTCTGAGCAGTGAGTCATGGAAGGAACAATTGCTAACAGAACACTGGACATGCGCAAACGTTTATCTGGCTTTCCGATTTTTAACGCTCTGAAGCCTCACTTGGTTCCTCTGCTGTGCTTCTCTCTCTGACTTAATAATCAAAACTCACATTGGCGTGTGCTCCATTTTACTGAGGAGGAGACTAAAGCACATTGAGACTTGGACAGCTGCCCCAGGAAAAGCAGACAGGAAACAACAGAGCTGGATTCTATCTACCGCCTGGGCAGCCCAGACAAATTCACTTCTGCCATATGGGGCCTCCACGACCTGCCCATTCTGGGCCCCAGATTCCTTCTTGCTCTTGTCAGTGGAATCCATCCATGCTTTCCATTCCATGTGAAACCATCCATTCACACTTAGAATGCAGGTGCTCACTGGTAGTCTTCAAATGTAGAACACTGGTTCAGGATGGCGCCAACCCCCATGGTTTGAAAGGGGACAATGCAGAACATAGAGGATTGTGTCTGTGTACTCATGTGAGTGGAGACCAGGGGTCTGCCCTAGCTGTCATTCTTAAAAGCCACCGACCTTGTTTTTTGTTTTTTATATTTTAATAAAGTACAATTATATCATTTCCGTTTTCCTTTCCTACTTTCCCCTCCCATGTCCAACCTCCTCCCAAATTCAAAGCCCCCTCTTCTTTAATTGTTATTGTTACATATACATCTGAACATACAAATACAATCTTCTGAGTCCTTCCAGTGTTGCCTGAATGGACATGTTTCTATGAATGACCACTCTGTGTTTGATAACCAATCAAGGAGCTCATCCCTGGGGAAGACTAATTCTCTCTCTATCAGTTGTTAATTGCTTGTAGCTCTTCAGTTATAGGTGGTGCCCAACATTTCCCCCATCTACTTTGGAAGGTCAACTCTCAAGGAAGTTGTGCACTTGTTCTTTAGGCAGCCATGATTAGATTTCATGTATGTAGCTTCCCTATCGTAGCTGAACAGCACAATCTCACAGCAGAATTGATAGATCCATCTAATTTTTTGAGACAGTCTCTTGTCAGCCTGGAACTCAGTATATAGGTAGGCTAGGCTGGCTACACAGAAATCTTTCTGTCCCAGCTCTCCAGTGCTGGAATTACGCCACCAGCCTTGGCTTTGCCATAGAGAAGATTTCTAAGGCACCAGAGCTATAGCATATGATGCTAACAGTGGTAGATACGTGTCAGTATACATTTGTGTGATGCCATCAGTGGACCCCAAGTTAACTAAGATTCTGAGGAATAAGAATGTTCAGTGGTAAGAAACAGACCTGCTGGTGGAGGATGTTGGTACATGAGGATTCTGTGCATATGAGACCTTTGTGTACTTCCCACTTAATTTTGCTGTGAACTTAGACAGCTAAAAACTACAGGCAGAGTGGACTGGGCAGTACTCAACTAGCCAGCCTCTGCACTGTGGGACTTTTTGGAGTCTATGCAGAGTGAAGGAGCAAGCTTTCCTAGACCATAGACAAAGACTGGTGTACTTTTTTCTAGCATTTCAAAGGGCTGGGGCTCCATGAAACTCACTTCAGAAAATCTGCTTGCTGGAGTTCTTGGTGGAAATAACAATTTTTATAGCAAAGGTCCAAACACATACCAGGGGATGAAAAGACCCCTTTGATCAGTGGTTCCCTATTTAGACTATGTCAGCTTTTTAAAGGAAAATGAAAAAACAGGAATGTACTAAGTGTGGTGGTGCATACCCATAGTCCCCGTGCTCTGAAGGCCGAGGAGAAGAAGTAGGTAAAAGCTTGCAGTGTCAGCATGAAGACCTGAGTTCATCTCTCCAGAACCCACATAAAAGCTTAATGCTGCAATACTCATCGCATGTCCAAAACCAACAATGCGGGAGGGGGAGACAAGTGGATCCCTGAGGCTCTCTGGTTAGCCAACTTCATCTATTTGATGAGTTCCCAATGAGAGACTGTATCCCCCGCTCCCCCCCCCCAAAAAAAAACACATGAGAAACAACACTCCATGTTGTTCTCTGACCTACAGATAAACACACACAAGCATGGATACATAAGTGCACACACACACACACACATAAACACACACACACATACACACACACACACACACACACACACACACAAAATCAAATCTTTCAGGTTGAATCTGAGGTGGAAATGTGTTCCTCTTTTCAGGAAACAGACATCCACACATAGACACACTGTATGTGTTTGTTAGGCATTCTTCATTTAGCAGCCCAGCTGTCCAATCTGCCCATGTTTTCTTCCATTTCCTAGTGGGGAAGGGGTCCCACCATCTGGAGCGGCTTTCCCATCCTTCCATAGGCCCATCTCAGATGGTCAGTGCCACGGAAAGGACAAGTTCGGGGCTTCAAAGACAGGGATAGCTCTACATGAAGCGATTCAAATCCAACAAAATGCTTTGGCCCGGGTGACTTCGGAGATACAATGTGAAAGGCGATGCCAGCAGAAGCTTCCAGACAGGCAGAAGTCAGGCAGGGTTGGCAGGGGAGCGAAGAAAGATCAGATAAAATTAAGAGAAAAGCAGAAAAATTAGAACACAGAAGGAAAAGGAGAAGAGGAAGGGAAGATGGGAGAAAAGAGAGATGAAAGGGACCAAAGAAGGAAAAGATACAGGCAGCCAGGACAAAATGCCAGGATGTCATCTAATTCATCTCAGGTGCCATTTATTGTCATACTTTATTGGCTCTTGATACCAAGGCGATCATACTGACACAATTAGTCCTTGTTCTTGGAAAGACCATCAGCAGACGTCTGATAGTGATGGGTAGTTAAGTGACAGAGTCAGCAATTGACTAGCAATGGGAGAATAGTCACCCCGTCTTTTGCATAAAGGCAAAGCTCAAGTTTTAATTCAATGAACACCGCAAATCCTGGTGGAATTAGGAAGGCTTTGAGGTAACCAGGGCAAACATGTCCTGCCCTCCTTAATTGGATAAATGGAAACGTATCTTCTGCCCACTATGTTGTTTATGATTTAAACTAATTCCTTCCCATGGAGTTAATTGCTGAAGATCTTTCATCATGCTTCTTGTTAACATTCCTTGTAATATTCCCACCTGTTATGATGTCAGTCTGGCTTGTCCAACACCCCTAAAAGATTATTGTCCCATCCAGAGCCACCGCTCATTCCTCATCACGGCCAATGCTCTACCGCAGCTAGAGATCCATGACCTGCCTCTGATTCTATTACCTCAGGCTCTACTGGTCCTGGACTTTCACCCATGGACTGTGTATCTAGACCATGTCATTGTGTTTAAAAATTTCACCCACTACTTCCAAAATGTAAATGGGAGAGGTGCTGGTTTCCCATAAGATCTGAAATGGCTGAACTACTATGGATTCTTCGCGGATCTAATTAATGTGGACTACATTCCAGGAACACATCATTCTTTCCTGTAGACACAAACACACACACACACACACACACACACACACACACACACACACACACACACCCCTCCCTCTCCAACAAACATACCCAAACACCACACATGCATATTTCATACACATAGGCACACTTGCATGTCTTAGCTTCTTTACTGTGACCAAACATTAGGACCAAGGCAACTTATAAAACATTTAACTGGAACCTCATGGTACCAGAGGGTTAGAGTCCATGGCCATCATGGCAGGGAGCATGACAGCAGGTAGGTAGGTGTGGAATTGGAGCAGTATCAGAGAGCTTACATCTTTTCCTACAAGAACAAGGCAGAAAGAGAGATGACTGGGAGTGACATGGACTTTGAAACCTCAGGTCCCACCCCCTGTGACACACCTCCTCCAAAAAGACGATACCTCCTAATCCTTCCCAAATAGTTCCATCAACTTGGACCAATCTGAGCCTTTGGAAGCTGTTCTCATGCAAGTCACCACAATGAACTGACACATAGATAAACATAAAGGCGCACACATAGCCATGTGGTCATGTACACCCAAACACCCACACCCACATCCACACTCCCCCCGCCCCACATATACACGCTGTTTTATCTTCTCTTGTTTTGTCCACTGAAATTATTTACATGTTTTCTGTGAGTTCTTAATGTGTCCTTATGGAGAGACGAGCTGCTTGACCCTATGGGGTCCAAACCTGGCTTATTTGTGATTCCTACTAGATGCTTATAGGTGACTAGTAAGAATCAGTTCTTATCTTCACAAACAGAACCTGACCCCATCCACACTCTAACTTTCCACTCAACACAGCGGCCATTTCCTCATCAGTGTCACCATCTGGTCCTTGGTCTGCTTTCCATGAGCTCACACTTCTGGTGTGGGAGCGAGCAGAGTGGAGAACTCCCCACGTCCTCGGACACTCTGTGCGACTGGCCTTGCTGTAGCTCCTCAAGGACTGGGGTTGCCCTGGGATGGAGGCGCTGGCGGATGATGCGCCCCTGCTCCCGTGACAGCCTGTCTCAACACTGTCAATTCCTCTTCCGTGCTGACAATGAGCAGACACGATGGCAGGCGGCTCACTTAATGACTTCACTGATGACATGCAGGTGTGCACGGGTGTTGTACTCAGTCTTGACGCTTTCGCGTTCTCCTGGGTGGCTTGGAGGGCCGGCTCCATTAGTTTGTAGCCTTGTGAGAATATAGAAAACTGTTCTGGGTGTTTGCCAGTTTGAGATGAGCAATACGTGCTTGTAATGAATCCCTGACTCATAATTTTCCAAGACAATATTAAGGATATATTAGGTCACTTCATCTAACAAACTGAAATGTGTGGGTGGAGGCTATGCTTTTAGTGAGAAGCATTTGAGAAAGTCAATCAATGCTTCGTGTAGTGTAATTGCAGTATTTTGCCACTTTCTCACAGTACTGCGAGCATGAGACTGAAGCTTCCACATCATTGCTTCACGCATTTCACGAGATTTTCCTCATCTTTCTAGAGTACAAGAGACAATGAAACTCAGCATATATAAACTGCAGAATGAAAGGATATTGACTGGAATCCCAGTTTTAGCCAGGTTCCTCAAGGCAGTCTCCCCATATGTCACAATGGGAGAATAACAGTATCTACTTTTTAGGGCTATTATTAAAATCAGACGATACCTGCCACACGATACCTACTCAGCAATGGTCAGAGTTACCAATGGAACCTAAAGCCCAAAGAAGATGGAAGGGATTTTCTTAAGGCTACAGAAAGTATATAGACAGGCCTGGAAGTCTCAGGGAGGCTGTGAGATCTCCTGTCCACAGCTGCATCCAGCAGATAGTATCTGCTGGATGGTTTCTCTATAGCAATCCACTTCTTCTCAGTCATTCACTTGTTCACTGCGCTGCCCACCATTTCTAATGACATCTTCCACTACACTTGTTTGCTCTCTGTACTAAATGTCGGAGCTGACAGTGCTCTGAGAGCCCATGCAGACTTGGTGTCTGTCAGCACCTAGGTGGCCTTTTCCTTCAGTGTGCCAGTTCCCCATAGTTCTAGAATGGGAGGTGATGAGGAGACCCTTGAGAATGGGTCAGTTTGCCTCATTTTCCCTAATAGAACTGTATTCAAAGACTATGCACACTAGTGTAAGCCTAGACTTACATTACCCAATTAACAAACAATTATTGTTGTATTCTACTATACCACTCTTATGTCTGATCACAGGCGCAGGCAGATGGGCGAAGGGTAGAGAAACTACAAGAAGGAAGAAGCAGATATTTATTTGGATTCTGGTGTCCCTGGGGACAACGGCTACATAAAACAAAGAAGCAGATATTTACATGCCTGACAACGTAGACATTTCAATCATACCTCTCCCATTTTATACACAAGGAGATGGAGTCTCAGACGGTTGTGCATTCAAACCTAAGATATCGGTAACTCCAGAACTGACCGAGAATAATTTTATGGATGGAAGTGATGGCAATGTAAGTGAAAGAAATGACCATCACAGGGTGCCTGGAAGACAAGAAGACCCATCTTCACTCTCAACTAGCAGGCCTCACTCCCTCTGACCTTTACACAGTGAAGCCCTTCATCCCTATCCTGAACCATTACTATGAGGTCCTTCTGGTTCCCATCTCAACCTTCCCATTATGTCTTAGTTCTATTCCAGATGTCCTACTGCATCACTGTTTGTACTGCTAACCCTCCCTAGTTCCTACAGAGTCCACCCACATGTGACACTGAAGACAATTCATGACCAACTGGGGGAATCATATTCAGAAAGGCAGGATCCGACAGTGGTCAAGTGCACAGACCAAGGACCCAAATTTTACAGTGAGTACCTTAGCTGTGCCATCCACTAGCCCTGTGTCAGCTTCCCCATCAGTAAAAAGATAGGGACATAGTACATGGGTCATTCAGTTCTGATGAGAATGTACCAAGTTCAGGCAGGTGCATCAAACATTCCCACGATGTACACATTCTCAGCAACCACCCCAACAAACCACAGAAGGACCTTTGGGTTTGTGTGCCTGCATCTCATGACCAGTTTCCCTGATTCTGCCCCTCTGACTTGGTTTGAAAACATGGGTATGTGCTCTGCTCAGCTTATCAACTCCATCTTGCATTCTACTGCATGTAACCTCCTACCACACATACGGTCCAGCGTCAACAGACTCAACTCTTGATACTTCTGGTTTGATGGCCTCTGCCCCACATAGTCAATAGTAAGTGACTGATTGGTATAGAGTTCCACAGCCCCACTAATACCCCAACGTAGAATCTCTGAAAGGTCCTCTAGCCTCTGACTCCCCCTTACCATTGGCTGGAGTGTCTCTACAGAGACTGCATTATGACCTTCCACTCCTTCCAAATTCTATCTTCCCTTCCCTGTCCAGGTCCCTGTCCAGGCCACTTGCTGACCTCACCTCCATGTCAGCATTCTGTGGAGACTGGTGTGTGTAGTAGTCACCTGTGAAATGGGTGCCAACAGCACTAAAAGTGGCCAGGATTGGTTTCCCAGATTGAAGAACTACTGTGGACTGAAAAAGTATCTCTCTGTTTTCCAGATGAGGCTTCATAAGAGCCCAAATGTAAGCATGTTTGGACCATTTATAGCAGACCTCCTAGGAATGCATATCTCCTCAGCCTGCCCACGGGGGACTAAAAGCTATGAAGTGGAAAGACCCACCTTAGACCATCCCAAACGCTGGAGGCCAGCATTCCCAGCGTTCCTCAGAAATGACCTTCTCCACTTTTCAGACACAAATGATCCAATGAGCAAAAACCTCAGAACAGGGGAGACGGTTACCTGGGGCTAGGTTATGGTTGCACCTGTCTGCAGCTGGAAATTGATGCCTCAGATCTAGACCAGTGTAACCAATCACTCGGCCCATGCCTACTGCTGAAGCCGGAGCAAGCAGGTTCCTAGTGGGTAAATGCCAACTGGAGGGGCGATCTTCCACGGGCTAGAATCCTGGAGAAGCTGCCTGCTGCATAAGCTGGCGACACCACCGCTGCTTGTTGTAAAACAGAAACTCCTTCAAAACACCCAGGGGCTGGGGAGAAGGCTCAGTTGGTAAAGTGCCCGCCATGCAAATTCGGATCCGCAGCAACCACATAAAGAAACGGCCGGGCTTGTATTCCTTCGTATACTCTAGCACAGGTGAACGCTCCCACACGAACCCATACAAACAACACATTCCCAAATACCCAGCAGATAGTTCTCGGTGCTCGCAGCAGGGCGGCTGTGCTTGGACCATCCTCCTGTGAAAGCTTTCACATTTTTTGAGTCAACACCCTCCCACACTTGTTCCACATCTGCTAGGGATCCATTCAAAAAAAAAAAAAAAAAATAGGAGAGGTAAAATAGACAGGGCTTTCTGGAGAGGACTGAAGAGCCATTCAGGTTAATCTGCTTCTTAGACCTTCCCCGAAAGCCCTGGAGGAATATCACAATGGGCATGAGGTCATCTGTTCATGGCATCACCTCTGCCACTGGAACGTATTGTTATTCGCTACCGTGCCTTTGTTGCGTCTAAAAGAAACAGCTTGTTCTCTGAGACGTTGTTTTGAGTCGTCTCACTCCCACAGTCCTCTGGGAGTGGAGATAAAGTTTGTGGTTATTGGATGCACTTCCTCAGAGGGGGCACAGCAGGCAGGAGTCACTCTCCGCTTGGCTCTGTTTTAATCCGGGTCTGGATGCGCAAGGCTAGTTCTGCTGGGGCATGTATAACATCACTCCATTTTACCTCCGAAGAGTACTCTAGCCCCAAACAAATCTTCGGTAGTTCCGAAAACTTTGCAGTCATTAAAATAGCATGAAATAAAAGAAGCCAGGCCTGTTCTCATGGCCCACACTTTCTCCAAGAACTGTCATCTGTGTTAATCACGGCAGAGAAAATACACGAAAGCTGTAGGAATGAGCTGATGATTCTCTCAAGGCAAAGGTTTTTCATGCAGAGATGAGATTGGATTGAAGGTCCACCCTCAGTCTGTCCTCTGGCTCCAGTGTCAGAAGTTAAACCACAAACCAGAAAAAAAAAATCACCTTGCGTGTAGAACTGGGCATTCAGGTGGTATGTAACAACAGATTCTGCTGGTCCCCAAGGACACCTTGGCTCTCATCAAGTCCACTTGTAGTTGGTGGGTGGGTGTGATGCGCTGGCTCTCCTTGTCACTGCCCAACAATCTGCATGGTCCCTGCTGCCTTCCCTGGAACACAACCTGGAGGAGAAGGAAAACCTCAAAACTGTGGGTAAGGCTGCCTTTCTTGAAATAAAGGACCTGCCCCCCCTCCTCTTTCTCCTCTTCCTCTACCTCCTTGTTCTCCCTTCCTCCTTTTCTCTTCCTTCTTTAGTGCTGAAGACCAAAGAACCAACACTTAACATGACATCTTATTTGACTCAAAGCAAGAGTGCAGCTTTGGATACAAACTTCATATATAAGGTTACGACTGTTTTATAGTAGAAAGCTTCTTAGATAAAGGATTACCAAAATCATTTTTTCTCAAGAGGAAAGTTAATATGTTTATATTTTGTACCTATCACAGTGACAATTTTTGAAATGATGCGTAGAATTTATTTTGCAGAAAAATTGTTTCTAGAGACTCTTCATACAAGATACATTTGCAAGACAAAAATTCACTTGACAAAGTGGACTTTTGTGTTTCATTTTTACCGTGATATGTAACCTGAGAAAGTACATATAAAAAAAAGTGTTATTAACAAAAATGTCACTTGTGAAGCATAGTAATCGCTCCGTGGTTTACAACATTGATGACAAACCAGACTGCCTGTGATGACCTTGTACTTAGACTCCTCTGATCATCCTCCTTTTATTAAACTGGGACTAATTCTGATACCACCTAAGCCCTAGAGGAGGATTAAATATGTAAGTACTGGAAAAGCCCTTAAAACAATGCCCGACAACCAGGAAGTGTCAGATACATGTTTATTAAGTAAATTAATATTTTTCAAAATCACAACAGTTCCAAAAATTTAGGCAAAGATATGCATCATGTCTGTGTCCCATGTCAAGATGTTAAAATGGGGATCATTTAGTTTTTAAATTCTTGTACTTACCCACATATTTTACTTTTCTAAATTTCTTTTATAGTTGCTTATTTGTATTCATTTGTATATTTATCTGGGTTGTGACACACAGGTGGTGGTCAGAGGACACCTTGCAGCAGTTAGTTCTGGCCTTCTACCATGTGGGTCCTGGGAATCTAACTCAGGTCTTTAGGCTTGGCCACAAGCTGCTTTTCCCACCGAGCCCTCTCTCTGTTCAACCTACACTTGATTTTTAAGAAATGAACAATAAACATCTATTAGAACATCAGAGGGTGAGGATGGTCATGCTCAATGGTCCTGCGTTTGTCTAGGATGAAAAAAGGCCGTGGGTACCGTCCCTAACAATGTAAATATAAATAAACAAACTATGTTATAACTGTGCCATAAGGCAATTTTACTCAACCATGTGCTATCATAGGCAATGCCCTTACAAATATTTGTATTAAGGGTTGTGGCATGTTTTGTTAAGTTTTGGAACATAAAGGTGCTTGCTTCAATTATAATAGAGGGCAGAGCTCCTTTATCTGCTTGTATGTTCTGCCTCTCTTTCTTCTCCCCGTCGTTGTTATCTGAAAAATAAAAGGTTGAGGGTGGGGCGGAGGAAGAAGAGAAGCAGAAGAAAGAAAGAAAGAAAGAAAGAAAGAAAGAAAGAAAGAGAAGAGAGAAGAGAAGAGAGAGAGAAGAAAGAGAGAGAAAGAAAAAAAAAAAAAAAAAGAAAAAAAAAGAAAGAAAGAAAGAAAGAAAGAAAGAAAGCAAAGGAAGGAAATAAATCAAATGACTAATTTTCAACAAATTCTAACTCAAATTGAATTAAATAGCAGCATGTCCCAAATAATTAACACAGTATATATAAGTATAGGTATGAAAGTATGTACAATGATTTTAAATTTATATTATCCATCCTTCTGGCTCTTAAAAAAAAAAAAAAACCTCTAGTGGCATTAAGGAGATATCAAAGAAATTGAGGCTGCTAATCTCAATTTAAGACATTGGAAAATAAAGACACCCCAGGACTTGAAGGAGACGAGTCATCTGCCATCTCTCCTCCTTGCAAGTCTTGGTGTTTGGTTGAGGTTTCTTTTTCTGGGGGAGACAGACAAAAGCAAACTTCCACCCTCACATGTTCACTCACAAGTGAGGTAAGAATTAACCCTGTGAGGACGAACTTCTAGGATTCCAAAGGAGGGCAAGTGAGCAACCTGGGAGTTGTCATGGAAAACAAAGATTTTAGTTTCTCGCCTATATTGAGAACGTGGAAAGTGTGATACAAAAATTCCCTACTTAAACACAGGGTTGCTAGACTCGGGCAAGGAAAGGCTTCATTTGAGCCCTTGTCTAAATAATGGTTTTCATGGCCAACTTCTATTTACCTTCCTGTTATTCACTTGTCTAGTCTTTTCTCAGACGCTCGAAAGGAACAAAATTATCTTTGCCACCTCTCACAAGATTGGTTCTTAGTTTTTTGTGTTTTGATTTTTTGTTGTTGTTGTTATTTGTCTGATGATTTTAAAAATACATACACACACACACACACACACACAAACAAACAATGTTTGTAGCTCTGGGTATAAAACAATGTTTCCAAACATATTAAACAATGAAAATACATAAGATAGCATAAAATCAGGATGAAGAAAGTGGTGGAGAATAAACCCAGTTGTAACCAAGTTGGTACTGGGTAGGAAAAAAAAAAAGGAGAATCTGTATGTTTGATTTCCCTGGGTTGTCATAACAAAGGACTATAAACTGTCTGGCTTAAAGCAGAAATTATTCTTCATGAATTCTAGAAGCTGGGAATTCTAGAATTGAGGGCTCAGAATGACCTTGCTCTTCCCAGACTCAAGCAGAAATCTTTACTGTCTTTCCAAGGTCCTGTTCTGGACTGGAAATCTCAGGATTCCTTAGCTTGTCACTTGTATCACCCATTTCTGTCACTGTCAGAGTACTATATCCTTCCTATGTTATGCCTTCCCATCTTTTTCCATCTTACAAGAATACAAGCACATCAATGTGCCCCAATAATCACTCATCTTAACTAATTACACATATGTGATTCTTCAAATAAGTCATTTTCTGAGTTACTGAAGGTTAGTACGTCAATACATCTTTTTTTTTGAAAGACACAGTTCAATTTATCACATTGAGTAATAGTCATGACAACTAAGATGGTATGTTCCCAATGCCCACAGTATGTCATCAGGAAACATTGACCTATTCCTCCTTTTATAAACTGAGAACCTTCTTTAAGATGTGAAAGCCAGCCAGATCCCTCATTTTCCCATCCCCCATCTCCTTCCCTCTACACCCTCCCCCAACTTTACCCAAGAGGTCTCATCTATTTCCCCTTCCCAGGGTGATCCATGCATTCCTCTTAGGGTTCTGCCTGTTAACTAGCTTCTCTGGGGCTGTGAATTATAGCCTGGCTATCCTTTGCTTTACATCTAATATCCACTTATGAGTGAGTACATACCGTATTTGTCTTTCTGGGTCTGGATTACCTCATTTAGGATGATTTTTTTTTCTAGTTCCATCCATTTGCCTGCAAATTTCATGATGTCATGGTTTTTTACTACTGTGTAATACTCCATTCTGTAAATATACATTTTCTTTATCCATTCTTTGGTTGAGGGGCATCTAATGCTACTATAAACATAGTTGAGCAAGTGTCCTTGTGATATGATTGAGCATTCTTTGGGTATATGCCAAGAGTGGTGTCACTGGGTCTTGAGGAAAACTGATCCCCCATTTTCTGAGAAACTGCCATACCGATTTCCAGAGTGCTGTACAAGTTTGCATTCCACCAGCAGTGGAGGAGTGTTCCCCTTACTCCATATCATCTCCAACATAAGCTGTCATCAATGTTTTTGATCTTAGCCATTCTGACAGGTGTAAGATGGTATCTCAGAATTGTTTTGATTTGCATTTCCCTGATGACTATGGATGTTAAGCAATTCTTTAAATGTCTTTCAGCCATATGAGATTCTTCCATTGAGAATTCTCTGTTGAGATCTATAGCCCATTTTTTAATTGGATTATTTGGTATTTGGGTATCTAGTTTCTTGAGTTCTTTTTATATTTTGGAGATCAGCCCTTTGTCAGACGTGGGGTTGGTGAAGATCCTTTTCCCATTCTGTAGGCTGCCATTTTGTCTTATTGACAGTGTCCTTTGCCTTACAGAAGCTTTTCAGTTTCAGGACGTCCTATTTATTAATTGTTGCTCTCAGTGTCTGTGCTACTGGTGTTATATTCAGGAAGTAGTCTCCTGTGCTAATTCATTCAAGGCTACTTCCCATGTAGTTAGGGGGAAACCTGGTGCCAGGGAAACTCCCAGGAATCCAAAAGGATGACCCCAGCTAAGACTCCTAGCAACAGTGTAGAGGGTGCCTAAACTGGCCATCTGCTGTAATTAGATTGGTATCTGTGGTGATATTGTGTTCCCCCAAATATTGTGCACTCTAATAAACTTATCTGGGGTCAGAGAACAGAACAGCCACAATATTAAACATAGAGGTTAGACAGTGCTAGCACATGCCTTTAATCCTAGCATTCCAGAGGCAGAGATCCTCCTGGATCTCTGTGAGTTCGAGGTCACACTGGAAACAACCAAGCATGGTGACTCATGCCTTTAATCCCAGGAAGTAATGGCAGGAGGCAGAAAGATATTTAAGGTGTGAGGATAAGGAACTACAGGCTGGTTAAGCTTTTAGGCTTTTGAGCAGCACAGTTCAGGTGAGAGGCATCCAGTTTGAGGAAACAGGATCACCTGAGGAATTGGCAAGGTGAGGAAGCTGTGGCTTGTTCTACTTCTCTGATCTTCCAGCTTTAACCCAATACCTGGCCCTGGGTTTGTTTTTATTAATAAGACCTGTTAAGATTCATGCTACAATTATCCTAATTGTCATCATAGAATTTTCATCCAGTAACTGATGGAAGCAGATGCAGAGATCCACAGCCAAGCACTGGGCGAGCTCCGGGAGTCCAGTTGAAGAGAGGGAGGAGGGGTTATATAAGGAAGGGAGTGGGGGCGGAGGGGGGGGGTTAAGATCATGATGTGGAAACCCACAGAGACAGCTGACCTGAGCTCGTGGGAGCTTACGGACTCTAGACCAACAGCTAAGGAGCCTATGTAGGTCTGAACAAGGCCCTCTGCATGTGGGTGACAGTTGTGTAGTATGGTGTGTTTGTGGGCCCCTAGCAGTGGGACCAGGATCTGTCCCTGGTGCATGAGTTGACATTTTGGAACCTATTCCCAATGGTGGGATGCCTCACTCAGCCTTGACGCAGTGGGGAGGAGCTTAGTCCTGCCTCATCTTGATATGCCATGCTTTGTTGACTCCCATGGGAGGTCTTACCCTTTCTGAGGAGTGGATTGGAGTGGGGGCAGTAAAAAGGAGGGGAGGGGAGGGAACAGGAGGAGATGAGGGAGGGAAAACTATGATTGGTATAATAAAGAAAGAAAGAAAGAAAGAAAAGAAAGAAAGAAAGAAAGAAAGAAAGAAAGAAAGAAAGAAAGAAAGAAAGAAAGAAAGAAGAAAGAAAGAGAGAGAAAGAGAGAAAGAGAAAGAGAGGGAGGGAGGAAGGAAGGAAGGAAGGAAGAGAAAGAAAGAAAGAAAGAAGTTAAAATGTGTATGAAGTACAATAGAAAAAAAAAAAAAAAAGAGGTGAAAGGCTTTGACACAGGCCAGAGAGTTAATCAAACAGAGCCAGGATTCGAATGAAGACTTCACTGTCGCACTGTATGTGTGTGCTTTGTGGTGCTGCCAGTGTATTTAACACTATGAAAATGGAACTGGAAGAATGGTGCACCGGCTGGGTACACAAGCAGGACACCATCTTTCAAAGTTCAGCTGTGCCGGGACTTCAGATCTCTCTCAAGACAATCACTCCACCTCTCCTAAGACTTGCAACAAACAGCAGGAGGACCCGTACTTATTAGAATGCTTCCTGATAAAGTACTCAAATACACTGTTGACAAGCCAAAACAATATTTTATAACACAAAAATTCATAATACTCCATTCCTAATTCCAATGGTATGGCGTTTATTGCAATTCATGCTTTAAATTAAATGATGTATCTACCAATGTCAATTTTTAATTTGTCAGCATACCACTACACTTAGAATTATCCTTTTAACTTGTTTATTCTTTTATTATTTTTTGTTGTGTGTGTGTGTGTGTGTGTGTGTATACTCCTGCATTAGTTTATGTGCCTCACATGCATGTGAGACCCAGCAGAACCCAGAAGCGAGTGTCAGGTCCCCCTGGAACTGGAGTTGCAAGCCATGTGAGTCAACATGTGGGGGCTGAGAATGAACCCAAATCCTCTGCAACAGCAGCAAGTTCTCTTAACTACTGAGCCATCTCCAATGCCCCCCAATAGTCTTCATTTGTATTATTGAGTACTTTCTTTTAATGGAAATTTCCTACTCTTTTGTAGGTTAAAAAATTTACATGCTATAAGTATATAGTCAAGTCAACATTGACATGCTTTAAATAAAATAATTATGTAAAAATGTTTAAAGCAGTATTTAATTTTCAACACACATGTGTAGAAGTTAAGCTTCTCCATGAAAAGAGCAGGTATGTGTCAGATTAGTCATCAAGCGAAGCTTATGTCTCTGTGCTATGTGCTATCAGACAATGATGAATTGTTGGGGTTGTAGCTCAACTGGTAGGGTCCATGCCTAGATTGTGGAAGGCTTTGGGTTTGACCCTCAAGACCACATAAACTGGATTTGATGGTACATCTCTGTAATGTCTGCACTTGGGAGGAAGAGGTAGGAGGATCAGGACTTCAAGGTCATCCTTAGCTATATCATGAGTTCAAGGCCAGCCTGAACTGTAGGAGACCATAGGAAATGTAAAACCATGACAAATATAATTACAACAAAACAAATAAATAAACAAAAACACCAGAAGATAATGCTGAGGTCCAAATCAGCACAGTATAGTACTAGTCCTTTTTTTTTTTTTTTTTTTTTTTTTTTGGTCCTGATGGCAGCTATCACTAAAAATCCCAGCTCATATACATACAAATGCATGTAGAAACTATTTTGTTTTCAGTGCTGGAGATGGAATACAAGGCTAAGTACATTCCAGACGAGTGCTCTATCAGTGAGCTCTGCCCAGTCCTTAAACACAGAAAGGAAAGCTGGCTATACACTGCCACTATTAGTTTGGACATTCTAGTCCTTATCAAAAGCATTTAGTTGGCATGCCTACACAAACCTCCACTTCAAAAAACTATTTGAAGAGATCTCCAGAATGCATTTCTTTAATGGCATCATAAAATATATCAGTGTCATCAAAGTTATGGCAAATGGGTTCATCAAAGAGGTACTGAGGCTTGGCATGCTGTTTTAGCCACAAGACTCATTATCTCTGGTGTGATCTCTGAGTAAGGCAGAGCCTGAAGAGTGCAAAGCCGGAGGGAACCCACAGATCCAGCTGCCTCTTCATGCTTTCTCTAGCCAGTGCTCTCCCTCCCTCTGGCCATTGGCGGGGCTCCTGAAACCTACCTGGCATCCCTCATACTCTCTAGCACCCACTCACATGCCGTCTGTGTTACAGGTAGCACAAGGCGGTATTGTAATCCCTCCTTTTATTGGAGAAAGTTGGCTTCCAGTTATCTCTTTGGAAGGTGATAGTCTAAGACCCTTCATTCAACTCAGGATTTATCAGCACCAATTATGTTGTGGGCAAAGATTTAAGAACTGGATGTACCAGACTGAATGAGATGCATATGATGCCATCCTGCCCTGTTCTCCACCTGAGCTCATAGTCAGAAAAGAAAAGCACAGCTATAAAGCTGGTGTGGGTCAGGAAATACTAGGGCTACACACAACAGAAGACTGTCCTAAGGATGAGGGTGTGGAGCATCTTAGAGGAATGACCTCCGTGTGATACCTGAACAGTCAATAGGGATTCCCCTAGTCAGAGAGAAAATGTGGTTCTTGGGAAAAAAAAGAGGGCAAAAAGTGACCTGACTCTTGAGATCTCATTGGAAGCTGGAATCTGGTCATGCAAGTGAAATGCTTGAGAACTCAATGTCACACCTTGACCTATATCTATTTGGATTATTGGACAGACTACAGATGACCATGAAGTAAATGATATGGGGATGTGTGTATGACGTATGCAAATGTACGTAGGTATATGATACGTTCGTGTGCGTGCATGTGTGTGTGTGTGTGTGTGTGTGTGTGTGTGTGTGTGTGTGTGTTTGTGTGCCCATGCCAGAGTACATGTGTGGGGTTAAGAGGATAATCCATCATCTTGTTTGCTACAGTATCCCTTCAGTGTTGACTGTCGCATAAGCCACACGAACTGGCCTGTGAGTTTCTGGAGGTCCTCCTGTCTCCATCTTCCATCTTGCCATATGAATACTGGAATTACAGAAACACTCTACTTTACCCAGATTTACATGGGTTCCAGAGATTCAAATTTATGCCCTCCTGCTTATATGACAAGTGCTTTATCCACTTTAAATAAAAGAAAAAACTTTTATTAGATGGAGCAAGTCAAGACATAAAGTATTATGTCCTACTATTTTGTTCTATACATACAACATCATGTTGTAATATTTTGGATCTAGATTTATAAATAGCTTAAGCATTTTATTAAAATTCTAGCAACTCCTTGCTACAAAAAGCAAGTGCTGTTAGTTTCACGGGGAACTGCTGAATCTTAGAACAAAAAGGACAAGAAAAGATCTGAATAACCCAGTAGGAAAGACCATGGAAAGGGAAGGACAATTTGTATTTGAAATCAGTCACAGCTTCTCTGTGACCATTATAATGGCCATGCTGCTGGAAACACCCCTGTCAGGACTTCATGCACGGCACAAGGGATGCATTACAGTCTTCAAAACCTTCATACAACACTGGAATCAAAGAAAAGAAAAAAATCATGTTAGCAATGACCGCTCAATGTCACATAGAACTTACTTTGAAACTACCTTCGTACAATTGCCGTCTCCACCTGGTCTCATAGCCTCTTTTCGGTCATCCATCCCCTTTAAGGGCAGTGTTAACTGTAGTTTATGCATGAGAGAACACAAAGACAGGATTACAACTGGTTTCCCCCATCAGAAAGCTTTGGATGGCTCGAGAGAGCACTGCAGTTCTCAGAGGTATGCTTGGTCCCCTCCCTTGATCATGTTTCTTGGTCCAAGCACTGCTGCCATCAATACTGGACAGACCTTTAACTTGGTATTTACAGGACACTTGGCTCCATCTCTTGCCTCTGTTCACTAGGTGTCAACAGCAACTTCCTTCATCCCCTTCTTACAAAACCCCAAATGTCCTCAGACACGAACAAATGTCCAAGAGGACAATGTTGCATCTTACTTCAGATTTATTACTTGAAGTGGCCCTGTCTGCATAAACATCTGCTCAAAATGTAAATATCTATAGTTGCAATTATGCATACGTACTTTCATAGTTTTGTTCTTTGGATAAAAATTCATGTTTTTCACACATTTGCCCTCCTCTCTTAGTAAACGTTAGCTAATTAGAAAGTTAATAGATATACATGAGAAAATAAATCCATAAACATGCCCCTTGGAGACCATGCAGTCAGTACCTTGAGGGGTTTTTCAGTTTTGTAAGCATATTGTCTTTTATATTTTCAGATAGAAATAACATTGGGCAAACAACATTATTAAGAGCATTGTCTAGCAGGTGTGATGGCCCATATCTCTATTCCCAGTACTTGGGAGGCAGGGGCAGGAGGATCTGTATGAGTTCTAGGCCAGCCTATCGACCTAGAGAGTTCCAGGACAGCCAAGGCTACATAGTGAGACTGTGTCTCAAACAAACAGACAGGTGAAACAGAGCATCCTTTATGCCATTACTTTGAAATAACTTTAAAGACTGTCTAGGCTTCCAACAGGTAAGTATATCCCACATATAAATATATCAATACTTATTTTTCAATATTTTGTAAATTTCATTATAAATTTGTCTGTTGTACTTTTTCTGTATTGGGGGGACATGTATATGGATGCGTATGCGTTCAGGTATGTGTGCCCCTTAGTGAGCAGGAGTATGTTCAAGCCAGAGATCAATGTTGGTTGTCTTTCTCAATCTCTCTTAACCATTTCTGTTTGTTTGTTTGTTTGTTTGTGTTTGTTTGTTTGTTTGTTTCAGACAGTCTCACTGAACCCAGAACTCACAGACTCATCAGGGTTACCAGCAAACTTCAGGGATCCTTCTGTATCGCCTCCCAGTGCTGGGACTGCAGGCATGCCCCCCTCACCCCCGGTCCCCACCTGGCTCTTCATGCAGGTCCTTGGAATCTGAATTCAGATCCCCAAGCTCTCAGAACACATGCTTTACTGTCTGAGGCATCTTTCCCGTGCAGTACCTCTGGTGTAAGCACTACGTTAGTGAATACTTGTGGATATTCCCTAAATGTAAGTCCCCCAACTTGAGAGCGTGGGAGAAATGAGCTCACTGTCACACTGCCACACTCCAGGCAGAGAAAATGAAAGAATCTCTGTCTCTAACCCATGCTGGCTTGAGGGTCCTTTATTTCACCTTTACCGATTTTGAAATTCAAACGTTTTCCATTACGCTATCATTTAATTTGTTGTTTTAGATTGTAAGATATTTAGCTGTTTTGTAACTTACTTGTACACATTTTTTGAAATTAAATAATATTCCTAAAGAATGTAAAATGCTTAATCAAATGCCATGTAATTGTTTTTTTTTTTTCCAGGTTTGTCCTTTCTTTTTCACTGATGGCAATATAGTTTGTTTTTAAACTCAGGGTAATGTCAAAAAGATAAAGTCCAAAAGATAATTGCACTGTGATTTTTATATTGAATCCTGTTGACTCTAAAAATTAGTTGTGGGGCTCTGGCATTGATATGATGCTGAGCTGTCTCATCTATGAGATTAGTTCTTTCCTAATGTCTCTCTGTAGGGTACTTTCACCATGAGAGGCCCACCCACTTTCAAGTCAGTCTTACAGGGTTGGGTTACTATCAAGTAGGATTTATTTTCTGTTGTGCTTCCTAAGTGCACATTTTGCCATGTTCTCTCTTGTTTAGTAGATTCTCTGTTTCTAAAATAGCATTGTGGTCCCTGTACACAGTGGGTATTTGAAAGTCATGGAGGTTGTTTCTAATGTGTCTAGGTTTTAAGATTTTCATTTTAGGAGCAGTTAATCTGTGGGTAGTGTGTGTGTGTGTGTGTGTGTGTGTGTGTGTGTGTGTGTGTGTGTGTGTGTGTTTGGGTACTGAGCCTGAGACTTTGTTCATACTAGGTAAATGGTTTACCACTGAGCTATACCACCATGAGAATAATATTTTCAGAACTCAGCCTAAATCCATATTCTTCATTTCCTTTTCCTTCATGTTGCAGTGATACTTATACGTTGTAATACATAGTACGCTGGTAAAAGCATATTTAAATGTAGAGCCTACTGATACATTAAATTATGTTCTACAAGCAATTTAATAATATAAATACTAAAATTAAAATTAGAAAATGGAAATAAAGACATATTACTAGTTTATAATGTAAAATTTAAATGTATTTATTTAAACACCGATGAAAAAAACCAAAGTAACTATTTATAAAATGGTATGGATTTTAAATTGTGTGAAATTCAGGTGTCAGAATAACAGTGTCTACTATATTGAGGGGATGGTTGATAGGCAAAAACCAAAATTTAAGAGCTCCATTTTAGGAAGTTTCATTTTCTTATAGTTCTGCCTTGTAGAGAGTTTTTGGTGCACAGACCTGACATTTTTTATAATTAGCACAGCGGATACTTTATGTAGAAGACTGTGACTGAAGGGATTTGAGGAACTTGAAAGCAGTTTAGCCAGGCTAAGCGTTCCTTTTGTAGTCTTTACACTCGTAAATTGCCTGGCATTTGAATCCTTTTCCTCTTCATATGGAGAGCAAAGATACAGCAGCTTCAGGTCACCACCATGGTACAGTTTTATGGTATTTATTGCCTCTCCAAGAAGGTGCTTTTAATCACCAACAACCTATGTAACCTTGAGTAAATCACTTGCTCTCTCTGGACTTGTTTCTTCATTCACTACAGAAAGTTAGAATCAATGATTGCACAATAACACACCTCCAAAATTCTAAAATTGTGTTATTCGAATACCTATTAAGTGTTCGCCCTGTAACTTGTACTTTGCACCTTCACAACAGATGAATTCATATATATCAAATGGGATGCTTGAAATATGAAATGAGGGATTAAGAATCTTAACTCAGAGCTTTCATTTCCAGCTGAGTACTATAGATGAGACCAGGCCATCCCTAAAACCACCAAGGGGACAATCATTCGAGAGACTGGAGGATGAGCAGTGCAGGACTATGGTCCTTGGCAGCTAGATAATTCACAAGAGGGGCTCTGTAATCCTCTCTGCTGGAGGAGAGCTTTTCATCTACCCATAGATCTAAGGATCTAGTGGGCGACATAACATTTTAAAAATGTGATCAACTCAACATGAAGAATCAACAGAGAAACACAACTTAAAAGAGGGATTAAAACAGTCAACAAGATGACCAACTTAAATCCAAGTGGATTTCCCTTTACAGATTTTGTTCATGCCTAGTTGCTCAGGGTAGAAGTGTTAGTACTCGGCACAGGTGGTGAAAAGTGGACACAGTAAGTCCTGGTCTTGTTCCCAGACTTTAGGGAAAAGCTTTCAGCCTTTCCCACTGGCCATTCCATTGACCGTGAGTTTTTCACGCACAGCCTTTGAAGTGTGGAGAAAGCTGCTTTCTAGGTCTAGCTATTTCAGTTCACAGACAGCAGGATTATCTTAGATGCCTTCAATTATAGGAAAGTGTATATTGTTGCCATCAATGACCCCTGCATTGACCTCAACTCCGTAATTTGCATGTTCTGGAATGACTCTACCCATGGCAAGTTCAACAGCATGGTCAAGGATGAGAATGGGAAACTTGTCATCAACTGGAAGGCCATCACCATCTGCCAGGATCAATATCCTGCCAACATCAAATGGGATGATGCTGGTGCCAAGTATGTAGTGGAGTGTACTGGTATCTTCACCACCATGGAGAAGACAGGGACCCAATTCAAGGTTTGAGCCCAAAGGGTCATCATCTCTGTCCCTTCTGCTTATGGCCCCATGTTTGTGATGGGTGTGAACCACAAGAAGTATGAAAGCTCACACAAGATTGTCAGCAATGCTTCCTGTACCACCAACTGCTTAACTCTCACCCCACCCCCTGCCAAGGTCATCCATGACAACTTTGGCATGGAAAGACTCATGACCAGTCTATGCCATCACTGCCACTCGGTGGATGGACTGTGGATGGACCCTCTGGGAAGCTGTGATGTGATGGCCATGGGGCTACCCAGAACATCATCCCTGCATCCGCTGGTGCTGCCAAGGCTGTGGTGAGCAAGGTCATCCCAGGGCTGAATGAGAAGCTCACAGGCATGGCCTTCCATGTTCCTACCCTCAGTGTGTCTTTCTTGGATTTGACATGCCACCTGGAGAAATCTGCCAAGTACAATGACATCAAGAAGATGGTGAGGCAGGAATCAGAAGGCCCACTAAAGGACATCCTGGGCTACACTGAGGACCAGTTGTCTCCTGCAACTTTCATAGTGACGGCCACTTGTCCACATTTGATGCTGGGGCTGGCATTGCTCTAGGTGACAACTTTGTAAACCTCATTTCCTGGTATGACGATGACTACAGTTATAGCAACAGAGTGGAGGACCTCATGGCCTACATAGCCTTCAAGGAGTAAGAAGCCCTGGACCATCAAGACCCTACTGCATCAAGAACATGAAAAGAAGAGAGAGGCCCTCTCAGAACTCAGCCCCCACATAGAGCATCTCCCCTAATAGTTTCTATTTCAGATTTCCCGAAGAAGGGAAAGAGCTCAGGGAACCCTACTCTCTTGAATACCATCAATAAAGTTCACTGTACAAAAATATATAAAATAAAGAAAAAAGTCTATATGATTGTTCATGTGGATTTTAAAAGGACCTTGAACAGATTAAAAATAATTTTGAAAATAAAGGCCCAGATTACAGCACTCAGACTTCCCCAATCAGGAATTCATGAAGCTTTTGTAAACAGAACAGTGTAACACCAGCACAAAGTGGGACACAGAGACCATTGGAACGGTACAAAAAACTCAAACACACCACCACATGTAGGGTCAACTGAATTTCACAGAAGAGTCAAAGCAATTAAACACAGAAAGGCTATCCTCTTCAATAGGTGATGCTGGGGGGCTGTGTAACTGCATGCAGTTAAATGAACTTATGTTATATAAATTTTTAACTTAAAATGGAACAAGACCAAAATTTAACCATGAAATTAAGTCAAATTTATTGGCGCAATCCATCATATGTTCTTAATGCTCTTTTAATGTGTATAAGTCTAGAGCAATATCCTTTCATTTAATATAATCATAATGTATGTTCTGTTTCTGATTTGTTAAGTCTATTAATCTTCCAACGGTTTGTACATCTGTTTTCTTTTTTATTGATTTTGTTATTATCTTCATGATTTATTTTCTTGCACCTCTCTCTCAGAAGAACTGGATAATTTTTTTTCTTCTTCTTTTTTTTAGATACGACTTATCCCAAACCAAGTCCAGAGGAAATAAAATATTGGCATATCTATCTGACAACTAGATTGGTGTCAAAAGTCATCAAGTGAAAAACATCCCATGTCTAATTTACTTCCCGGGTCAGCTCATCCTATTCAAGGAAGGGGTCGCACCACCTTCACATATCATGTAACAAAGTAAAGGAACATGATGGCACCCTGCCCACTTTGTAGATCCTAGGAGCTGAAGAAAGCCGTATGTCACCAAAGCACACACATGAGCAGGTCTTTCAGCCAGTGCCACTCACTTGCAAAGCCAGCAGAGAAAACTCCCCAAAGTTCTAACAAATGGGGTGCAACAACCAAAAAGGTGCACTGCATGACAAGATGGGCCTTATCCCAGGAAAGCACCAGAGGTTTAGCATTTCAAAGTCATCCACTGGAAACTACTTTTTTTAAAAGAATAAAGGAAAAAATACCTGCATATAATTGTCTCAATATTTGTAGGAAAAGTACTTGAAAAAAATTCAACATTTTTTGTAAGAACTCACAAAACAAAGAATAAAAGCAAATCTCCTCCACAGAAAAAGGTGTGTCTACAAAACAAATTGATCCATAGAACTATACCTAACATAATGCTTATTGACAAGAAATTGCACTTTTTCTTATGGTGAAAAGTTGTATAAATTTTCACTGCTATCGTGCATTGCATTGGTATCACAGGAAGTGCACTAGGTCAAGAGAAATAAAACCATACAGGCAGGTAGCAAAGAAAATTTTTACTCACCAATGAGATGAGGACTGTACAGAAATTCTAAGGAATCGTAAAAAACAACAAAATAAAGAAGACAGACCCTACAAGAGTTAGTAAAGAAATTTAGCAGTGTGATTGCTATCGTGAATTTTTTTTTAGTTCTTTTTTTTTAAATTTAATTTATTTTATTTTACAATACCATTCAGTTCTACATATCAGCCACGGGTTCCCCTATTCTCCCCCCTCCCACACCCTCCCCTTACCCCCAGCCTATCCCCCATTTCCACCTCCTCCAGGGCAAATCCTCCCCTGAGGACTGTGATCAACCTCAATCCAGGCAGATCCAGTCCCTTCCTCCCAGACTGAGCTAAGTGTCCCTGCATAAGCTCCAGGTTTCAAACAGCCAACTCATGCAATGAGCACAGGACTTGGTCCCACTGCCTAGTTGCCTCCCAAACTGATCAAGCCAATCAGCTGTCACACCTATTCAGAGGGCCTGATCCAGCTGGGGGCCCCTTAGCCTTTGGTTCATAGTTCATGTGTTTCCATTTGTTTGGCTTTTTTTTTTTTTCAATAATTGAGTAAAACCAAAATTTATTATAAGCTACAGTTGTCCTAGGGACCTCCATGCTATATATATAGCCTCCATGATTCTATGGGTTGTGGTCTGATTGTTCTTTATTTTATATCTAGAATCCACTTATGAGTGAGTACATACCTTGACTGTCTTTCTGGATCTGAATGTAAACTTGTACAACCACTGTGGAAATCAATATGGCAGTTTCTCAGAAAATTAGGAATCGAACTACCTCAAGACCCAGCCATCCCACTCTTGGGCATATACCCAAGGAATGCTGATTCATACTATAAAGATACATGCTCAGCTATGTTCATAGCAGCACTATTTGTAATAGCTATCATGAATTTTAATAAAAAAATTATTTAAATAATAGCAAATATAAAAAACACAGAGCTGGAGTGGGAGTTCAGTGTAAAAAGTTCTACTAATGCAAGCATAATAACTGAGTGTGGATTCCCAGCACCCTACAAAAAAATGGTAACCTCAGCACTGGGGGACAGAAACAGGGGATCCCATGAGCTTGCTGGCCAGGCAGTTTAGGCTGACAGTCAGCTCCAGGTTCAAAGAAAGACCCTGTTCAAAAGTAGAAGGTGGAACTCACTAGAAGATACCCGGTGTTTACCTTTGGCCCCCACGTGTTCACTTAGACACACATATATACAACACACTCACACACGATACTTAGAAATAAGATTTTGCTTTGTTTTGAAGACACAAAGACTTGTCCACTGAAGAATGCAACGTGCTGATGAGCTAATGGAAAGAACTCTTGCTAACTGGACAGAAAGGCCTCTTATAGGATCTGAAGACCCAGGATTGAGATCAGTTCTTTCCCTACTGATCGGCATGGTGGACGTGACCTGGTGTAAGTACCGTGCAAGGACTGATGGTGCCATGGGAGCCACAAAGTGAGTGTACTCTCACCCAGTCTCAGCAGTGTTGACTCAGAAAGGGCCCAGCAGGCAGTCAAACTCATTCAGAAATACAGACATCAAGCAGTGTGTGTATGCACAGCCATTGGGGAAACAGAAGAACAAGCAAGCGACGCTTCAGCATATATATATATATATCTACATGAAAAATTCAGTTCTTCCTTTATTGTATACAAAAGTAGAGATAAGTCACAGACCTAAAAACAAAATATAAGAATAAGATTCCAGGGGAAAAAAATCATAGGGATAGTTTATGGTTTGGAATCTAGTGAATGTTTTATATTAAACACAAAAATAAATATAAAGGAAAAAAATGCAAAAGTTAGACATTGTTACCAATATTTAAAATCTTGCTCATCAAATGATAACAAAACAACAAGCAAGCTAAAAATGGGAAGAAAATATTTGGAAAATATGTATCTGATTAAGGTTTGGTGTCTGGGAATAATTCAATAACAAAAAGATAATCAAAATTGGTAAAAATGGAAAAGCACAAGAAGAGAGCTAAGCATGAGTCAGCGAAGAGATCAAGGAAAACCACAGCAAAACGGGGTCCGCCACACGCCCACTAAGTGGTTAAAAATGGAGACTGACAACACCAAATGTTGGCAAGGATGTAACACAACCTCAAATTCCTTACGTGGTTGGTGGGAGTGCAGAATGTGAAAACTGCTGTGGAAACGGGCCTGGCTGTTTCTCACACAACCAAACATAGACCTGTCCCTGGAATTCCTCTCTGAGATATTTGCTTAAAAGATATGAACGCATATCACACACACACACACACACACACACACACACACACACACACACACATCACACACTACTCATACAACAATGTTTCTAGTTTTACTCATGGGACAAAAGTTTGCAAACAACACATCTGTTAATAGGAGATATATTCAGAAGCAAAATGTGATCAGCAGTTTTTAAGGTTGGAAAGATGGTTCCAACATTGTGGATGGAACTCAAAACATCACGCAGCCTGAAAGAAACTTACTATATGTAAAGAATACACACTGCACAGTTATGCTTGCACACTATTCTAAACAGTTAAAATAATGCAATTTTTTTCAAAGGACAGCAGTTTCAAAGGGGTAGAAGTGAGAGCAATGGAAATTGACTTTGAAGGAATGTAAGAGAACACAGCTATAAGGTTTTCTGTCAAAATACATCATGGGGCCAATAGGATGGTTCAGTGAGAAAAGGCACCTGAAGACACAAACCTGAGCACCCTAGTGTGATCCAAGGGACCCTCATGAAGCTGGAAAGAGAGAAAGAAGAACATGAAGTTGTCCTCTGGCCTCCACACATGCACTGTGGCACACAGAGCTACATCACACACACACACACACACACACACACACACACACACACACACCACATACACAAATACCACACTGCTGTGGGATGTTCTGTATGGTAAATGTGTTGCTCTGATTGATTAATAAATAAAACACTGATTGGCCAGTAGCCAGGCAGGCAGTATAGGTGGGATAAGGAGAGAGGAGAATTCTGGGAAGTGGAAGGCTGAGTCATAGAGACACTGCCAGAAGCCACCATGACAAGCAATATGTAAAAGATACCGGTAAGCCACAAGCCATGTGACAACTTATAGATTAATAGAAATGGGTTAATAACAAGAAGCCTGCTGCAGCCATACAGTTTATAAGCAATATAAGTCTCTGTGTGTTTATTCGGTTGGGTTTGAGCAGCTGTGGGACTGGCTTGTAAGAGAGATTTGTCCTGACCGTGGGCCAGGCAGGACCAGAAAAACTCTAGCTACACCACACATAACCCCCCCCCCACACACACACACACATCACACACACCACATCACACATACCACACATACACACACAAATACATTTCTTAAAGGCAGTAAATAGTAAGATTTAAAATTTATACTACTCACCAAAAGTAATTTGTATCCTGAAAGGATATAAATAAGATAATGACTAATGATAGAAATAAAAGGATTAAGTAAAGGGAGAAATACACTTTACCAAAAAAAAGTTCATGGATTAAAAGACAATATTGCTGAGAAGTCACATCTTTGCATATTAACTGGTAGTCAATAAATTCCATTCAAAATCCCAGGGTGAGTCTTTGTTTTAGTTAGTGAGGTGGTTTTTATAACAAATGTAAATACATTAATATATAACATAATTTTTCATCACCATTTACTGAAAAGAATGTCTTTTGCCTACTGAACTATGTCGATTCCTTCATCAAAACCCAGTCTTACCTATATGTGGGAAATGATATCTGGCATCTCAGTTCTGTTCCATTGACCAACTGGTCTACCCTTAGAGTGACACCACTCTTCCTTGATAGAAGTGTTTATAATAAACTCTAGAGTCATGTAGTAAAATTCTTTAAACCTTGTTTTTCTTTTTAAAAATTATGTTATCCATTAATGTATTTACATTTGTGGCCTTCAAATTCAAAAAAGAAAAAACTTTAATGAAGACTAGAATGGAAAAAAAAAGAACAGCCAATTTAAAAGACAAAAAGAACCCAACACCATTGACCTCTGAGGAGATATTGAAATGAGAGAGCTCATCACACTCACTGGACTAGCTGCTGTTAGAAACAATGACCCAGAAGCTGGGCTTGTAACTCAGTGGTAGAGCACCTGACTAGCATGCTGATGGCAATAAAAATGGTAGGAGCACTGTGGCAAATAGTACACAGCTTTTTACAGCATTAGACCCAGCGGCAGGACATGGTTTAGTGCCCTAGAACCTCCATCTGCTTTGGGTTAGGCACATACTCCTTTTCATAATAGTGAACTTGATAGCCTAGTTCCTTTGCTTGCACATACTGTGTGCATTCATTCTTCTTCAGACAATGAACCTAGCTCTCTGAAACCTCCATCCCCACCTGCATCAAGCGACACACATTCTCATCCTTGAACAACAGTATGGAGTTTCCCCATGCCTGGTAAGAGTCAAATTTAGGCAGTTTCTATTCATGTGTATTCCCAGCACACCCAGGCCTGAAGAACAGAAAGGCTGACCCAGCCTGAACTGTTTAGGGTGCATCTGTGGTGAGGTAAAACTGTGTAATATTTTAGAGAGAATCCCCTGTATACAGTCTTATGCCTATGAATAGTTGGGTGTGCATATGATTAAAATCAAATGTATTATGGGAAAGGACATGCATAGTAGAGAAATGATTATATAACGTAATCAATTGAAACAGAGAACCACCCAAACTATACCCCTTAGTAACCAGACCCCTCTTCCCTTGACTCCACAAAAAGAGACCTCAGGCTACAGCCTAGGCTCATGATTATGCATACTCATTTGGGCAGCTGTCAGTCTTGACAGTGTAGTGCTCTTAAATAGGAATCATTGCTTTGCTCCAAATACAATTATCTTGCTTCTTTTGCAAATCTGTATATGCCTTATTTCAAATCTTTTGATACAAAGCCAGAACCTGGAAACATCCAGCCCAGACCACAATTACTGATAAAACCCAAGAAAAAAGCATACTCAAAAAATTTATTTGTGAATGTATACCAATTTAGTCTTTAATAGTCAAATACTAGATAAAGCCTATGTATCCTTTATTAAGTGAGTGGCTATGTGAACAGGGGTTGATTCAGACAGTAGAATATTAGTCCTAAATTTAAAGTGGCAAACTGATAATACACTCACATTAGATTCTTTTCTGTGGCTGAGAGAGAGAGAGAGTACTCTGACAAACGCCACGTAAAGGAGAGAGATTTCATTGCGGCTCACAGATACAGATTCAGTCCATTGTTGTATAGAATCAAGGCAGCATTTGCTTGAAGCAACCCATCACATCCTATCCACAATCAGGAAGCAGAAAGGGATGAATGCAGGTGGCTGCTCAGGTCTCTTTCTCCACTTACACAGTCCAGGATCCAGCCAGCGAGTGGTGTCACTCACACTGAGGGATGTCTTCCCAACCCAACAAATTCAAGTTGACAACATCAGTGACCTGGGATAACATGAAAGACTCAGTAACATTATGCTGAGAAAAATGAGCCAGACGTAAAAAGTAGTACCTGTTTAGTGATAATGAATTTATTCAACCAGCCTAACCAGTCTACAGTGGTAGATTATATTTGCTGCTTGATATGAGACTGCTTAGAGGGTTCAGAGAGAGAAGAAACCAACCCCAAAAGAATCAAAATGAATCTTCTGCAGTAAGCTATTAGGTTAATCGTTACATGAATACATACATTTGTTAAAACTTATCAAACTGTATACTTATAATGTATGTCTTACCACATATATAATACCTCAAAGTCTATTAAAACAAATATGAGAAATTTAAAATAAACCTTTGCAGTAATTAAGCCCAAGTTTTCCTGGTAATACTTAAGGATATTTTCATGGTTTGTTTTGAATCCACTCTTCCAAATGCGTGTTTGGCTTTTGCTATGCAAAGCTTAGAGATTTATTAACGCTAAAGCGACATCATAACCTCTTCCGCACGTTAAAAGCGTCAATCAAATTTTATTACGTGAATGAAGTACTTTACTTTAAACCTGTCAAGATAATTGCTGAGATTAAGTTAAATGGAAAGAAAAACAAAGGGGGAAATGTGGGACAGGAAGTTATTTTTAAACTTAAGGACCAGTTCTATCAAGAACTGTAACTGAGTGGGGTGCTGTGAAGTCTTGGCTTTCCTGTAAGATCTTTACATCTTGGGGAGCGTTGGGTAGGGCCTGACTCTCGTGTGCAGCCAGGGAGCCAAAGGTAACAGTTGTGCATCGGCTGCAAGGAGTAAGAAACCTGCTGTAATGGTCACCACAAAGATATTTATTACGTCCCAGCACTAGACGTCTTCACGGGCTCCTGGGGGCATCTTTCCATTTGGTTCTTATCCCTTCCACGATCCATAGTGGTTGACTATGGAGCTACAACTGCGTGCGGGCCTTCCCTGACTCCTTCAAAACACCGAGGAGCCTTTTCCACACATCCCCCCCCCACCCCGCCCCATTTCCCAGGCAAAATTGTATCGTATGTCCACACTTATGTAACTCATGACCAAGAAAAAGGAGGCCCACAGCTGGACCGGCACCAGCTCTGTGCACAGGTGGTCAAGGGAGGAGAGAACAGAGAACTCATTAAAAATAAATAAATAAAAAGGCTTAATGGGATCCCTCTGCAAAAAGAGAGACACGGCGGGAAGAGGGCTCAGTCAAGAGTTAAGAGTGAGTGCAACACTGACGGAAAGAAATTAATTTGATTCCTTAAGCTATATTAATTTTTCATTTGGCTTTCACATGAATAGCTCACTCTGGGGACTTTTTTCAATCAGTAAAGGAGAATCAAATTGAACGGCATCAGCAGCCAACATCAGTCTCCCACATCGTTTGCCCCTTTTTAAGGAGCTCAAGAACATTTGCTGACTTTTGGGCAAGTGCGGAGGAAATTAAAGCCATTCTTGGTCCTTCTGTGCTCTTTTCTGCTCTCCACATCACTAACCCGTATTTATTTCTTGGTTCACGGACGGCAGTGGCTGCAGAGTAAGTACTGAGCAGTGAGCGGCTCCCCAGCTGCCAAATTCGGCGATGATTTCGCTCTCAGTCAAACCTATTACATGACCCTCCAGGGCTGGCAAATGGCCACGGGCTTTTCCATCAGTGTTAATCGAAATCATGTGTAGGATTGGTGACTGTAAAATGCATGCATCTCACAAACCTCACACTGAACTTTGTAGCGTTCTGCATTCAGGATACAGGTCCTGTCTGTGTAGTAGCATGGTGATGCTAACCTTCAGCTCGTTAGCTTTATATGAAACAATATCCCTTCTCCCCACGGTGGTTCCCCCTTCTACAAGCACACCGAAACACAGATCAAATGATAATATATGTGGAGAACTCCCTCACTCAAATGAGGCTGCATCGCAGGGCGTTAGTGAGTTTTCGGATCTAACTGTGGCTTGAACAAACATGTGAGCCTGTTCTCTTTATCTCATCCTTCATTCTTGAGAGAAACAAAGTTGATCTTTTCCTATACAGTCAAACATTTTGACCTACAAATTGGTCACCCAATCTCAGGATGACTCTTAGCTTCCTGAAGTTTAATAACCCCAGCTTACCAAAGGTTGTCTATTACGGTGATATGAGCAGCAAGTGCTGCTGTGGGATGGTCTGTATGGCAAATGTGTTGCTCTGATTGGTCAATAAATAAATCACTGATTGACCAGTGGCTAGGCAGGAAGGATAGGCGGGACTAACAGAGAGGAGAAAAGAAAGAACAGGAAGGCAGAAGGAGTCACTGCCAGCCGCAGCCAGGACAAGCATCATGTGAAGATGCTGGTAAGCCATGAGCCACGTGGCAAGGTATAGATTTATGGAAATGGATTAATTTAAGCTATAAGAACAGTTAGCAAGAAGCCTGCCACGGCCATACAGTTTGTAAGCAATATAAGTCTCTGTGTTTACTTGGTTGGGTCTGAGCGGCTGTGGGACTGGCGGGTGACAAAGATTTTTTTCTGACTCTGGGCAAGGCGGGAAAACTCTAGCTACAAAGTGCCCTTTAAGCATTGAGCCATCTCTGCAGCCCTGAGATTTTCCTTTTTTACTCACAGTTTTGTGCATGCTAGGCAAACATTGTACCATGAATCTCCAGCCTCAGCTCAAGAGGAGACTCTTGAGAAGGGGGTTGGGGACCTGGTTTCTCCTAACTGGGCCACTCACATTATTCTTGGATCCCCTTTGCTGGTATCCAGTTGCTACAGTTGGCACCCCATGTCTCCAGCTCTGGTCTGGATTGATTCCCTGTGGTGGCAGACCACTGGAAGACCCGATCACTGCTCTGAACCACCCTTGTCATCTTGTCATCCGCACTCTGGGAATCCTCGCTCCTGTGATGGATTACATTTCCCCTGCCTTCTGGAGTTTGCTGGCATTCTGATCCCTATGAGCACAGGGCACACCTGTGTTCAGACACAACTTTTAAGGAAATGAATGAGGAGAAACTGTTGATTCTTACCTCAAGGAAGCCATCTCTTTTTCTTTGGTTTATGGCGATGATTAATATCTACTGTTTTGTACAGTATCATTCCCTGCAGTGACCATACTCCTCAGACACCAACCTTCAGTATAGGCTGTTGTACAGACAATAACTATGTGTCCTTTGTGGGGAATAATTAAAGGCCAAGGCAGTAAAAGTCACTTTGGCTTCCATGGCTTCCCTGGAACCAGCATGATTGGTGCGACGGGCAGCCATTCATCAGACAGTTCCGGGACATACACACCAAGAGTACAGGAAGCAGAGATTCAAAGCAGGCTGAAAATAGGTAGTATTAACAGGCAGCAGGAGCTGAGTGCTGACGCCTTCAATTCACTTGGGATGAGAGGTGAGAAGATGTCTGTTAACAGCAAGAGAAAGAGAGCCTCCTGATCCTGGAGCTTCTTCTTAAGGTGAAGGTAGAGAGAAGGTCCAAGTAGTCTCTTATCAAGACATTCTATCAGTTGAAAAGCTCTGTGCCCTGGATCGTGTCCATTCGCTTACTGGACTACAGTTTGTGCATGAATAGTCATTCATTCTTCCAAGACTCTGACAAAATTTGGGAGGATGTTGGTGATGGATAACATATGGGGGGGGTACCTTCAATGTGTATTTCCAATGTCTGTAACCTTTTGCAGCTATCTCATGCATATGTCATTGTACTGGTCTACAATATAAAACACATATAAGCAATGATTCCAAGAGGGGAAGACACATCTAAACAAACATCCCAATATGGTATCCTAGAGACACCAGTAGATCGCACTCAGCACAAGTCTTGAAGTACTCACAGCTGGGTGATGCCCCCAAATTAACAGTGAAGATATTGGTTCTTAGAGTTAAACAAATTCAGACCAGAGTTCCTTATTTCCCCTCATGTTGTCTCTGGCAATCTGCACCTCCAGTTCTCAGACTCTACAGGAATAGTAATGCCATTCAAAAAACCTGGGAAATAATTTGTATGGTATTATGCTTATGAATCATTAAACATTGTGCCTATTTCTTGCACCTACCACATAACAAGGGCTCAATAAACACCAAGCATCAGTACCAGTCACCCCAATCCTCCTGGGGTGAAAGGAATCCAGGTCAACTTCTCTCTGTAACAATAAGCCGAGTGTGTTTCTTGCAAAGAACGAGTTAATGCAAAGACTCATTGATAGATAATAAAGAAAAACTCACAGGAAGAGACAAAAGTGATGGCCTCGGGGATGGTAAGTAGTTACTTACTGTATTTATTATCCAGAGAGGAGTACAGATTATATATTTCATGAGCCAGATGGGAATAGTTATTTAATCTACAGTAACGACTACTCTAAATGGCTCTATTGAATATCTACTTGAAAGTGTTCTTCAGAAGAGTTGCAGGCTATGAGGGAATAAAGCGAAAAACAAATGTAATGGTTGAAGGATATTTTTGCGAAAGCTTAATTAAACTTGAGATTTTGTACCATTCTGCATATAATCTTCAAAAGACTTTCTTTTTCCTTAAAAAAAAAAAGAGAGAGAGACCAGAAAGGGTGCGATGAAATTAGCCTTAGAGCTGTGTAGATGTTGAAGAGCCCTTGAGAAAAAAAAAAAAGTTAAAAAAAAAAAAGGACAAATCTCAATTTTAAGCAAAGAATTGAAATTACGTTCTAGCATCTCACACTCCAGCACATTGGTACCTACTTGAAATGAACAACTGCTAAAGGAAACAGCTGGTGGGAAGCTGTTACTGCAAAGCCAAGTGCAATATGCACGCTGTGATTAGTTTGCAATCATTACTCCGTCCAGTGTTGCAGGAAACCCTTGATTTGATCACACCGAAAGCATTCCTACCAGTGATCAGAATTCAAGATACTTCTCATCCCAAGTCTTCACAGAACTCTCACCTTTACTATGACTGATGATATCATTTTTAGTCTGGTCGGAGTAACAAACATGCCATAGAGAGGTGTTTAAAGTAACCCCAGAATAAGGGCTGGACAGAGCTGAGGTGTTGCTAGGTGTGAGCTGTCCAAGAGAATTGTAACACAAGCCACAAAGACACCTGAAGAAGGTCGGATTTACTAGTAGCCACATTTGGAGGGAGGGAAGGAGGGAGGGAGGGAGGGAGGGAGGGAGGGAGGGAGGGAGGGAGGGAGGCTTTATTCCATGAAATGTGAGTGTGGAAAATTCTATGTAATGGAGGCAGCTATCCTAGAACTCACAGTGATCCACTAGCCTCTGCCTCCTGAGTGCTGGAATTAAGGGTGTGGTATGCCACCATTTCCAGCAAAATATCTTATTTTTAACAAAGACAGTATATTCACTGAGCACTAACCAAATTTTGGTAAGGAAAAAAAATCATGAAGATTCATATCTCATATCTTACTTGGCTTGTGGAAATCAATGGGCAGGCTGCCATGTCTCAGAATTTCCAGTTCCTTGTCAACCATGGAGCTATTCTTTGCTATTTATTCTAAAATTTCTACTATGATATTTGATGTTTAGGACATATAATAATGACCAGCATGTCAAAACAAGATTCTTAAGCTTAATTGTTAAAGATATACAAAGGAAAAATAGGCAGGCTATACTGAATGTAAAAAATAAAGTTGCAGAATAGTGCATATGTAGATTTTTAAACTAGGTTTTAGCCACAGAATTTAATAGTTAGAAAACATAAATGAAGCAACATAACATAAAACTGAAGCAAAATATTCAGTAATAATTTTGGCAATCTTCACCTCCTCAGTAAATATACAGTGTATTTCCTTGTGACATTTTCACACTTGTACATGAGTGTCTTATAGTTTGATGAACATATTGGTTGCAACAGAAAGGAAGAAAGAAGCTGGTAAAAGTGCATGTTATTAGATATGAAAGGATAGAGGGCATTAAATGGGAATATTAGTTTCTATATCATATATTCCTATAATGCTTGAATTTTCTAACCAGCGTAGATTATCCTAACAAATGAACGTTAGAGATAAATGGCGGAAGGGGAGAGATAAATTGATAGGCAAGAAGGTAAGTAGGTAGGTAGGTGGGTGGATGGAAGGATGAATGGATGGGTGGGTGGATGATAGATAGATAGACAGACAGACAGACAGACAGATAGATAGATAGATAGATAGATAGATAGATAGATAGATAGATAGAATTTTCAATGCTCCTGTTACCTAGGAGCCTTCCTCTGTAGGTTTTCCTTGGTCTCTCAGAAGAGATTAGTTTCTGATCTGTTCTTTGCTTTATAAGAGATGTTGAGTAGCAGACCCTAAATGACTGAGAACAGATACATTTCAGCACACCACAAAAATGAGGAAACTTTGAAGCAAGTCAGTCCCTCGGAAAAGAAACACAAAATAAGCCACTAGTGAGAACAGAAAATAGAACTTCCAAGAACCTTTGTAAGCCCCTTGACCATCGGGTAGCTTAAATGCAATAAATAGTTGTATCCAGGGCATTGTCTTAGCTAGCATTTCTATTGCTGTTAAGAAACAACATGACCATGGCAACTCTTATAAAGGAAAACATTTAATTAGGGTGGCTTACAGTTTCAGAAGCTTAGTCCATTATATCATAACAGGGACCATACAGGCAGACATGGTGCCGTAGAAGGAGCTGAGAGTCCTACATCTTGACCTGCAGGCAACAGGAAGTGAACTGAGACACTGGGTGTGGCTTGAGAATATATGAAACCTCAAAGCCCATCCTTATAAGTGACACACTTCCTCCAACAAGGCTATACCTACTCCAGCAAAGCCTTATGTCCCAATAGTGCCAATCCCCATGAGCTTATAGGCAGGGGGTGGGGGCAATTATATTCAAACCACAATAGACATGGTGAGATGGATGAGCAGGTAAAGGCATTTTGGCCCAAGCCAACCTGGGTTCAGTCTAAGGGACCCACATAGTAGAAGGACAGAACCAAATTATACAAGTTGTCCTTTGATCTCCACAAATGTGCTATGATCCATACCTACCCTAACCATGGTGCACGCGCGTGCACACACACACCCACACAGTAGATAATTTATAAAGTAATAAAAAATTTTAATTCTATCTATGGATAACTATTATCTCAAAGACTTCGCTGTCAAATACTTTCATGGTTTTATCCCATATCCTTAGTTTTCTTTCTTTCCCTAACCATTCAACCTCCTACAGTCCAATGATGAATTTAAAATTTATATTTCTAGCACAAAGCTTTCCTGTCTTTTAAATCCATATGCATAGGTATGCATTCACCAAAAGCTGCATATAATAATGGATGAAGCAGCATCATGCGTCACAGCTTCAACTGGAACAACTTTGTCCATCAATAAAGTAGATGGAAGCTACGAGTTAGACAATACAGGAAGCTCACAAACAAAACGTTGAGCAAAATAAGACAATACAACCTAGTTCTAGATATATTATATCAAGTCAATATAATATAATGTAATATATCGATATATGATATAACAGACAAACCAGAGTTGGTACTACAGAGCAAAAATGGCTGCCATTGTGTCATGGTGCTTTGAAGGACACAAACAATGGAGTCTGAAGTGCATGATTATTCCTTCATTGGGAGAGCTGATACATGGGTGTATTGAGTAGAAGGTTGTTCACTAGACTAGACACTGTTGTATGGATGTCTGAATGCCTGTTTGAGAGTTAAGAAATGTTCAAACATATTCAACAGTAAATTGATAAACATACTGTGCTGTTTGTTTGTGGGTTTGGGGGGTTTGTTTTTTGTTTTGTTTTGTTTTTTGTTTTCTTTGTCAACTTGATACAAGCTTGGGTCATCAGGCAGGTGAGAATCTCAGTTGAGAATATCCCTTTATCTGATTAGCTACAACAAGTCTCTGGGGGCATTTCTTGATTAATGATTAATTTGGGCAGGTCAGTTCACTCTGGGTGGTGCCCACCTTGGTCAGATGGTCCTAGGTAGTTTAAAAAGCAAGCTGGGCAAGCTAATAAGCATGATCCTCCATGATCTCTGCTTCTGGGTTCTTGCCTTGAGCTCCTGTCCAGCCTTTGCTCAATAATGGATTAAGATGTGAAATTATAAGATGAAATAAACACGTTCCCCATCAAGTTGCTTCTGGTCACCAGTAATAGAAACCCTAACTATGACATCAGCTTGGGGAAGATCAAACACCAATCAAATACTGAGTTAGGGAAGTGACTCTTTAGTGTCAGACTCAAACTGCCTTATGTGTATAGAGACGCTATGGAAACATAAAGATGTACCAAAAAAGAAAGGTAGGAAGATGCTCTTGATGGGTGAGTGCCCTGAGCTATATGTAACTTGTTTATCAGAAGGTTATAAGGGAAAAAGGCTTGAAGAAATGTCTCAGAGGGCAAGCATTTGGGAAAAGAGAAGTTTTCTTTGCTTCCTTAGAGGGTCAAAAAAGTTCAAAGAATCATAAAAGGTGTAGAGATCTGGGGATGCGAATGTAGAATGCAGAACACACAGAGCCCCATTGCAGGTAACTAAGGCCACCATCCTATCCAATTCATATCAATAGTCCAGCCACTCTGTAACAAGGAGGTGCCAGGGTCTGTCCCTCTATTACCTCCATGCTCACAGCAAAACCTCTCTCCATGCCAGCACCATCTTGTAGGAAAGGTTGTGAAAAAGGCAGCGCTCTCAGCAATCCAGTATAGAGAGGCTATTTAAACAAAAGGAATTGGGCTTTGGTTGAGCTATTTTTAATTGACAATCATTTCCTGAGGCCTATCACAGTTTGAGTTCTTAAAGGAAAAGCAGCTTGTGTCATGGCTAACACTAAAGCTATGTTTCTTTGCATGGGTGTGCAAGGTGAGAGCACACTGATGACCTGTCCACCCTTGACAAGAACTCCAAGTAACCCATGCCTAATTAAAAATTCCAAGCAGAGAAGACATCCCAACTGCAATGCAGCTTAGACCATTAACATCTTTAATGCTATTGCTTTCATGAAATATATTTGCTGAAAACTCCAGAGAACCGTTTTATTTCTTCCAACAAAACAGACTACTGACCTGGACATAGTCCCCTGTCAGCCAAGATTTTCATCAAAATGAAAGCTATGGAAGATAAGAAAGTCTGAAAAAGGAGACCAAATGCAAAGATCAGTATCTAGGGTAAAATACAGCTATGAGGCCCCATAGAGAGAAGTAACCATCTCCCTTTGCTATGTGTATGTGTATGTGTGTGCACATATAAATATACATGTCAATATAAATATATACATTCTGCTAGGAGTAAGGCTGAGTGTGACAAAAGGGCTTCAGTTTCTTCAACTGTAGTATTAATGACACGCACTGAAAACTAAAAGCCCTCCTAGTTTTAAATATAATGGCTTAGGAGTATGAGAGTATTCGAGACGTAGTAATTATGAAAGTGCTTGTGCTAACATGTTGCATGTGAGCAATCGGGAAACAGTGTGCTTTTTTATTTTTAAATTTTTGACACTTTCATACACTTGTACAATCGATTTTACTCCTGAGTTCGATTAGATTCTTGCCTTTGCATTGAAATCAGTACCTGGGAGAGAAGAGTGGACACTATAGCTCCTTGGGTGCCAGCTAGTGCCCAAGGAAAGCCTAGAAGCTATACCTCTCATCTCTGGTGTCTTGTTTATAACCAAATTAAATAATAAAACCCTATCTACTTCTACCACAACAAATTCGGCCTGAGGTCCATTCGCTGCCTGACATGCACTAGGTTTCAGAGCTATTGAGTTTTTAAGATATATTAATAGACAAGAAATGGATGGGACGCTAAGGAAACATGACTGCAATAGTAATTTTCTGGTTCAATTACATTCATACAACTAGAAACCCAGTACCAACACACAAGTTGAGATTGTGTAGTACAATTTCTGAATTTGGAAGGCGAGGAAGCTGAAGAAGCAGGTAAAGTTCTTATAGACAAATGATCATTTCATGGAAGGACTGCATATCTTGCTCTTTGTTGAATGTCCAGTCTCCCTTGTGTATAACACAGTATGTCCAGAAGCATAATCTGCTGGCTGCAAGATTTTTACCTGAAACTTAATACAAACTGGCTTTACAGAAGCCACAATACACAGGACCTAGCCCTGTTTTTAAGAGTCTCATGACCTTAGATAATCACTTCATTTCATGATGCTTCAATGTTTCGTTTCTTCTTTTTTAATTAAAAAAGCACATTCTTTTTAGGTAATTTATAGAATATTAATATTTAGAAATAGAGAGATCATTTTAAAGTAGCAATCTTCCTGTTGGGGTCAAATAAGTCCTTATGTGTAGCTCTGAAGAAGAATTTATCTATGATCAATGGCATGACAATTCCACATACACAAAATAACCCTTGCCTTACAAGAGAAATCTGTAGAAAGAGTCTATTGTTACACCCCCCCCCCCCCCCAGAGTGTACCCTATCTTGTCTGATCTCAGAAATCTAGCATTAGCATGGTCCAACCAGGCTAGTAGTTCATTGGAAGACATTGGTAGATAGAACCCATTGTTGGAATGATTCAGGTGACTGTCTTCTTGTTTCCATATTTCCATGGTGCTGAGATCTGAATATGAAATGTTCCCCATAGAGCCATGCATTTACACATTTGCTTTCCAATGAGGGTACTTTTGGGAAGATTATGGGACCTCCGTAGGCGATAGAACGTTGCTGGAGAAAGTGAGTCACTCAGTGTGGCCTTGAGGCCTAACTTCCTGTTCCCTCTTTCTTATTTCAGAGGTGGGGTATGTGTATGAAATGTGGCCACTCTGCTTCCTGACTGCCAGGCCAGTCTCATACCTCTGGGGCCACATCTTTGGACTGTATCCCCTCTGATAGAGTAAACCTCACCAACCCCCCCCCCCCAAAAAAAAATGCTTTGTTTCCCTAATTTGCTTTTAGCCTGGGCATTTTATCAAAGCAACAGAAAAGCAAGTGGTGCGTGTGGGAACACAAGAGTCTAGACGTTCCAGTGACCTGGGGCATTCTGAGCGTACCAATGCGTAGTGCCAGACAGAAAGCAAATACCCAGCTTTTTCTGCTACCTAAATAAACTCAGAATTCAGAATTGCAGATTTTCTATTATATAGAGGCTCCTGCCTTTCCAATACTCACCTAGATTTAAAAATTATATACTACTTACATATAGTAGGTATCATAATTGAGTTCATATTTATTCTTCAGATTTTAAAAATGTACCTCCAATATGACATTTATCCATTAAATTTCTAAAATCTTCCTAAACACAGACTATATTTCTTCGACTGTGTTCCTTCAAGCTGAGGTAGACTATGTAATTCTTGAGTACTATGCACCAGGTTGCCTTGGACGATCACTGAAATCAAATATAGAAACAGCCTATTCAAGTCTCGTTGCTATATTATAATTAATGTAAGCCCCACGGATACAGTGTGTGAGGGAAGCCTTTTATAAATTAAAAAAATAAACACATTTCCAAAAGAGTAAGACTTAAAAATAATGTTTCCTTTACTAAAGAAATCATTAGTGTAATGGATGTCCAAAGTCTGCTGACTTGCTTGTTGGAAATGCAAGGAGAAAATGGAAGGAATTTTAAGCTCTCAGGAGGGAAATGATGTAGTTTAATGGAGATATATAGCCATATATATGTATAAGAGACTGAATGAAGGGCAATTTTTAAAAACTCTAAGAAAATAAGTTCAATGAATATCCTTTCAAAAGAAAGAAACAGAAACTTTGGATTAAACTAATAAAATCTTGTGGCTTGAAAAGTTCTTTATCCAGTTGTGCAGTGGTGGCACACGCCTTTAATCCCAACACTCAAGAGGCAGAGGCAGGTGGATCTCTGTGAGTTCGAGGCCAGCCTGGTCTACAGAATGAGTTTCAGAGAAACCCTTTCTTAGGGGAAGTAAGTAAGAAAGAAAGAGGAAGGAAGGAAGGAAGGAAGGAAGGAAGGAAGGAAGGAAGGAAGGAAGGAAGGAAGGAAGGAAGGAAGGAAGGAAGATAAAGAAAAATCTCTTTATCCACTGTGGACAAAAAAATTCACAATCTTCTCACACACATTTTGCCTCTGGGAAAGTGCTGCAGTATTCTAACCTTCTCTTAAAGATGGCAGCTGAGCAAAGACCATAGATAGAGAATCAGTGTTCAGCAGAACTCAGAAGAGGGCTTCCACTCCTCTCAAAGAGAAAGGCTCTTTCGAGTCTTCCACATTCTTGGGTGAGCATAGACCAATGGGTTACACAGATGAGAGCATTCCTACCACAGGGCTTTGTGCCTAGTTTCTTCCTTCCTGGGTACATTGCAAACATTGCCGAGACAATCTTCTTTGCAGCTTTAAGAAAGAGAAAGGGAACTGTCTCCAAGCTCACAGAATGAATAGGTAGCAATCGTTCAGGCCTCGCTGAAAATGGTGTCACATTCCCCCAAACCCTCAGGTCAGGAGACTATCAGTCACCTACAGAGTAAGTTCTTCTAGAGGTAGCTGATAGTGAAAGGACAAGTTGCCAACATTGAAAAATGTAGAACTAGACTCAAAAGATAGCGTTACTCATCGTTACCAAGTACAACAAAATACAGCATTCCCGTGTCAGTAAATCAAATGTTTGTAGATGTCCTGCAAGCGGGGCTTTGCTATGGGAAGGGACCAAGAAAGGAAACTGAAGGAAAGCAAAGTAGAAATTAGACATGAGCATTCCATTCAAATCATACACACTCTTCCATTCATGCAACACATGAAATCTTTGCTGAAATCACAAATGGGAGAGACTTACCTTCAGAATCGCCTTTCAGGCAAAACTTAGCTAAAGATTTGGAGCATGGAACAATAAGCATTGATTAGAAGTGAAGCCCAGATGTTTTGGGAGTCTGGGGACCATCTAAATAAGATAAAACAGATAAGGGAGGCCCTGACCATTGCTTTTGGTGTCCTAGCTGTAGGTTTTCAAAGTATGTTCGCTTGGGTCTGAGGGCAATGGGAGCCCCACAAAGAAGAACAAAATTCAGGAGACAATGATAAACTTCTATGCTCTGATGCCCCTGCTTTACTTGGCTGGATTGAACCAAGAAATATTTAGGCACTACTGTGAAATCCCCTCTAAGAAAATAAGTTCAATGAATATCCTTTCAAAAGAAAGAAACAGAAACTTTGGATTAAACTAATAAAATGTTGTGACTTGAAAAGCTCTTTATCCAACTGTGCAGTGTGGCACACGCCTTTAATCCCAGCACTCAAGAGGCAGAGTTAGCCATATATATGTATAAGAGACTGAATGAAGGGCCATTTTGGTGAAATAGTGAGCCAAGCATTTTCTCCATTCTCTTTCCTGAAGGAGATGAGGCATTCAATACAGCACTTAGATTTCCACCCAACGCTTTGAAGGCTCTCGGTATTATAAAATCACCCCTGTGGGCTTCACATCTGTTCCCATTTCCTTCAAGATGGACATACAGAGCAAGCAACTGCAAGTCTGTTCATATACTGCAGCATGGGAGGAACTTGTGAAGTAGTGTGACTAAACTATTTAATTATGAGACTTTGGGTAGTATTTTTTTATCTACTTTTCAAATGTGTTGTCCCACAACTTATCTCATTTTGATCTCCACACTATGCCTCCAAGTTCAGAAGACATGCAATACTATGTCTTCTGATGACTGAAGAGCATGAAACTCAGAGCATTCAAAGCTTTGCCTGGATTAAAACAGAACATGAACAGGAGAGCCAAGCTCGTTCCCTGTCCAGACATTCCCTCATACTCCTAATGAGGCTGGAAGTCTCTACAGCCTGGTGATAGATATGATCATTGGTTTGTCCAAAAATAGGCAAGATCTATGAGCTAGGCATGGTATCATAGAAGTGTTCTGGCAAGTTCTCGGGTGTCTTGAGAATGGAAGAGTTGGGGAATCTTTGGAAGGCATACACAGATAGAGCTGAGCATATGCCGTGGCTACTTTCAAACTCTCTTCCTCTGTGTTGACTGGAAGAGGAAGTCAGTTCTACCCAAAATCCTACATGCCCAGAACTCTCTGGTTCCAGCCATTTGATCTCACTGGATAGGGATATCATCCAAACCAATTGCATTCTCTCCAGTTTGGAATGGTAATTGCTCCCAGAGAAAAATGCACGTAGCCCATCAGTGTTCATTTGAAGATGTGCTCAGACTAAGGTCAACGTGGAAGAAGATGACAGCAGGCAAACAGGGCTGTGGCCACATTACACCTTTGTGAAATGAAGGAAGAGTAGTTAGCCTCCAGGAGACCATACAAAGAAAGATGCATTGTTGGGGATCCTTCAGGAAAGCTGAGTTTTTGTAACTTGATTCCAATAATGTAAATCCTTGAGAGCACTTCAAGTTCATGGTCTTCTGTGCTACATCAACTCAAACTAAGTGCAGATGTGGAACAGCTCAGGACCCTACTCTTGGTATAGAAATGGCCTACTAGTGAAAGCGCTTTCCCAAAGTCTTGAAGGCTTTCAGTGGAACTTCAGTCTCTGCATCCTGAGCCTCTGGATCCCCAGTCAAGGTCTTCTTCACCAACTACCACAACTTCAGCCATTCTTGGATGCTACCTATATTAGTTACTTTTCTCATCTCTCTGACTAAATCCCTTATAAAGCAACTTGAAGAGGGAGGGATAAAGGGAGAGAAGAAAAGAGGATTATGGTCTGTCACGGAAAGAAGCATGCCGTGACAGGAGGATGAAGTAGCTGACCACATTATAGCTGAAGTCAGGAAGATGGAAGAGATGAATGCTGATGCTCAGCTTCACCCATTCTGTGGTACCCAGGCCCTCAGATCTCAAGGCCTAGGGAAGCACTAGAGGGCAATTCTGATTTAAAAAAAAAAAAAAAAGATTGCAGCTTGTTTTCCCCAAAGAAATGGCATGTATATCACATCATTGTGATTAAAAAAATAATTTTAATGAAAAAATTTAGAAAGGGCTTCATTTCATTTTTAAAATAATATTTATTTCATTTCAAAAGCATCTCACCTGTTTAGTGTCCTTTTTTGGTGCATACTGATGCAAATTTCATTGGGGCCTTGTGTCAGTCCACAGATACTTACAACATGACGTCAGGGTATTAATACCCTCTATCACTACAACTGGGATATTAACGGAGGGATTCAGCTTAGGACACACAAAACAGCACCCTTAGAGCAGTAAGCCTACGAGTCCTACAAAGACAGATAACACAAAGAGTTCGTTTTCGCTAAAGCACCGGAAATCGACCATTCAAAAATTAGCATGGGCGCTGATAAGCCTGAGAGAGAGAGAACAGCAGAAATGAGATCTCTATATAAGTTCATCAGTTACATGGCATCCACCTCCAAGGATCAACCATGTTCTCACACTCCGTAGTTAGGTCACATTCAGAACCATTAAGCCTGTGGCAGAGACAGATTCAGGGTTATCTCAGGACAGTCCTCTCTTGATACTTTAATTCGCATGAATCATACTGTACAATAGGATTAGTGATAATGTGCGCTTCCTGAAATGGGAAGGACTCAGGGATGGGTGAAGTAAGTGTGTCTCTGCTTTCTTTGTGTTGCTGAAGCAAGCCCAATCGCCTTAGGGTCTTTGCACTGAAGCTCCAACTTTCTGGAGTAATTACATCCCACCATTCAGGAAGTGGCTTGTTAATTGCCAAGTGGCAGCATAAATGTCACCTCCTGGAGAGGCCTTTTGGAACCAGAGGATCTGAAGGCAGCTCCTGGGTGTTTACTCTCACCTCTCTGTATTGTGTTTCTCAGTGTAACACCAATCACTAATTAAGAATTTTTTCTCCTTTTTTTTTTTTTTTGAACTATTGGTTTCTACCCAATAGGACATAAAATCTGTAAAGACAAGAACTTTATTAGTAGGGTTGCCAGTCCTTGGTCGGATGTGTCTTCTAGTGGATGCTGGATACATATTTGATGGTTGTTGACCATCTAACTCAACAGAACTCTTTTTACAGACAAGGAAAAATTACCTCAATACACATCTACTTTGGGGCAATGGGGATGGAGAGTCATAAGGTTAATTTGGAGACTCCCATTCTTTTCTATGGCTTTGAATTAATTTCCTTCTGACTTTGTTTGTAAGTTCAGGTCAACAGGGGGAAAAATGAAGGTATAAAAGGGTATATTTTCGATATAATTTGACTAAGAGACAGTCCACTGAGGTTATTATGCTTTTCAAATTCTGACTATTGTCAAGGAGTAAGCAGCCATCCCTATATTATAAACCACGGGGCCATGATGAATAACCGTCACTTAATAAAGTTCCACATGGAGTGCCTAGAGTGAAAAATAGCCCATTAGAAAGCTTTTCCTTAGAACAAGACATAGACTTCTTAGCTGTCCCTTGTCAACTGTTAGCTTACTAAACCAATACCATTCCCAAAACCTTTTCTCTCTTGCACCCTCACAGGCTAGACAAACTAAATATGGATACTCCTAGCATCATGAGCAACCAGAAGAATCATACAATAAAGTCCTTGCTAATGAAACATTACAAAATCTACAGGAAGATGTGTTGCTTTCCTAATCAAGGGCCAGACACTGACATGTTCTTCCTTGTGTGGTTTCAATCTGTCCTGAATATATACTTGAGATCTGGAATTTTGTTAACTGTCTGGATATCTAAGATAACTATCAAAGAGGGCTTGGAGACACGGAGACAATGTCTATTTCTACATTGTCCACTGAAACATGGCTAGCAGATTCCCATCTCCAGAATTTTAGCATATAACCAACTACACTTTTAATTAGGTAAGTCCTGGTGAGCTAGACTCTTTGAGACATTTTCTGTTCAATATAAAAAAATCAAACAATTGAATTTTCTCCAGGAAGACAAATAAAGACCATGACCTCGCTCTTCTAAATACTTTCCGTCTCCTCCTCCTTACCCCCCAGTTCATGAAAAAGCCAAACAAACAAACAAAACCAAGTAGGCCTACTGACAGGGGGTCAGCCTCAGGGAGTCCAGAGCAGGTGGGAAAAGGTGGGAGTGGATGTGAGAAAGTACAGAGGAGAGCCATGCCAGAGGAAAATTGGGGGGGCTTTTCATCTACAATGCTTATGGGCCATATGAAATCCAACATCCAATCCTCCAATGAACCTGATGAGAACAGAGCCTCTGCACTTGAACCCTGGAGGAAACCCCAGGGCTTCATCTTGGCCAACCCCTTTTTCTTCTATATTGGTCATTTACCTCCCACTAACACTCATCTTCTTTTCTCCAAGGTCACCTTCACTCTTCCATAAGGATGCTTGACAAACCCATCTACAAACCACTGGGTTATGGTATTGTCAGATAAAATACAGGGCATCTTCCAGTTAAACCTGAGTTAGAGACACACAATGATGATTATTGCTTTGAATACACTTAAACTACAATTTTATTTATTTGTGTGTATTTGATATTAAAATTTGCCTTTGGTACTGAATACATGACTTCGTGGGTAAAGTGCTTACCATTCAAGCTTGAGTACCTTCAGCAGAAGCTACAGAACCAGTGCAGGGACCAGATCTGACTGCAGGTAAGCCCCACAGGCCTATGGGAAGTTCTACAACATCACAAGGAAACCCAGGTAGGAGGCTCAGGACAGAGGACCATACCTGACTCTCAGAGAAAGACCTGAGATAGAGCCTCTGGCCCTAACCACCAGTCTGACAGAAGGAAAGGGCACTTCAACCCTACAAAGATTTATTCTCCTCCAAACACTACAAACATCACCACTGAAAGAAAAAAAATTGGCTGGCAAATACACACACACACACACACACATACATATATTGAAATAGAAAGAAGATCAATGAAATGAACAGTTGATTCTTTGAAGTGATTAACAAAAATTGACAAACCATTAGTCAAATTGACTGAGAGAAAGAAAGAAGGAAAGAAAGAAGAAAGAAAGAAAGAAAAAAAGAACAAACTCAAGTTAATAAGATTAAATATGAAAGGGGATATATTACTATAGACCCTGGGGAAATTCAGAAAACCATAAGGTCATACTTTAAAAATTTATATTCCACTAAACTCAACATATTAAAGAAATGGATGATTTTCTAGATGTACATGACCTATCAAAGTTAAATCAAGATGAAGTAAATAATTTAAGTAGACTCATGACACCTAATGAATAGAAGAAGTAATTTCAAATCTCCCCAAAAAAAACAAGCCCAGGACCAGATGTAACAGCATAAATTTCTACAAGACATTCAAAATACTCCTCAAATTCTTCCAAAAATAGAAAAAGAGATATCTTCAAAATTCTTTTAATGAAGTCACTGTCACCCTGATAACAAAACCAGACAAATATCCAGTAATAAAAGGGAGAGGTATCATAAACCAATCTTCCTGATGAACATAGACACAGAAAATCACAAATAAATACTTACAGACTAAATTCAAGGTCACATCAAAAAGGTATGTACCATGATCAAACTGGCTTCAACCTAGAGTTGCAAGGATAGTTCAACATACATACATGAATAAATGTAACCCACCACAATATAATCAGACTCAAGAATGTAAGCTACATGGTCATCTCATCAGATACAGAGAAGGACTTTAGTGAAAATCAACATTCCCTCAAGATAAAAGTCCTGGAGAAACTAAGGATATGGGCGGGGGACATAGCTCAATATAATAAAGATTATATACAGCAAGCCCACAGTCAACATCATGCTAAATGAAGAAAAAAAGTGAACAGACATTAATGTCCACTTTCTCCATTCCTGTTCAATATAGTACTTGAAGTCTTCTCTACAGCATTAAGACAAAAGAAGGAGATAAAGGAGATACAAATAGGAAAGGAAGAAGTCAAAATATCCTTATTTGTAAATGGTATGATTATATACATAAAAGACCCTACAAACCCCACAAGAAATCTCCTAAATCTGAAAAGCAAATTCAACAAAATATCAGGATACAAAGCTAACACACAAAGATCAGTAATTTTCTATACACAATGACAAACATACTAAGAAAGAAATTAAGGTAGCAATCACATTCCCAATAGCCCCCAAATTTAAACAAAAAATCTTGGAATAAATACAAGCAAGGAAATGAAAAGGTTATACAAATAAAAACTTTCCAACACTGAAGAAAGAAATCGAAGACTATACCAGGACATGAAAATCTCTCCCATGTTTATGTGGTGATAGGACTAATATTGTGGAAATACCTAATCCTACCAAAAGCAACCAACAGATTCAATGCAATCTCATTAAAATTCCAGTGCAACTCTTCACAGAATTGAAAATACTATCTTAAAATTAAGTTGAAAGCACAAAGAAATCCAGATGGCCAAAACAATTTTAACCAATAAAAACTCTGCCAGAGGTATCAATATCCTAGAGCTCAAGTTATAGTACAGAACCATAGTAGTAAAAACAGCATGGTATTGGCACAAAACAGACACAGTGATCAATGGCTAAGAGATATTTTTAAAGGTGTTCATTCTCCTTGGCTAACAAGGAAATGCAAATTAAAACTACTTTGAGATTTCATTTTTACCTAAGTCAGAATAGCTAAGATTAAGAAAACAAAAGATAACAAATGCTGAATAGAATGTGGGGAACAGGGAACCCCGATTTACTGCTGGTGGGAGGGAAATTTGGTGCAACTGTGGTGCAAAGCATTGTGGCAGTTCCTCAGAAAACTAGAAATAGACCTACCACAGACCCAACTATTATCACTTCTTGGAATACACCCAAAGGACTCTATTCCCTATTACAGAGACACATGCTTAATCACGTTCATAGCTGATCTGTCTTCACAATGGATAGGACATGGAGATAGCCTAGGTGTCCATCAGGTATAGATAGTGAAAATGTGGTTAATTATGAAATAGTATTCAGCTGTAAAGAAACATGAAATTATAAAACATTCAGGCAAATGGATGGATATGGAAAATATACTGAGCAAGTTAACCCAGACACACACCCCCAAAGGTTGCACGTTCTCACCCATATGTGTGTCTTAGCATTAAATCTTTAGATTCGCATGATTAATCTGAAGTACCTATAAAATTAGGGAACTAAAAAGGAACCATTGGTGTGGAGGAGAGAGAAAGATCTGAAGAGGGGGCGTGGGAGAACACAGGTGACATAGAGAGGGAGCGGGGAATAATGGGAAGGGAGAGGAACAGGGGGTTAGGGCAGGAAAAGGGATTGTGGGAAGGATAAATAACTCTAAGGCTGTTTGAAAAAGCTAAATGGAAACATTATCTTATAAGCTTCCTAAATACATGTTCATGTAAAAGAGCTTAATTGAAGTCACTCTACAGAGGGATTAGGATCATCCCAGAAGCCATAGGGTGTCAAATAGAAAGACCTAAATCAAGTATGGGGTACCTCTTCTTGAGTCAGTGCTCATAGGTGCCCTGGAGACTCCTAAAATATTATAGGCTATTGCCACTACTCTTGGTTGTCTACCAGAACTTGATGGTAAAGACCATATTGCAAAGACTTCACACACTTTGGTCTCAGGACATAGAAAAATCTGATTGGTCCTGACCAAGAAGCTTTCTCCTTCTGGCTAGCTCTCATCATAATGTTGAGGGCAGGTCATCAACAGTCTTATCCGACTGAAAACCCTGTGAACTGTAGTAATTTCCAGCATAGAAAGCTAAGCCCATGGGTACAATAATGACATGAATGTTTCAGGGTTAACCAACCACTTTCTTACTAGATTTAAGGCCTGCTCTATGGAGGAAACACAAGCCTGGTACTGCAAATCATGTTTGGGGAACACACAGGCACCAAGGGTGGAGTATTATTTTGTCAGATGAACATATAATCAAATTGTCCTCTAAATTCATATTTCTCTACCCATAATTTAGTGTAGCTCTCAGATCTCATCGGGAGAAGTGTCTTGTGCAGTGGATGGTGTTTCACAAAAAACTCATAGCTGGCCAAAGTGATTGAAGAATGCTCAGCCACAAATGGGACATCAATATCAAACCCCTCTCCAAGGCTTGAGACCATAGTAGAAGAAGGGGAAAGATATGAGAACCAGAGGTTGGAGAGGACTGAAGAAAAAGTGTCTCCTGGATGCAGGACTGCTTGTTCATGAACTCACAGCAGTTATCATTGCCTTCATAAGATGGAGCCAGTCAACACTCTTACATGGAATAGGAAGGGGTTCACAAGTCCCCAACCCTCACTGAAGTTGGTGGTATCTGGGAAGGGAGAGTTAGTTTTCCTTACAGTTCAACTGTGTTCCAGTGTATGGTTCCACACCCAAAGGTACAGAGACAATACAGATTGATAGGTTATTTTTTTTTTTTTTTTTTTTTTTTTTTTTTTTTTTTTTTTTTTTTTTTTTTTTTTTTTACTCATTGTAGCAGTGTCAACTCACAAGATCGCTGCTCCCGAGTGCTGGATACGTGCGACCGGTAGGTTATTACATTTTTAAAAAGAGGACACAAAGTTGGAGGTGGGGGATAGTGGAAGGTGAATCAGGAGAAAGAGAAAGGGAGGATTTGAGGGTGAATATGACTGTGGTGGTTTGAATGAAAATAACCCCCATGTTTAATTGTTTTTCCCAATTGGTGGAATGTTAATGGAGCATTAAAAATTGTGGCCTTATTGAAAGAAGGCTGTCATTGGAGGTGGTTCTGAGATTTAAAAATCCCATGTCAAGTCCAGTCTTGTGTTCTGTCTGCTGGCTGCCTGTGATCAGGATGTAAGCTCTTAGCTACTGCTCCAGCACCATGCCTGGCTGCCTGCCTCCATTCTCCTCACCATGGCTGTTGTGGACTAAACCTCTAAATATGTAAGCAAACCCCCAGTTAAATGCTTTCTTTTAAATGTTGTCTGGGTTGTGGTGTCTCTTCATAGCAATAGAACAACTAAGACAAGGACCAAAATACATCATATGAAATTCTCAAAGAATTAGTAAATGTTTTTTTTTTTAAGACATTTCCGTTGTCTTCCTAATGAAAATATCAGTGACAACTGTTTCCTTTCTGAGCCCTGTGAATGAGAAGGAAACTCGAAGTTCATCTTTGGCCAGTTCCCTTCAGAAATCCTTGATTATAGGAGGGAGGAGCTCCAGAGTTGTTACATATTGCTTTATTAGAACAGTAGTTCAGGGAACATCCTCTGGACCCTGATTCACACGATGTGTTAAAATCACAGAGAAGTGGTGCCCAGAGCTTCCTGACTGCAGTCCCCACACACTCACAACAGTGTCCCAACCAGGACCTTCACATGGACAACTGAAACAGGGATTAAAAAAAATAAAATAAAATAAAACAGAAAGCAAATTGGAACAGAGAAACCCCTGTTGCTTATATTTATAAAGCAATGGGAGTTTTATCAGGAAAACTGAGCTCAAAATACTGTCACTCTGTCATTTGCAAAACAGTCTGTTACCTGTGCCTGTACAGTGAAGACAGAACACACTCCTCAGAGCATTGATGATTCATTGGCAAGTAGATTTTTTTTTTTTTTATGGAATGATGGAAATGATGGGGACATGTGTGGGAGGTGGGAGCACGTGGCGCCATCTCTATTTCGTCTTATTTTTAGAAAGAGAGCTGAAGTCGCCCAAGAAAGCGGGGAAATGCAGGGAACATCACTTTGTACAGCTTTGCTTCTGCTCTCAGAGATCAGTGACATTCTGGTGACGTTCTCAAGTATTTAGAGACAATGGGCTTCCAAGAAGACTGCAAATGATCACTTCCAAAGGACTAAAAACAGAAAATGTATTTTCATTACACGCATCACAAGTAAGATACACATGTATCATGTCATACAGTGTGAAAATACTCTCGCTTGTTCCTGAACAGTGAGGTGCACATGAAGTGTGTTCCACTAGCCAAGGCCAAGTCAGGTTTTTTAGTATGGAAATGATTTCCTTTCTTTTTAATGTCAGCATGAGTAGTATCTCTGCTCTAAAACAGATACAGTTTAGAGAAACTAGTTTCCCATGCCCCACTGGGGGGTCTCTGTGATAAGGACTATTTTACCCAAACTTAGCACAATTCCCCTGCTGCTGGTCATGGAAGGCTGGAGTAAACAGAAACATTAAGGGGAGTTAAGATGTTGTTAACCAAGTGTTCTTCCCCATTTCTGGGGATGTGTTGAGGCAAGCACTCAACCTGAAAAAAAGATCAGATGTGTTCAGGCGCATTTCTTAAACCTGAAGACATCCGCATGTGAGGACTTAAAAGTCCTTTTCCTTGACATCAGGTTTGGATAAACAGAACACAACAAAAGACTTCTAGTCTCACCATGCAGGAAGGAGACATGAACAGTATCCTGTATCCCCTGAGCACACTGGACATGACTGAAAGGTGAGGTGTATGTCTGCTTCAAGAGTGACCCCCCCAAAAAAACAAAACAAAACAAACAAACAACAAAAAAATCCACTGGGTGGTGGTGGCACATGCCTTTAATCCCAACACTCAGGAGGCAGAGCCAGGCAGATCTCTATGAGTTTGAGACCAGCCTGGTCTACAAAGTGATCACGTTCCAGAACAGCCAGAGCTGTTACACAGAGAAACCCCATCTCAAAAAAACCAAAAACCAAAAAAGAATAGCAAAAATTAAAGCTTTTATGTGGAGTGACCATAATAGTAAGTATTATTAGTTTTCTTTGAAAATTCACTTGGCAAACACTCATGAAGGGCCTTATAAGATACTGCACAATAATCTTGGGAGCCAAGACTAAAATTTATAATAATGTATATTATCTGTCCTTTTCTGGAATGTGAATCTTCACACGTATTCACTAATGAATGCTGAATGCAACTTTCCTGAGTACTAACCTGTTGCTACATGTTATTCCTAAACTAACAAAGGAACCTAAAAACACAGATGCGTTAAAGCTACAAGGCTTCCTTCCCTACTGCCCTGGGAACTAGCAGGACGTTCACCACAGGGGCCCATTTCTTTCCCAGCCATTTCAAGTTTTGAAAACTCACTTTTCCCATTCTATTTTGAATATCTCTGACAGGGGCTGTGAAGGTAGCTCTGTTGGTAAAGTCCTTTCCCTCTGAACCAGAGGCCCAGAATTCCACCCCCGATATAACAAAAGCAGGATAGTGGCATGTGCTTGCAGTCCTAGTGTTGGAAGAATAGGACCAGCAAATCCAGCCAACCTACCCTAAACAGCAAGCTGAAGGCCAGTGGAAGAACCAGTCTCAAAACAAACAAGAAAAAGGTGAACAAGCAGTATTCTCCTGCGACCTCTTTTTAGCTGTTCACTGACTCACCTCATGTTGTACTGGAAGAAGCTTTCCAAACTCGAAATTATGTTTCATTAAAAAGTCAAAAGAGCCAGGCCGTGGTAGTGTACACCTTTAATCCCAGCACTCAGGAGGCAGAGGCAGGTGGATCTTTGTGAGTTCGAGGCCAGCCTGGGCTACCAAGTGAGTTCCAGGACAGCCAGGGCTACACAGAGAAACCCTGTCTCAGAAAAAAAAAAGTCAAAAGAATCTATTGTTGTAGTAATCGAGTCCACTCTCGATACTTAGACCTGGTGCCAAAATCTCTCATGTGGAAAACACCTTTGTTGCTTCTGGGGGGAGGAAGACAGAGGGGCGGAGGTAGAAAGTGGTCAGGTGCTAAGAAGCAATGCTGTTGGTGTGTGGCCCCTGAGCTGACAATACAGATCCTGCCACCATCCACGTAGTTCATTAGCCTCCAGCCTGAGTGCCGGTCATACGAGGAGTGAGCTGTGGTCCTAGCTTGAGTCCCGGCTAGAGGGAAACATCTCCCTTAGAATGTACCCCATCTCGTATCCTCTCTGGCTCTCTTCATTAAGGGACTCGGTCAACTGAATTTATATACATCCAGTCACTTGCTGTCTTCTATATAAATTTTGTTAAGGGCCATGACTTATTATTTTGACTGAACTTATGAATGTCAGGTAAAAATTCTTCATGAAATAAAGTACACATCAAGTATCTCATTACTTTACAGACTGCTAATCAATAAATCTTTTAAATTTTATTTTAATTGTTAATAATTGTTTGTACATATGGACATAATATGATGGTTGATCTTGACTATCAACCTGATTAGATTTAAAATCACCATGGAGACAAGTCTCCACATTTATCTGTGAGGGATTAGTTGAGGTGAGGAGATACACACTAACTGGGCAGCACTATTCCCTAGGCTGGGGTCATAAAAAGGCGATAATATTAGCGTTCATCTCTCTTTCTGCTTTTTGACTGAAGAAGTAACGTGACCAGCTGCCTTACACTCCAGCTACCAAGCCCTTCCTAACGTGATGCACTGGACTCTTAACCTGTGAGCCAAAGTGAACCCTTCTGTCCCCAGTAGCAGGAATCTTAAAAGTTCTTATTAATGAAATCAAACCCGGAGCCAGTTATTGGGGTGAATGCTGGAAGATGAGAGAAGCAGAACAAGCCACAGCTACCTCACCTCGCCAGTTCCTCAGCTGATCCTATTTCCTCAGACTGGAAGCCTCTGAGTCCTCATCCGAATGGGTCTCAGCTGAACTGCTGCTCGAAAGCCTGAAAGCTTAACCAGCCAAAAGATTAACCAGCTAAAAGCTTCTAGTTCCTGGTCTTCACACCTTATATACCTTTCTGCCCTCACTCCCTGGGAATAAAGGCTCACTTCTTGGGATTAAAGGCGTGAGTCACCATGCCTGGCTGTTTCCAATGTGGCCTTGAACTCACAAAGATCCAGAGGGATTTCTGCCTCTGAAATGCTAGGATTAAAGGTGTGAGTGCCACCATTTTCTAGCCTCTGTATCTAGTGGCTGTTCTGTTCTCTGACCCCAGATAAGTTTATTAGGGTACACAATATTTTGGGGAACATATTACCACATCCCCCCACTGCTTTTATTGGCATTTTGTCCCAGCAGTCAAAAATGAACTAGCTCAATGACATGTTTGATATATACCTATATGATGAAATGAGTGAAGTCGCTAATTATATATTCCTTATCTCGCCCATCTCTTCTGAAGTGAATATGTATAAAATATACACTTTGAGCAGTTTTGGAACATAGGATGCATTGTTAATTATACTAAGTTGGCTGTGCAATAGGTCTCTAAAGCGCACTCCTCTTGAGTAAAATCATTCAGAATACCATCACCCCAACCCCAACACTAGAAGACTCTGGTAACAAACACGTTGATCCCCACTTTGACCAGTTTGGCTTTTCCAAGGCTCCACATGTCTGTAGGATTATGGAATACTTGTCTCTCTGTTCTTGTTCATCTCCTTTAGCATGATGTCTCCCAGGTCCATCCCATTGCCACAGTAACAGAATCCCCTGCTTTTCGTAAAGGCTGAATAGTATTCCACTGTGTGTAAGCCAACATTTTCTTCATTTGTTCTTCTGCGGTCAGTCACCAACTATTTCTTGAATATCGACTTTTGAACCTAGTTTTTCAGAACATAAATATTGATTCTATTCATTTATACAGGTGTTGGGGAGACACACTTAAAATAGTGAAGTTCGCCAAGCTAGGCACAAAACCTTTGACCTGCAATTAGTCCTGCCTACAAGATGTACTGGGGTAGAGGTGAGACAGAAATTGTGGGATTGGCTGCTGTGGGACGGTCTGTATGTCAAATTGCTCTGATTGGTCAATAAATAAAACACTGGTTGGCCAGTGGCCAGGCAGGAAGTAGGTGGGACAAGGAGAGAGGAGAATTCTGGGAAGTGGAAGGCTGACGCGGAGAGACACTGCAGCCGCCACCATGACCAGCAGCATGTGAAGACGCCGGTAAGCCACCAGCCACGTGGCAAGGTATAGATTTATGGAAATGGATTAATTTAAGCTATAAGAACAGTTAGCAAGAAGCCTGCCATGGCCATACAGTTTGTATGCAATATAAGTCTCTGTGTTTACTTGGTTGGGTCTGAGCGGCTGTGGGACTGGCGGGTGACAAAGATTTGTCCTGACTGTGGGCAAGGCAGGAAAACTAAAGCAACAATTGGCCAACCAATGTCCAGCTTGAGACCCATGCCAAGAGAGGGAGCCCACCCTGGACACTGCCTGGAGGACCAGGCCCCAGAGGCTGGACAGCCCAAAGACCTAGGATAGAACCAAAAGCAACTGGCAAAAAAAAAAAAAAAAAAGTCAACGAAATGATTCCTAATGATATTCTGTTATACTCATAGATTGGTGCCTAGCCCAGCTGTCATCAGAGAGCCTTCACCCAGCAACTAATAAAAACAGACACAGAGACCACAGTCAAACACTAGACAGAGCTCAGGAAATCCTGCAGGAGATGGTGAGGAAGAATTGTAGGAACCAGAGAGGCCAAGAACACTACAAGAAAAGTCACAGAATGTATTAATCCAGGCTCCTAGGCACTCACAGAGACTGAACTGACCATCAGGGAGAATGCATGGGACTGACCTAGGCCCTCTGCATATATGTGTAACTTGGTCTTTTTGTGAGACTCCTAACAGTGAGAGGGGCTGTGGTTCTTTTGTCTGCTTTTGGGACGCTTTCCCTCATACTAGGTTGCCTCGTTCAGCCTTAATATGAGGGGAGATGCCAAGTCTTAGTGTAGCTTGGTATACCACGTTTGGTTGATATCTGTGGGAGGCTTGCCCTTTTCTGGAGAAAAACAGGGGAGGAATGGATAGGTACCGAAGGGAGGTGGGTGGCGGCGGTTAGGGGGGCTGGGAGAAGAGGAGGGAGGGGAAAGTTCAGTTTGGATATAAAAATAAAAAGAAATAAATAGTAAAATAAAATATTGTAGTTACTTTATGACTTGCTGTTTGTCTATTTTCAACACCTGCAAGCACCTTGAATGTGGACCCTCTGCCTTTATTTACCCTCTTTTTTTTTTTTCTAGGACAATATTTAACTAGATAGAATTTACTATCGTAATGTGCATAGTGATGGAGACCAGAAAGAGAGAAACTAGACTAGCAGTTCAGTTGTGGAAGACATCAAAGGTGCACCTCTTTTTCTCCAGTGAGAGGTTCCCAGATATCTGCATTACTGTGATTTTGTTTGTTCATAGTTTACTGGTCAGATATTGAATACATGTTGTCCCCAGTTTAGGATTATTAAAATTAACAGTTATAAATATTTCTAAGTCCTTGGAATTTCTCTTAGCTAAGGCTTTAGGAGGAGGACAGCTGGATCACATGGCACATGTAGGTTTTAGTTTGAGGAAGGCTTCCAAACTGTTGTCCTAAATGGTCAAACCAGCATACTTTCTCACAAGTGACAAGAGAGAGGGGGTTCTTCTCTCTCATCTCGATAGAAATTACAGGGAGTCGGCAAGGAGCTTCCTAATTAGGGTCCTAAAGGCTCAAAAGACGGGCTTCTCAACCCAGACACTGCTTGAAGCTTAGATGGCAAGCAATGTATGGCTCCCCATTCAAATCCAGTGGCTCCCAGTACTCGGGGCAGAGGCTGGCTGCTCTGATATAGATAACACCCAACGTGGGGCAGTGTCGCTCTTCAGCCTCGCTTATTTCAAACTTGGCAATGCTATCAACTCCTGTGGAGACTGGGGCTTGTGGTCATAGAGAGCATTGTATCACACCTTCAGCTCTTTACAGCTTCTCTGCCCATCTCTTGTCTCAAGACTTGTGTCATCCTTTGTCATTCCTGGGGGCTTTGTTCACAGTCACTTTCTTCGTGGTGTTACAGCTCTCACTTTGATGGAGCTCTGGAACTCTAGTTTCTTGGTTGAAGCTACTGCAGGGCAGCTAGACACCCGAGGAGTGTTGGATCTTGATGCAACTGGCTTAATTGGTTTAGTTATCCCTCTCTGGCTATGGTGAACACCATCAGAAGGCAAAAGATCGTTTGGGAGGAGCATTTATTGGACCCAGTAGAACACCAAGTTAGACATGGGAAAGGCACCTCCCAGACTAATCTGAAACTATAGGAAAGCAATATGTTTATATATTGCCAATATATAGCCAAACAGGCAAGTGGTGCACTTGAGTTAGCTTGTGACCTCTAATAAAGCCCTGTATGTGCATATGTGTGGCTTCAAATTCCATCAGTCACAAGACTTAGAAGCCAGTCACAAGCCTCCTGCTGCACAAATCATAGGTGGTTTGTTGAGTCACTGAGAAGGGCTCTTTTTTCCCTTCTGGGTGAAGATGGCTCCCCAGGGATCAGGACCAACTCTAGAGGTCACTGAGGTTTATGTTGTTTAGAGTGGAGCCTGCTAAAGCTGGTGCAAATTTTTTAAGTTATGATGGGAGCAAGGCCTCCTGAGATAGAATTGTGGTTTTAGTGCATGCAGTGGATCTCGGGGCTGGAATAAAATTTTCTAAGAGTGATTGTGGGAAGTTCCAACCGTGCATACTGCTCTGGGAACCAAGCTCCATGCTCAAGGCAGCTAGGCATAAGAAAAAGGAACAGACAGACACCCTTGAAGATCTAACAGACACTCCAATCCCAACAATTTTCTCAAATTCACTTACACATAATTAGTGGTTGCTTCCCATGAAGGCCTAGGAAACTAAAATTTTTAACAGTATTTAAAATAGTCTTACTCTCTAGCCAAATACACTTGTTGAGAAATAGGTCCTTCCAACCTGCCTCACCAGTATGAGAGAGAGTTCCTTTCGGCCCACATTCTCAGTACTTGCTGTGGTCAGCACTGAAATCTGAGCCATTCTGGTTGTACAGTGGTATCTGACTCGGGTGTTAATTTGAGTAATTCCTAACAACCGTGAAGTTGTCTCCTTGGGTGCATAATTAGAAGTTCACATATGACATATAATCATATTTCTAGGTTATCATTACAAAGCATCTGCTCAAACCCTTTGTCAATTTTTATTCAAGTGCCAATTACCAATAACATTTGAGAAGTTCCTATATTTTGGATATACATACGGCCTTTATCAGACATGAAATTTATGTGTGTTTTTCCAAGTTTGTGGCTTCTATCTTCGTCTCTGTCTTCTTTTTAAATCTCAATTTCTTCTGCTCTGTATTAATATGTTTACTTCCATTCATTCAAGAGCATAATCATTATGTGTCCGTGTGGGGAGGCATGCTGCCATGTTCAGCACCCGTGTGGAGGTCAGAAGATAAGTCTGTGAAGTTGTTTCTCTCTTTCCACCTTGACATGGGTTCCTGGGACCGAACTCTGGTCACGATGCTAGCACGGCAAGCATTTTTATTCACTGAGCATCTAGCCAGATTTTGTAATAATTCTTAATCTTAGTGAAGTTCAATATATTTTTTCTTAGGTTTTTATTTCTAACCTTAGATCAAAAAGATTTTTCATTCAATTTTGTTCTCTCTAAAAATTGTACAGATTTGGGGTTGGTTTTCTGTTTAAGTTTGAGTCTATGGTTTGTTTTGAGCTCACTTTTTGCTTATGCTGTGAGAATTAGATTCGTTCACTGTTTTGTGTGTGGTTTTTCAATGTTCCAGTACAACTCATTGTAAAGATGAGCCATTCTCTGCTGTCTTGTCTTGAAGTATGAGTAAAACTCAATTGACCAGTTACATGCCTCCATTTCTTGAAATCCAACTGATCTCTTCCATCTATCTAAGTTTTTAACGCCAATATCAAACTACCCTAATCTTTTAGCTTCATTGGTCATTATGCTAGTCATTGCATTTTTAAATAAATTTTAGAATTGTTGGTTTCCACTTTAAAAATAATAAGCATATGGGAGCTTGAGACCACGACTCTACAGAACTGTCCTGTAGAGAATCGCCTTCTTGCTGATAACAAACACTGCACACTTGCCTCTATTTACACTTTCATTAATTTCCTAATTAATTAATAATTAAGGGAAGCCAGTCTTCCCTTCTAAGTGTGTGTCAGCTACAAGTTTGCCGAGGTCCCCCACAAAAGTCTCAGCTCTTCCTTTATAGTCTAAGTTGATAGAGCTTTTAATCCAAGACTAAGTGTGGATTTACCAAACACTTTTTCTGCACCTAAATATTTATTTTATTTCTGTGTGTATGTGTAGCATGTGTGTGCAGGAAACTGAAGAGGTCAGAATAGAGAATCAGATTCTCTGGAGCTAAGAGTTACAGGTAGCTGTGAGCATATGGTTCTCTGCAAGGGCAGTAAGTGTTCCAAAACCACTGAGCTATCTCTCCAGTCCCCTTCTTATGCATTTATTAAGATAGCTAAATGGTCTTATGTCTTATTTGGTTAAGATGGTGAATTACATTGATCAATATTTTGACAGTAAGCTAACTTTTCCCTTGTAGACCAAATCCCAGTTGTTCATACTCTATTAGCTTGTTATTGAATCATTGGGTTTAATTTGTTAAACCTTCCTTATTGTAATGTTTCCCTCAGGCTTTTAGTATCAAATTGAAATTAGCTTAACAGAATGACATAGGAGAATAGTTCCTTCCATTCAGTTTTCTGGGTGAATTTGTGTAGTAATGGTATTATTACCTCTGAAAATATTTGGTCATGCACCACTGAAGCTGTCAGGACTTAAATTTTAATTTCTTTGATAGATAAAGGGTTACTCTTAATTACTAGTTTCTTTAACGTAAGCTCTGATAGTTTATATACCCTATCTTTTTTTTTTCTTTTTTCTTTTAGTTTCTCAAGCCAGGGTTTCTCTGTGTAACCACTGTGACTGTCCTGGAACTCATTTTGTAGACCCAGGCTGGCCTCAAACTTATGGAAGTTCGCCTGCCTCTGCCTCCTGAGTGCTGGGATTAAAGGCATGTGCCGATGTAGCATGAATCTTAGAATGTCTTATTAATGAAAACAAACCTGGAGCCAGGTATCGGGGTGAATGCTGAAAGATTGGAGAAGCAGAACAAGCCACAGCTACCTCACCTCGCAATTCCTCAGCTGATCCTGTTTCCTCACACTGGAAGCCTCTGTGTCCTCATCCGAATGGATCTTAGCTGAACTGCTTTTCAACAGCTTAACCAGCTTAGTTCCTGATCCTCACGCCTTATATACCTTTCTGCTTTCTGCCATCACTTCCTGGGATTAAAGGCTCTTGTTACCATGCCTGGCTGTTTCCAGCATGGCCTTGAACTCACAGAGATCCAGGCGGATCTCTGCCTCTGAAATGCTAGGATTAAAGGCGTGTGTGCCACCATTTTCTGTCCTCTGTATCTAGTGGCTGTTCTGTCCTCTGACCCTAGATAAGTTTATTAGGGTGCACAATAATTTGGGAAACACGATATCACCACATGCCACCACCACCTGGTGATAGTTTGTAACTTTAAAAAAAAAAAAAAACGTTTTGCATAAATCCTGTAAGCAATCAAAATGTAGGCATTATTCTTTTAAGATTATTTTTCAGGCTTGAAACGATATTGACTCACCAGTTTCTAATATTGGTAATAACTACCTGTATTATTTTGGACCTGACATCAGGCTAGAGGTCCACTGCTTTTTCAACCTCCCAGACACTGTCTGTCCTCGTGGACCTTCTCTCTTCCCAGCCATTGCATTGTTTCCCTCTCATCATTAAGATCATCTTGGCCTCACTTCCTTGGTATTTTAATTTATTCCTCTTTGTCTCGTTTGCTGTCATGCAAGCAAAGATGATTCACTGCCTCTCTTCCCTTCTACCGTATAAATCTGTTTTAGTCGCATTTGACCTATTTTCATACACGTTTCTGTATTTCAGTTTAAAATACTTTCTGTTTTCCCTTCCTTTTTTTTTTCTTTCCTCAATCCATGGTTTATTTAGAAACATGTTATTTAGTTTCCCAGTATTTAGAAATTGGACAGCTATCTTTCTGTTGTGGCTTTCTAATTTAATGTTATTGCGGTAAAAGAGCATCCTTTATATAACTTCAATTCTTTGTATGAAGACTTACCAACAGCTCTGTGTATGGTCCAGCTTGGTAAATGGCCTGAATGCAGATGACAAAACCTGAATGTTCTGAAGTTAAAGAAGCTAGAAGTTCCAGGTCAAGTGGGTTCAGAACATTTCTTGAATCTTCTCTGTCCCTTTTTTCTGTCTGCTTTTCCCAATCAACTGCTGAAACATCAGTCCTGAAAACTTCTCATTGTAAATTGACTCCATTTGTCCTTTCAGTTCCATTGGCTTTTGCTTCCTGTATCTATCTTCATGCCCCTAATTGAGAACATATATAGAGTTTTATGACCTCTCAATCAATTAGTTACTTTATCTTGAAATCACTCTTCATGAAGTCTACACTGATAATCTTTGCTATGACCTATCTTTCTTTAGATCACTGTTCTGCTAAAGTATCTTTCTGAATCCTCTTACTTTGGGTATTTGTGTCCATGAAGAGGCCTTCTCACAGGCAACATATAATTGAGTCTTCCTTTTCAAGACAATCTAAAAATGTCTGCCTTTTAAATGGAGTGAAATTGTTTACATCCAATATATGATTTTGTGTGTGTTGGAGCTAAACACTTTCATTTTTTTTCTCATGTTTTGATTGTTTTTTGCCCTCCTTTTCCTGACTCCTCTTGCTTTAACTGATTGTTTTCATGATCCCCTTGCAATCCCGATTTTTGTTTCCCAAGCTACAGCTCTTTGCTGCTTGTATGAGTGATGTGGTACATGAACATCTTTACATTTTCAGCCTTCACCTCTCATGTGTGTGCCGCTTCTCACGCAGTGAAAGACACCCACAAACTTACTTTTCTCTCCAGTTCTGTGACAAAACTCGATTCATAGTTGGTATTGTTTCTCTAAGTTACTCAGTTGTTAATTCTCTTTTAAAGAAATGTAACTAACTCAAAACATGTTTTATAACCACTTTCACAGTTAGCAATTTCAGTAGCCATTGCTTATTTTGGTGATCCAGATTTCAATCAGTTTCTATATGCCTAAAGGACATACTTTAACATCACTTGCTATGAGTATCTGCTACTGATGAATTATTCCAGTTTCTACACAGCCAAAGAAATCTTTTTACCTTTCTTTGGAAAAGCAATTGTGGTTAATGTAGAATTCTAGGTGTGCAGTGATTTTTTTTTTTCTTTAGTGTATCAAAGATGTGTTTTACAGTCTTCTGCATATGTTGTTTCTCATGAAAATCTGATGTCACATTTGTTTTTCTACACAGCTGTCCTTTTTCAGATTGTTTTTAAGAATTTTTTTGTTACAATTGGCTTTCAAAATGTGATTATGCTGTGTCATGGTATTTTTTCTTTATATTTCTTGAACTTGGAGTTTGTTGAGCATTTGGGATCAATGGGATTTATAGTTTTTATCAAATTTAGAATTCAGTGGTTACTTCTTTATATATTTTTCCTATGCTTCTCAATATAACACACATAATGACACTTGAAACTTCCCCTGAGCATTACTGGTCTTTCCAGTCTTCCAGTTCAACTTTTTTCTAGATGTTTCCATTTGGATAGTTTCTAATACTAAGCTTGCAAATTCACTGTTCTCTTCTTCTTCTTCTTCTTCTTCTTCTTCTTCTTCTTCTTCTTCTTCTTCTTCTTCTTCTTCTTCTTCTTCTTCTTCTTCTTCTTCTTCTTCGTGTAAGCTGCTACTGTTCCCAGCAAGTGGAATCCCCAATGAAGACATTGCGGTTTGACTTTCTGTTGCTGGTCCCAAGTCTCCATCAATATCTTCAACTGCCCCGAAGGCTGGGTAAGCATGTGTGATACAGGTACAAATGTTCCTAAAGGGTTTTCTCTGCTCCCTCTGTCACCCTTGTCATTCCTGCATCTGTTCCAAAGATTTGTTTTTCTCATTACGGACAGTCACCAGGTCACTTCACTTTGTAATATATATGTGCAGAGACATTTCATTTTTCCTCCTTTAAATGCATGAATGCTTTGGCCTTTTCTTTTTGCCCCTCGTGAGTTTTATCTTGTTAGATCCAGATATTTGGGTATGACCACAGAAACTCCTGAACTTTGGGGATATATGTTGCTTGAAAAATCTCAATTACCTGGTTCTGAGGATTTTAGCCACAACGGGAGCAGCATTTACTCTGGAGATTTGAAATGCCCCCATGAATCCTGAGAACCCTCGCTAATTTGTGGGAATAGGACCTGTGTAGGCAGTGCGGTGGAGGTCTCAGGACCATGGTCTTTTTTCAACTAGACATCACTTTACCTGCCTCAGCACCTTCTTTCTAGGCACAAACTGTTCAACACTCAGCTGAAAGGAGGGAGCTCTGTTCTTCGCTCCCAGTCACCTTCTCCTGAGGCTCTCTTCTAGTCTGTATTCTGTCCTAGGAGCTCCAGCGAGGTTGGCCTCCTTGGATTCCCAGATCCAGCTATCAAACTCAAGGAGCTAGGAGACTCTGCCCAAGTTCTTTTTCCCTACACCGTGATCTGGAAAGCAACTCCCTCCCCGCACTTGTATCACACATCACCGAGAGCTCTGTTGTCCTCTGATTTTCCATGGCTACTAATGGTTGTCACATGGGTTTTTGTCCTATCAAGTGGGATGATGACTTGAACCACCTATAACTAGCACAGCATTCTGTTCTCTATCTTCTGTCAGAGAAGCTGCCCCAAAGATGAAGACTCCACATATACAGTCCATGGTGTAATCATGAAGGTGTGCTGAATGTTGCGGTCTAATTTGAAAGTGTTAATAAGAGATAAATATCCTCATGTTGGTAGTTCTTAGAAGGGGGACTCAGAAGGGTCAGAATGTCAAGGTAAGCTTCAACTACATAGAAAGTTTAAGGCCAGCATAGGCTGCATGAAATCATCTCAAAAAAAAAAAAAAAGAATGTGTATATATTCAAGTATGTGTGCATGGATAGATGAGGAGATGCGTGTGTGAAGGACAGAGGTCAACCTTTGCTATCATCCCTCAGGATCCATCTACTCTGTTTTTTGACACAGATTTTCCCCAGTGGAACTTGGGTTCATCACCTTGACTAGGCTAGCTGGCGAGCAAGCCCCGTGACCCTCTGTTCTCCATCTAATCCAGCACTGGGATTAGAAACATATACCAGCACATCCAGCTTTTCATACGGCTTCTGAGAACCAATTTCAGGCTTTTAGGCTTTGCAGGGCAACAACTTTACCAACTGTCTTCCCAGCCCCCACACCAAGTCTGTAAGATTTTTAAAGATAAGAATTTATTTTTCTGAGTATTGGACAGATTTTTTTTTCCACCGTCATCAATTTATCACAAGAAGTCCTATTATCTGGTTGATTTCCTTTAGCATACCCTGTGTGGTATTGACTCTTTCCCCACTCACTATAATATAGACTTTCTCTGGGTCAGTGAACATTTTAGCATAATATCTTCTAAAATAAAATATAGCAGGATGCAATACTTATCTCCCCATGTGTTGAGCAACCTCGGATTTCTCATGCTTGTTCTTCACGGTCGTGCGCCAATTACTTTACTTCATATAAAGTTAATTTAATTTTCTGTTAACTTTAGCTTCAGTAAATGATAATTCCCCTTTTTTACAGGAAATGTCTTAGGAATCAGGAAGTTATACTTAGAAAAGCTGTGATGTCATAAAAACGTGAAGCATAAAGGAAAATGGGTGTGGGGGACTGCAATGGAACATGTCTACATCGGTCCTCGTCAGAACCTCGTGATCCGGAATGCCGGAACAATTCATTGTTCAGACTGACTGACAGCTATATGAGGAGGTTTCAACCTACTGGTCAAGATCATTGTGTTGATTTAGCTTTATCATTTGAAAACATTTGCTGAAGCTCTATGCTACGAGAAAGGCATCAGATCTCAACTAACAGTTCTGAATTTATGAGCACTTGTCTCCATTGCGGCAGTTTTAACTCCATTGGCCCAGAAAAGGCGAAGCTGTGGGCTGGTTCAGATACATTCTAATCAGGGTCAGCAATGTTGACCAATGAGTCATTCCTAGGCTCCTAGGCCGTTTCTGTGGAATAGAGCTTGTGAAATTAAAGTTGAAAGCTGTGATCTCTTCTAAATATTTGGGGCAAAATTAGGATTAGTTGACATTTTGCTCAAATCATCAACTGAAGGCCAGTTGAACGTCACAAAGTAAGATTGAATCATCATTCCAATTAATTATTTTTGAGTCTACAGTGGTGTGAAAATAGCACACGTTCTGTAGAAACAAGTCATTGAATTTTGAATTTTAGTCTTTGCCCGGCTTGCGCTAGGCAATGTGATACTCTCTGGCAATATAAGGCAATGGTAGCAAGCTTTGGTTTCCTGGAGTCATGTGATCACAAAGGTGCCTCTAAGTTCTGATGTTCTGTAGGTCAGACATAGCAAATGAATGTCCAAGCTATGATAGTCTCGACTGACAAAATACTTACCTAGACATAAACCTACCAGAAATTGAAAAGTGTATGGATACAGATAGAACTATATCTAGCTATATCGAGATATGTAATAAATACCCTGGCAGACATATTGAAAATATGTCTAAACTAGTATCACAAACAGCATGAACTTCAGTCTTGCCTGGCCAAACATCAGTCTCAAACCTGTCATTCACTAGAGGTGTGGCTTTAGGGGAGATTGTGAGCCACTGTGAACATCAATGTCTCCTCTATCCAAGAAAGCCATCCAAATATATGCCTTGTATTAGTTATTTTTCTGTGTCTGTAATAAAATACCATAACCAAAAGCAACTTACGGTAGAATTAATTTTGACTTATGGTTCCAGAGGGCTAGACATTCATAATGGCAAGGAAGGAAGGATGGCTGGGACTGGAAGCTTGGGGATCATATCTAGACCATATATAGGCTAAAGAGAGAACAATTAGGAAATTGGGCAAGCCTATACATTCTCAAAGTCCATTGTGGTGACATACTTCTGTAGCTGAAGTTTTCCTATGTCCCACCTGGCCCATGGTCAGGACAAATCTCTCTCACCTGCCAGTCCTGCAGTCACTTGGACCCAAGTCAACACATAGAGGTTTATATTAATTAAAACTGCTTGGCCATTAGCTCAGGCTAACTATTGACTAGCTCTTACACTTAAATTAACCCATAACTCTTATTTATGTTTAGCCACATGTCTTGGTACCTTTTCTCAGTGCTGCCTTCACATCTCGATTCCTCTGTATCTCATTGGTGACTCCTGACTCTCCCCAGAATCCTCTTCTTTGCTTGTCCTGCCTATACTTGCTGCCTGGCTACTGGCCAATCAGCACTTTGTTTATTAACCAGTAAGAGCAACACACATTCGCAGCATACAGAGCGATATCCACAGCATACTTCCTCCAGCAAATCTCCATGTCCTAAAAGTTCTATAACCTCCTCAAGCAGGACCACCAACAGGGAACTAACAGTTCAAATACATGAAAGTATGGGGGATGGTTTTCATACAAACCACAGCATGCCTCCTGGAACCATCATACTAGGTTGAATGAAATACACTGATGTAGTACACAGTAGCTGCTCACTGAAGTCTGTTGTATTGTGAGGCACTAACTCACGCCCCCAACACACTTTGCTCCAATTCTCAGCCTCGGTCTCATCAGAGACACAAAAAGTTCTCTGGGAAAGAAAGTTCTCACTCCCCCCCCCCCCCCACGTGTGCATGCACACACACACACACACACACACACACACACACACACACACACACAGAGTCTGTAGCTCCTCACCCTGGTATGCAAGGGAGTATGGCCTAAATATGCCCCCACTTCCCAAACGTGTTGACTGTTGTCTTGTGCCACCGTTTTCCTGACACTCTTCACCTGTCTCATTCTCCTCTCCTCTTCTCAGCTCCCTTTTCAGATGAAGCTCACCTAGCTGGTAAGTGACCGAGTCAGCATCCAGGGCTTTTCCTATCCAGATCCAGTCTTACACTCTTGCCTTGTGCTTGCTAAGCTTCACTGGTCCTGAGTTTCTTCTTCACCCAACACCCTTTCCAAGCTCATGGCTTCCTCTTTCTCCTTGCCAACTCTTCCATCTCACTAAACAGGGCCACTGCAGATCCCTGGGCCTTCCACAGCCCCACCATCCTCACCTAAACAAAATTCCCTTCATTCTTCAAAGCCCAGCTCAATGCCCATGGTGTGTTTCTCAGTTACCTGACCTGTAACTGTGCAAATCCTCCTTCACCATATTCCCCGGGCTGCCTCACAGCACATCCCACCGGGGTTTTCACATGGAATCATTACATGTGTCTGGGATTCCTGGAGAATTGGATTTGCTGCCATTCTCATTGTTCTGACGAACACAACTTAAGGAAGGGTCTCTCTCGGGTCATAGTCTGGTGTCCAGTGGATCCTGTCTAGAAGTCACGGCAATAGGAGTATAAAGCAGCTGGTCGCACATTGTATCTCCCGTCAGGAAGCAGAAACAGATGGATGCTGATGATCAGCTTGCTTTCGCCTTTTGGTTTAGTTCAGGAGCCTAGCTCAAGGACTGTGCCACCTCTGTTTATGGTGAGTTGTCCCACTTCTGTAAATGCAGTCTGGAAACTCTCTCACAGAAATACCCTGAAGGTTTATAGCCTCGATGATTCCAAATCCTGTCAAGCAGGTAATCAATATTAACCATCACAAGAATGTTCTCATTTTAACAGTTTTTATTAGTCTATTTTATTTTTAATTTAAACATAATTACATCATTCTTCCTCTTTCCATTAAACCCTTCCTGTGCCCTGCTCCCAATCCCTGTACAATTCACAGCTTTTTAAAAAATATTATTGTTATTGTTTCTTTATTATTTGCATTATTGTAACGTGTGTGTGTGTGTGTGTGTGTGTGTGTGTGCTGTTGAGTCCTTTAAGTGATGCCTCTACGTGTGTGTTTATAAGGCTGACTACTTGTTGTTGCATAACCAATTAAGAAGCTCACCCTTGGGAAAGACTAATTCTTCCTCTCTCAGCAGATGTTCACTGTGTGTACCTCTTCATCTAGGGATGGGGCTCCATGAGCTTTCCCCCACCCACATTGGCATGTCAACCAGTATTGTCATGCCTCAGTTTGTCGTTAGGCAGCCATACTGTTGAAATTTTATGGGTGTAGCTTCTCTGTCACATCTGCAAGACCTAATATTATAACAGAGTCCCTCGTCCTCTGGCTTGCACCATCTTCCTGCCCCCTCTTTCTCCATGGTCCATGAGTCTTAGATGTAGAAGTCACCTTGTAGATGTGCCAACTGGAACTGGTCAACCCACAGTCACTTGCTCTCTGTGCTTTGACCTTGGGATTTTCAGTGTATGATCTCTGTCTGCTCCAAAAAGAAGCAGCTTTGATGAGGGGTCAGAGCTACCCTGATCTGTAGCTATAATTCTGAGCTATATTTAGAATGCAGTTAAAAATTACACTGGTCTGGTGAGTGGCAGTAGTAGCTTCTCCTCTAAGATCCATGATCTCACTAGCCATGGGTAGTTGGCTATATTTATCTCACCAAGCATGGTTTCCCTCCTGTTGAGTGGGCGGGCTCTAAGTCTGATGAAATGGCTTTTGGTTACCACAAGATATTAGTGCCACTATTGCATGTCTAGGGATATTTTACTGTGCTGACCAAAGTTGTGGTACATAGATGCCACAGGTGGGTAGGACTATTTCCTCCCCAGGATTCTCTAAAAGAAGAGAACTGATAGAATGAAATACACACACACACACACACACACACACACACACACACACACACACACATGCACACAATTTATTGGACTGGCTTACAGGCTGTGGTCCTGCTAATCTAACAATAGGTATCTCCTGGTGGAAAAACAAAGGATCCGGTAGTTATTTAGTTCACAAGATAAGATGTATCAGTCTGTGTTGAAATCCTGAAGAATTAGGATTTCTAACACCAGCAAAGGAATGCCTCAAAGCAGGATTGATGAACTTGTAAGAGTGAGGGCAAGCAAGCAATAAGCAAAAGCTTTCCTTATTTCAAACACTGTTATGTGGACTTCCACCAGAAGGTGTGGCCCACCGCAAATGATCCAATCAAGAAAATCCCTCACAGATGTGTCTAACTGCTTGGGTTTGTTTGATTCCAGATGTAGCCAAGCTGACTACCAAGATTAGCCACCACCCCTCCTCTGCATCTTACATGGCACCTTCCATTTCTACGAAAGATAGTGCTCAGGAGAGAAGTCTTCAAGTCAGATCCAACTCAGGAATGATCATTCCTTTCATTACATCACAGGATGGCTTGAATGGGGGCAGGTGCTTGCTAAGGGGTGGGCAAGTGCAGTAAGTGAGGTTAAATAGGAGTTCAGACAGAAAGTCTCCATGCTCAAGGCTACAGAAGAAACCCGCCAGACAGAACTGAAGGATTTGGAGAGAGGAGGTATACCTGCAGGTAAGGAAAGGGAGAAGGGAGGAGGGCCATGGTCCTAGGCAAGAAACAGGTGAAGTTCAGGATTAAGGAGGGCGTCAACACGGTGAGATAAGGAACAGTAGGCAGGGCAGCAAAAACAAACAGTCACACAAAGGCAAAAGATGTGCAGGCAGTACCCAGGGACTGGGTACAAAGTCCACTGGCCACAGCAAGGCTTAGGAGGTGTGAGCCTGTAACCGTTATGACTAAATCCATGTCAGGAGGGCTCTCCACAATCCCAGCCCATCAGACGGTACTGCTGAGGCTGCCGACACAGGCTGCTCTGAAATAGAGTCATTCACTCCCTGAGATTCATTCAAAGAATGGTGGAAAACGTTTCCAAGAACCAAGTGAGAGATAGCGTTTGTGTGTTGCAAACCATACAATCCCATAAAATGAAAGAAAATATGTAGATGGGTAGAAACATACTGAATCTATCCTGGAGTTCTGAATTCTCACATGGCCCCACAGCTGATAATGCTGTCATGGGCTGAAGAGTTCAATTTGTTTTATTTAGGGTTTTCTTTGCAACCACCTCATTCAAAAATCCAACAGAACAAAACCAAAAAACTCCACAGACATTTGTTTTATATAGCTAAGCAAATTATCATTCATCTTTTATGATGCCATAGTGGATGGATGTCCCCAAAAAGCAGAGTCAAGAATTTCTGCTCTGTTTAGTAAATGCACAGTTAATTTCTAAGTCTGGGTATTTTTGGATTCTTCTTCATTGCTATTTCTAGCCTGTGTTAGAATATGTTACTTTGTGGGGCGGTGGTGGTGCACGCCTTTAATCCCAGCACTCGGGAGGCAGAGCCAGGAGGATCTCTATGAGTTCGAGGCCAGCCTGGGCTACAAAGTGAGTTCCAGGAAAGGCGCAAAGCTACACAGAGAAACCCTGTCTCAAAAAACCAAAAAAAAAAAAAAAAAAAAGAATATGTTACTTTTAGTTGCCATCTCATAGGACAAGGTCACATTTGTGATGTGTATGTGTGTGTGTGTTAAATATTTTATTATATTTTAATATTTGAGAATGTCATAAAATGTATTTTTTTTCAAATTCACTCCCCACTCCTTTCTCAAACTCCTTCCAGATCCAACACCACCTCCATAACTCCCCCAACATTTGTTGAATAATACTTTAACTTCAATGTGGGTTATTTTTAAATCTCAAGCGTCATTAAAAAACAGCATAAACTTTAAGAACTTAAAGCAATGTATGTATTTTTTTTTCTTTTGGTTTTTTGAGACAGGGTTTCTCTGTGTAGCTTTGTGCCTTTCCTGGAACTCACTTTGTAGACCAGGCTGGCCTTGAACTCACAGAAATCCACCTGCCTCTGCCTCCCGAGTGCTGGGATTAAAGGCGTGCGCCGCCGCCGCCGCGCGCCCGCCGCCGCCGCCGCCCTGCACAATGTATGTATTTTATGTCATGCCTGCAGGTCATGAATTTTGGAGTGACCTCATTCTATGATTCTGGCTTAGGTCCTCAAATGTCACACCACCCCCACCCCCAAGGCTAGACACCTCCATTAGCAGGCGTCCTGAGGGCCTCTTTGGTGACTGGCAGGTGGTCTCAGTTCTTTGCTTAGCTGGCAGCTGACTTCCTTATTGACCAATGAGGGCAAAAAGGAAGCCACCATGTCTGTTATGACTTAGATTCCAAAGTCAGAGACCATGCAGGTCAGTTGGACTTTTTCAGCGTGGCTATTGAATACCTGGCAGAAATCATGTAAGGAAAGAAGAATTAGTTTGGCTCACAGTTTCTGGGATTTCAGTACAAGGTAGACTAGTTCCACATGTCTGGGCCTGGAGAAAGGACCCCATGGTCAAAGAGCATGGAGAAGCTGAACTATTTGAGCCTTGCAGCCAGAAAGCAGGGGTCTGTGATGCTTTCACTCACTGGCTTCCTCCTTTCTACCTCTTATTCCACCTGAGCTCCCAGTCCATGTGATGGTGTTGCTCATGTTCAATGTGAATCTTCCATTACATAGTTTTCCTCTCTGAAAAGCATTCTTAAACATGCCATCCTTTACCAATCTCTTTGGCACTTCTCAAAATAATCAAGTTGGGGATCACAATTGATCACTGCAACAAGATACTACAAAGCCCTGGTGGCTAATTGGATCAGTGCTATTCAAAGTTGGGAGTGGCTATCCAGGGGCACGAATGCCAGAAGAAAGGATTCTTCAAATAATCTTAAAACTACATCTAAGCTACCACAGCCCAGGTATATTAATGGTGATATATGCTGTATTTATTCCCAGTGGTTTCCACTCATGTTCAATGGCTCCCATTGAAATATGTTACTAACAAGAAAGTAGCATGCTACTGCTTTTGTGGGTATGATTTTCATGACAAATTTTCCTTAAGTATTTCTAGATGATCGTAGGAAACCTTTCCCAACTAAGATCTATCCACTATCATCAATAATTTCCAAGATTTTTTTCCACTTTTATAAATGAGATCTCCTACAAGTGTTTGTTGGGAGACCATGTAAAAACACATCCCTCTAACTACAGGGCCCTAATTGAATCCCTTCTGAGTCAGCACTTTCAGATGCTTCTCTACCTACAAACTTTATTCTAATGATTACAAGAACCATTGAGCACCCCCAGTTCTAATAGTCAAGCTGGAATTCAATTAGTGTGCACAGACTATCTGCCACTGTTCTAGACTCTTGAGACATGAGAGCATGAGATTCATGATCTCTGTCCCCAGGGTTGACAGTCCAAAATCCACTATCATTAGACTTATGTGGCCATGTTGAGTATACACGGCTCTTTTTGAACTGGTTGAAGAGGGTCCTCGTTCATCCAAAAGAGTCCCTTCCCTTCTGGTACCATGTATGTGACATAACTAGTTCTGCCATAAACCAATAGGTTATGGCTATTCTTATCCCAGTAAGAATCACAAAGAAGTCATGATGGCTGGGTCAGAAAACAAATTCATGGATATTTCTGCTCTACTCAGAAGTTCCCTTTCCTCCAACATCTAAGTCATTTCTACTAAGCCAACTTTATTCACTGGGCTCATCCTTCCCTTTGCATGCATCTATCTCTCAGGACAGAATCCTCAATAATGACATAGAAGTAGATTTCTGAAGGGCTCACCCCAGATGTCTTCACGAGATATCCACAAGCAATTGCATCCTATGTCAGTAACCATCATATTCCTATACAACTCTATCTTGGAACCAGATCAATGATTTCTGCTCCCTTTAAAATTCCACTAAAATAATTAGTAGAAATTAATAAACAGATATAAAACCATTATAACTACAGGCCAAGAAAAGAATGGGCAGTAGCCCAAGAGATGTCAATAATATCCACAAATTTTATAAACAGGAATACAAGTATCAACTGACTCAGCAGGAGAAAGTTAAAATATAGATACTGTAGGAGGAGAAATCAACAAGAAATAAACCAATTAGCAATGCTGGGCGCAGAAAAACCTCAGGATCGGTGAGGTTGACAGCAGAGAGGTTCTTGGTTGTTGTTAAGGAACACCTGATCTCCCACAGCTCCTGCACCATTCTCCACCACAACCACCAGTTCCCACCTCCGCACACCACACAGCCCTCAAGAAAACCCTTCCCTGGCTATCTTTTATGGTCAGAATCATCCTAACCTATTGCTAGCCCAAGTAAAAATTACTACATTCCGATAGAACTACCACTGTCTGACATAAAATTAAAAGTGATTAGCTCTGAAAAGATGTAGTCAGCCTTCTGGGTGGTGTTTACTTTTATGGGTAATCACCTTGATTATAATTTAAGCTTCCTTCATTATATCAGCCATTATTCTCCAGAATCCTACATCCTCTTGACATCCATGATCAGCAGGTCATGGGGTGGAACTCATCAGAAAACAAATAAATCTTCCAGCTCTACTCACCAAGAAAATTATGCAATGGGAGAGAGTCCATTTCTTTGATAAAGTGCCAGGATTGAGCTTGGGGAAACCCAAAGAAGGGGAGGAAGGATTGTGGGAGCCAGAGGGGTCAAGGACACTAGAAAAAACACAGCCCACAGAATCAACTAAAGCAGGGCTCATAGGTTTTCACAGAGACTGAAGTGGCAGTCACGGAGCATGCATGGGTCTGCACTAGGTCCTCTGCATATACGGTATGGTAGTTTAGCTTGGGGTTTTTTAGGACTCCTAACAGTAGGAGCAGAGGTATCTCTGACTCTTTCATCTGCCCTTAGGAACCTTTTCCTCCTACTGGGTTGCCCCATCCAGCCTTGATATGAGGGATTGTGTCTAGCCTTAGTGCATATTGTTATGCTGTGTTCTGTTGCTATCCCTGGGAGGCTTGCTCTTTTCTGAAGGGAAATGAAGCAAGAGTTGATCTGGGTAAGAGAGGTGGCAGGGGGTGGTGGACTGGGAGGAATGGAGGAAGGGGAGGCTGCTGCTGGAATGTATTGTACAAGAGAAGAGTAAATAAAAAGAAAATAAATTTAAAAAAATCTATTCAGCTCTTTGTGAATGGTGTTAGGGAATGCTGTTAGTGTTGGGCAACCTCAAGGGTTCTTCTCCAGGAAGCCTCCACCTGTGTTTTGAGACAGGGTCTCTCACTTGCATAGAACTCATCGAGCAGGCTAATCTGGCTACCAGATCCCCAAGGCTCTGCCTGTCTTCCACTCCCCAGTGCTGGGATGACAAGCGCACACCCCTATGGCTGGGGATAACACTCAGGTCTTCACTCCTAAGTGGCAAACACTTCAGGGGTTCAAATTTTTTCTCTAGTCCATTCTTTTGTCTTTTTTTTTTTAACTGTTGAGAAAATTTTCAGAATAAAATACTTCCATTTGGAATCCTTCTTCAGTGATTCTATAAGTTTCCATGTATTCACCACATTTACTGTTTACTGTGCTTTCTCTAGGATATCACATGCCGTTTTACTCACATTCAGCTTTGTGGAATGTGCTCTTGCCAAGGGGTTTTATGCTGCTATCATTTGCTGCTGCTGCTGCTGCCTGTGTTTCCTTAATGACATAATACTGAAAAGCTGGCAATGCAACAAGTTAGCATATATGTTAAGAAATGTCTTTGGAAAGCAACTTATTAAAAATATCTAGTGTTTTTTATTAAAATGTTATCAGAAAACACAAGCCTTCTAATATACAGAACAATAGCTATGTTATCTTAGATAGAAGGCATTTCCTCAATAAAATATCCCATCTCAATTCCCCACCCGAAAGCACATAAACATGGATATGACCTTGGCAAGTGTCTTCAAATGTAACTGACTTCCCCAGATTAAAATACCAACATTCCAAGAAAGAGCCACCAATCACCAAATGCACTTGGGATGTTTTATTAACACTAGGCCAATTGTCTTTATGTTTAAAGAAGCTGAAACAAACTCTTTCCATATGGCAAAATCTTAAACTTAAATTTCATTTAGTTAACCTAATGTTGAAAACAATGGAACCAGTACCAAAGCATTGTAAAATTTCTGAAATGCCATTAAATTGCATCTAGGTTTCAGATATAGTCTTACTTCTATAAACCTCCCATCAAGAAAATGTAACCATTACACATATACTTGGCAGACATTCAGTCAAAGTGAATGTGTTGAAATGGCTGATAACCAAAACACTAAATCAAGACAACTCACTTCCTTTGCTTAAGTTAAAATCTCTGGGGACATAACTTAATATCATGTTATTCTCAATATAGTAGTTACTAAGATGAAAACCAAATGTCATCACTAGACTTATCTAGTTGACGTCGTCATCGTACGCTGTGCCTTAAGGTCCAGTTCCAGCATGCTGGGCCCATCTCAATCAGAGAGTTGCATGGGGAGCTGGCGGCTGAGATTTGGAGTGACATATGTTCACGATCACATTGTCTGTCAGTATGAGTCCCCTGCATTCTGTCCCCAGATACACTGAGCTATTTGCATTTCATGGCCGGAATATGCCAAGTTCTCACGAAGTTCTTTCTTGACACAAGATGACTCTTGCGTCTCAGTGGTCTCTTCCCAACTTCTTTACCTTTTTACAAGCCCTTCGGCATTTCAGGACTCAGGCTAGCTTTAGGGATTTCTTCTTTCCCCACTCATCATGAAGGCTGTTTGGGTACTCAGATTCCCTTTGTCTCTTTAATATAACACCGAGTCATAATATCTAGTTAGTACTCAACTCTCTCCCTCTACCAGACTTTGAGGCTGGGTCTTCCTACTTTCTGTATCTCTAGTAATGTTTGTAACTCAAACAAAATATCTGATAGATGGATCCGGAAGTACTTCAGCTTGCAGGGACCAGGGGACTCAGATGAGCCTGGGGTATTAAAGCAATCCTTCCTCTGCTAGCCATGTTGCACCAATAGCCATGACAGTTACAGATTGTTTTCCTCATCTAATACATCGGCTCTCTTCTGTGTCTGGGGCTCTATAGCAACAGTTCCTCATTTCCATTCAGTTCCCTGTACCATACAGACTTTCTCTTATGTCCTGGTTCCCACCGACCGACTCTACACATCAAATGGAAATTCTCTCTTGGGACACCAATTCCTGCTGAATTCTCATTGTAAAATGAGCACACTGGGCTACGGTCTACATCATTCAGGGGCAAGCCTACTCCTGGGTTGCTTTCCCAAGTTCCCAGTTACACTCAGTACCAGCTTCTGACCATATTATATACATATATTTTATAATATGTGTGTGTATATATATTCTATACATATATATATAATCCAAAAAAGGGGAAGACCACACATACTCTCTCTCTCTCTCTCTCTCTCTCTCTCTCTCTCTCTCTCTCTCTCTCTCTTTCTCTCTCTCATATATATATATATGCTCATATGAGAAATATACATATCATATGAGTATATATATGTACATATATCTATATATGAACATAATCAACTTATGGGTACTTTACTCTCTGTCAGTAGCTTCCTTAGTAGAGAGGAATGGGTCAACAGTGTAATGAGCAGAACTAAAAAGAGGAGAATGGAAAGTCCAAAAGTAAAAACATGCAGAAATGGTCACTTGCTTCCTTTTATTCAGGTTCAACATCTGACTGCATCTGAGAACACTTATTTTTTGGTTTCCCCAAAACTTGACTCAAAATCACTGACACTGACCCAGAGATAGCTCCCTGGGTAAGAGCACTGTATCATAAGCATGAGGACCTGAGTTCAAGTCCCCAGCACCCACATCAAAAGCCAAGAATGGTCATGCGCAAAAGCAGGATCACCAAGGTCACCAGTCTGCCTCTATGTTCAATGAAAGACCCTGTCTCAAAGGAAAAGGTGGGAAACGATAGAACAGGATACCCAGTGTCATCCCCTGGTCTCCAAGCTTCCGAGCCCCTACACACATTTGAATATATACCACACATATTCACAAATAGCTGATAGCTGTTTTCAAAAATAAAATTAATCCTTAAAACAAGTAAGCACCATCATTGAGAATATTCATATTAATGAGTAGCAGGCTCTGAAAGAATGTCTAGAAGGAAAGCATAGTTAATATTTGGAATTGGGTTTTATGGCTGTGAGGTCATAAAACCCAATTCCTCAAGAGAGTACAGACTATATATTTGAATGTAAAAACTCTAGTGTACCTGCCATTCAAACGATCTTTTTTCAGATGTCTATTTCCCTCTTCTTCATGAGCAACTTATAGTATCCATTATTTGATTCAAGAATCGTAATTTGAAAGAATATATTGCAGAAATATTTCAATTAATACCCGCTCATTACTTCTTCTGTTTCTGTCATAAAACATCATGACGAAAGCCACTCCAGGGATAAAGGACCTGTTTTGGCCCACAGTTTGAAGGCATGGTTCATCAAGACAGAGAAGTCTTGGTTGCAGAAGGAGGAGGCAGCTGGTCAAATTGGGCCTGTAGTCATGGATCACAGAGAAAAATGAAGGGAAGCTCAGTTCCTTCTTCCTGTCTATCCTGTCCAATACCCAGCCCCTGAGGTTGTTCTGCCCACATTGGGTCTTCCAAACTCAACCTAATCTAGAAAATTACTCACAAGCATGCCTAGAGGTTAACCTAATCTAGATAATTCCTCATAGTAGTGCCCCAGGGTTCTCTCCCTGGTCCTGTTTAGTTGACAATCAATATAAACCATCACATCTTCCAAATACAAGATTTCCATTGTCTAGTATAAACTGAGACTTTGTATAAGATGCTAACCAGGATTAATTTATTTAGGGAAAATAAGGAAGTGTTCTTAACTTCTTCTTATATAATAATAATTATTTTCAAAATATTGACAAATTATTCATAGAGAAGTCTGAAGTGTTTTTATTTAATGGGTGTCACCCTCCAGGCTCCCTTTCTTGACAACACTTACTCTTTCTTTAGATGCCTTAGCTTTGGCCAAGGTGTATAGCATGGTCTCAGGTACCACCCACTTCTTTATGATCTTCACATTTATCCCTCAGTATGGACTGAATAAGATTTGTTGTTTTTGTTTTTGTTTTCCCTAATAATGAGAAAAATCAAAGGCGGCCCTTCAACAGAAGATGTGGTGGTTTGAAAGAAAATGTCCCCCCAGGGGGAGTGGCACTAATAGGAGGTGTGGCCTTGTTGGAATAAGTGTGGTCTTGTTGGAGGAAGTGTGTTGCTATGGAGGTGGCTTTGGAGTTTCATATATGCTGGAGCCACACCTAGTGAGACAGACCACTTCCTGTTGCCTGCAAGATGTAGAACTCTGAGCTACCCCTCCTGCACTATGTCTTCTTATTGATGATAATGGACTGAACCTCTGAAAATGTAAGCCACCCCAATTAAATATTTTCCTTAAATGAGAGTTGCCATGGTTATTTGGTCTCTTCACAGCAATAGAAACCCTAACTAAGACAGAAGTTGGTACCAGGGACTGGGGTAGTGTTGTGATGGGCTTGGCCATGTTTTTGTTTGGAGGAATTTGGACTTTGGTACTTTGGGTTAGGAAAGCACTGGAATGCTTTAATCAGTGCTTAATGGGCCATACTAGTAGGGGCATGGAAGACTGGTACTAAGAGTGATTTGAACTGTGTGGGCCTGACTCAAGAGATTTCAGAGGAGAAGAATTTTAGTATGGTGTCTAGAAATTATTCTTGTGATATTTTGGTGAAGAATGTGGCTGCTTTTTGCCCTTGTCTGAAAAGTTTGCCTGAGACTCAAGTGAAGAGTTTTGGATTAATTCCCTGGCAGAGGAACTCTCAAAACAGCCTAGTGTAGACTCTGTTGTGTGGTTACTAGTGTTCATGCTTATAAAGATTTATAATGAAAAGGAGCAAGCTGAGAAAGGAAAAATATTTGAGGAGAAAAGAAACACCAGGAAGTGGAATGGAGCTAAATCCTGTGTTCAAGATTAACAGATTAAGAAAGGGACTAAAGGGAGTGGTGACCTCAGGGCAAGATTCCCACCCAGCTAAGTTTCCAACTTGTGAAAAGGAATTAAAGAAAAGCTTGAGCTGGGTATGGTGATGCATGCCATTAATCCCAGTCCTGGAAAGGCAGAGGCTTGCAGATCTCTGAGTTTGAGGCCAGCCTGGTCTACAGAGCAAGGACAGCCAAGCTTAGGCAGTGAAGGAAAAAAGACAGCTGATAAAGATGTAAATAAACAAGAGGGGCATGTTCTAGTCCTAACAAGCAGCAAAACTTGCCAGCTTCAACCATGTGGTTCTGGAGTTAAGAATAGAAGAAAGGGGCTGTGGAATTTGCCTCTACATCTAAATAAAGCTACTGAGGCCAGGCATGTGTCAGGGGTGTCCCTCAATGGAAGCCTACAAAGGCCATTGCATAAACCTGTGAAGTTGAAGCCTGGATTGCCTTGGAGACCCCAAAATATTAGAAATGCCAGAGTCATGCGTTACCCACTGAGGAAAGCTGCTAACAGGGAGTAGAACCAGCCCAAGAGAAAGAAGTGTGTTGCAGTCAACAAAGATGAAAGGAGTTGGTGATCGGAAGAGCGTTTTGACATCAGACATGGAGATGCAGAGTTTGGAGTTTGCCCTGCTGATTTTTGGTCTAGCTTCGGCCCAGTATTTCCTCACTATGCTCCTTTCCCTATGTTTTGAAACAGTATTTATTGTATATCCTATGCCATTATATGTTGGCAGTATGTGATCTGCTTTGTGATTTTGATTTTATAGGGGATTACAGTTAAGAGATTGAATGAATCTTAGAAGAGACTTTGAACTTTAGACTTTTAGATAAGTTTGAGACTGTTATAGACTATGGTGGCTTTTGAAGATGGACTGAATGCATTTTTTCACTATGATATGGCTACAAGCCTGTGGGGGCCAGGGAGTGGAATGTGGTGGGTAGAAAGAAAATGGTCCCCAAAGGGAGTGGCACTATTAGGAGGTGTGGCCTTGCTGGAGTAGGTGAGGTCTTGTTGGAGGAAGTGTGTCACTGTGAAGGCAGGCTTTGAGGTATCATATATGCTCAAGCCATGCTCAGTGATACAGACCACTTCCTGTGGCCTGCAGGATGTAGAACTCTGAGCTCCCCCTCCTGTACTATGTCTTCTTGCACCCACTATGTTGCGCTATGATGATAATGGACTGAACCTCTGAAAATATAAGCCACCCCAATTAGATGTTTTTCATTAAAAGAACTGCCATGGTCATGGTGTCTCTTCACAGCAATAGAAACCCAAAGACAGAGGACCTAGGGGCATATTCCCTATTTGCAAAGTTCTTATTTCCCAAGCATTATTATGAATGTCCAGCTGTCCAGCCCACTTCTGAGAGAATGCATGACAGTCAATGAATAAAAGCCCATCAACATAGCAATGTTATTGCAGATGGAGGAGTGATCAAATGATAAAAAATGTAGGGCTGTGTGTGTGTGTGTGTGTGTGTGTGTGTGTGTGTGTGTGTGTAATGCACTGTGAAATGTTCTCTAAGGCTCCAGTCTACCTAGAAGCATTCCATCCCCAAATATAGGCTGGTGAGGCAGCTGGGATGGCTCTTCTCTCGGTTTGGTCTTTTTGTTGGTGTTTTTCCCCTCAGTCTTCATCTTTCCTCAATTTTACTTGAGTTCATCTATTTAAAGTTATAGTGAAGAGGGTTGGAGAGACGGCTCAGAGGCTATGAGTATGTATGGCTTTTGCAGAGGACCTGAGTTCAGTTCCTGGTACCCATGTCAGGTGGCTCCCAACAGCCTGTAACTCCAGCTACTGAGGGATCTGATGTCTCTGGCCCCCAAGACACCTGTGCTCATGTGCGTGCACACACACATGTTTAAAAACAAAATCAATATTTAAAAACAAAACCAAATAACCAAGCTACAATTTGTAGACCCAGAGAGGTTAGGTATAGAAGAAGGGACTCGGGGGAACAAATGGACCTCTCTGGAAGGAGAAAATAGAATAGATTTTATGGGTGGACTGGGGGTGGGAACTGGGACAAGAACAGGAGGATCAGATGGGAAGGGGATGGGGAAAAGGGTTGACAGAAGGAATTCTGAGAGAGACAACTAGAATTGAGGGGCATTTGAGGGGTGTAATTGAAACCTAGTGCAATGTTAACTTCCTAAAATATATAAAGGGAATCCTAATTAAGTCTCCAAATAATGGAAGAGACAGACTCCCAACAGGCCATCTTTAGTCACCAAATGAAGCTTCCAGTACCAAGACGAGGTTACATCTAATTGAGTTGTTGGCCAAAGGGGTCTCATAGAAATTCCCAAAGAACCCAGGCTATTGCCAAGATAATTGGTTGTTCTCTACAAATTCTCAGTTGGGGCCCACTCTGTGAGGTGGAACCTGTACCTGACACAGTTGGGTGACCAAGAACTTGAGATTAGATAGTCCAGGGACCAAATACTACTTTTTTTAAGTAGTGATAAGATGACTCCTAATGATATTCTGCTATACTCATAGATCCGTGCTTTATTCAGTCATCTTCACAGAAGCATGTCTCTTATTCTCAGGCCAGCAAGCCAGCCTTGGGATACCCCTCTCATAGGGATGATAGAAACACAAGAAGCCAAGCCCTGTTTCTGTACCCCACATTTTCCAGCACTTTCCTGTGTCATGTGAATCAACATCTCATGAACAAAGGCAAGCCATAGGTCAATTTCAAGGTCAAATTCAAGTAGTTGGAAATACCCTACACTCTCTTTGAGAAGAACCATTATATTTACATAAAAAAATGCAGAGATGGGTGAAGTGCTGGGCTCAATAATTCAAATTCCACCAACTTGTAGATACAGATCAAAAAACAATAAGGTTATAATATTGAAGGTCTATATCTCAATATCAGCCTAGTACTCCACCAAATGGACAGTTCTTTGTCCATGTTCAAGGTTCCTTACTTATTCACCAGTCAGTGAAAATCCAGTGGTGTGCAGGAATGTGCTTACATGTATGTCTATGTGTCTAAGTGTCTGTGTGTTCATCTGTGAAATTCGAAGACAATCTACTCATTGGACTCTACTAGAATGAGAGAGGGTGAGTGTGTCTTCATCTTTGTGCGTGCGTGCGTGCGTGCGTGCGTGTGTGTGTGTGTGTGTGTGTGTGTGTGTGTGTGCGTGCGCGCATATACATGTGTGGCCGCCAGAGGTCAATGTCAGGTGTCTTCTTGGATCACACTGTCTTATTTTTTGAGGCAGTGTCTCTCCCTCTCCGAGTATGCAAAGCCACTGAAGAGGAAGAGGCGGTGCCTTGCTACCAGCTTATTTTTAGTGGCAGTCTGAGAAGGTGTAGGCTGCCTGAGGGATGAGCTCTTGTGTTTTGTTTTGTTTTGTTTTGTGTTTTCACAGAGCCTTGGCTGAAAAGAAGGGAAAATAGCTTTCAATTCATTGTCTTCTCGGCTTCCTTTTATTTTACCTGGATCCCAGGGGGATGGAAAGACTGCTCACCACTGATGGACCACTGAGCCCCCAAGGACTGGCACAAGACTCTTGCTTGTCTGAGAATCACTCCCAAACTCCACATCCCCCCCTTTTTTTTTTAGAATAGATTCAATGATAAATGTGGTGATATTGTGTCCCCCAATATATTGTGCACTCTAATAAACTTATCTGGGGTCAGAGAACAGAACAGCCACTAGATAGACATAGAGGCCAGAAAATGGTGGCACACACGCCTTTAATCCTAGCATTCCAGAGGCAGAGATCCATCCAGATCTCTTTGAATGCCTGTTCAAACCCACACTGGAAACAGCCAGGCATGGTGGTCCACACCTTTAATCCCAGGAAGTGATGGCAGGAAACAGAAAGGTATATAAGGCATGAGGACCAGGATCTAGAGGCTTTTTAGATCTTGTTAAGCTTTTAGGCTTTGAGCAGCAGCTCAGCTGAGATCCATTCGGATGAGGACTCCGAGGCTTTCAGTTTGAGGAAACAGGATCAGCTGAGTAGTTGGCGAGGTGAGGTTCTCTGTGGCTTGTTCTGTTTCTCTGATCTTTCAGCGTTCACCCCAATACCTGGCTCCAGATTTGTTTTTATGAATAAGACCCTTTAAGATTCGTGCTACAGACCTGTGAAATTTTCTCTTCCAGGACAGTTGCAAGGTGGGAACTCGGGGTGGGGCTTCTGGGGATGATGCCCTTCCTCTCTGTGGCCCTGTGTTGTTACTAGAGATAAGAGTCAAACTTCTACAAGTACCCAGCATGGAGAGACAGAGGCAGGAAGCCAGAGGCTGGCCAATGCAGGCCTGGAGAACTGGGCGGGCATTCCCACAGTCAGACCAGGCCTGTGTGTTAGTCAGCTTTTTACCACTGTGTCAAAATGACAGACACAATCAGGCCACAGGAGGACCAGTTTCTTCTGGCTCAGAGTTCGGGGCCATGGTTTCTCGGTAACATCGCTTTAGATCATGTAGCAAGGTAGCACATCTATCTACCTACGTGTGGGAGCATTTAGGAGAGGAAGCTGCTCACCTCACGAAAACAGGCAAGGAAAGAGGCAAAAGGGAGGAAGAGGTCAGCGGCCCAGTATTGATTCCATGGAAAATACCGTTCAACGCCCCAGGGGTCAAGTCCCACAGGTGGAGAAACACTGCTCTATAGGTATAAATGCCCAGAATAACAGCAATGCTGGAATTCTTTTTTATTCTTATTGCCCAGTTCTTTTCTACACTGAAATTATTAGAATTTGTACATTCAAACCATTAGCGTAGGAAACCCTTCCTCCACTCTGTGAATGTAAGTTTCTGTACCGCACATCATTACACTTGCCAACCTTCTGATGGGTGCTTCGTTTGACACCAATCTGCTTAAAGGGTATTTGCCTTTATCCTTTTCTTATTCTTATTGCATCTTTCAGCTTAACTGCAAAATCTTCTGGTTTTGCCATTTTTATCCCGCAGGACAGGACTATTTCTCTTTAATCTTTTGTATTCATCTGATCTAGCTTTCCACTGTGCGGAGATTTCCCATTTGGATTTAAGCTGCTTATAGAATTCTTATTTTGCCTAATTAGTTTTAATTCTCAAAGCCGAGGAAGGACTAAATACATAACTTTTTGTCACCTTGCTGCCCTGTAGAATACTGTTCCAGACATAGGCATATGGAGCCTAAACAGAGTGTGTCCCGACATCCGCATCATGATGCATGTGACGTCATCTTATCGGATACAGCGGGAGCTCCCTGTGCCTCACCTGCTTTCCCCCTCAAATGCCCTCTGCCTGCTACTTGCAGCACTTGATCTGAGAGGGAAGCTTCCCATTTTGGAATTAGAATTTTAAAACGCACAGACTTCAGGAAGAAGGAGAGCGTTTTAAGCTTCTTTCAACTTAAATTTTCCAGGAGTTAAGAGACTTGTTTTTTTCTTTTGTGCCAGAGCAAGTTTCAATAAAGACAGATCCTGGATGGCAAAGCATTAAGAGGAAATCTTGCTGGTACACAGTTTGTCCACACGCACTTTATTCAGCAATGTCCAGACTCGGGCAGAGAGTGGCTTGCATGTAGAGTGGCAGGAAGTGCTTCAGGGGCAATAAATTCACCCACAGTGCCCTCGATCCTCCCATGTGCTTCATGGTTTTGGGGAGCAACACTGAACTGAGTCAGTCGACCACTTTCTTTCTAATGGGACCCAAGTTCTTGCCTTTAGTATTTTGGCTTATTTTACCACTGAATAAGATGTGGCATAAGTGTTCACTTCATTTTCAGGTTGAAGTTGCTTGAGCAAGCACTGTCCTATGTAGATTTGATCATTTAATACCTTTGGTAAAGCTATAGTTACAGAGGGGAAAAAAAACCCAGCAAGAAATGATAATAATCAAAAGAAAAGAAAATTACCATCGTTTAGTAGACTATTAGAGAATGGTACAACAAAGCAAGAAAAAAAAAGTAATGTAATTAGTCAAATAAAAATTCTAAGTGAGATCCAGGACAAAAAAAATCTAAATGTTAATTTTGATTTTTGCTCTTATTTTAAATAGATTTTTTAAATTAATTTTTTCCATATGCTATATTTTAATCACCTTTTCCCCCCTCTGGCAATCCTCCTATATTCTCCCACTCCCCACTCAACTATGTGGTCTCTCAGAAAAAAGAAAAACAAATAAAATACACACAGAGAGACACACAAAAAGAACAAAAAAAATGAAAATAAAAATAAACTAAAAGGCCAAGAAGACAAAAGTCAAATACCAAAATGAAACAAAGTGCCCACGAACAAACGATGAAGTTTATGGAGTTCCGTGGGTGTTGACTGACTGCTGCGGGGCGTGGGGGCCTGGCCCGGAGCGCGCTTATACACTCGGGGAGATTCCACTGGAGAAAACTGATTTTCCCTTTTCAAGTGGGTATGAATGACCGATCGCTTCTTGATTCGGGCTAGGACCCCATGCCCACTTCCCTCAGCCCTGGGACCCCTCTGGCTTGAACTTGTGCAGGCCTTACATAAGCCGTCACAGTCGCTGTGTGTCATCAGTGCGTCAGACACCACGGGTGTCTGGAAGACGCTGGAGTCATTCTGCACTTCTGGGTCTCAGAATCCTTCCTCCTCCTCCTCCTCCTCCTCTTCTGCATAGATCTCCAAACCTTGAGGGGAGGACTTTGAATGAACACTTTTGTTTGATTTTTGTACTTTTTACTCTTGCTTCAAATTGATAGTATTTTCTTTTCTTCCCTTCCTTTTTTTCTTTTTTCATTTTTTTAACAGGGTTTCTCTGTGTAGCCCTGGCTGTCCTGGAACTTGCTTTGTTGACCAGGCTGGCCTCGAACTCAGAGATCCCCCTGCCTCTGCCTGCCGAGCACCAGGCCATATCTTTCATACTTTATTAGGCAAGATTTAAATTAATTTTGCCCATTCTAGCTGTTGTTGTTGTCGTTTTCCTCGGCCCCTCACAAGTGAGAACTGCCCGTTGCTCTTTCTTCCCCTTCAAGGACGCCTGGACTGAAGTTCAGTGTCATTGCCCATGCAAGTAGGACACTATTCATCCCGAGGCAGCCAGGATTGGCCTGAGAGTCAAAGTTCCAAGACCCGATCCTGTTTTCTTCTTCCACTGAGGGGCTGAGATGCCTCACCTTTCCCTGAGCTCACACATGCACACCACTCCTAACACACATTCAGAACAGCTTCCCTGTTTCCTAGTATTTTCCCTCAGTGGCAACAGTTCTCAGTCTTGGCTGCAAATTAGTGTCATTGCGGAGTTTGGGGTTTGTTTGGTGTTTTTTAAACCCAATTTTCAGGCCATGCTCCAAATCGATTGATTTCTAAGTTCTGAGGGTGAGATCAGAGGATCTTGTATTGACGTCGTCTCCTGAGCCTTGAATTCACAGAGAATGGGCCCCAGCAGCTCAGGCTCCTTTCCGTTGGCACAGGGCACTTCAGAGGAACCTAGGCACCTTCCCCTTTTCCTTCCTTCATATTCTGTTTCTTCAGTTTCTTCATCACACGCTTCGGCTTCAGAGCGCTTTTGACTCCTGGAGCATTTATTCTGCTCATTACCTACCCTAAGTCTTTCGGTAGCAATGTCCTTAAACTTGACTGTTGATGACAAGCTACCAAAATGCCGGGCAGCATCATAGACTCTGAGCTTTGCAATGTTAACAGTTGTGAAGCCTTTCCATCTGAAAAGTACCAACTCCTTTGTCTACAGCATCAATTTTGTTGTAGCATTGTGTATGTAGAGCCAACGGATTGAACCCATTTTGTTTGACGGGCCAAAAGAACATTATTGGTACCTTCCCTCCTTCCCTCTGCTCCCATCATGTAGAGCAGCCGTTCTCACCTTTCTAAAGCTGCAGCCCCTTAATACTGCCGTGGGGAATCCCCCAACCATAAAGTTTTTGTTGCTACTTCCTAACTGTAATTTTGCTACTGTTCTGAATGGTAATGTAAACATTCTTGGAGACAGAGGTTTGCCAAAGCCGTCTCAACCCACGAGTTGCTGAGGATCTGAGACTATAGAGGGTGTAGAAGAAAGTAAAGTATCCTTTTTGAAGCTTTTTGGGATATTTTAATGTCTAGCCAGGGGAGAGAACCATCAGCCTAGCTCTTCAGGTTCATCATGGAGATACGAGCTAGAATAATGCCAGTTTAGTAGAAACTAAAGCCACATATAAATGGCTTCCCCATAGCCAAACCTATGGATCTTTTCTAGCTCCTCAAACTTCCTGATGTTTCCCTGGCACCTGAACTATCCTCTTGGAATTCTTTGACTGCCTCTCCCACCAAATCTCTGGAGTTGGTTAACTAATTGTTAGTATTCATAGTTTGTGGTCATCTTTCTCACCATGAAATCTGCCACAAGTACATTTATGCAATATATGTATGACTCTTGGGCTGTTGATGGTAACTGATGGATTTCTTGTAATTTAGATATCTGTTACATAAAATACTATTGCAGTAATCTTGATCCCTTCTGTGTTGTTGTTGTTGTTGTTGTTTTTCTAATGTCCCTCCACTGAGAAGTCATGCTGGCATCCCAAATTCAGTGTGTTTAAAAAAGGGCTCTAAATTCCCATACATCGTGTCTCTCTGTTATGACTCCCTCGTAAGAATACAATTCAGCTTCAGCAGCCATCTTTGCTTCTTCCTGTAGTCTATTTCCAAAGTCTAGCCAGACTTCTCTACAGAGTATTATTTATACAGTCTTATTTACATCGTCCAGATTCTAACCATTTCCTGTCTAGACTGTGGCATCATCCTCTTGTTCAGTCTTCTTTGCTTCATTACAACCTACCGCAAAGCAATCAATTGTCAGATGTTTAACATAAGGTACAACTCCAGGCATGTAACTCTCAACACATTCTTAAAGCCTATGACCTAAGCCCAAAGTCTCTGGCATCCATTGCCTTAGTGGTTCTAACTCTCTTTCTGGCCATCTTTCCTTCTTTTTTCCACACTAGATGGAACACACTTTCATTTTTTTGTGTGTTTATTTGTTTGCTTGGTTTTTTAGAGATAAGGTTTCTCTGTGTAGTTTTGGTGCCTGTCCTGGATCTCATTCTGTAGACCAGGCTGTCCTCAAACTCACAGAAATCCACCTGCCTCTGTCTCCCAAGTGCTGGCATTAAAGGTGTGTGACACCGCTGCCTGGTCACACTTTCATGTTAAGTGGAAAGAATATAAACTCTTAATCGGACAGATTTGGTTTCAACTTCCAATTTATTACTAGTTAATTTGATTTAGTTCCAAATCCAATCTGGGCTTCTGTTTCCACAACTAAACAAAAACAAAAGTAGAGGCAACGCTTGTTATCAAGATTGTTTTATGTGAGTTATGATATCTTAATGGTTTGTTGTTATTGTTAGCTCCCGAATTGCCTTACTTGTCCAGGTTAATGAGTTGAGAGATGGGGAGGATTCATTTTAGGGTTTTGTTGTTATGATCCTACTGTTTTGTTTGTTTGTTTTTGTTTTGCCGTTGTATGTAACTGGTTCTCCTGGTTATGTTCTATGCCAAGTGTAGACGGTAGCCCATAGACCAGCCTTGGTTCAAACCGAAAAAGGTTCAGCCATTGTCTATGGCTGCTTTCATGCCACAACAAGATCGATAATTGTGCTGGAGACAATGAGGTCTGAAAAGTCTAGCGTTTTAGGTTACCTGGTCTCTTTCAGAGAGATTGCTGGCCTTGCTGTAGACTATCTTCTCCCATCTACTCCGTATCACCTATCCCAAGTGTGGGGTTGTAAAGCAAATTCTTTACAAATTCTTCAATAAAACTGACTCAAACAGTGGAACGTCATTTCTCTCATGGTTAACACTGGTCAATTTGGCAGCGTCAAGAGTGACCTAGGAGACAAACCTCTAGGCATGCCTGTGAAGGAAATCTGTGTTGGATTCATTGATGTAGGAAGGCCCACCTTGACTCCAGATAACACCATTCCACGAGCTGGAAGTCCTAGATCGAATAAACGGGACCAGGCCACCTGAGGACAAGCACTCACTGCTCTCTGCGTCCTGATGGTGAGCACACTGTGAGCAGCTAGCTCAGTGCATGCTGCTGTGATGGGTGTACTCCTGAACTGTGAGCCAAAATAGACCCTTCCTTCCTTCAATCCTTCTGTTAGGTACCTTGTCCAAGCTATTAGAAAAGAAACCTGGAGAGTCCTCAAGCCTTTGAATATGGATAGACTTAGTAACTTTGTTTACAATGAATAGGATTTGACAAAGGGACATCTGATTTAGAGTAGGTGGTGTCCAGGTCACTCTTTTGAATCACAAATTCTGGAGACACTCAAGTAGTTTGCCAGGAGGCCCAGGTAGAGAGGAGATAAAGCCTCTTGCCACCAGCCTGCACCTACTGCCCATACATTTGGGGACCACCTGGGATCTGATCGTCCATAGGAACTCCCTGACTGAAGCTCTAGGCATTTCTGCCACCAATCCCACAAAGGAGCACAGAACCAGAGTCACCTGGCAAAACCATCCCAAATAACACCACAAAACTCTGAGGATTAAGTTCTGATGTTATTTAACTCACTAAGGCTTGAGATGATACTTTGTATCTCAGATATCTAAAGTATCAGAAAGCCATCGTTACCATCAACCACAGCCCAGTGACTCAGACAATCTGGATCTGTCTCTCTGACCTCAGAACTTTGCATGTCAAGTCCCACTTTCCATCTCTTCTTCAATCTCTCAAGGCCATCACAAGGCAAGCATGAGTAAGCTGTTTCTTTCTTCTCACCTCAATAGAATCCTCCCCCAGTAATTCTTACCTCAGTGAGTGCCACAAACAGCTTAGCTGGTGAGTTACAGTTCCCATCGTCTGTGACCATTCTTTCTCCTTCAGACTGCCCTCCAATCCTTCATCAACTCCAGCTGAACTTGCTGTACAGTTTTGAAACGAGGCTGCTGCTAGAGAGAAGTACCTTGAGGAAGCCCTTCATTGTGTCTGTTCTAAGGAAATCATTATTTGGAGGTAATCTCTACTCCCTTCTGATGGCTTCTGACATAGTCTATGCATACGTGAGCCTCAAGGTGGATGTTTTTATTTGTCTTAAGACACAGTGTCAACTTCAACATCTGAAAACACAGACAGCAGGTCTAATCTCAAAGCATTCCACCATTGTCTGTGCCTCTTCTCTCTAGCTGTCAGAAGACAGAACTGGTATGATTTGAACAGGCAAGGAAACCAAGCGTTGTTGTTGTTATGGCAAATGAGGGCGCGAGCTGCTGGAGGGAGCAATACAGTGGAATTAGAAACCTGGAGAAGGGGACTTGAAGAACCGAAACATACGTTTGATCCAGACGTGCTGGCCACATGGTATTAGTGACTGATGGGGCCTAAGGGGACGAATTACACACGTTGTGGGGTAACTCCAAACTGAAATCACCTCATCACAAGAGTGAGCCCCACTCTGAGGATGCGCATGAAACATCACTCCCTAATGCATGCATGCCTCTCCTCTCTCTTCCTGGTGGTCTGTCTTCAACTCTCAACGATGACTTTTAGGTTTGGGGGTGTGAATCCACCCCCTTTATGCCTTCCAGATCAGCTGCATGTTTTAAGCTTGTCTAGGTGTCAAGACCACATAGGAATGACTCTCTCATCTGCTTAGCCTTGTGCCAGAAGTCTCTGTACATTTTTCATCGCCGCTGTTCATACCCTAATTTAAAGAGTCATCGTTTCTTCCTCATACTGTTAGTACTGTCTTCTGCCTTGTCTCTCTGTGTCCCTGTTAGGATGACCGTCGTCCTTTCTCCACCCTGTGGCTAATGTTTTCTAAATGTCTAAGGGCTCCTCATTTACAACTCTTCCTCCCAGGACTCTTAAAATAAAGATTAAAATCTCCCTAGGTCCCACAGGGCCTATGTGTCCCGACCAATATTTTCTAGTGTTCCCTGATGTCCTTTCGTTCTGAATTCTCCAGCAACTCTGCTGGCCTTTCCTATCTTCAAATAGTACAAAACCTTTTAATGTGCTGATACCCAGCCTGACCAGTCATATTTTTCAGCTCTCTGTCCATCGTCTCTGATACACAAGCCAAATGCTGCTTCCTCCAGGAAGTCTGCCATTCTTTCCCCAGACATGTTCAGCTCTCCACTTTTCTTCATGGCTTTAATGCTGCATGTCTTTCCTTTGTACAATGTGTCACTGGTGATTTGATAACAGCCTCTCTGTATCCTACCTTCTTAGCGATAACTCCCAGCACACAGTAGGCATGCCTAGCTATCTACAGAGTGAGTAAACGAACCTCATTGAATGCTGGTTATGTTCTGTTTTTCACAAACCAGCTCATGATGCTTCCTCTGGTCCTCTGAACTTCTGACCATGCCATTCACTCACTACACTTCCTTTCTTTTTGGCTATAACTGGTATTTTTTAGCATATTATTTTATTCGGATCAGATCCATTATTTTTTAAATTTCCATGTCTAGCAGCCAATAAATTCTTATTATTCATAATCATGATGAAGAACTTAATTCCACTATAGTTAATGTAGAGGATTTGTCTAATTCAATTATTTCCTCAAAAAGTATACAACTTTTAAAGCATGTTCTCCTCCAGTAATTAAATGTTATAATCATCTAGCACGCTATTAGGCATGCAAAGTTTCATGGATGTTAGTTCATTATTTCTGCCCTTTTGTATTCTAAGTTAATAATATATTATAGTCAGATTTAAACTGTTTCAAAGGTTTTACTTTTGGAAATAGAGATGGTTTAAATTACACAGGTGTGGTGAACATAAGCATGCTGTGAAAGCCTGGAAAGGCCCCGCAGAATTCTCTAAGAATGATTCATGAGCCAAGGAAATGACATTCATCTCAGAGTCATCTCTTCCTGAAAGAGTCTGATACAATGCCTTTTATTCCACTTTGACCTTAAGCACTTAGAAATTGCTTGTTTAAGCAAAGACCTGTGGCCCAAGATTACAACAGCCAGAACAGTGACTCCTGCCTCACAGTCCAGTTTGGTGTGGTCCATCACTTTAATTTGTGGGAGTGTTTCTACATAAAAGTTTTGAGACGGATTTCACTCATGTGCCTTTGTTGGACTCCATTTTACTTGTATGAAGAACAGTTTTGAACTTTCAGTGCTGGTTGCAAGCACAATTCTCCAGTCCCCAGACTCATCTGTAAGGATCTCTTAGTCTGACGGCAGCTATATGCTGTGGTACACTTACCAAGTTCCTGTATGACAACTGTCTTTTAATTTTTGCCATTTTTTAATGAAGCGAGTTGATTTTATTTTAGTGTCTCAGCCTGGCAGTACCTTGCATCTCATTTGGGGAAGAGAGACAGCTGAGTGTCTTCTTCTAGTGTTAGATTCAACTCTTTGCCAACTCTTTTACAGGCATGTGGTAGTATGGTCTCCACTACAGATCTTATTCAACGGAAGATAACTCTCACTCGCCATCACTGTCTACATATTGGAACAAAAGGTCTAGGAACCGATGCTTCACCAGGGGGATAGAAATATCAGTCTAATTTTGTTTCCACGTGATGTTCAGAGCCTCTCACCAGGTAGTACTCTCAGGACTTCTTATTAGTCTACCACATAGAATAAGGATCATTTCTTGGAGTTGCCAGAGATTTGTTGAATCATGAAAGTTTTTCAAATTGAAACAACAAAATGTATCACACAAAAAATCTTATATTGAAAAGGCCATTATGTGAAATATACTAGTCACAAACTTTGTGCTGTATTCAATTTTTAGAGTGAACAACAAAAAAAAAGTTGAAATTGTATACTAGAGAGAAAAGCCATAATATTGCTGGGATTGTAGGCTTTATATAACAGTGAAAGCAAAATCTAAATATGGGAGGTTCCTTGTGGAATACCATACTCACACAAAACAGCACCTTTAATGAAAGCAATTTCTGGTTCCGGGAATTGAACCCAGGACCTCATGCATGCTAGGCACATATCCAACCACTGAGCTACACCTCCAATACTTAATTAATATTTGAACAACCATAAGGTTTCATTCATCTTTATACTCTTTCAAAAACACATAGTAGCTAGGCACAGTGGCGCACGCCTTTAATCTCAGCACTCAGGAGGCAGAGGCAGGCAGATCTTTGTAAGTTTGAGGTCAGCCTGGTCTACAAAGTGAGTTCTAGGACAGTCAGAGCTATATAGTGAGACCCTTTCTCAGAAAAAAAAATCCCATAGTCTTCACGGATTGTTTCTACTAACATTCAGCAGGGGAATAAGAAAAATATGATTAAAGAGGAATTCTCTAGAAAACCTGAAGACAGAGACTGACAGAGGAATTACAGAAACCTATTGTTGTGGATTGTTCCTTTAGGTAGAGGCCTTGATGGAATACACTCTGGTTTTATATATCTAATGAAAATGTGAAAGGGAAGTCTGCTCCCCCATCCCAGCAGGGTCTCCTCCAAACAGCCTCCCCTCTCCCTACTGACTCGGGACTGTGTGTACCATACAGCAGCGTGACAAATCAGAAATGCTGACATCTACTTTTTAATTGAAATCAAACAGAAATCATTCCTCGAGGGAGCAAAAGAGTAAGGTTGATTTTTGACAGAAATTAAAAGGAGAGTGAGCTAGGGATACTTCTCTCTGTCTTAAGGTAGTCCACTGTGGAGCTGGCCAGTCCTCTAGTCTGAATGTGAGACTAGATGTTCAGGATTACACTCGGTGGGAAAAGTACAAGTGGCCAGGGTGCCATGTTTGGCTGTGAATATCAAATGAAACAAAAGGAAAATCACTTTCCTTTGTCAAAATTACATAAATGTGGTGCTAGAGGGGGAAATCAATGTATTTTACTGTTAAAACCACAAAAAGAAAAAGAATTCATATTATCGACACAATACCTACAAAAATAAACAGGAAAGTCCCTACTTCAGAAGATAAGGTAAACTTATCAGAACCAAATTATCACCTTGGTGACACATTTTCCCCCCCTGAGCTGAGGATCGAACCCAGGGCCTTGCGCTTGCTAGGCAAGCGCTCTACCACTAAGCTAAATCCCCAACCCCAGTAACGCATATTTTTTTCCGTTGTTTGTTGTAATAAAACAGAACCTATAGAGGTAGATAGTACTTTTAAGAACTGTAGTTTGGCTGAATGTTGACACATGCCTTTAATCCCAGCATTCAGGATGCAGAGGCAGGTGGATCTTCGTGAGTTTGAGGCCAGCCTGGTCTACAGAGAGAGTTCCATGACAGTCAGAGCTACACAGAGAAACCCTGTCTCAAACCCCTGCCCCCCCCCAATAATTGTAGTTGGGTAAAAGTAACATCAATAAAAATCAATATTTGTATGTCTGTATATATATCATAGAATATTTATGAGAATTTTAGTATTTAGGACTCCAAGCTGTATTTTAAAAATAGCTTCATCCTTTAGAAAACAAGATTTTCCTCCCCTCAAAGACTTTTATATATAAGAATATAAGAAGCCATAATTCTAATTAAAACATTTATCTTTATGTCAAAACTCCTTAAACTAATCTGTAGTATTTTGCAAAAAAACCAAAAACAAACAAACAAACAAACAAAACAAAACAAACAAACAAAAAAAACAACCCACTGGCATTCTTCTTGAGTCATCTCAGGAGGCTGTTTGGAGGAGACCCTTCCAGGGATGGGAGAGTAGACTTCCCTTTCACCTTGTTTGTAGAGGGCTGGCTTGAGGAACCACAAGGGCACAATGTGTGACGCCGAGGTGGTCCCAGGCTAGAGAAAGGACAGTACGATGTGGTGCTGGCTCCATGCAGACAGGGACGAAGTGCTTTGCAGATGGCTGTTTTGAGGAGCTGGATGGCAAGTGAAACAAGCGTCATCAGAAAACAGCTGCGGGGAGGAAGGGGCGGGGCAGGCTCGATTTCGGAGCGTGCAAACTCCAACGGGTTTCTGTCCTTAATACCACGAACCATTTTTGAACAATTCGTTTTGTGGGAGCAGATCACAAGCTAAGCAAAGGAAGGAAAATGGAACTCGCAGTAAGAAGCAGGGGTACAAAAGAGATAAAGAGCTAGAGTGAGAGGAGAAAGGAAAGTGTGGGGAGACATCAAACCGCTGTCCAAGGAGCAACACGTAATGGGACCCAGGTAAAGCCACGGAACACGTGGCGATACACATAGTTATGGTTTCAGTTAAGTTATAAGAGGTAGCTAATAAGAAGCCTGAGACATAGGCCATATAATTTGAAAATAATATTAAGCCTCTGAGTGATTATTTTATAAGCGCTGTGGGACTGCAGGGCACAGGGCCAGAGGAACATAGGACCTGGGGGCTGGGTGGGACTGGAGAAACTTATGGCTACAAGAGTCTTTATAACGCTTCCTTCCCAGCCGCCCTGATTTCTATCTTAGGTTAGCTCAGACGTCTCTGCTCCTGAGAACTGAACAGGAATGAGGATAAGGCTCAATCGCTAGACGGTTTACCTACTGCTCACCAGACCCTGGGTTAGATGCACAGCACCACATAATCCAGGTATAATCCTAACATTGGGGAAGTAGAGGCTGAAAGATCAGGAGTTCACGGTCATCCCCAACTACAAAAAGAGTCCAAAGCCAGCTTGGGCTATGTATGACCAATATAAATAATAATAATAATAATAATAATAATAATAATAATAATAATAATAATCAGAAGAAAACATGGTATGTCCTGAGGACAAAAGCTAAATATCCTTACTCTCCTAGAGCATTTGAATTAGTCTTGACCTCTTGACCTCTGGAAGGCCACAACACAAGGTACTCCAAGAGGGAAGAAGGCAGCCCAGAGCCACACAGTAAGACACTTTCCTACGTCCAGTAAGTAATCCACTAGGTGGCAGAGACCACTGATTTCTGCGGGTTGCTTTGTCTATCACCACCCTTGTAAATTCAGCCTACACACTTTTAAGGAGACCCATAGTGCAAATTAACTTAAATATTTATAAAGCTTATGACAAAAGCAATGAATATCCACAAGGCAAGAACAAAATTTCCTTCACTTCTGGTTCTGGCTGGTACTTCACTAGAATATTGTAAAATTAATGTCTAAGTTGTCTGCTGGAAAGAAATTCAGCAAATTCCATGGCGAGCTTAAATAAGACAATCCATCGATTATCTCAGTTTTACCTTTTCCCAACCAATGAAATAGAAATTCTCTTTTGGGTTGGCCTGTTTCTCCCAAATCCCACCCCCACCCCCAGATTAGACAGAAACCTGCTGGAACCTGCTCTGAATGGATGCTCAAACTCTCTGGAGTCCTGAATGTCTCTCCCACTGAAGCAGTCCCAGCTTGGTGGTGCTGTAGTAACCATCAAATATTAAAATAACATTAAAGAGCAACTGCTCAACTCATAGATTTAGCTGCAAAACTCTGATTCACACTAAAGGGACTCTCATAGCTAAATCCTCATGCAATGCACTGAAAATTTACCCCCGAGGACACAAACATCAGACACAGTCAAAGAGATGATGAATTCATTTTGAAAAAAAAAATCATCATTCTAGGAAAAAAAATTATTGTTCATTGAATTTCAATCATAAAATCATTGTAAAAATCAGATTTCCTAAAATTTAATAGCATTCAAATTTTCATTTGCATATTTGTGATATAATAAAACTACTAGTTCTTTTGCAAGATAATTTGGAAGTCATCAAAAATGTATATAAAGTTATCCTTTTAAATGTGTCTCATTTGTGAAGATATCCTACTGCTTAATTCTAACTACTTTTTTATGTACACTGCTTCCATAGACATGTCTTTTTGATATTGCTGATATACATCTAAAATAAAAACTGAGTATGGTAGCATATATGTTAAAGTCAGCACTTCAGAGGCAGGGGCAAAGGCAGAGACAGTCTAATCTCTGTGTGTTCAAGGCTAGTCTTATCTACCTAGCAAATTCCAGGCCAACATGGCTACATGACGAGAGTCTGCTTCACAAACCAATAAACAAATAAATAAGGTAAAGGAAAAATATAGTAATTATTAGTGTCAATATCATGCTTATATGAATGTCTTAACTTTGCAAAAAAAATTTCTCTGAAGAATTTTTAGAAGTTTTGATGTATTGACCTCACATCATAATATTGGTCCATATTAACTATCCAAGAAGCAGTTTCAAATTACTGAAAAAACTTTTTTTTTTTTTTTTGGTTTTTCAAGACAGGGTTTCTCTGTGTAGCTTTGCGCTTTCTGGACTACTTGGTAGTCCAGGCTGGCCTCGAACTCACAGAGATCCGGCTGCCTCTGCCTTCCGAGTGCTGGGAGAACTTTTTTAAATGTTGTTTTAAATCAGTTTTTAGGTGAATACAGACTATTTAAGGAAAGCATTATGATGTAAAATTTAACTTGCCAAACTAAGTCACTTACATTCCCAAAATCACTCTATGAGCTATAAAGTGAAGATGATGAACAAAAGAATCTCTCTCTTCCCCTCCCTCCTTCTCTCCCTCCCTCCCTCCCCGTGTGTGTGTGTGTGTGTGTGTGTGTGTGTGTGTGTGTGAGAGAGAGAGAGAGAGAGAGAGAGAGAGAGAGAGAGAGAGAGAGAGAGAGAGAGAGAGAAGGCTGGAGGTCAGTGTCAAATGTCTTCTTCTATGGATCGTAACTCTTTGAAACAGTGTCTCTAACTGAGCTTGAAGCTCACCAATATGGCAAGGCTAGCTGTAATCAGACCTGTTCTGTCCTACCTGCCAGCTCCCAAATAACCACGTAAGACATCTTATTAATTATAAGGCTCAAAAAGAAATTATAAAAGCTCAGCCAATAGCTTAAGCTTGTTTCTAACTAGCTCTCATAAATTAAACTAGCCCATTTCTATCAATTTACTTTCTAGCTCATGGCTATATTACCTTTACTCTGTACTGCCCATGTTGCTTCCTCTGAGTCCTGACATCTCCTCTCAACTCTTGCCCTACTTCTTCCCAGCATTCTCTCCGCTCCCAAAATTCTGCCTAGCTATGGGCTGTTTAGCCTTTTATTAAACCAATCACAGTGAAGTATCTTCACATAGTGTAAAGGAATATTCCACAACAGCTAACTCCAGAGATTCTTTCTCCTGCCTCTACCTACTCAGAATTAGAGTTAAAGATACATGTCACCACACCCAGATTTCCACATGAGTGCTGGCATCTGAACTCAGTCCTCATGCTTGGGTGGCAAGCACTTCGCTGACTGAGCCTTATTCTCAGTTCTCCTGAGAATCTGTTATGTCTGCCACTCCGTGATTTTCTTTTGTGACAGCTAACTTGGATGACAATGTGCCTAATTAGACTTTCCCATTTCCCTTCAACATGGCCTCACTTCTCTCCCACCCAACACTCATAGACAACATAAAGCTGCAGTAGAAATGCATTTACAGAATTCTCTGAAAGTCCTACCAGTCAATATCAACACATGTGATGGAATTAAAGGTAGCCTAGCTAGAGATAACTATTCCATAGATAAAATGCCTGGATGGACAATCTTTGGATACACTTGGTATGCATGCTAATTGCAATATGCCAGCTACCTCAGATAGATTCCATGACTTTACTTATATGAGGATTTTAAAATGTCTAACTCATTGAAGCAGAAGACAGAATGGAGGTCTATGGACTGGAGAAAGGAGAAAATGAGGGATTGGTGTGTAATAATTATAACATTGCAGCCATGTAAGGCAAGTTCTGGAAATCTGCCATGTGGCATTACACCTTTAATTAATGTCTGAGTAACTGATGCTAAAAAATTTTTATGAGAGAGTAGATGATACAATAAACAGCAGCAGCAGGGAAAAAAACAACTAAATACTGCCTTTTGTCATGAACACAGCTGTAAAGTATTCTAAGCAAAATTTAGCTGAATATCAAATCCAACAACATAAAATGGATAATATATAACAAACACCTAAAGTTTATTCCAGGAAGGATGATTTAATATCATCACAGTTCTCCATATTTGTAATAGTTACTCACTAGTGTCAAACTGACAAGACCCAGAATCACCATGGAAACAAGCCTCTGGGCATGTCTGTGAAGGATTATCTAGATTAGGTCAACTGAGGTGAGAAGAACTATCCTAAGTATGGGCAGCATCATTCTAGGGCCTGGGGATCCAGACTGCATCAAAAGGAGAGAATCAACTGAAGGGGGCAATGCCTGCCTCTGCTTCCTGACTCCAGATGCTATGTGACCAGCCACCTCAGGCTCCTGCTCAATGACTTCCTGCCACACTAGACTGTACCAGGAGCAATAAGCCAAGATGAGCCTTCTTTTCTTCAGGGCTTTGTCAAGTATTCTGTTACAGCAACAGGGAGCATAGGTGGAGTTCTCCTGTGCCAGCAGCTGCTCTCAACTAACCACTCAGAGTCTTAATAGTAATTATAAATATTCAGCCACTAGCTCAGGCTTGTTACTAGTTAACTCTTATATTTAAATTAACCCATATTTTTTTTTATCTGTATTTTGCCAAGTGGCTTGGTACCTTTTCTCAGTATGGTATGCCTATCTGCTTCCCTCTGCATCCACTGGCAACTCCTCACTCCATCCTTCTTCCTCCCTGAATTCTGAGTTTGGCTCTTCCAGCCTAACCTTATCCTTACCAGCTATTGGCCAGTCAGTTTGTTTATTAAACCAATCATAAGTGACATATATTGATGCAGTGATAAAGGAATATTCCACATTTCCCCCTTTTGCCTAATTAAAAAGAAAGGTTTTAACTTTAACATAGTAAAATTATATATAAGAAAACAGTTATTAAGTAAGAATTGCAGTTAAAATATCTAGTTTATTTGTACTTGGCAAAATTAGAGAAAATATTTTATTATCTATCATTTTTGACTCTCAAGTTTTATACCTAATTTGTTTTATCATAACTAAGGAAAACTTTAACTATGACTATCTAGTCTTCAACTCCATCAAAGACCCCAGAAGCGTGAAATGTTACCTAACATCAGGGATATCTTGCTGCCTGGGCAGTTACCCAAAGTTCTTTTGTGATGTTGAGGCATCCATCTTTAGCACACAGGCCTAGCATATCTAACAGACTTTTTAAGAAGCAGGGAATTTTGAAGGACCCTCCTACCTTGACTTGGCAAAGTTTGGCAGTCACTTTTTTTGTGTGTTTTGACGGTCCATTTTTGACAGCACACTGTCAGCAGTTGAGGCAAGGGCAGATTTTTGTTCAGTGGCTATATTTTGCCACAAAGAAAGCAAACTCCATATGGAGTTTCTTTGATGTCCATCATTTTCTCTGAAGTAGATTGGTGCTGCTGGAAGCAGATATGTCTCACTGTCAAGGAAAATCTTTAGGTTATTAAATATTTTAAATGCCATATTCTATAGGTCTTTGAAGTGTTTGAAGACTATCAATCTAAATATATCTGTGTGTGACCTTGAAAACATACCTAACATGACTGTAAGTCTGACTATTATAGATTATGACTAACCTGTATTTCTTAATTATACATTATATTTTTTAAATCAGCTGTAAAAACATAATACTCTAAACAAGAGTAGAAGCAAACATACAGTATAACAAAATTAGCTTTAAATTTGTATCAATAAACCAAAATCTATACCAATATAAATTATTTTGAGATTAATAGTTGCAGTAGATTCAGTAATTACCCTTTTATCCTATCAATTCTATATCCTCCCTTTTTCTTTGTAGAAAGAGATCCTTGACTCTAATCTCCTTTGTTCAGTGTAGTGGTATTTGCTCCGCCCATGACCTTGGGCTACAGGGCCGGAAGGAGGCAGTGCTTCCTGCTGTTACATGTGACTTCTTATAAGGGAAGAGAGAAGGGTCACCTTTCCCCCTTTTTGTCTAAATAATGTTCTAAATGTAATGCAAACTATATACAATAAGAATGATTATCAATTATTGTCCAGGAAAAACAAAGGGCAATAATATAAATAAAAATGGAACTACAACCAACAAGAATAGCATCAAACAAGAAGGACATGCTAAATGTCCAGAACGTAGGTAAATGGCAAATTACTGAGATTACTCCAATAGCTGTCCTATCTTGAAGATTCTAACTCTAGTACTAATATGTTCTAGGTAAGATATGAGAAGATTGTAACTGTAACCATCTAGTTTTCAACTCCATCAAAGACCCAAAAAGGAACATAATAATACCTGAGAAAACAGAAAATGCAAGCAAGCAATTTCTGAAATTCTTGAAAGAGACAGCTGGCAGCCTAGACAGTCACCTAAAGTTTCTCAGTGTTGTTGGGGCAACCAATTTGGCTACAGGCCTAGAATATCTGACAGACCATTTTCAGAAGCAGGAACTTCGAAAGACCATCTTAGCCTGTCTTGCCCCCTTCCCTTGTATGAGATCATGTACATAGGCAGGAAGCACTGCCTTTTCCAAGCCCTATAGCCCAAGGTCATGGGCAGAGCAAATACCACTAGAGTTCAGCTTTTTTCCTGACCACTGCCAATAACAACTTGTAACCAACCCCCTTTAAATGATAATAAACATCCATAACCCATCTTTGGGAATATGGACTATTCCTTTACACTATGTGAATATATGTCGCTATGGTTGGTTTAATATACAAGCTAACTTGTCAATAGCTGAACAGGATAAGGTGAGGTGAGAAAGCCAAGCTGAGAAACCTGGGAGGAAGAAGGGTGGCGTGGAGAGTCACCAGACAGACCGAGAGTAAGGAAGACATGCCACAGAGGTAAATGCCATCAGACTTGGGGAAGCAGATAGATTAATAAAAATGGGTTAATTTAAGTGGTAAGGGCTAATTAGTAACAAGCCTGAGCTATTAGCTAAACATGTGTTATTAATATTAAGTCTCTGTGTGGTAATTTGGGAGTGGGCTGGTGGGACAGAAAAACTCTCCCTCCAAGAGAGTATTACTAGTGAAAATGAAAAAACTAAAGAGACGCTCCCAAACATCTCAGCAATCAAGAAATAGAAACCACCACAAATAAAACCTTGCATGACCTGATAAAGGGTATTTGTGATACAAACAAAAAACTCTACAATTCACATCATACTGAGAACTAAAGGAGTAGTCCTCTCTAAAAACAGGAGCAAAGTAAAAAAAAAAAATAGCTTCTCTCAAGTTCCTATTTAATTTTGTAATTAGTAAAGTTATAAGTCGAATAAAAAAAAACATTATGTTAGGAATTGAAGACATCAAACTGTCTTTTGCCGAAGGCAGGATCATCTAGAGAGTGTATAGTAGACCTGGTTCTATCTACCCCACTTCCCCCTAAACAACTAAGCCTATTAGGAGTTTAGCTAGGTTGCAGAATACACTAAAATTTAGACAAAAATCAGTTCTACTTCACCACACTACTAAAAGCAAAGGAAAATTAAATTTAACACACACACACACACACACACACACACACACACACACATATATGTTGAATTATATATACAGATAAATTTAACAAAAGTTTGTAAGAATTATACACAGAACTAAAAAAGAAAAACAATTGTTTGCAAAGCCACAAAGATCTGAGATACAAACTATACAAGGGCCAAAGATTCACTGTGTTAAGATGTCATTTCAACCCACATTGATCTACAGACACAACACAATGTGATGAAACCTTAGCAGGCTGTTTTTGTGTAAATTGAAAAAAAGTATTTCTATGATTTATTAAGTAGTTACTAATATATTGATCACAAGACAATACACACCCACAAGAGTTAGCATAATCATAAAAGAAAACTCACTTTCCACAAAGGTGAGAGGCTTTTTGTGCACAAATGGTAGGGTTTGCCACAACAATGTAGGTTCAACTGGATTTCCACATGGAAAAAAAATAATTTGGAGGTATACCTGATACCATGGAAAAATGAACTCAAAATGAGTCTGAAATGAAAACCTAGATAGGATTAAATGAACATTCTAAATTTATAAACGTCTAAGAGGCAAAAAGTGGGTTGTAAAAAGATATTTTAGCTATGATACTAAACACATGATCTAGAAAAAGAAGAAATTTATATAACATACTTCTTCAAAATTACAGTCTTCTACATGAAGGACACTGAGACTGAAATAACAAACCATAGACTGAGAGAAAATATGTCCAGATCATAATCACAATAAATTAATTGCATCTAGGATATATCCTGTGCCCTTAAAATGCAACATTAAAAACCTCACAAATTTTAAGCTTAACCAGATTTAAACAGACACCTCCCCAAAGAAATATGCTGATGCCAAAGAACCATATATAATATGCTCCAAAATATTACTGAGTGAGGAAATGCAATTAAAACTACAATGGAAAATTACTATCCACATATTAGTAGTGAGTACTATCTAGTACTGTTAATGAAGGAGTTGGAGTGCTTAATGCTTCCAAACACGCTGTTGATGATGCTGGTTCAAGTGTGAAATGGAGCAACCATCTTGGAAAAATAGTGGAACATTTGTTAAGAACTTCATTTCTTTGCCTGATTTGATAAAAAATACTCTGACAAAAGCAACTTAAGGGAGAAAGTGTTCTTTCTGACCTTCCTTTCCAGGGGACAGTCCCTCACAGCAGGGAGTCAAGGTGGCAGGACCTGGAAGCAGCTGGTCACTTCACATCTGCCACCAGGAAGCAGGGAGAGGTGAGCGCAGCTGCTGTACCCTTTCTCCATCTGTCCAGTCCAGGATCCCAGACAGGGGATGTCACCACCTATTGTGGACTCTTTCCAGCTCAGGTAATGAAATCAAGATAACCCCCCACAGATATGCCCAGAGGCCTGTCTCCCAGGCAATGCTAGATTCTGCCAAGTGGGCAGTTAACAGTAACCATCACGGAAAGGGGAAACGCCTGACTGTGAAAGTATTCCACTCACAGCCAGGCACTTACCCAAGAACAATAAAAGTATGTTTCTGTTTTTAAGATTTGTGTGTGTGTGTGTGTGTGTGTGTGTGTGTGTGTGTGTGTGTGTGTCTGTGTGTGTCTGTGTGTACGTGAGTGCAGGTGCCTATGGAGGTCAGAGGCCTTGGGTCCCCCTAAAGCTGGTTATGAACCTCCCAACGTGGGAATGAAACTCAGGTCCTATCCAAGAGCAATATTCCCTTTTAACTGCTGAGTCATGACTCTATCCCTGCAAGGATATTGCTATGCACACACTTGTCACAGATGTCTACAGCAACTTCCTTCCTAAGTGGTCTCAAACTGGAAACAACGCAAATGACCCGTAAAGGGTAAACAGAAAAACAAATGTTGTTATACATCTGTATTTTCCGGCAATGAGATGAACAGAATGTTGAAACATGACATAACATGGATGAATCATAAAGTCGTTATCCTGAACTGAGGAAGCTAGATCAAAAATAAAGATAATATAGTGTTAGGACTATGTTGTAAGCAAATTCAGGTCAAGCAAACTATAGGGACAGAAAATGGATGTCTGGTTGCCTGGGGATGTAGGGAGGAGATGGGGGGGGCAGAGCTGAGAGGCAGGGAGGAGTGAGGAAAAATGTCATAGGATTCTGAGGAACTTTTATAAAGTTACGTGTGTGTGTGTGTGTGTGTGTGTGTGTGTGTGTGTGTGTGTGTGTGTTGAGATCACACACATATCACAGAATACCTATGGAGATCAAAGGACAACCTTCAAGAGTTGTTTCTCCCTGTCAATCATCTGGGTTCCAGATATCAAGGCTCTCAGACTTGGGGACAAGCACGTTCACCCGTGGAGCCCCCTCCCTGGTCCCTGAAGAGCTCTGGGAGCTGATGATTATGTACATTTTCTCATTTGATTTCATGTCGCAGAAATATGACAGAATGTACCAAATTATACACTTGTATGGTGACATTTATTGAATCTCAAATATGATTTAATAAAGCTATCTTTAGGCATATGAAACACCCAAAATGACACTAAATAAAAAAATCATGGGGTATTTTTGCCTCTTCATTTTTATCACAACAGTCCAATGTGCTAAATATTATTATTTTTAATATTTGAATTAGTTACCGAACTATTGCTGTGATTAGACACCACGGCCAAGGCAATGTAAAAGAGTTTATTTGGGCCTCAATTCCAGAGGGATACTGCAGGAGCTTTCTCAGTCCTTTGGGGTGAGAAGGGACTCACTTTGCTGGAAACTGGGTAGGTGAAAGTCCCTGACGAGCCAGGCAGGCTTATGGGGTAGGAAGCAGCTGGCCTACCTGGTGGATGGTGAGAGGAAGCTGCTGAGAATTTCTTCTATGAATATGAGATTTTATGTCATCTTCCCTTGGTTTATAGCAGCCTCTTCTATACTAAAATGTGTGTCACATTCCCTCGAGTTCCTGATGGTGAAGCAGAGGCAGCAGGCAGCAGGCAATGAAGCTGGAGCAGAAGTTGGTGAGGTCACATCCTCCACCATGGGCACAAAACAGAGAGAGGCACATGGGGAAGGGCCACAGGGAAGATTTTCTCCAGCAAGGGTATCCCAACTTAACCTCCTGAAACAGAACCAACCACAGCACCGGAGTATTCAAATGCAGGGATTGGGAGGAGGGAGCATTCCTCATTCAGACCATCATAGATCCCAATGTGTTCTAGAACAAAAGCTGCTTTGACTTCTAAAACTGATCTCTACACAGCTAGAAGTAGACCATTTCTACGTCCCTCCTCTGAGTACCCAGTAACATTCCTTTTTCTTCCTAAGCCCCCTTTTCTATCTCCTAGTTCTTTCCCCCCAGACTTCCCTAATGACGACTTTTTTTTTTAAAAATGTTCATTTGTGTTTTTGCCATGAGTGACAGGGTCCCCTGAAACTGGAGTTACAGACAGGTGAGAGCTGCTATGTGGATGCTGGGAATTGAACTCAAGTCCTCTGGAAGAGTAGTCAGTGCTTTTAATCTCTGAGCCATCTCTCCAGCTCCCCTAGTGGCATCTTATTTGCTACTTTCTACCTTTTTATAGGCTGAAGGTATATGGCACCATGATCAAAATGTAAGTTTACTGTATCCTTAAGTTATCACATCACTGCCTTCTTCAGAAGCATTTGATGAAAACAATACAGGACCCACATCAACAGCAAATTCTCTAGTAGTCAGATTGGAAGAGTCAAAGTAGGTAGGTGAAATTACTGTGATATTCTAATTAACTCCAAATATAAAAAAATAACCATTTCAATATGATGTATAATATCATGTAATTGATATTAAGATTAATTATTAAGGAAATCTTCATAATCCTAGCTGTATTTTCCACTTACATTATGGCTCAATCCTGATGATGAAGTGTTCAATGCTAATGGATGTTTCATTAGCTAATACAGGCTGAAGTGTCTCAGGTTTTCAGGAAACTGGGCATTGAAAGTGATAATGATTTTTGAATTAATTAAAATCTTTGGGGGCTTTAAAAGGGGATGATGAGGATTTCTAAGAGTGGAAAGGATTAATGACCATCACAATAAAATCAGGTTTATCTTTAATTTGCTTCTAAGAAATTCTCTCTCTCTCTCTCTCTCTCTCTCTCTCTCTCTCTCTCTCTCTCTCTCTCTCTCCTCTGTTTTTTGAGGCAAGGTTTCTCTTTGTAGCTCTGGATTTTCTGAAACTAGCTCTGTAGACCAGGCTAGCCTTGGACACACAGAGATCTGCCTGCCTCTGCCTTCCAAATGCTGGGATTAAGGGTGTGCGCCACCACTGCCCGGCAGAAATTCTACATCATGTTTATTGACGAATCTTATCTGACACTATACAGCATGCCATCTTTGGGTCTCAGTTTCCTTATCCATTACATGGGAAAAATATCTGTCAATAGTGTTATGGTGTTTTGAATGAGAAAATATACTCCATAGACTTGAACATTGCGTCTACTTTGATGGGCTCAAGTGAGGTGGTGCATCCTGGCTGAGGAAGTATATTACTGTAGGTTGGCAATGAGAGTGACTAGCCTGGTCTACTTTCAGTTGGCTCTCTCTGCTTCATGCTTGCCTTGGAAGATGCCAGCACTCAGCTTCCTGCTTGTACTATCATGCCTGCTACTTGCTACATGCTTTTCCACCATGATGGACTCTTCTCCCTCTGGAACTCTAAGCCCAAATAAACTCTTTAAACTCAGATAAACTCTGGGTCAGCTAGAGATCTGTGGAGCTCTGCAATATTGGTGTTGATTGAGTGTCAGTGAATCTTGGGAGATTTTCTTGGGCATGTCATGCTGACTGTTCACCATGGGACAGGTGGGTACTTGAGTATCCATCATATTGGCAGAAGTACTGCATTCTGAACTTGGTAGACCATGTTCAGTTCTCATCATTTAGAATTCCAGCACAGATAAAATACTGCTGAAACTACGGTACACGACACGTGTAAAAATATAAAAACAGAGCCAAGTCTTGGAATAACATCCTGCTCTCCCAGAATCTTCCCTGTCTGATGTCTCATGTTGCCATGCTAGTCTATTTCCTGTGTGTAATCGTTTCCATCTTGATGGATATTTCTCTGCTGGAGCTCTTTGAGTCAAGTTAATTTACAGCATCTTTTCTGTTACCTTCTGAGTTTGGAACCAATGGAGAAACATACAGGAGTTAGACAGATGGTGAGAGAGTGTGGCTTTAGATTAGATGCCCAGCGAGCTCCCTAATACATCACCCACAAGTAAGAGGAGACACCAGCCCCATCACAGATGGAGGTGGACAATAAAGGTCCACTCCAAGCAGAGCTCATGAATGAACAGACCAGATTGTTGACTAAGAAAGGATTAGCTAGCGAGCCACTGAGCATGCTCAGCAATGTCATCCAAACTCACCAAATGAGTCAGCCTACAAGAAAGAGACATGGGAAGAAAGACCAGTCCCTAGCAGAAAACCCTCTGCCTGTGCTAGGCCAGGGAAATTGATCCTCCACAACCAGGATCTGCTCCTACATGAATGAATTTATGTTATCAAGATGCCAAAGGTCTTTGTAAATATCATCACATAGACTTATAGAAAGTATCTTTCCTAGCTGGGCAGTGGTGGTGGTGTACGCCTTTAATCCCAGCACTCAGGAGGTGGAGCCAAGAGAATCTCTGAGTTCGAGGACAGCCTGGTCTACAGAGCTAGATCCAGGACAGGCACCAAAACTACATATATATATGATGTATATGATATATATATATATATATTTCTCATTCATTCATTTTGGTGCCTATTATAGACTGGATTTTCTTCTAGATTCTGCTAGATTCTACTAGATAAAGAGACAACACTCCTGCCTTCACAGATACTTCTAAACATGAACAAAAATATTGTACTATGGATGGTGATAAGTGCTATTAAGAAAAAAAACTGCCTCCTGCATGCCAAGCATTCTTCCCAGGGCCCCTTACTTGGCTTGGAGAACTTGTTTGTCCTAGATATCTGCAGGGTTCCTTCCACCTCTCCATCAGGACATTTTTTTTCTAATGTCTCCTTTCCTTGATATGTTTCCCTAATCTCAGTTAATCCATGCTTGCTTAACTGTTGTCCTGGCAAGTTTTTCGAGTCAACTTGACACCAGCTAGAGTCATCAGATTGGAAGGAGCCTCCTTCCTATAGGAGGCATGTAGGCCAACAGTTGTCTTAGGGTTTCTATTGCTTCAGTGAAACGTCATGACCAAAATGTAAGCTGGGGAGGAAAAAGTTTATTCGGTTTATACTTCCATATTGCTGTTCATCACTGAAGGAAGTCAGGACAGGAACTCAAACAGGGCAGGATCCTGGAGGCAAGAACTGATTCAGAGACCATGGAGGGGTGCTGCTTACTGGTTTGCATCCCCTGGCTTGCTCAGCCTGCTTTCTTACAGAATCCAGGACCACCAGCTTAGGGATGGCACCACCCACCATGGGCTGGGCCTTCCTGCATTGATGATCACTAATTGCAAAATGGGTTATGCCTGGGTCTCATGGAGGCATTTCCTCCAGGGAGGCTCCTTCCTATGTGATGACTCTAGCTGGTGTCAAGTTGATTCGAAAAACTTGCCAGGACAACAGTTAAGCAAGCATGGATTAACTGAGATTAGGGAAACATATCAAGGAAAGGAGACATTAGAAAAAAAAAAAATGTCCTGATGGAGAGGTGGAAGGAACCCTGCAGAGATCTAGGACAAACAAGTTCTCCAAGCCAAGTAAGGGGCCCTGGGAAGAATGCTTGGCATGCAGGAGGCAGGAGAGTGGTCAGTGGGGCTGAGGAAGAAGTTCGCAAATTACCTCTGTCTGCAGCATATTATGAATGTATTACTCCAGCCTCTTTCTGCTTGGGTTTTCCAGTTCAGCTTCTTCTTTTACCGTTCCACTATAGTATCCCTTGCCACGCTCGTTAGCCACAAACAAGCGCACATGCTCAGCCATGGGAGCCTGCCTGGCCTTCCCTCAGCCAGGAACTTCCTGGAGGAAAGGACTTTTCTTTTCACTCTTCATGACACCTGCCTGATTAATCAGCTATGCAGCAGAAGCCATTCAGAAAGTAAGTTCTCCCTCCCCCGCCCCCGTCTCCCTCCCTCCCTCTCTGTCTGTCTCTTTCTCTCTGTCTCTGTCTCTCTGTCTCTCCCTCTCTGTCTGTCTCTTTCTCTCTGTCTCTCTCTGTGTGAGTGTGTGTGTGTGTGTGTGTGTGTGTGTGTGTGTGTGTGTGTGTGTGTGTTTTGAAGGACATGCTGAGATCATCACCTCCAAAGACTTTCATGCAAACCTGCCTCTGTTTGGCTTTGGACCTTTCCATATAGACTCTGGGTTTTCCCAGTGGAACCAGTCTCAGGCCACCAAGGCTGGCCATGGCTATGCCCACTCCATACATAGCACAGTATATGCCCACTGTCTTAGTCTTGGCTGCTGTAACAAATTACCGTAGACTGGATGGCTTCAACAACAAGCATGTATGCCTTACTGTTCTGGTGACTAGAAGGCAAATTAACAAGGGACTGGTGCCTCATTTGCAGATGGTGGCCTTTTTAGTTGAATTTTCCTTTGGTAGACAGAGTTCTCTGGGGTCTTTTTGACACAGGCACTAAATCAGTTCCTGAGAGCTCCATCCTCATGACCTAGTTACCGTGGATGCTCCACTTCCCAATGCCTCACACTGGACATTAGGACCTCAACATACGTACTTAGAGAGGATACGCTTCATCCCCAGCCTCACTGCCGACCATCACATGTGCCCCTGGGATTCTAGCCAGCACTTTATTTATTGGACACCTATACTTGCGGAAAGCTTGTGTAGGTTCCCAATGAATCAAACAAACTCCTGCCCTTGGGCATTTGTATTTTGAAAGATAACACCTTTTCAAAGGCAGGACGGGGTTGCTTGTCACTGTGTCCACAGCCCAGAGCACAATGATTTCATTGTTTCATATATCCTATAAAAACACATAAATCGAGATAAGTCACAAGCAGAGTTTTGTGGAACTAAGAATAAATGTGTTCGTCTCCTTTAATCTTAAAATGTCTCAAACTGACTGATTAGCCTAGAGATTATTTAACTCAATGACTTCCTTTACAACATACTCAAGATTTGTTTATCTCAAGATGGCATTTTGGTCTGTGATAGCTGAAACCTTATATTGTGAAAACATTGTGGCAAAATGCTAGGTGGGTCTCATTTTCTGCTTGCATCGTGAATCTTGAAAATTATTGGGTCTTAGAGCCTAGGATGGGGGACAATTTAACCAACTTTTGAACAAACTGCATGGCCACCAAGCCAAAGTCACCAACCCCTCAGAATAACAGTATATCCATGTCTTCTATAATGTTAGCCAAGAAAAGAAATGGATGTTGAGAATTTTCCTAAAGTGCTGAAGTGGATATTATCTGTTTGTGGTCTAGGAGTTTTTCAGATCCTCCTGCTGATTTTCCATTAATAGAATAAAGAGAAAGAGTGTGGTGCGCTCCTTTCCTTGGTAGGTGCCCAGTGAAAGAGCAGATTGATAGTTTTTTTGTTTTGTTTTTTTTTTTTTTTTATCAGCATTCACAGGACTAAGACCATTTGTTCACAGGTGTTGGGAAACATTCCTTGAACGAAAAGTTGAGTTTGGAAACAGGGTTAGTACACTGGAGAGGTAACTGAGGCATACACTGTCTATCATTTCCAGGATGATTCCACATGTGTTGCAGCTGTTAGCCACCTTCCAAAATAGTTGTTTTTTGTTGGTGGTGGTGGTTCTTTTCTTCTTCTGTTTAAGTTAATTTCTTAGGAATCAGCAAGTTCGGAATTGTGGTGGTTATCGTTACTGATAGGATGACAGTGTTTTGTATCAGCAACAACCTTTTCCTCATCAACCAGATGCTGCCACTGTGAGAGGACACGGTTAGTCCAACCCGGAGGTGAAACTTATGGTATTCAATGATAAACAAAGTTATTTGACAGGCCTAGGATTAGGACTGAAAACAGTGATTCCACTATCTTTACTTAGCCTTAGGAAGCAGAGTTTTGTGAGTTTTCTGGTGATCCCTATGCCATCTCTGGGGGACTAAAGTTTACTGAAAAAATATTTTGAATAAAAAATATTCATTATTATTGTGAATGTATGATGGAGGGGTGTGTCACATCAAGTGCATATGAACATCAGAGGATGACTTTGGGTGGTTCTTTGTGGAGTTCTCCCTCCCACCTACATGTAGGTTCTGGAGAGCAAATTCAGGTTGTCAAGTATGCACAGGAAATGCTGTATTCTCTGAGCCATCTCACAGACTTAGTGGTTACTTTTTTAATCTGTTGGCCTTGAAGTATAGGAGAAAAGTCTACTCACCTTTATACATAATATATCTTTTTAATTTATTGGAAAATTTTCTTAAACATCTGTATTAATTTCAACTGATAATTTGTCCCATTGATCCTCACAAACAATACATTTTTACCAGACATTAGTGTATAGGTTCCCTTGAAAGATGAAGATAAATTCTAGTGTATCCATGGATTTAATTGTTTGTTTATTTGCTTGTTTTTCTAGAGACAAAATATGAGTCTTGGAAAAAAAATAAATATTAACTTAAAATGCATTATATCCTCCAACAATGAAGTATGGCACAGCCACGCTCACCTCTGCCCATCGTGACTCTGAGCCGTGGGTGTTGCTGAACATATGGTAAATGATGTTGCCCACTGTTTGCCTCTCCCCTCCCTCTGAGATGTACAGAGGAGACTCCATCAGCATTTCTAGGGAGGGTAATATAATTATATAAACTTACTGAATTTTCATGTGTGAAAATGAATTAGATAGCTCCTCCCAAGCAATAGGAGTATATGTAAACAGTGTTATTGAGTGTGCATTATGAATTAATTTAGCATAATTGTTATAGGAGATAAATATTCTCTAGCATTTCAATTGTCATCCATCCACCAAAAGGGCAAACGTAATTGAACAAATCAGATTCTAATCAATATTGAGTCTGATTATTGGTTTATTTCTAGCCTGCACTTTTTTTTTTTTTTTTTTTTTTTTTTTTTTTTTTGCCTAGAAAAATATTTACCCTGCTTACATTGTGAATATTACATGTTATTTGGAGTGAAATTTTTACCTTTATTCTCCAAGCTTCAGTTGGTAAACTAATCCTACCAGCAATATTTATATGCAGAATCTTTCTATCCTGGGTTCTTTAGAACAGATTTTTTTTTTTTCATGATATATCAGAATGTGAGCCGGGCGGTGGTAGTGCATGCCTTTGATCCCAGCACTCAGGAGGCAGAGCCAGGCATATCTCTGTGAGTTCGAGGCCATCCTGGACTACAGAGGGAGTTCCAGGAAAGGCGCAAAGCTACACAGAGAAACCCTGTCTCAAAAAAACATAATAAAAAAATTTTAAAAAAGATATAGCAGAATAATTATCTAGTAGTTCTATAAAATTGTGTTGAGTGTCTACTTTGGGTAAAGGCTTCCTTATACATTTTGATGGCTCCTGGGAAGAGCACAGGAGGACTCTACCTTCTGGAAGCACTTGGTCTAGAAGGGTGGACCAAGGAACATCATTCACGACAAGCAGCGATGAGCAATATCCAGAAGCCATTTGGTTTCTCAAACCCTGCAAGGGAGCTGCTTTCACCTCAGGACACTTGCCTCCTGTGGTGTGCTTTCTGACTGGAGAGGATCTCCTGCTCTAGGATGGTGAGACGTGATCCTTAGGATGATTTCCTCTAGTCATAGAGATGCCAAATATCTGTGCACCTGATTCCCCTTGAGACTGACATCAGCCCTTTCCTAAATGGATTAGCCAGAGGCTGCGAGGCAGCCTGTGGTTATGAAACAGAGCGAAGTTAACTATTAGTTTATTGACAGTGCTGTATGGGAAGTGGCTGCCCGTTCCATCTGTTACAACTGTTCCACATTCTCCTTTAGAAATACGTTCAGAAAAAAAAAAGAAATATGTTCAGAAATATATATTACAGGTTTAATAAATTCCATATTTCAGATTACATAAAGAACTCTCAAAAGCAGCATACGCTAAATAAAAATAAGGGCAATACATTGTTACTGCATTAAGGAATAACTCATTATTTACAAGTTAGTGTGGATACATTTGATTAGGTTACAACTCTACACAGCGAAGCAGTCCTTGTCTTTGTAACTAATGGGATGATGGTTGTGAGTAACTCATAGGGTTTGTTTAAAGCAATGGTTCCCAGCCAGGGCAATTTAGCCATAGCAAATTATACAGAAGCAGTTTTAGTTGTCACAACTTGTGAGGTTGTGGAACACTACTGGCATTTAGTGGCAAGGGCCAGGGGTATAACTAAATAGCCTACATTGCACAGAATAGCCTCTACCATCAAAGATCATCTATCCCTAAAATGTTCTTGGTTCCAGGGTTTCAAGCATGTGTCTATGACCACAGTGTTGGCAAGATTTCAATCTGGCATTTTGCTCTCAATCCAGTATTTTTTCTATCCCCCAAAGGGACAGCTTTCGACACAAATTGAATGTGGAAGTACAGCCCGTTACATTTTATGTTGTGTTCATTTTATTTCTTGTTTTCCTGAGCTACAGGGAAAAGGTGGAAATGATACCTTTAGTAGACAATGAAATGTTGCTATAGTATAAAATTATTGCCAGCGGCTCCGGGAAGAATTTCAGCACAGCCCTCCTTCCTCTCAACTTCCTCCCACTCTGTAATCTCTGCAATTATATTTCTGTATAATAGAGGGTGATAAAATGGGGCTGTGCTTCCCAATTTTAAGGCTGAATCAGACAACATCTAGGATCATGCCGGAGAGGTGGGAGGCAGGAATAAATGATTGATTAACATGTGTATGTATTCTCAATTATCGATGGTAATGGCCCATGGATATAATGTGGATTTGCCAAGACTGCTGATAATCCAAAGCCCATTTTTTACTGAGATTTGGAATACAGAACATTATTTTAAAAGGAAAGTCATTGATCTAATAATTACCTTAATTTTGAGGTAAGCTACTGGAGTAGTTATTTTTAATTCCCCACATACACATCACTATGAGGCAGGAGCGGCATCCAAGAATATCCTAGTCAGTGAGGCATGCCAGCAAAGAGGAACCATTAGAGCAGGATGAGGGAAGAGGTGGATGAGAAAGCTGGGGGGCACAGGTGTAGCAGAGCAAAGGGCAACTGAGTCAAGGGCACGTATAACGAGGCCTCAATGAGAGCTCGATTCTGGATCCTTACTCACCTCATGGAAGTGTGCAAAATACTTCACTCCTGTGTGCTCCAGTTTCCTCAAATACATAGCAAGAATTTCTGTGTACTTGCCCTCTAAAGTTATCTTGAGAACTAAATACATTTTAAAATATCCTCGGATCATAGTATGATTGTATTTTTCTCTTATTAACACAGTTCCAGAAAACCCATGTGTAGTGATATAAACACTTGGTATGTCGTCTCATTAAGAAAAAAAGGAAAGAAAAAAAACAACCATTGACCAGTAATGATCGCAATGGTCCATTTGTATTTTTAAATTTTAATACCTAGATATATTAGAGTTATGTCCACGGTGAGGAAGACTCTGAACTTACTGTTCTCACTCAGGGAAACATAGTCACTTCTTAGCTGAGGAGTACACAGGTGTGGAGGACCACTTCCAAACAGAATATAAGGTAGGAAAAGCAATTTTACCCCAGAGAAGGATAGCTAAGGAGCCTCGAAGTTCTCTAAAAATTGCCTCCCCAAAAGTCCTTGGTATGACAAGCAGGTCATATGGGAAGGCAAGCAGATAGTGTGGGAATCTATGAGGCAGAAAGGACAGGGTCTCACTGGATTCCACTTTTCTCAAACTTTGTTGTGGTGGCATGATTGCATTTGAGGTCTGTCAATAGGGATACCTTCCAGTGATCCCATACAGGAAGGTTCGTAGAGGTTTAACAGCATAAAAAGCTTCCCGGATGGCAAAGACTGGGCTGGACTCACCAGCATGATAGGACAGAAAGGGGTAATGGGTTGACCTTGTGAGGTCCAGATGTAGCCAAGGTTGCAGACCCGTTTGATCAAGGCTCCTTGACCCAGTGGTCATAAATGTCAAATGGATAATATTGGAGTCCCTGTATGGGCAGATCCGTGGCCTCTGTGGGGGATCCCATCAGCAAGAACTTTAATGTAGTTGTGGGTAACACCACCAAACTAGGTAAGGTCACCTGTCAATAGTGACACTAGGACAGTCACGGAAAGCCCAGCGATGTGAGTTGTAACAAGTTCAGAGATTACCGTGAGACTAACCAAATTTGGGAAGCACTAAGTGGCTGTGGGAGGCTCTAGCCTTTCAGACTCGGCATTAATAAGGCAAAAGCTCCAGACTGAAGTCTTAGATTGCTGTGTCCATTGGTTTTTATTAACCTGAAAACATTGGTGGCGGCCATCTTCCTTGTGCTCATCTGCCGTAGGCAGCATCGTCCTCACGGCGACTTAGCCTCAATCAAGACTGCCCTTGACATTTCTATCATCTTGTTTCCTTTGCCAACACTTCCGCCTCCAGTCCTGGGAGTACAGTCGCAAAGTCGGTGCTCAGAGACTGTTTACTGACTTTTTCTCCTCACGTTATTTTATCAGCACAGCAGAGAGCCGATTCCTCCTTGTTTATTTGTATCTTTGTTATTTTAACACAGGCAGAGCTAACTGAACCGGGTAGAGTCTGAGGAGACTGCTGCAAGATTCTGGCTTGGCATTCAATTACTGGGGACTTCTTTTCCCTCTGCCACTCAATTAGTGAGATGACCTTGGACAGGCCATAGCAGTTAATTCTTGACATCCACAACTATAAATGGAGGTTTGGGTCCAAGTGCTCTCCAATGTCTGACCTTTTTGTGAACCCAGGGAGGTCTCAATATTACCATTCTTTTCAGGCTCATGAAAGAAGAGTCTGATCTTCAGGCATTCTGCACTGAAATGATGCTTTTACGTTTTGTGGTGGTCAGATCTTGATTGCTCTACCAAATACCCTATGTAAATAACCTAAATGGGACAGTAATTTACTTTGGCTCTAGCTTTCAGAGGTGTCATTTTGTAGTCCTTGGTTCTGTTGATGTTGGGTCCTTCAGCAGGTAAAGCATCATGGTGTGCAAGCATGTGAGAGAGTCTACTTACCTTGAGGCACATAGGAGGGGCAGAGAGAGAGGAATGTAAGAAGGGGCCCTACATAGTCCCTCCAAAGGCATGTCCCCAGTGACTCACCTCCTCCTTTACCTGACAGCCTCAAAATGTCAACATACATCTATCAAGAGATTAATGAGTTGATAAAGGAATATTCCTCAATAGCCAAACATTTTCCCCAAACCCATTATCTGAGCCTACAGGAGACATTCTCTATTCAAACCGGAACATGCTAAATAGGACTCTGTCATTTTCAAAGCATTTCCCATGTCATGTGATTGAAACCAGGCATGTAAGGTATCAGGACATGGGTGATTTAAAGGCTGAGAAACTGTGGCACTTGCCTAATGTCACCAAATGATAGCATAGGAAGTGACATATGCATGGACCATCTTGACTATAGGTTTGACACAATGAAATTAGGTAGTGTTGAGTGTGGGAGTTTGCCTCCAAGAAAAGGATTCTCTCCTTGAAAGAAAATACTATATAAGCTCCAAGGGAGTTATATAGTATTTTCACAGTAGTCCTATCCAGCTGCAATACCTTTGAACCACGACACTGGTAAGATAGGTATAATAGTGTAATAAGTGGCAACCCAACGATGTCTAATTGGATTAAGGGCCCACTCAACAAGAAGGAAATCATGCCTGGTATTGGAAACCTAGACAGCTTCCCAGTGCTGGAGATCATAGACCTTAGAAAAGAATTTACTACGGCCACTTTGCTAGAGCAGCATGATTCCTTACTACATTCTAAATCTTACACCTACAGAGAAATGTAAATACCACCCTCATCAAAGAAGCCTCTCTTGACAGCAAATGGACCATCACAGAAAACCACAACTGGACACAAGTCAGAGATCAACAGGTCATAGGAAGCCCAGCCCCAGTGGATCAACTACATCACAGCTCCTGCACCTATGAAAAGTGGGTGGAAAGATTTCAAGTGCCAGAATACCAAGAAGTCTGCTGTGAAATAGTCTCTCCTAGAAATGGCTGCCTAAACAAGGATGGAATGAGGCCAGTATCCATGAAGATGGTAACATGGAGGGGGAAGTTTTCTAGGTATCTCATCCCTAGTCAAAGAACTGTAGGTAACTAATGGCTGCTGGAAATAGGATAATTAGCCTCTCCCAAGGGATGGACCCCCTTATTAGTTTTCTAATGCACAGTGATTAGCCCCAAAACCATGTATACACACACAACAAAAATCGACTGAGCAAGTTATCTTTATATATATTTGTGCATACACACACACACACACACACACACACGTAATGATGATAATCAAAGAGGCTCCCAACTTGAGAGGGGGGTACTGGAGGCATTCAAGGGTATCGGCGAGGGTTGGAAGGAGAAAATCAAGGAGGGAAAGTTACACAATTCTATTCCAATTAAAAACAGAGTTTAAAATGTTAATGGTAATATTGAGAACACTGGAATTTCAATTATGCCCCATGTTCAGTTACATTCTTCTTTAGGTGTAAAGATCAGGAAAGTTCTCAGGATAGCTCAGCTGAGGAAGGGAAAGATTGCAGAGTGTCCTGTGCTTCTGGATAAAAGGCAGTGAGTCTCTAGATGATGAGGAAAACACACACACACACACACACACACACACACACACACACACACACACACACACACACACACACACACACACACTATACTCAGGATCTCATCATCTAATTTTCTTTTGAGATTTCCAATACCTTTCTCTCTAGCTGAAGAGTGGCTTTATCCATTTACTCATGATTTCTGATTTCTAGAACCATGGCATGGTACTCACATGGACTGGACTCCTTGGTGCCAGCTCTGGCCAGCTGATTCTAACACATGTCTACATCCCCACTCACCCTTACTACTGTTGACTTGTTCCTCCTCATTTCGGGGCTCCAGTGTTTGGGGACCGCTGGGCTGAGGTTGGAAGGAACCACGTGGCCTCCACATAAACGTCTATCTACTCTTTTGGAGACTACAAAATATTTGTGTGTTTGTGCCCCACCTCCCACTCTTGTCCTGAAGCCTCAATGTGCTGGGAAGTGGCAGAAGTTTCTTCGGTAAGGTCATAGGATAGCCTCTATAATTGTATGAGTAATTTTATGAGAGAAAGAAAGCAGACCTCTCTTTCAGACATTCACATGGAAGCATAGCTAGAAAGCAGCCGTCTGCAAGCCAGGAAGAGGAAGAGGAAGAGTCCTAGCGGACCCTGACCATGTTTTCACCCTAATCTCAGACTTTAGACTCTGAAACTGTGGAAAGGGAATGCCCGTTGTTCAAGTCACCTAGTCTATCTCACTTTGTTACGGCAGCCAGAGTTGACTAAGACACACAGACAGGTTTCTAGGGGAGTCTGTAGACCAAGAAAGCACCAAAAACTTATCCAGTACACCAACTCTTTTATTTCTAAGCTTTCCAGTGTCCTCTCAAATATCCTTTTCTAAGGTGCCTCCAATTTCCATAAGTATAATTAGAAAGTACTTATCATCTGACAGTTCAGGAAAAAACAAAGACTAACACACCCACATTTGTCCCTTAATTTAAAACAGGAAGGGGAGTTGTGTGTTTCTTTTTCTTTTTGATCAAAAGGGGTCAGGGGGAAAAAATACTAGACTAGCAGGGTGCTTTCAGATCCCAAACTTGATCTTATCAGTGATTTCTGCACAGATCATTTGTTGCCCTTGAAATTCAGGAGGGTGAATCTTACAAACCTAAAAGCTAAAAGGGATTTTACAGGATTATCTAATCTAGCCACTGCGTTTACAGCAAAAGTCATTGGCATAGAGTCTTAGGTCACAGAGCTGATTAGAGGTAGAGCCAATGGAATATTTTTCCCAAGCCAATGTTTGTGATCTTTTCATTACATCATTTTTTCCGGAGCCTGCCGAGGCTTACTCTGAGAACCAGAGATAATGCCTGTGATAATGCAGCATAAAGTGGTGGCTAAATGTAAAATATTATTTTAAGATGAGAATGTGGAATGGGGATAAAAGACTGGAGTCTTCATGATGTGTGAAATAACCCATAAATGTCCCGATTCTTGTCCTGTAAAAAACTCACATAGAAGCCAAAGATCCCAATTCTGTCACTGCAACAAATTAGAATCAGAAAATAGAGATGAGGACGTTCCCACTGCCAGATGGCTTGGGAACATGGGTGAGTGTGGACTCTGGTCACAGACTGTCTATCTAAGGTGGGCTCTATATCTTAACATTTATTTAAGCAAATGTATGCCGTCTAATAAACTTCTGCTTTGGGTCAGATTCTGCTATTACACTTGCTTCTGTTGCTGTGTATAGGTAAAGTAAGGAGGTGACCAATACTCTAGCTTCATTCTGAGCATCAATATGGCTTATATTTGTTTTTTGTTTTGTTTTGTTTTGTTTTTCGAGACAGGGTTTCTCGAAAAAGCTTTGCACCTTTCCTGGAACTCGCTCTGTAGACCAGGCTGGCCTCGAACTCACAAAGATCCGCCTGACTCTGCCTCCCGAGTGCTGGGATTAAAGGCGTGCGACACCACCGCCCGGCTTGAATTCTTAGAACAATGTCTAGAACAGAATAATCTTTCTGTTGGGAGAATCGGACGCTATTCTTTGGAGATCAGGGAACTACACTCTCAAATGGCTAGGTTAGGGTTATCAGTGAGCCATTAGAAATTAGGGATGGACACAGGCTACGTCTACAGTGGTAGCGTCACCTTTATCGGTATCACACGGACATCTCAAAGTCTCCTTGTTGTTTGCTGGCAAGAAAACAGGTTTGAGAAGGTAAAACTGTTTGGCCAGAACTGGAAGTTGAGTCCATCATGGTTTATGGTACAAGAGCCATGTGAGTCTTACATCAAGAAAGGAAGACTTCTGCACTAACCCAAGTTCTCTCATCCCTGGGAGCTTATAAAAAAGAAAGAAGGGGGGTGGGTGAGCACCGGGGATGACGAGAGCATACCCTGTCCACTCCTCCAGGCCAGGATCACACTTGGCTTGGTGGCCCTTTCTCCCCCCCCCCCCCCATACAGCTCAAGCCTGGCTGAAAAACCCGCATCCACACGGCCGGGGACCCCGCAGCCTGTGGCCCGCGCGGCATCTTCCGGGCCTCCCGGCGGGCGAGCTCCTTCCAGCTGCGGGAACAACACTCGGAGTCAGAGATCAGGGCCGGACGCGGCACCGGGCGGGCGCTCGGGCGCGCTCGGGGAGAGGCGACCCGAGACCCGCCGCCCGCCGCCCGCAGCACCGCCCCAGCCCCCCGGAGGAGGCGTGGCCTAGCGGGCCGCCATCTTGGCCGCCTCTCTAGGCGCCGTGTTTACCACTCTATGGTCGCGCGCTCCCGCCCCGCCCCTCCCCAGTCATTGTCTGGTGGAGCCGCCGCGGCCGCAGCGCCTTCTCTTTATAAGCCGCAGTGCCCGGATGTGAATGGATTACAATGTATCTTTCAGGGAAACCTATTATTATCAATGTGACTCCTCGGGGGAGTCAATGATGGTGTTGAGGAGGAGGAGGATGATGAGACGCCTCTAAACTTGGAACAAGTTTAGGACTTTGAAAGAAGAAAAAAAAATTACAACCAACAAGACTGAAGAACAATTATAACTCTCCTGTATTGATTATTTTTTTTATAAACGATAAGAAAAAGTTGTTGGATTTTTTTTTTTAATGTTTACTTTTTTGGGGGGAGGGAGGGAATTTTGTTACAGTTTTACGATGGAAAATGCAAAAGCCAGAGCCAGGTGCATAATCTTGTAATCTGTGGCTAACCCTGGAACAGGACTGACTACTACTTAAAATACTCTTTTGGGGGATACACATGTGAGATACTAAGTACTTGCAGAAGATTTTTGTCTCTCTTTTTTAAAAAGTCTCTTTCCTTGGAATATTGTGAGCATATTTGTGGCCATTGAAGGTAACGTTACAATTTGCTGTCAGAGTAAACTGTTTGTAATTGAACGGAATTTTTAGAATGTTGATCCCAATGTTTTATTCAAACAAAAGGAACAACCTATTAAATAATTGCCAATGGGAAAACGTGTGTGCATGCATTTCGGTACGTACTCGCACATCTAGCAATACCAGGGTTGGGCAAATGTGTTTTTTAACATTAAAATAGTGAATGTTGCATATACTGGGTAAAGCACGCATGTTATTACGAAAAGATAATTTGGAAGCTTAATTTTTAATCCTAAAAAGTGATGGAGAAAAGTGTGTTTTAGGAGCATGTAGGGCCTGTAGTGGTAAATGTTGAGTTGAAAACTTGAAGTGCTGCCGAGCGCGGACTTGGAGTGCCTAGGAACTCAAGTGTAAAAACAAAACCATATTCATTCCCTAAAATTACCTTTTTTTTTTTTTCCTTTTTAAAACAAAGTTTGCAGCTATACGATTCAGTGGGTTAAAAGGGCGAAAGGAAGAAAGTCTGCGATTCAGGTTTCACCCCCAACGCAAAACTACCCAAACAAAATATCTCCCTAGCAAAATGTGGATGGGTTTCTGTATGGAAAAGAAAAATATTGTTCGTCTTGGCAAAGTCTTTATGCATCACGTGTATTTGCAGCAAAGCAAAACTTGCTTTGCTCGTGTGTGTGTGTGTGTGTGTGTGTGTGTGTGTGTGTGTGTGTGTGAGAGAGAGAGAGAGAGAGAGAGAGAGAGAGAGAGAGAGAGAGAGAGAAAGAGACACAGAGAGACACACAGAGAGACACACACTGAGAGAGACACACAGAGAGAAGTGAGGGGATGTAAACTCGAATCAATTCCAAAGTGCCTCCGATGGATGAACCTGGCAAACCCTGAAACTGTTCAGGCTTCAGATTGTTAACTGGCCATCTGAGGGGGAAAAAAATGAGGTGCTGGGTGAATTTCCCTCGGTGGGTTTTATTTTATTTATTTATTTATTATTATTATTAATTTTTTTTTTTTTTTACCGCGACGGGGGAGGTGTTGGGATTTTTTTTTTTTCCTGGGGTGGGGGGTGTTTCCCCGGCAGCCCGGCCCGGAGCGCCGCGTCTCCCCGCCGGAGCCCCCCCACCCATTTCTTTGCTGAACTTGCAATTCCGTGCGCCTCGCCGTGTTCCCCCTCCCCCCTTCCCTCGTCCCCTCCCCTCCCGGGAGAAGAGAGTTGGTGTTAAGAGTCAGGGATCTTGGCTGTGTGTCTGCGGATCGGCGGCGGTAGCGGCGGCGGCGGCGGCGGCGGCGGCGGCGGGGAAACCGGAGCGGGCGCGGGTGCCGGCCGTTGGAAGAGGTGGTGGTGGTGGTGGTGGCGGAGGCAGGGGGATAGACATGACCGCCGCCTGGGCGCCGGCGCTGCACCGGGAGCCCCTCGTCGCGCGCGGGCGGTAGGTAGCGGCGCGGCAGGGCCGGCTGGCGGATGCGCGGCGGGGCCGGGCCGGGCCGGGCTGGGCGACCGCGCTCGGGGCTCGGGGCCCCGCGGTCCCTGCCGTCCCCGCCGGGGTTCGGGAGCTCTGGAGCGACGGCGTCCCCTCCCTCGGCTCCCGCCCCCTCCGGGCCCGGCGGGCTCCCGGGCACAGCGCACTTTGCCAATGGGCCTGACTTCAATTTTTTTTTTTTTTTTTCTAAACAACCCCTTTCTTTCACAAATTAGGGGTGCAGGACAATTGGAGGACCGGAGCCTCCACTGGGCTCCCCCTCCCAGGCCACCCCACCCCCTGTGGACGGGTTTGCACTCTCGAGACGCTGGTCTTTTAATTTCTTTCGAGCTACTTTGCAGGGCAGGGGGGGAGTGCTGTGAGTGTGTGCGAGCGAGTGTGTGCGTGTGAGGGGGTGGGGTGGAGGGTGGGGGGAAAGTTGAGACCGGTTCGTGCAGTAGTTTCTCTTTTCTCTGTGATCCATTCATTTCTCGCTCTACCTCCTGTTGCATAAATTGATGCGCTGAAGAGCGGCTACCCCCCTTCTTTCCAGGATTTGGTTTTATAGTGGATGTTACTAGTTTGATCGTGTCTTTGGAAATACAATATCGCTATTTTTTTTTTTTTTTTTTTTTTTTGCTATTGCTGCCTATTCCATTAAAAAAAAAAAACCAAAACAAAACCCAACAAGTCTCCCATTCCTCCTTCCTTTCTACCTTAATCCCATCCGCTCCTGTCCCCCCACCCCACCCCTCCAACCCCCCCAGTCTCCAAAAATCCGATTGTGTTTTCTTCAAGGATTGGGACTGGGTTTTCTGATTGCGGTTATTTCCATGTTTCTAGGTTTGTGTGATTTTGCTAAAATGCATCACCAACAGCGAATGGCTGCCTTAGGGACGGACAAAGAGCTGAGTGATTTACTGGATTTCAGTGCGGTAAGAAAGAACGGTGGAAACTAACAACAGCTGTGGAAAAAAAAAAAAAAAAACAACAACCCTCCCCCAACACTTCAGCTAGAAACCCATAGTAATGTGAAAGACGGGGGTAATTTTTAATTGGCTGAACCCTTGGAAAATGTGAAGGTCCTTTCCTTTTGACAAGCTTTTTTTTTTTTTTTTTTTTTTTTTTTTTTTTAAACTAATTTTGGGATATGGAAGACTCGAGTTTTTTTTTTTTTTTTTAAGGAGTCTAATGACTTGCCTTGATTTCTTTACCTACCAATTTCTCCAAATAATGGAATCTCACTCCAGAAGAAAGGAAAATCAGAAACCCCTTAAAACTGTAAAGTCCATGGAAAACTTGGCCACATCTGAACACAGAGTGAACTGCTAACTTTGTATACCACTCTACATCTTATTTATTTATTTACTTTAGAAATGAATAAATAGGGAATAGAAGAGCTAATTGCTGTAAAGTTGAGGCTGATGGTGCTGTGGTATGTTGGAAGGACCTGTGGTCCTCCTGACTTCCTCCTGGTTGCCTTTTTTGGGGGGTGGGTGGGAGGGGGAGTCTGGAAACTCCTAAGCATTAATAGTGAATACATTCTTTACAGTGTCTTGGACGATTTTGGTAAATTACAGTCTTGAAATCAGCACTAAGAGGAACTTACACACTTGTGGAGTTTTACTATTGTACTCCCCGGGTCCTTCTCCATCCCTTCTTCCTAGTTCCAAACATGCCAGGGGCATGGATTCAGTTTTAATGCCAGATGAGTTTGGTATAAGATGCATTTGTAAAACAAAAGCAAAAGAATCCACAAAACGTACAAATAAAACCCAAACCACCTTCCAAGTGGGGCCCTCTCCTGCTGCTCCTGCCGCCTGCCGCCACTGCTGCCGCTGCTGCCGCTGCCGCTGCTGCTGCTGCTGCTGCTGCTGCTGGCTGCCACTGCTGCTCCTCTTATAGACCCCGTGGAGAAATGGCTCTCGGAAGTTTTGCCAGGAAGCATAGCCCGTAGGCAGCTTTGCAGCCCCCTTTCTGCTTGTTACACTTTCTCCATTCCATCTTTTGCTTTTTGCAGGCTCTGACTCAGGGAAGGTGTGCAAAATGCACTAGATACCAGGAAAAGACGAAAACCAATTAGGGCTGAAATAAATGCTGGAGAGAGAGAGAGAGGGAGTGAAAGAGAGTGAGAGTGAGAGAGGAGAGAGAGAGAGAGAGAGAGAGAGAGAGAGAGAGAGAGAGAGAGAGAGAGAGAGAAGAGAGAGAGGAGAGAGAGAGAGAGAGAGGAGAGAGAGACTTGTCTATATTGCTCTCATGTTTGAGCAGAAGTGAGAGTCTATTGCAGGTGGCATTTTTATTTTTATTTGGGTTCACGTATGACAGACAAGTCCTGTACAGGATGGAAATGGACATCGCCACGTTTATGTCCAAGGTTTTCAGTATAAAACAAACAACTTTCTTCTCCTTTGTCAAACTAGTGTTTTCTAGAAGAGTTGCTGTCCCCCAGTCTGTGTCTTGATAATGCCATGGGGACTGTGTTTTAGATTGTAGAAGGACTGTCTAGTAATCTAAGTCACCCGAGGAGGAAGACAGAACTGTGGTAATGGAGGGGGGGAGGAGGTTGGAATGAGGTGCCTGGTTTAGCTTTAAGTTGGATGGCGTTGGTGATATGTTTTACTAAATAAAGCTTTAGGATTAACTCCAAGTGATTTATCGAGAGTGTGATAGATCTTTGATGAACTCTGAAGCCACGGATGTCTTCTTTTCAACTGTGCTATCTCTTTGTTTCCTGTAGATGTTTTCGCCTCCTGTAAGCAGTGGGAAAAATGGACCAACTTCTTTGGCGAGTGGACATTTTACTGGCTCAAGTATGTGAATTTTTTTTCTTGGTGTGAAGTTCAATGTTCTTACTTGTTTATTTACTCTTTGTGTGTCTTTTTGGCCCTGTTGAAGTGTTCTGAAAGGAGTCATTGAGTTGTAGCCTATGATGATGTGGTTATCTCATTTTCTATGAGCAGCAAACTTTCACAGAATGTTGCCTTTCGCAATTAAAGTGAGACCTGTTTCTACACCAAGAAAACCATATCAGAATTCCATCACTTAATTTAAAAGTGATTTTTAAAAATATGGTTGTAATTAAACATGTGAACATAAGACTAATGTTAGTAACATGAAGGCAAACCCATGTTGCCTATTTTAAAATAGAGGGGAAAAAAAATCTAACTTTCATGAAAGGGGAAATAATACCAGTTATTAGGTTCTGTATACAATGAACCGTTTTAAAGAGAGGGACACTTAATTTTTCAGACAGGTCTGTAAATAGCCTCCTGCTAGTCGGAGAGGCTAAGTAGAAATTCATTTATCTTTAAAATATCTTGTGGATGCTTGAGCTGTTTGGTGTCCCCTCCCTTATCATTGACTTAGGCAATGAATTTAATATTGCAGATTGGAAGAGTCTCAGCATTTTATACAGGAGAATTCTTTGGATAATGTTCCCACAAAAAGCCAGCGGTACTCACAAAGGAATCTGTGTGCACAGTGATTATCTGGCATCTGAGGAGGAATTTTTAGGATAGGACTCTTTGAGTGTCTCTTATGAAAAGTGGGAGATGAAAATGTGAGATTTCTGTAAAATGTGTTTTGTTTTCTTTTTTTTTTTTTTTGGCCCATCAGTTTTAAGTAAGGATTCAATGCATTGTGCCTGCTAGCCTTTAGGTCCAGGGTTTAAACCCATTGATGCTTGTTAAGTAGCTACAGGATTTTAGAGTTCTGGCCATGGTATAGAACAGCCCACGAGTCAGTACTGCTCTTAAGTCAGGGTGGTCAATGTTGACATCTTCTAGCTGTGGGATGCCAGTGTGTGCTTGTCTGTCAGCTGTGGATATAATTTTTATATCTTTTCATCTGGTGTAGTAACAACCAAAGAAATCTTGTTTACCTGATTTGGATAATTTTATAAAATTAATGTCTTGTTAAAACTTACTGGTTTCTAAGTGAGTTACTTCTCCTGGCTCCCATAAGTTTAGGGGATTTTTTTTTCTCTTTACTATGATTTACAAATTATATGATGCCTCCTGTAGTTTTACCTTAGCATTTTTAGGGTCTTCTTTGGTGAAAAGTACTAATGACACTGTGTTTGCTTTACTGTTTGAATCCTGTGACTGGTTCCATTTTTAAAAAAATGGTATTAGTGTTACATCTTACAAATTTCTGCATAGTATTCTCTGTATAGCTTTCAAGACAGAAAATATTAATATGAATGCTTGAAGTAAAGATGAAGACAAATGTCTCCTGTAGTCAAGTTAGTGTTTCCTGTAGACATCATCAAAATACTAACTTTATGTCTGGCAGTAATTTCCTTTATGTTTTACTTAAGAAATGTGTGTGTAGTTGAAATCTGGCTAAAAGTAGATGTCAGGCAGGCCCAGAGATTGACTACTTTCAAAGTTAGTGTAAAATACTGTTTCCACTGTTGGAAAGATGGACACATTTGGAATAACTTCATGTATTACTTTAGATATGATTTAATATATTAGGGTGAATTACAAGTATGAACTATGTGAAATTTAAAAAGACAGTTTTATTCAGCTCATGTCTATGTTCATGTTCAGTTAAAGCCCTTGCTGAAGTGTTGAAGTGTTTGTAGACAGTTTAGGATGGATGAATTGAATATGTACTAATTCATTTTGGTAAGTGATCATACATCAAAACTTTTGGCTGTTCAGACAATGGGGTGTGTGTGGTGTGTGTGTGTGTGTGTGTGTGTGTGTGTGTGTGTGTGTGTGTGTGTGTGTTTATGTATACATAATCCCAGAAGGAGACTTCATCCTTGCTGAACTGTTAGGATATTTATAATGAATATTCAGAGATTATCTTCAAGGTGTTGAACTTTAAAGCTACCTGGCACCAGTGGTGTGGTTTTCAGGACCAGATGTTTACCTTGTAAGGATAGAAAGTGTAGGGCTCTTTTATCCTGCCTGCCTGATTGAAAATATCAGGGCATTCATTGCAAGCAGAAGGATGGTGGCTGGATACAGAGGCTGCAGAGCGCAGTCCACATCTATTAAGGCATATCAGAACACATGGCTGTTAGTTAGGAACAAGGCTTATATTTCTACACAGTAAGAGACATGCATCTCTTTTAAAGTGTCTTTTTAAGAAAAAGTATGAAGACTGCACTTTGCTCTGTAACTGGAAGAAGGAATTAGAAAACTTTGGATAGAGGAGTTATTTTCTGAAGTTACTTCAAGTTCATATTCCTTGTCCTGAGTGGACTGAGGTATGGCTTTGAAACTTGGATTCAGGAAAAAGAGAGCTAGACTATAAGTAAATGATTCCAATTTGAAAAATCAGTGCTGTTTGTTGGTTTGTTTGTTTGTTTTAATGAGGTCTGGTAATTTTTCATTCTTCAAGTTCCCAATAGCTGTTAATTCCATTAATACATGATATTCAGTGTGAGAATGTAAAGAGTGTGGCCGGAGTCTCTTTAATCTTTTATTCCACAAACATGGCTTTTCCTACCACCTTAAGAAATGGTGAGGCTGCTGGGGGAATGGAATGTAACCTGAGCTCCAGCCTGACATTCCCAGGGAGCATTTTTCACATGAAAGGCTTTTGTCAACCCAGGAAAGGACCAGCAGTTTTTTGTTTGATGTTTGCAGGTGTTCCGCAGAATGCAGTAAAACTGTTCAGCCAGGATGGACCAGAGCTACCATGACCTTAACTGGTGGCTCTGGGATTATGTTTAAGGTGTAGCTCTAACCTATATGGTAATGTATACAGAGCAATCTGATATCTGTTACATTATTGATCTTAAAATGAACTGAAAGCATCCACATGCCTGCATGCTTGGAAAATTGTTCTTGTTAAAGAAAAAAAAAAAAAAAGGATGCCTGGGTCACCAAAAGAAAGCATGTCTCTGTTAGGGTGAGTAGAGGCTTAATTTTCTGACATAACAAATGTGCAGTTTATTTGATTATGTTTGAGGCTTTGGGGAACAAAAGGTAAACATATAGAGTTTGGCATCATTAAAAAATCATTTTAAAGTTGACCTACTAAAAAGATAATGTACTGAACAACTTGTTAGGTCAGCCCTCCTGGCATCTATTAGCACACGTGAACAGTGAGTCTGTGATCGATCCTGCATCTTGCTCCTTTAGTTTAAAAGTGGAGGGTTCTTCCCCCTGTATTCTTAGTTCTTAGGTGTTCGGCAGTTGGTAGAGACTGCCAAGTACACCAGTGTTAAAACAATTAAGAGGAATGTCAAAGCACATCACGTCTCTCTCCTGAGCCAGTTTTGGAAAGGGGGAAACAGTTCTTGGCTTTCATGTAAGTTAGCTCACCTATGTCCCCATGATACCAAAAATGATGTGTCAATTGAATCAAATCCCTGAGGGGGGAAAACTCGTCAACCTCAATGGGCACTTTTGTATGATAGAGGAAAAAAAAAAAAAGAATTCAAGGGGCCAGCATCTCGTGTTCATTTCTCCCATGCCAGTGTGAATTCTTTAGATGGTGTGGAAAGGAAATTGGTTTTTCTTGAAGGTATCTGTGGAGATGTTCCCTGCTTTCCTTCCTGTGTGTGCATGTGTGTATGTGTCTTCTATACATCCTAGTCTAGTCCAGTCCATGGTGGTTGTAAAAGTTTTTGCACAGACTGAGAGCTGTTTAATAGATTTTGAAAACGGTCCAGTGGCCTCAAACACGCTGTATTAGACTCCCAGTATTTTGGAGCCAGCCTTTGAGAAACACAGGACCTGGAGCCTCCAAGACACAGCTGTGGGACTCAGGAGCCCAAGTGAGGAGCTTCAGTGCTGTCCTTTGTTAGTATTGACAAGCAGCTTTGATTTGCTGTCTGTGGTCCTGCAGACCCTTGGTTGGAAATCACGTTGGACTCACCACTGTTTTTCTATCCTTTGTCAGACATAATGGGGTTTAAGATGGGTGTGCTGTGTGCCCTGGAAGTGCTGGCCTATGCTCATGTGCCCTGTGAACACTTTGCTTAGGTGTGGAACTGTTTGAGATGATCTGTCTGGTGTTGTGTCCCCCATCTCCCACCCCCCCCCATGTTCCCTTGGGAGTGCTGGGGTGCCATGCTCTCTGCTGTGTGTTTAATTTAGTTTTAATCCTCCCAAGTAAATGCAAACATTGCCATGCCCAATTCATAGATGAAGAAACTGAGGCACAGAGGTTTTCAACAAGTTGATCTCAAGGCAGGTAGTCATGAAATTAGGTTTACATTCAGGCCTAGTCAAGTCCTTATAGTCCTTCTTCACACCCATCTATACACAGATAGACAAACATGCACACGGCCCCCACAAGCCCACACAAAGGCATCAAGAACCAGACAGCTCATATTTTTCAAGATTATATAGCTATGAAATATAATACTGAAGCCTGAATGAAATACTATGTATGATCTTTATAGTACAAAGCATTTAAAAAAAAAAAACATATTTAAGGTAATGCTACAAACCATACCCACTGTTTTTCCTGCCTCAGTATCCAGATTAAGTTACCTTTGTAAATTATGATGGATTTCAATGTGAGTTAGTTTATCATTCTCGCATTATCACGTTATTTTTACAGAGAAAATGTAGCAGGTATTTTAAAAGTTGTGCTTTCTTTCTGTGGGAAATCAGCAGCTATGTGGGCCCCAGTAAAGGTGTTTTCAATTATTTTTTTTTTTGTGTGTAAATAATCAGACCTGAAATTGCAGTAATCCAGTGTGCCCTATTAATATTTGAACAAATAAGGCCCTCTTATATTTAAATATAAAAAAAGCATGCAGTTTATTGTTAGGTCTTTGGAGTGGAATGCAAGCTCTGTAATCCCAAATTCAGTCTGCATCCCTAAAACAAACAGTTTGGAAGTTTTGATATGTCTATTACCAGACGTGTGCTTAAAGTGTTAGTCTTCTAAACTCAGAAGGAAGAATGGGTACTCTATCTGACACTGAGTTAAGTAAATAAAATACATCAAACCAGCGTGGAGATCCAACAACTATTGAGACTGAAATGCTTAGCATTTTTGACAGCATCAGCAAATTACCCTTCCCCTCCTATTGTAATGAGGAAATCACTTAAATAACAGATGAACAGCGAAGTCACATAAACATATATAATAGAACTATGTAATGAAAGTTTATGCTGTTAATTGCTCGAATCTGTCTTAAATGCTTCGAATCATGGAGCAGTAAAGACTCTCATGTAAACAGTTTTGTTTTGAGCTTAAAATTATTCCTTTTTGCTTTCATTGGCTATGGTAAGCAAAGTAACGTTGTAAGCTGTACAGATCAAACACTGACTTGGAATGGTAAACTCCATTTTATATTGAGAGTGTGCAACCTTGTCCAGGGCGTGGAGTTGAGTCCTGGTGGCCTCAGGCTTGTGATCTCTAAGGGCAAGTGTTAGGATGCTAGTTAGATCTGTTCCCATAATCCAAGATAACAGATCTCAAGTTGCCTCCTAAGGAACATGGTGTGTTTTCAAATGTTCTTCAGTTTACAAGTCTTGAACCAAAATGTTCTTGGCTAAGCCTTTAGAATCTATATGTATACTGGTTAAATCAGATTCTTCTACAACAACGTCAAAACAAGAGCCAGGTAGTAGAAGAAAAATCCCCCCTTGCTTAGTTTTGGATTTTATGAGCTATTTTTTATGACCAGGTGTTCGTCCACATTAATTAGATCATGCTAAGTATTAGAGAAAGGAGAGTATATTACAAGCTTTTGTGAAAGGTTATTTTTGTTACAGGCTTCTTAATTACACTGATTGAAAAATTTCAAAATTGGCCACCAAATTTCTAAGCTTACACGGGAGTTATCCTCTTCCACGTGTGACCTATTTAGACTCAGTGTAAGCTAGGTGTCTGGGTAGGTGCTGTTGATCATAGCTTTCTTTATGCTTAAGAGAGACATAAGTCTAGTGATGGTTATAAGTAACGTATGTAAGTGTACAAATACACCCATTTATTTATATTACACCCCCAGAAATGGCAAAAGTACTGAAGAGGTTGCCGTATTTATTTTCATTTCAAAACCAAATAAAGGCCCAGTTAATCAGCATATCAAATACCCAGGTGTGTTTAAAATCAGTTCCTGTGGATGGATTTTAGGCCTGTAAGAAAGTATTTTATTTAAAGGTGCAGCCACTCAGTTGTTCAGATGGCTGCTTTTGTACTTTGGTGTGACAATTAACATGTAATGAATGACTTTCCAGACAGCCATTGGTAGTAATTACTATATGTAGTTTATTAGCTGCAATCCATTGTTGGATGTGCCTGTATTGATTTGTTTTGCAAACAACCCTTCACATGTGTGGCAGTATTTATACATTACTTTGGAAAGAACCTGTTTCCATTTGCTGATGTTGATGTGGCCTCTGAAAACTTTGGCTTGTACATTCTTATGTGGTAGGGTGCTCCTTTGATCAGTCAACCTAGGTGAGTTGTAAATGCAAGCCTTTTTCACTCTCTAAGCTTTATATTTTGATCCTTGGGGAAACCCAAAAGAAAATCACACCGTATCTGTTTTGCAAGTAAATCATTTATGGGAAATTAGATTTATAGGAAGATTTAGAGACACTATTTTATGATAAAGTATCAAGATTTTGGGAGAGGGCTAAATATCTCTTCCCCAAATCATACAGTTGCTCATGGCTCGCACAGGGTATAAATACACATGTCCCAACCCTCTAGTCACAGTGACTGTGCTGATGTTAATTAAGGTCTGGCCCTCTCAGTTGTTATTAACTACATATTTGCAATGAAAAAATATATAATCTACCATTTCTGAAAAAATAATAAAACTGAGATGGTGCTAGATGGACATCATAATCGGGCTCGCTTGTCATCACAGGGTCTAATTTGGCTGAGGCAGTTGACGAATAACTGTTAAAATGTATTGTGTTATTAAAAATAACATAGTAAGACCCATGATTAAATATCAGGGCTGTAATTTAATCTTGGGGGTTCTGGTGCTGTTCATAAACCATTTGGCTTTTTTTCTGTAACAGATGACGTCAGAGTACAGCTTGATTGAATTATGACCCTGGTGGCAGGGCACCTGTCTGTGCTTACTTCATGGCATGTCAGCATTTCCATTACGAGGTTTTTTTTCCCTGACATTTTTAACTTTGAATAGTTAAACTAGTCTGATGGTTGGCATATAAGCTTTCAGCCCCTTGGGAACAGACTATTTTCTCAATAAAATAGAGAAGGTGGTGACAGAGCCCCATTATGGAATACCTTCTAGAATGTTCTTCTTTGCTTTAATCTTCCATTAATTTAAACATTCCCTTTTGGGGTACTTAGCTGAATTGCGAGACCTCCAAATGGAAGGTTCTTAATCTCAAATTTCCCAAACCAGGGCTTAACTACAAAGTCTTTAAAGAACTGTTAAATTAGGAAAGGATGGGGCATCTATGGAGAATGTTGGAATGATAGCTCTGGACATCCTAGTTTTCATATTCTGTAAAATACTGAAGAGCAAGACATGAAGAACATGCCAGTTATCATGCTTTCTCTGTCATCGCTTCTGTAGTTACCTGAGTTGAGTAAAATTGGATAATGAGTGGTTAGAAAGGTGTCATTTATTTACGTCCCATCCTGGGATGGTAGCATAGCTGCCCCAGCTTTACCTCTTGGGTTTTCTATGTTGGGAATGGCCATAAGATGCTGTTTCTATCTACCTGGCTTGCTATTTAGCACCTGTTTTAATGCTGACAGATGGCTTAACTGATAGCTTCTTAAATGCACATTAGATTCACAACCCTCCTTGGCAGTTGTAAGGACATGGAAGACTTTGTGGGAAAAGGATATATCCAAACAGATTATGTATCCCAACCAAAACACACACACACACACACACACACACACACACACACACACACACACACTGCATATAAAATCAACATACATCTTTAATAAGACATAATCATGTATCGGTTTTAAAAAAAACATTTATTTGATTTATTAATCAGCAAGGATTTTTTTTCTGTGTAGCTCAGGCTGGCCTTGAACTTGTGAACTACCTGCCTCTGCTTCTTCAAGAGGCTGGTGTTCTGGTGTTCTGGGTTTGCAGAAGTTTATGTAAATGGGAATGTATTTCTTTTTTATTTTAGTTTTTGAAAGCTTATTATTTTTTTTTTTTTTACTAGAGGGACCTACTGATGAAAGTTTCACGAACACATTGATTTTGATCCTGAAAGAGGGGTAGCATTTAACATGTGTGGTTAGGGGTTTTTAAATTTGTATCAAGATGGTAGTGAACCAGGTACAGAGAAAAGAAAGTATAGCCAGGCTCAGGAGCCCATTCATGCAGGAGCCGGTCCTGTCCTTGCCTGGCAGTAAGGCTCAATTGTTATCTAGGCACACAGGAAGTGGGATGATCTTCAGTCCAACTTTCTTGCCTTAAATGTCAATATTTTTTATTGTGGTCCCCCGCCCCCCACTTTGAATGTCCTAAAGGGTGTAACAGATTATAAGCCAGTGATTTCAAAAGTATGAATTCTTAGTGATAACATTGGGTGTGAAAACTAAAGTTTTTGATCTTTCAAAAATTTTGAGGCAAATTAGTTTCATATTTTTTCTATGATATTCAGAGTGGAAATTTTTTTTTTATTCCAAATGATAGCACCTTTGGAGAAAATTATTAAAGTAAATTCTGGAAATCTGACTTTTTTCTTTTCAATGGCTGTTCCTAAGGAGCTGTTTCATATTTCTAACGTGATAGAACTTTAAGGCCTGTCTCTTAAATTACAAGAGGCAACATGAGCCTCACCAGCATAATTCAGGAAACATTACACCTGTTCAGAAAAGCTACACATTTCAAATGTTTTAAGATTCCAAAGTTCTTTTTTTTCTTTTTATTGTCATTGCCGGTATCATTACCAGGGCCACATAGCATCTGGGTCAGAGCTAGCAGGAAAAGGTAATAGTTATGATTTCCATGTAGTAATTCATGGATATATTTATTGCCATGTAGTAATTCATAAGTACATTTCAAAATCAAGGACAATATCATCTCAGCCCCAATTTACATAACACTGTGAAAACCCTGTAAGGTAGCTGAATCCTTCTTTGAATAGAAGCCATCATAACTGTGTCCGAAGCAGGAAAAGTATGTATATGTGCATGTATGCACCTTTCCTCTTCGCAAGTGTCAGAGATGAAAGTGTCCCTCTGGGACCGCACTCAGTGTCGCAGGGCTTAGATGCGGCTGCAGATTCAAGTGCTGTTTGACATTGGTTAAGGGAGAACTTAGTAATGCACAATTGGGATGTTACACAGTTAAAAAAAAAATCTTCCAAAGATTATTCTAAGTACATTTAAAGATTCTATTGAGATCTTATATAGTCTCTTGATCTTTTCTTCCCTTTTAAAAATAATAAGGGATTTATACTGGAAATACTTTGCACCCTATAATGTTAATCTCATAGTAAGATTTTTTTCTTTTAAAATTTGTTTATTTGGTGGGTGGTCATGCTGTGTTTGTGTGTGTATGAATGGAGGTCAGAGGGCAACTTTGTATAGTTGGCTCTCTCCAGTTTTCTGTGACTCTGGGGATCATATTCAGGTCACTCAGGTTAGGGAGCAAAAACCTTCACATACTGAGCTGCTTAGTATTTGGTCAGTTTTAAGCACAGTAAGATCTTCTGGGAAGAGAGAACCTCAATTGAGAAAATGTTTCCATAACATTTGTCCTGTAGTCAAGCTTGTGGAAGATTTTCTTGATTAATGATTGATGTGGGAGGGCCCAGCTCACTTGAGTGATGCCCTACCTGGGCATATATGGTCCTGAGTTGAATAAATAGCAAGTTGAAAGCTGAGTGTGATGGTCTACATTTTTAATACCAGCACTTGAGGTAGAGGTAGGTGGATCTCTTGAGTTTGAGGCCAACCTGGTCTACAGAGCGAGTTCCAAGCCAGCCAGGGCTATATAGAGAAAGTCAGCCTTGAAAAAACCCCTCCAAAAACCTACCAACCAACCAACCAACCATCCAAACAAACAAACAAACAAAAACCAAGTTGAGTAAGCCATGGCGAGCAAGCCATTAAGTATCATTCTTCTATGGCCTTTGCTTCAGTCGGTGCCTCTGGTTCTTGCCTTGAGTTCCTGCCTTGAATTCCTTCAGGATGGAACTGTAACTGTGATGAATAAGCTGAAATAACCCCACCCACCAACATTGCTCTTGGTTATGGTGCTTATCACAGCAATAGAAAACAAAGTTGGACACTTGGAAATTTTGGCTACCAGATCCTAATAATGTTTAAAATCAAATTTTCATTTTCATATATGATTTGGTCTTAGAGTTTTGAAAAGACCAAATACTGTGTGTGTGTGTGTGTGTGTGTGTGTGTGTGTGTGTGTGTGTGGGTGCGTGCGCGCGCGCGCGCTTATGGTCCATGAAGGTCAGGCAGGGTAAGGAATGGATCTCTGCTTTATTTTCTTGAGTTAGTGTCTTTGACTTTCCCTGGAGGTTGGCTGGTGGCCAACTAGACCCAGAGATCATCATGGCTCCGCTCCCAAGAGTACTGAGAGTAGCCACGCCTGGCTTTGATGCTGGGGATTTGAACTCAGGTCCTCGTGTATACTCACTGAGCCATATAGCCAGCCCAGACACTATTGGTTTTAGTAATTGCCATCTTGAGCACCATCATCCGCTAACTGATACTACCAGCCATTGAATGCTTTTCTGGTCTCTGATCCATAATTTGTCTTATACTTTAAATTATTAATTAATTAGTTAACACATGTATTGTGTATGTGTGGATATAGTGCCACAACCTATGTGTGGAGACCAGAGGACAGCTTGAGGGAAACAGTTTTTTCATTGAAACGTGTGTGTCCCAGGGATCGAACTCAGCTCGTCAGGTTTGGCTGCAAGCACCTTTACCTGGTGAGTCACCTCACCAGCTGCCAGCTAGTTACTTTTAGCTACTAGGTTAATTTTCTTCTGACATGTGAATTTCCCTTGATTTTATTAACTTTTTACTATTCTTTAATTTTTGGCTTATGTATAACTATTTTTCTTTTGCATCAGATGTATTCTTGTCGTGTTAAGAGAACTCTGTAACCCTTAAGATTTTGGTAGAATTAGGGCAAGTCTCGGTGTTGGAAAGAACGTTGAAAAGTTTGGGATAACACAGGGGCATGATTTTTTGAATTTGGGCATGTGACTCTGTTGTTAGGACACTGATGGAATTATTAAGAATGATAAACTTCCACGTACCCATTCACTTTGTCACTCATTCATTCATTTTTTTAATCCCCTCAACTCCCAGAGGCCAGCCACAAATTACTAGGGGGATACTAGGGTGCTGTGAGAAATGACAAGTATCAACTTCTGCATTTAAGTGGCGTGTGCTGCTAGTGGCATTAATAAAAGTTCTGCCATGATTCATCAGGAAAGTGCTTTCAAGTGAAGGGATGTGGTCTTCTGCAAAAGATGCCTTTCAGATAGAATTCAGTGCCCATTTCCAGTGGAAATCTCAGTTTTAGAATCTCTGTCTTTCCCTGTCTGTCACTGTCTCTGTCTCTGTCTCTGTCTCTGTCTCTGTCTCTCTCTGTGTGTGTGTGTGTGTGTGTGTGTGTGTGTGTGTGTGTGTGTGTTTATAAAGGAAGGATATTTTAGAATGAGTGTGGAAGTTGGACCTTCAGGTGGGTTGTTATGAATGTACTCGCAAATTTAGTACCAGAGTCTCTATGGGAAATGATTATAATTATGTCCCATTTGTCATTTTTGAGCAGAAATTTAAAAATTGCAAGTGTGAGATTGATTTACTTGAAAGACATTAAAGATATCTTTTAATCTTCACATTTGAATTTCTGTAATATTTATTTTATAATTTATACACAGTAACAGTTTTTTAAAAATTTTATTTACTATGTGTGTGTGTGTGTGTGTGTGTGTGTGTGTGTGTGAGAGAGAGAGAGAGAGAGAGAGAGAGAGAGAGAGAGAGAGAGAGAGAGAGAGAGAGAGAGACTCACTTTGTGTATCCCAGATTGACTTAGAACTCATGATCCTCTGGCTTGGTCTCCTTAGTGCTAGGATTTAAAATTCTTTTTAGTGTAAAATTTGATTACCGTGTGATGGGTCATATACTGGGCTCTGGAGGTGAATCCAGGAGAAGATAGGTAGGCTCCTGAGTTGCCTGAAAAGGGCAATAGACATTAAGGGAAGAAATGGCCTACAAGATAGGAAGCTCTACACATGAGAGGTGAGAGGCAGAAGGAGAATTTGCAGTCACGTTAACTGACCCAGCTGAGCAGTTGGGAAAGGTTGCTTGGAACTGAGTACAGCTAAGCTGGGGTCTGATGGGTGGGCCGGGGAGGAGGGTAGCGAAGTGGGTGGAGTGGGTTGGTCTGGGCTCCTGTATAGAGTGAAGTGTGGTGATGGGTAGGTGATCGGGTAGGTGGTCGTGATTGGAATGGATGCCAGAGGTGAGCAGGGTCCAGGACCTGCAAGGCTGAGCACAAGGAGCATTGCTGCTGATCAGATTTGTACCTGGGGACTCTCTGGGGACCCTCTGCTGCAGCTAGGAACCCGAACCCACAAGGTACTCAGTGTAGCTGGCCCACATCAGTTGTGCGGCTCCTGTAGATGGAAGTTCAGGGTGCGAGCTTGGTTTCAGAGTTTGGGCTGCCACTGATGACTTCAACTCAAGAACTGCCTGGAGCCGGGTGGCGGTGGTGCACGCCTTTCATCCCAGCATTGTCACTCCCTGTCCCTATGGCCACTGAGCACTGAAGAAGAGCCTTAGATTTTTCGAGAAAAGGGTTGGATTGATTTTGCAGTTCTGTTCTTCTGGGATGCAAAGGTAAAAATAGGTCTTCTTTAGCAGCCTTTGGGAATCATGGCCCATTTAGTCTTGTTATCCCTAATGTTAGAACTGTTGATTGAATCCATTCTTCCCATGGTCTGGTGTCAGAGAGCACAGCCACACGATGCCCCTGAACGTGTTTGTCTGAACTTGAGGGTGGCATGACTTATATGGTGTTCTACCATATTGATTATTGTACCACTGATGATTGTACATCATGTAGACCAAAGGGGGAAATTATCTGTTAGCTCTTGATTGGGAATGAAATGAAGCTTCTCTCCTTTTCCAAATCCCACGCCCCACCTTGCTCTCTTCCAGCTGCCATTGGCTTTTTCAGCTGGGATTCCCTCCACCTGTTCCCATTCCATTCTCTCATGGATCTTTGTTTGGTCTTAGGTGTCTTCTCTCAGTCTAGCATGCTGGGTAGTCTCCTTCATGAGGCAGAATCTTGCAACTTTCTCAATGTGTTTACTGTGCAAGTTAGAGAAAAGACACTGAGCCTTCTCCTTCACATCTTCACTTGGGTCAGTTACTTAACACTAGGTGCTTCTGTGCTAGCAGGCTAGCCTTAGACCTGTACCAGTTAGTGATACGTGGTCTCTGGTGCTGCTGTGCTAATACTCTAACCTTAGACCTGTACCAGTTAAGGGATACATGGACCCTGGTGCTTCTGTACTAATAGGCTAGCCTTAGACCTGTACCAGTTAGTGATACATGGCCCCTGGTCCCTACAGCTGTTTGGATTCTTCACCGTGTGTGTTCAGAAAGGAGGGAAGTGTGGAAACTATCAGCTCCAAGAGCAAAATTCCTTAAAGTATGTGTCCACTGCTGGTGAGCCACATGTAGCTTAGTAGCTTAGTGTGTCTGCCTCCTAAGGGAGTCTATCAGCCTCTGGGCCTGCTTTGGTAAGTCTTAGATAAAGGTAAAATAAAATGTGCTACCCTTTCTTTTGGAGAGACACACTGAGCTTCTATGGATGTATAGCACTTTTAAAACATTATTCTTTACTTATTTTATGTGTATAGGTCTTGTCTGCTTGTATGCTGTATACTATGGAGATCATGGAGACCAGAGAGAGTGTCAGATCCCTTAGGACTAGAATTATAGCGCATTCTGAGCCATCATGTGGGTGTTGGGAATCAAACCTGGGTCCTTTGGAAGAACAGTCAGGCTTTTAACTGCTGAGCCATCTGCCTAGTCTCCCTCCCTGTCTCCGTCCCCTGCTTTCCTTTTCCACACAGGGCATTACTACGTAGCTAAGGCTGGTGGGAGCTACAAATTTGTAATCCTCCAGCCTCAGCCTTCTGAATGTTAGGATTACAGGCACAATGCCTGGTTATGTTTTTGTAGTTTTTTTGTTTGTTTGTTTTGAGGCAAAGTTTCACTGCGTAGCCCTGGCTGGCCTGGAACTCATTATGTGACCAGGCTAGCTTTGAACACACAGAGATCTGCTTACCTCTGCATCCCAGGTGCTGGGATTAAAGGTGGTGTGCACTACCTTGCCTGGAGGGCTTTTTTTTCCCTCAATGAAAGTTGTTAAAAGAATAACATAGTCAGTTCCATCGTGACGGCTGCTTTCTATGCTATTTAGTTTTCATGTTTGAAATATTTAATAATTAAATGCAAAGATAAATATTCTGAGCGTGGTCGCTGAAACCTGTCATCCCTATACTTGGATGACTGAGGTAGAGGATTGCCCATGAGTTCTAGGCTAGCCTGAGCTATAGAGTGAGACCATGTCTCAAAAACCCAAACCAAACAAAATACAACTAGAAAACTATCCCTCTCACATGCCCCCCCATCCATAGATGTCTTTCTTTTCTCCTTTATGTCAAGACTTGGTTCTGTAGGCTCTCTCCTCAGGTGCTCCCCATTTTCCATTGAACCCCGATCAAATACAGGCCAAGCACAATCCCCCCAACCCCTCCGAAAACCTGAAAGTTACCAAGATTACAAAGTTTTTGAGAGTGGACCCGAGGTTACAAGTGGAAAACCCCACATCCGAGTTTATGTCACTTGGTGCTTCAGAACACGGAGGCCCCGAAAACTCTCTATAGAATGACACCCAAGGTGCATATGTGAGGTGCTTGGGAAACGTAAATGCTTGTGTTTCGACGTGGGTTCCATCCCTAAGTCATTTCCTTTTGTGCATTCAAATTTTGCAGCATTCAAAAAGAATATGAAATTCCAAACACATCTGGTCTCAAGCATTTCAGAAAAGGGACCCTCAGTCTGTATCCCAGGACATAGTTTGTCATGTAATATTTGACAGCTGCCGATGAGTATGTGTAGCATGTTGTAAGCCATGAAGCTTAGTCATGGAGGAATGCTTCTGAACCCACCCACCCACCTTCCTACCAGCCAGAGCCGTTTTCCACTAGCTGCTGGCTGTCTTTCTGTTCTCTCCTTCTCGATTGCGTTTTTCTCTTTTCTGTCCCAGGTAAGCATTATAACAACGCCCCCCTCCTTTCCCTTGTGGAGTGGTCGTGTGATGGGAAGTTTGTTGTTTTGACTTGCCTGTGAGGATTGTAGACACGGCATCACGCCATCATCTGCCACTTACGTTTTAGCTTTGTGGATGTTCGAGACTGACCCATGCTGATGCAGGTGATTTTCAGTCATTTCTGATACTGCCGAACACACCCCGGTTTATTTTGCTTTGAGCTCTGGCTTGATATCCTGTTTTGTGAAAGCCATGCTTGGTTTTCTGTCTCAGCTGATCCACATGCAGACTTTCTCAGTAAAGTAGATGTTTGTAAGTAGATATGGTAGGTTGTAAAGTTACTCGGAAGCTCAACCTGACAAGATTTTTTTTCTCAAGTTTTTTTTTAAATTTTTTTTTTTAATTTAGTAATCTACATTCTCACCTGCAGCATAAGAGATTATTATGGCTGCATGTCTTTGCCTATCTTAGGTGTTAATCAGGGTTCTTAATTTGTATCTTTCTAGTAGGTATAAAACATAAAACGTAGCTCATTGTGATTTCAATTTGCAGTTTCCTTGATGATGAGGTTTTGCATATATTTATTTTCATTTATGTTTTTTTTTTTCTCATTGTACCTTAGAATCTCCCCATTCTACTTTTTCTTTTTTTAAAAATCAATGTGTAGGTGTTGTTAGAGTTTAAATTAGAGTTTTGAATGATTATTTCCCTGTCACCTACTGCAGGTACTTTTATGGCCCATCCCTTTCTCTTCCTTTGCAGTAACTTTTAATAAGCAGAGCCTTGGAAAAATATTTATTTAAATGGTGTATGTACCTGAGTGTGGGTATGTGCATGGGAGTGCAGGTACGCATGGAGGCCAGCAGAGGGCATCAGAGGGCTTCTCTGGAGCCGGACTTAGAGGCAGTTGTGAGCCACCTGTCTTGGGTGCTGAGAATCAAACTTAGGTCTTCTGGAAGAGCAGCAAGCGGCCGATCTCTCCAGCCCTAGCGAAGTCTTTAACATTGTCATGGCCATGGATTTTTCTTTAGGATTTTATGTTTTGAGTCTTGGGTGGAAAGTTATTCTCTACATCAAGGTCAGAGACAGCAAAAGTATCTCAGGATTTTATCTTTCACGAGTGTGTGTGGCATGGGAAGCAGGACTGACTATCCTAGATACCTGTTCATTCCCCAGTTACTTGTTGAAAAGTCCTTTCTTTCCCAGTCACCACAGTGGTCCTTCTGTAATCTGGTGGATGTGTCTGAGTTTCTTTCATTCTGGGTTCTTTAATCTGCAGAGAAGTCTGTCTGCATGACCTTTACATTTTCAGTTTGGTGTCACGTTTTCATATGCGGTAGGCAGTCCTCCCTCCTGCTTTTTCTGTCTCATTTGTATATGTTTTATTTTGGGGGGCTTGCGCTCTTCACTGTTATTTTACGAATTGGCAGGGCAAGGTTTTTGATGAGTCTCTTAGATATTTTTAATGAAGATGCAGAGAAACTTGAGTTGACTTTGTTGAAACTTGTGATATTTTTAGTAATTATTTCCTTTCCTCAGATAGCCTCTCATTTTGGTCTTTGATATCAAGATTTTTTTTTAAACTATACTTTTAGAATGATAGGTTTTTTTTTTTTTTTTTTTTTTTTTTTTTTTTTTTTTTTTTTTTTTTGTTGTTGTTAAACATTTTTTCCTGAGGCTGAATATTTATCTTGATGGTTTACTTTTTTTTTTATTTTTGTTTCTGTTATGAATAGAATTTTCTTTTACATGAAATATTCAAATTGTTGCTGGCATATAGAAATTTGGTTAACTTTTGTATATTGATTTTCATCTTCATGCACGTTGCTAAGTTTTCTTATTAGAAAATGATGTGTGTGCTTTCTTTAGACGTTTCCCTGTAAATTGCGATAAGGTCTTGATAAAGATAATTGTACTATTTCTCCTTTTAAATGCCTCCTGTGGCTTTCTCCCCCTTCTCCCTGCACTGTCTGGGATCACCAGCTGAGTAGGAATGGCAATGGTGGACATAGGTATCTTAGACCAGGTTTGGCTGTCCATGCTGCTGGTAGAAGTCCCTTCTACTTATATTTTACTAAGAGTTTTTTATAATCACCTCAATTGCAGTTTAATTGTTGGAGAACGCTGCTGTGTGTTACACTTTTCTGACTTCCTTTGTTGACAGGTCTGCTAATTAATCTCCATAGTATTTTATCATGTGCTTGGGAGGAATGCACATTGTCTGGCTCTTGAGTTGGAGGCATCTGTATGTCCAGAGATTCAAGCTTTTTTTTTTTTTATTTAAATCATCTATACTTTTGTGAATTTTTAAAAATGTGCCCGGTACTTATGTCACTGAGAAACTTGGGTTAAAATACTTTATGGTGGTGAATCTGAGGTTTTCCTATCCATTTTTCTGTTTCGGCTTTATACGTGTTGAAATTACATCATTACATTCTTTTAAGTTTGGAATTACTTTATCTGTCTGGTTAATCAAATCTATTCACTTTAGTTAAGGTCACCTTCTTTCTGCTCTTTTGCCTTATAGTTTATTTTTGTCTTCTATTGGTCGAGTTATCCCACTTTTCTTTTTGGATCAAATTTATATGTGTTTTAAATTTTTTGTGTTTAACCCTCCCATTGTACTGTATGTGTACCAATTATTGCAAAAGTTTGACTTTTATTGGAACAGATAATGACAAATGACTTCCATCGCCTTGGTCCTTGTAGGTCGTGCAGATGTGTGTCCCTGTGACTCTGCTCCCTGCTGTCTGTGCTCCAGCTGCTCCTCTGTGTTCCGTCTTCACTGCTCTTTCATTCCCTTTCCTTCAAACACATTTGCTAAGTTTTGTTGCTTTTATTTCTTACCTCCTACATTGTTTATAATTCTTTCTATTCTTCTGATAATTATCTTTGGGCTTTCACGATGCTGTTATTTCATAAATTGTAACATACATAGTTCATGAAAACTATTTTGGGGACCACCAAACACTCCTTCCATTATTCCTTCTGTTACTTGTGTTTTTGTTTTGGTCCTTAAAATTGTCTCTGAATGCTAGGTCCTGGAGTTTTATAGACACTGTTAGACTTCTACTTTGCATATCCCTTTTGATTTCTTGCATCTCAGTCTTCCTTCATGGAATCATTTTCCTGTGTGGGGAAGTGTGTCTTTTAGGGGTTTTTGATTTTCTCCCAAATCAATGTTCTATTTTTGCTCTTTAGTGATAGCTCTTCAGGACACATGTTTTCTCTCATTATTCCAATGATTTTGTTCTACTGGCTCCCTAATTCCACATTGGCTTGTGAGAAGTTGGATGCTTGTCTACATAATTGCTGACCTTTCTTGGAGATCTTTTTGGTGATTTTTCTTAATTTTTACTTAATATTTTCACTTGTTTTGTATTTGTGGTTTTATTTCTTCCTACAACGGAGGAAAATTACTATATTTGTTTCCTGTGAGGACTTATTAAATGTGTTAAACTTGCCTTCCCCCCGCTTCCATTTTCTTTAAATTTCTGTCATATTTTCCTTTTCATTGTATCTGCTGTTTTATGGTGGTTTCTGTAGACTTATCTTCTATTTCACAAATTCTCTCTTTAGCTTTGTCTAATGTTTCATTAAAAACATCTCCTATTGCTTATTTTTTCATTTGGAAAAGCTGTGTTAGTTTTATATTTCTTCTTCTTTATGGTTATGCCTTTCCTTTTAAAATATAGTGTACGATTTTAGTTTCGATTAAAGTAAAGGAGAAAGGGGCCAGTGAGATACCGCCGCAGGTAGAGCTAAGCCTGACCACTTCAGTTCTAGCCCAGGTCGAAGTGGAGAGCTGACTTCCGTGTGTTGTCCTTTAATTCCCCATCCCCTCAGAAGTGGCCCTCCCCAATATATAAGTAATGTAGTCATTTAAAATATAAGAAAAGAAATAAAATGTTGAAAGTTGAGTTTCTAGTAGGTGTGGATGCACCGTGGGCAAATGCGAGTGAGAAGATGGAGATGTGGGGTAAGTCTGAAGACCAGGCTCCACAATTTTTTTTTTGAAGCTAATTGATACAGAACATTTAATAACAATGCCATCAGCAACAGCCGTTCCCATCTTACACATTAACATCCAAGTCAGAAAATTGCATTTCCTCCCTTTTAAACACAGGGGCATAACTAGCTTGGTAGTATCCATACATTTAGTTTCTTCTCCACATTTTGACAAATTCATCATGCAAGAAACTCCAGAATTGTTTAAAGTAAACTTTTTCTTCTTCTCCTTCTCCTTCTCCTTCTTCTCCTTCTTCTTCTTCTTCTCTTCTTCTTCATCTTCTTCTTTTTGTATGAGTGGCTTATTTACAAGGCAGAATTCTGATTTACTTTATTTTTTCTTCTTTTTTTTTCGACACAGGGTTTCTCTGTGTAGCTTTGCGCCTTTCCTGGAACTCACTCTGTATCCCAGGCTGGCCTCGAACTCACAGAGATCCGCCTGCCTCTGCCTCCTGACTGCTGGTCTGATTTACTCTTTACTGTCTCCGACATCACACCGAACCTCCCATTTTTTTCTCATACAAACTATTCCCATTGAGATTACCAATAACTGCGCCCCTCTTGATTACGTGTTAGAAAACACATTATCTCTCCTTCCCTCTCTCTTAATCTTCCATCCCCCTTTCTAGAAATTCTACACATGCATCTTTCCCACACTCCATGTTCCTCGTGGGTCTTTTTTGTCTGTTTTATTTCTGTCTGAATTGTCCAAGTCTGAATACTTCAGGTATCTTCCCTGGGCCTTTCCCTGTTTTGTTGAGTGTGGTGCTGTGCCTCAGGCTCAAGCCAGGTTGTGTTGTGATCTTATTATGAACAGTGAGACCTGGTTTCCTCAGCATAAAGTATAGCAACAGCATCGTTGGGAGAATTCACTAAGCTAATATTTAGAATCTTTTGGTCCATGTCAGCACATGGTGGGTTTTCTATGTCTGCTTTCATTCTCATGTACTCTCCATCCTAAGTTGCTTCCTTTGTTTCCAAGGTGACATCTCACATATAAATTGCTTTGGTACCCTCATATTGCTCAGTGACAGTTGGTTGAGGCAGCTCTCTGTTGTATTTGACATGCTTCTGTGAACGCTGTCCATAGATTTTCTGTCTATGAAGAAAGGCGCTACCTTGCACCTAGTGAGCTGAACGATGTTCGGAACACTTGGACTCTTTCCTTTTGGTTCATGCTTCCCAGCTGCTTTTCCCAAGTGACGTCAGTGCACCGTCATTCCTAGCCTGGTTGCCTCTGGTTGCTTCCAGACTCCTCTTTCTCTTTTTGCTTTCCCTGCTGGACCCATGTTGTAATATAACTAGGGTGATTTTAAGAAAAAAAAAAAAATAACTAAGTCTGTTACCTCACAATTCAGTGTTTTTCTTATTGTGATTACAGTAATTCTTAGAAGGCCTTCCAAATTCACATTTGGTTCTCTCCAGTCGCTGCATGCTCTCTACCTACATGGGGTATTCACACCTCAGACTTTTTCTAACTTCCCTTGATCCAGGACCTTTGCAAGTGCTGTAGAACACCCCTTCTTTGGGTCTTTGCCTTCCTAACTCTTCAGAACTCAACTACAATATTTTCTTTAAAAAAAAAAAAGGTTTAACCAGATCTAATTGACAAGTTCTTTGGATCTAATGAATGCTGTTATGCAGTTTATTTGAAAAATGATTTAATAAACACTAATAGATGTATGTTCAAAATAGAATCAGTAAGTTAGTAAGAGTGAAAACTTTTTTTTACTTTATGTGACTACGTTCACTGTAAGTTTAGGACAATAGCATTGCCATTGGAAACCAAGAAACTTTCCTTTTCTTCTCATTGAGAAGATTTTCAACATTATCATCTTTCATTCTTGTGTTTGGCAGCTACATTTTGTGTATTATCAGATAAAGTCTGAAACAAAATCAGAAGTTGGAGAACAGCCACTCAGCATCATGCCAGGCTCCCTTCCTTCATTTTTGAGCACTTAGGCCCCCAAATCTGGTTATTCCCTGTTCACTGACGAGGACCCAGGTCTCTGAATCCCTGCCTTGCCTAAAGCTGTGCTGCTGAGATAAAGTGCGGTCTCTAAGAGGAGATGTCTTTCTGTGTATTCCAGGCAACCCTCCCGGTTGCAACAGTGACTGCAGTTCCCAACGTTCTTTGGTGTGTGGCACGTCACAGAATAGTCCCCGTGGGTTCTGGAGGGCGTGGCACTTCTGACAGTTGATTACAGACCTGCCTTTTCGTCCACTACCTTATTATGGTGGAGAACATCCATCCCTTCGAGGTCTCCTTGATGTAAGGATGAGTGAAAGTAACTAACAAGCAACTAAACAAGTTCTCTGTGAGAGTCGATAGAATATTGAATTGCTAAATATTCTTATTGACAGGAGAACCAGAAGATGAGGGCTGTTTTTTTTTTTTTTTTTTTTAAGTCATAGTGTTTGTGTTTGTCTTCTAACAACCGGTCAATATGTCCGTGATTGAATATGTTTTTTGAAGAATAATGAGCCAAGGGCAGCTTGGCCTGGAATTTATAGATATTAATCTTAGGAGAACACAGAGTTCCTGACTTTCAACATAATTCTTCATGAAGAAGACTCCAACTAGTTGTGCCTCATTAATGCTTAGCTGTAAAAATCAAGGAAGCGAAGCAGGGAGCGTGTGATTGGACGAGGCGTCTCCTGTGTGCCAGGCTGGGGTTTCCTTGGCCACACCAGAGAAGACAGGAGGGCGTGCGGAAGGCAGAGGCAGAAGGCGGCATTGCCAGGGTTGACAAGAGGGTGCTGGGCGCCAACTTCTCTGTCCACAGCTTTCCCAGGGGCAACCCGGTGCTCCTGCTTCTTTTGTGCAAGAACACACATCCTGGTTCAAAGGTACATTTTGCTATTTGGATTTCCTAAGGCTAGTTCTCTGAAAACTCACGTCAGTGCCCAATTCTGTGTGTTACAGATATAACCATTTTATCACGTTTCTTACCTGTATAGACATCTGTAAGGGGAAGTGCTGTTAAAAGAAAATTATTCTACCTCACTGAGGAGCTAGAGAATGAATACATTTCTCAAACTAGAATGGCCTAGCTCAGTGGTTCTCAACCGCCCTAATGCTGCAAACCTTTAATGTAGTTCCTCATGTTGTGATCCCCAACTGTAAAATTATTTTATTGCTACATCATAAATCTAATTTTGCCACTGTTATGAATTGTAATGTAAATATCTGCTTTTTGATGGTCTTAGGCAATCCTTCTGAAAGGATTGAGAACTGCTGGTCTAGCCTATAGTAGAGGTCAGCACACTTTCTCCACAGGGGCTACATAATGTTTCTGGTTTCGAGGGTGTATGTTCTCTGCTGTAGTGATGAACGTCTGCTGTTGTAGCATGAAAACAGCTATAGACAATAACTGAGCCAATGAACATTATTGTGTGCTAATAAAACTTTATTTTTTTATAACAGGCAGCAGCTGGGCTTCACTCAGGGGACTGTAGCTTGTGGCTCAGACTAATGTATGGTAGAAATGGCAGTAACAAGACTTGGGCCTCTTTTCCCAGTTTTCTTTGTTGTTATCCATGTGGAAATATTAATTTAAATCTCAGAGTCAATGTATATATTTGAAAAGGGGACCTTCTCTTCTATGGGCAATTTCTATTTTCTTTATACTTAAAATGTAGTTTAAAATGACTATGTATGTATTACTTCTGCAAGCAGAACAAACTATTTGAATAGTAAAACAGCCAAAAGTAAAAGAAATATAGAAAATTGTCCTGCGTGTAAAAGAACTTCATAAGGAGTGTGTTAGATTTTTTGAAGAACCAGACTGAATAGTGAATGAAGAGATACCCAAATTAGTTAATATTAGGAATGAAGATCATTATAGTCAAGGATTGTCTCCTAGGAATTTTTTGTTGTATACATAGCACCTTGCTAGGATGTTATTAAGTGACTTTCATAGCATTTGCTTATATACTGACTTACTAGAATTTAGTTAGCAAATTTATTGAGCCTTCAGGAGATGTGATGGTTTGTTGAATTCTTGAGATTAAAAAAAGGAGGGTGAAAAGATAGTATTTGGTTTCAAGGGTTTTACATTAAAGGGCGCAAACGCCTACAAAAATCTTATCTAGTTCCTGTACATGAGAAGCCTGTACGTGTAGGATACCACTCAGCGTCACGGCAAGAGGGACCTTCCCAGAGATCTGGCTGCTGGATTTTGAAGGATGAGTGGGGGGATCTCCAGACGGAGGGAGAAAGAAGAGCAGTTGGGTGTAAGGGAGAAGTTCCCTGTGCTTGTGAGCTTTTGAAACGGCAGGTTTTCCTTCATGGCTAGAACTGGAGGACTGAGCAAGTGAGGGATATAACGCTCGAGTTCGGCTCGGGCTAGGGCATGAATTCTAGAGCTGGAGCTGTAGGTTAGATGGTGGGGTTCTTGCCTAGCATGCAGGAAACTACGAGTTTAATCCTTAGAACCGCATAGAACTGGGGGGGGGGGGTTGGTGGTTATTAGTGCATGTGTGTATGTGACCCCAGCACTCAAGAAGATCAGGAGTTCAAGGTCATTCTTGGCTGTGTAGTGAGTCTGAAGCCAGCCTGGGAGGCCTGAGATCCTATCTCCAAAGGAATGTGAGCATTTTAGAACCACAGAATGCTCTGGAATTCTAATGAAAGATATGTAACTTTTCTGTAGAAAAACCATTTTATATATCAGGAAGACTATATTTTGCATACAGTTTTGGGAACAAGTTTGTGGTCGTTTTCTAAACACCACAAACATTCTATGTGCTGTGGTGTGTGTGTGTGTGTGTGTGTGTGTGTGTGTGTGTGTGTGTGAACATTCTATGTGCTTTGTGTGTGTGTGGGGGGGGTGGAGTGGGGTGGATGTACACAGATACCTGAAGCTTACTGTTTTGGCTAGGCTGACTGGCCAGTGAGATTGTGGAACCTATGAATCTCTGTCCTTCAGTGTTGGGTTACAGAGGTGAACACACCTGGCTGTTTTATGTGGCTTCTCAGCATTTGAACTCACAACCCCTTGCTTTGACAGCCAGCACCCCTACCCACTGAGCCATCTCCACAGCCCCCTCTTGTAGGAAAAAAGGAGATCACAGATACGAGTGTGGACACATGCCTCATTGCCCTTCTTAATGATGGCACCACATTTCTAATGAGCCTAAATAAAGATCATTGTTTCCTCCACTGAAGGGTCTGAGAGTGTGTGAGAGTGTGTGCTTATGGTAGATTTATAATTTTCTGGGTAAAATGATTAGAGAAGCCTCCTCTCTTGGTCTCTGTCTGCATAGTCACCCCAGGCTGGAGAGATGCTTCAGCTATTGAAATACTAGATTTAAGTCCTAGGGGGAAATTCTCATAGATGCATTGGGGACATGGCTCAGTGTGTAAGAGGGCTTGATACACAGGCGTGAGGACAGAGTTCAGTCCCCAGAACCTATATGGAAGCTGAGTGTGACCACACATATCTGCAGCCTCAGTGTTTGGTTGCGGGTGGGCAGTAGTGATGGGAAGGTCACGTAGGCTTGCTGGCCAGTCAACCTGGTCAAACAATGGTGAGCTCCAGGTTCATTGAAAGAACTTGCCTCAGGAGAATAAGGTAGAGAATGACAGCCGGGCGGCGGTGGCGCACGCCTTTAATCCCAGCACTCGGGAGGCAGAGGTAGGCGGATCTCTGTCAGTTCGAGGCCAGCCTGGGCTACCAAGTGAGTTCCAGGAAAAGGCGCAAGCTACACAGAGAAACCCTGTCTTGAAAAACCAAAAAAAAAAAAAAAAAGTAGAGAATGACAAAGCAGGACGTGTGATGTCTGCCTATCTTTGGTCTCATAGATGCATGCGTTGCATGGCACATGCAGTTGTACACAAAAGTGCACTCACACGTCTCATACACACCCCACCCCCTTGCCCTGGACTGTGGCATTGAGCTCTGTGTCCAGCATGCAATACAAGCTCAGTGTATATCAGCAGTGAAAGCTGTCATCAGAATTGTCCAAAATTCATCATTTTCTTCAAGTTTTCTATGGAAGACTCAAAAACACCTAGATGTCATTTTTAGATAAGTGAATACCTTGCGCTGTTTGATGCATAAATGTCCTGGGTCATTTGTTTGGAATCAAACTTAACTAAGGTACCCTTCCCAGGAATCCAGGAATGGATAAACTCTTCTCTTGGGTTACATCACACACACACACACACACACACACACACACACACACACACACACACGTACACGCACACACTTAAATATAAAACAGCAGTGATGTAGATAAGTTAACTAATGAATATTATTATGTACTTTTTTTCTCTTTTAACAGCTTCTAATATTCAGTAGGGAAATTTTCCTTGTGCAGAGACAGTGACCAGGCCAGTTGGCCTAAACTTAGAGCCGGCAGCTGTGTTTTGAGTTGAGGCCCTGCATGTGCACTTGGTACTCGTTCCCCTGCGGCGCCTGTCTGCCGCTTTATCTTGCTTCAGGGAGCATCTTTTTTTGGGTGACTGTCAACGTCCATAATTTTACTGGTACTTCCAAGAAAGGTGCTTTTGTGTAACTGAATGTCATGTTTATTTACATATATAGAATGCCAAAACTCAAAAATTAAAAAAAAATTTGCATTTTTTAATTGAAAAAAAAATGACGCTTAGTGTGATTGTAATTTGTGATGTTTATGGAGATTTTAGTCTCTCTCTCTCTGTCTCCCAACCACAAATTATTCGACTGTAAACATAATAGTAACAGATATCAAAGGGGAAACTTTGGAGGCCAGAGGAAGGTACTAGGTCATCATTACATTTAATTCCTAAGAAAATAATCTTTTACAAAAAATATATTTATGATCATTTTGATGTTTTTAGGAATGAGAAATAGATCAGTTGTGTTGTATCTGCTTGTATTCATTAGTCGATGTTAGCCATTGTGAACAAAGGCCCTCCTTTGCGTTTCTTCTCTACTGTTTAGTTAATGAACATTTTTAAAAAGAATATATTCATGCACACAAGGCTATCATGATTCAGTTTAAGGAACTGTGTTTGTAAGTGCTCTTCATTTCCCCTAATTAAGTTATTTAGTCATTTACACATTAGCAGTGTACTACATATCCATCCTTTGCAGGAACTTATTTTAATGATACCCACAGTTCTGTTCTGCCCCATTATATCCATAGATCAAGCTGAATAATGGCAGTTTTAGACCCATATACTAAAAGTGATTATAGGTTATTAAGGCCAAATTAAGGTAACATTTCTGATGGCCACAGGCGGAAGTCTAACTAATAATTATTCTTTTTCTTCTGCTTTGGAGAACTCATTCAATATTGCTTTGATGTTGACAGTTCTGTGTTGAATGCCCGGTGTTTGGCATGTGCTAGTGTTTGCTTTGAATGTGCTAATTTTTAAAGTGAAGAAATAGATACAATATATACATGTCTCATTCAGAAATCTCTCTTCCATGATTTTGCCACACCATCTTTCTTTAGAAAATTGTACTTCTTTATGTTTCTTTTCTTGCCAGTTTGACTACTAGAATTTATTTAAGTCAATTTTCTTGACTAATGAGAATAAAGCTTTGTTCCACCACTTACTTGTGTCCTAAATAAGTAGATGAAGTCCTTTCAAATATCTAGCAGAAACTCTAGGCAGACCCTGACAATAATGGGCGGGGTCTAGCTTTTAGTGAGTTATTTTGTTTTAATTGACTTAGTTTATTAGGAAACAAAGAGATCCTTGAAGCTTGAACTTACAATTTTTGAACCCCAGTATATATGACTGTTGAATTATTTTCTCTTTGAGGGAAAATCAATTATTGTGAGACTAAGTATTTCTGGATTAATTTATTGATTATTTGTAGATAGTGTTAGGGAGTTCTCCTTTTGATTGTCATGACGGATCTCAATTTCCTGATCACATGTAACATTTAAAAAGCTTCAAATGAGAAAACTCCAGTGCTCCAGTTTGGGCTTCTTTCTTCACTGTCTCTGTTTTTGCCTGGTTCACTGGGTTTCTTTCCCACATGTTCAGATTGGGAAAGATGTGCAGGGGTTTCTAACTGCTGCTTATAGAGGATTTATGACCTTGTTGGAAGAACAAGTTTCTACCAGCTCATAGAGATATTTACACTCACATTTATATTTAATTATCGTACATTAAGTAATGATTCAGACTGGATGTCTTACACTGAACAATTACTCTTTTATATAAAAAGTAAACACTATTTTTGTTGTATCCACATTTTGGAAATTGATGAGAAACAAGAGTGAACTTCAGTGAAGGTCATGGAGAGCACAAAGAACAGTGTGGTGGAAGGAGACCTTATACTATTTAATTCTTGAACCATGGGGATTTTTTTTAACAATGAAACAAAAAAAGGTGTCCATTACAAATATTTATAATGTATTTTAGATTAATAGGTTTAGAATTTTAAGCATGAAAGATAAGTATGTAAGTCCAATTATAAGTCCAATACTCATTGGTTCTCTTCAGAACATTGATTTTGGGACAAGGAAAACACACGTCTTTCAACATAAAGCTCGATGAGGGTGTGATATTAAAAATCAGACAGATGACAGACTTGAGGGAAGACTTAGATGGGAGGTCTTTATAGTACTTGTGACTTGGTTGGTCAGTCTTCCTTTGAGACAAAGGGAGTGTGTTGGATATGGCAAAGGTAGAGGTACTTTTGGGTGATAGACAAGAGTTCCTGACATTTGGGATTGAGCGTCAGCATAACCCGAGAAGAAGTAAGTGGCGGGGACAAGCTAGGTTTCAGATTCATCTAGGCAGACTTCGCTCACACTAACACTGACACATGCTAGTCTGTGACGTGATCTAAGATACCAGTAGAGTTCTCTGGTTTTCCTGCCTCGTAGCTGCTGATTGAGTTGACAGTAAAGAAATGTGACGATGAATACATGCGTATTCACTACGCTGTGGGAAAAGACTCCCTCTGAGATTCTTAGTGCAGTGGGCCTGGAGTCATGAACATGTTCACTTTGGGACTGTGTGTGTGCTTATTGGTCTGGGCTCTTGTTCATTGATATTTTACTTGTTTTCATTCATTAATATAATGTTACAGTCTTTTTTTTTTACAGTGAGTTAGTTTTGCATATTGATCTAGTCGCTTCAGTATAATTGTGGATAAAGTTATCAGAGTTCTTAAAGGTCATTACACTTGAACAGAGGATGTAAACAAACAAACAAACCAGGGCATGGGGGGGGGCGGTTCTTTTCTGTAAAAAACACTCAATTCTTTTTTAAGTCAAAGAGATTAGACAATTTTGAACTTGAAAAAAATCACTTTGAAAGATAAAGGTATATAAACTCAATTAACTATTAATGATAGAGATTAATCTGCAAAGAATTAAAAGCTGCTTTGTTAATGGCAAGAGACACTTGCAGTTAATAAGGACATTACTTCTCATTTGGGGTTAGGTTGGCCTCTCATTTATTAATGTCTATTTAAACTACAAACAGAAAGAACTCCATTTTTACCAGACTTCTTGTCACAAGACCCAGTCTCTAAAGAGAAATATCAGTGACGGAAAACCAGAAAGACTAAATAGATGTATTTGGTCTCACAGGCAGTCCATTAATTTGCTCAAATTAAATATTATCTTTAAATATTGAAAGGTTAAATGTACACTGATAATGGATTTAGACAGCTATTAAGCTGTAATTGCTTTCTAATGCAGTTACTAAAAGACATTTGATATAACATATTGAGAATGGAGGATTAGGGACTTTCCTCTACCTCGGCTTTAGCTGAGTTTTATAGCTTTAATTCTGGCAGTTGTAGGTATTGGATAAGCACAGTTTTTATGAGAAAATATACAATATATAAAATGTTCAGCAGTTAGGTTGTTGAATGCAGTATAAAGCCCAGTTTTTTTTTTTTTTAATGGTCATAGATTTTGCAAATTGGTAATATTGGAACTAATTTAAGATCAGCTCACTACCCTGCGTATTTTTCTACCAGATGAAAGTCAAATGTCAGAAAATGTTATCAGCTGATGATATGTATGCTCGATTACTATGGCTTTGTGTGTGTGTGTGTGTGTGTGTGACTAGTGGCACTAGTGACAGAATTAATTCGAACACTTCTCAGTCTTTGAAGAATCTCATGTAGCTCAGGCAAAGGGATGACTTTCAATGACTGGCTAGGCAGGTTTCTCTTCTGTATTCATCTTGTTTGAATTTATAGATGGGATTTTCATGTTTTTACAGGTTGTGTTGTGAAAGTTGAGTCTTCTAGGTTTCAGGACTCGCTGTTAACTTAGGGACTTAAGTTGACTGATTTTGTCAATCATCTACCTCAGAAGTTCACTGAAAGGGCAAAAATATGTGGAAAGGAGCTCTGCGGAGAGCCAAGCTCTTGAGAACATATTTTCCTTTTGAAATATTTCAATGTTTGAATTATGAGTGTGCATTGCAGAAGACAAAAACCTGCAGAAATTGAGCTAAAGCATTTTTTAGCTGAATGAAGGGGAGGAAACACCTTGCTGTTGATCCCTGCCACTCATCAGACATTTGTCTTAATTAATAGGCAACCTCGGCTATTTGTTGGACAAAGTCTTTTACATTTACCTTTTGGTTTAATGTCTCATTTTTTTCACTTTATTATGAAAGTATAGCACTCACTTTGGTTGCTCAGACCTTTATGGAGATATAGGTGGATGTGAGGTTAACTCTTGTACCTAGGAAATATTGAAATTGTAGGTCATGCCGTGTCCTCGCCCCACTGGGTTGTGTGTGTGCACACTGGACAAGGATGCCATGCACAGGTCATCCTTAGAGGGATATGATTATATCCATGCTTTTTGTTGAACTTCGGGCTTCCACAAGTTCCAATTTTCATTCTGTTGAACCCTTAAAAGTAGTTTGATTATTTGAATTTTACATGTGTGGAATCATGTTCACACAGGTCTTCTAACTGCCTTGCCAAATTAAAGGACTGTACATACACACAGATACATAGCATAATGTCACAGGTATACTTGACTGTCCATACTGTACCATTACAGAGAAATAAACTGCTACTCACATTGACCGTAACTGGAGGAATTTTATAGGAAACAGATTCTATGTCCACTCTTCTCTAGTGGAGGTGGTGCTGGCCCCTGAAAATCTTCTTGATGTCCCAAAAGGAAGCTTTGTCTTCTTTGCTTACTCTTACTCTATTCCAAACTTAAAACTATATTTCTAAATATCTCCGAAATCTCCAACTGTAGAATTGATTGCGGTTGATTTCATTTCTAAAGGGGAGTCCGTCTTCCAACTTTTCAGTAGACTTTACTGTCTTTTGGGTTTTCTTTTACTCATTAAAGTGGTTTTATGAATCTTATAAAAATACACGAGCCATGGGGCTAGAGAGTCAGAGGTGAAGAGCACTTACTACTCTTGCAGAGGACCTGGGTTCAATTCCAGTCACCCTAGGGTGGCTGACAACCTCTCATAACCCCAGTTTCAGGAGAAATCGCTCTTCTTCTGACCTCTGTGGGCTCCTGTACTCACTTGGTGCACTTGCTTATACTCAGGCACACACTTACCAATAAAAAATATACTTAAAGATACATAAGCCACTTTATATATTTCTTTTATATTTATGTAATTTTATATTCCTTGCATAGCTATAATTTTTATTTGTTTGCCTTCAAAATGTGTTTAATAGGGACTGTGGTTCCTGGTCAGAATCAGTGCTTCTTTCTTCTGCTTCAGCTTGCTGTCCCTTTCGTCTCCCTTCCTCCTAAGATATATGAGACTAAAATTGTTTGCACTAGAGTTACACCACTATGGGATACTAGGAAGTTTGCTTTGAAATTGCATATTCAATATAGCTCATTCTAGGTAGCCTCAAGATGCTCAGAGCATCCATTGGATTTACCACACCTCGAATGTGAGGACATCATCTTACTTGTTCCCGGTATTTATTGATCCACCGTGCACACCGTCGAGTACAGACATACTTCAACTTTTCCATACAGACTGCAAGACAATGTCCAGAAACATGGGGCCTTGAGGACTGGGCTGAACATTGCCACCCAAAGCTTAAAGCATATTTACATGCTGCCACAGGGGAAGCCCAGGATGACACAATATCGTTGTATCCTGTGTCGCTGTGCGTTCCGGGCCTTTCCTGTGTGCTTAGAGGGCCAGCAGGGTTGTCACAGGTCTGTCTGCAGAAGGTGCAACCATCACTCACTCCACTATGTCTCCCTCTTCTTCTCAGTGCTCTGAGAGTCTTGACCTTAAGGTTTTATTGGGAACAAACACTGGTCCTTGAGTGAAGTTCAGCAAGCAAAGCTTGAGGATCTGAAGTGACAGTCATACGTGATGTTTTCTTCTCAGCACCTAAATGGCTTTGGGTGATGGCGGGCACAGCATTTTGCTGTTGTCTGTGAGTCACTGGTATAAAAAACGAACTATGCCTTTTCTCTGAAAAGCAGCCTCCTTTAAGCTACTAAATGGTGGATAAATGGTGGAAAGATACCGGAAGCCAGATTTGCCACCTATGATTTCTTTTTCTCCCTCTATGGTTTTGTTAATAGACACATAGAAGCTCAAATCCAGCAGCCAGCGCACAGAGGTGGAGACTGCCCGGGAAGTTCTGTGCTCGGCTGTAGGTGTACAGTGATTGCTTCTCTTGCTATGCACTCATTTCTGATTTAAATATCTAATGATTCTCATCAAACAACATTTCAACTTTCTATGAGATCCTGCAAATGATCCCTTAGATCCCATTATGAGAAACAATGGGGGAAACGAGCTTTAATGGGGGGGGGGGCTGCAGTTCAGTCTCCGGGTTCCGCAGCTGTGTGGAACCGTGGTCGAACACGTCAGTTGAACGGCAGCCATCCACCCGGTGGTATTGCCCATCACGCGAGGTAGAAAATGACGGCTGCTGCAGGGTGTTTCATTGCTCGGTGGCGCTCAGCTTTGGCACGAGCTTTGGCAGTTTTGTGGCCTGGCCTTTGCTCCTCTTGGAGATTGGAAAATCAACAAACATCCTCCCCCCAACCCTCGGTGCTTCGTGGAGGCGTTGCTGACGTGAATGAGAACACTTCTGATAGAATGCTTTTTGTCTTTGGGTGTAGTTGTGTTCCTGTGTGCGGATGTCACTTATGGGTAGGTGTATGTGCATGTATGTGCATGCATGCGGAGGAGAGTCTCGGGTGTTATTCCTCAGATGCCGTCCACCTTGGTTTCTGAAACATGGAGAACATTGAATGACTGTCAGGACAAAACCATTATCTGTGACTTCCTAAGAGCTGACTGAAGATGGCCATTGTCACTTGATGCTCATCATTGGTCTGGGATCCCCAGGGATCTGTCTGCTTCTTCCTCCCCACTTCTAGGATTCTGTTGTCTCCTCTACCACCAAAGCTGGGGTAGCTGGGTTTTGTTTTCTGTTGTGTTTTGCTTTTTATATCTGATTTTATAGTTTCTGTCATGTTGTTTTTCTTGAGTTTTTGGAGGAGGATGTTATTCAAAAGCACATTTTATTTTTTTAGGTAGCAAATACATTTATTGAGTATACTGCCAGAGGCGATGGGCTGAGCAGCCATAAGAATGGCACCTGCCAGCCCAGAAGGATATTTGAAATAAATGGAGGAAATCAAGCTGACAGGTGTGAGGTGTGGGGTTAACCCATGTGCTGGTGAGTCAGTGAAAGACGTCTTAAATGTATAGCTAATGTATAGCTCAGGGAGAGCCAGGGAGAGTCAGACTGGACACTGCAAGTCTCCCGGAGGAAACGGACTGTGCTGAGGAACGGGGCGCGGTTGATGAAGACATGGGTGGAAGCTGACAGGTTACCATTGAGCTACAGCCATGTGACCCCAGGAAAGTTAAGCTGTCTCCCCGAGTCCGGTTATTGGTTTGTAACTGGAAGATGTAATGTTATTTACTTATGGGATTGGCAGGGAGTAAACAAGGTGGCCAATATAAAGTACTAGCTGAGAGTCCCATGTAGAAGACACTCAGAATAAAAGCTCCATTTGAGTAAGGCACATCACAGGGTAGGGGATGCTTTCCAAGATATTTGAAGGATATAACACACAGATAAGGTGTTCCTGGCACTGGCATTTGGTCACGTTGAAGAGAATGGATATTTCATTGAGAGCCAACAGCACTAACCATTCAACAGGTTCTGGGGGATATGCATAATTACTCAAAACAGATATTTTAGCAGGCCAGTATAACAGATCCCCGGTACTATTTACTTTTATCTGAATCAATGAAAAGAGAAACATAAAGATTTAAGAGGAGGGGGACATTCTTCTCTCCACAGCTGGTCATGCGCCCAGTGTAGTTGGCAGTAGAGTGGATTGTTTGGAATGTGTTCCTAAAATCCTGTAATTTAATTTTCATTATTTATGTAACACAGTCAGTATATGTGGTGCTTTACCACACACACAAGACCAAATTTCTGGCCTGGGTTACTTTACCCAAGAGTAGGCTGTAGCTGAAATACTCATCCCCACTGAACAGACCAAACCTGGTAGCACTCTACTTTGGGTCTCATGAGCCTAATCAGCGGGGATCCAAGGGAGGATGGCATTGCTGGGTGTGAACTAAGGGGTCAAGAACTGGGAAATAGGGCTGGGATGGCAAAGGCTCCATGTGATATCTGTGTCTTTGAGGGGTCCAGAAGAACATGTAAATATTTACTTTAGATAAGAGAACAACCAGTTTGGTTTGCAGAAGGAAGTTTCTCCAGTGGTGGTCGAAGTCGTGATTCTCTTAGGACCATTTCAGTGTTCTTTATTTTGTCCCATTTTACAAGCTCAAGTTAGGAAAGAGTGTCGCTCCTAATGTGTATCTATGAGGAGCTGCAATACAATTTCTAGAGAACTCTAGATGCCCAATTTGAAGAACTGATAGGTCCTTAGAGGGACTGCAAGTTAAAAGTCCTGACGTGAGGGGATCCTCAATAGCACATGGAAAAATGTACCCTCAGTTATTATATTTGCCATTCTAGAAACGTGTGTGCTTCCTTGTATTTGCTTATTATTTAATCACAGGTCTTGGTTTCCAAAACAGTGGCGTGGACGGGGCTAAGCTAAGAATCTCTTGTAAGGCACAGATTCACAACTGGCTTACCAGTTTTGGGTTGCGTCAAAAAGATAGCCTTGAGATAAGTGCAAGGAATCACAATCAGAGGACAGAGTAAGCATTTGGGGTCAAAATTTATTCAGCATATGGTCGTATGCCACCAGGAACCATAAAGGATAAATTATTCTGACTCCATCCTTGGCAAGCTCTGTGTGGCTACAGAATCTAATTATTTTGCAAATCATTCCAGTTACTGACCACAGCTAGGAGATTACCCCCTAAATGAAGATTACCACTGAGATGGAGTGGGAGTCCTCCCCGGGGTTCCCTTTCAGAACTGTAGGAAAACAAAGCCATAAGTCCACATGTTAATCATTAGTGTAAGCTAAGTGCAATCTGCCCAGTCAATCACTTCACACATTTTCTATTTCAAGACGTTGGGATCCAGATCTTAACCTAAATTTTACATCCTCACATTTTCAAGCATCACTTGTTCCATTTGCATTACTGAGCGGAGTAGGGTATCCCCGGAACACACAGTGGCTTGCTGAATCAGGGAGGGGGCGGTGAGGTCACAAAACCTCTTTCAGCTCCCTGGGTACATGGCAAAGAATGTGAGTGTTGTGACATTTGATGGGGGTGTAAATTCTGCCCTGCACTGATAGCGCAGGGTTCTTATTTACGTCCCCACCTTTGTTTTTATGGAGCATGGAGTCACTGCACAAATGGCCATTTGTTTTCGAAAGCAGCCGGTCTAGGCCCAGGGTGGCAGTTCACAGAGCTAAGGGTTTTATAGCGTTGTTTGTCAGCCTCTTTGGGCTCGGCTGCCTTCCTGTGGACCCATGTTTTCTCATCACACCTTCGAGCATTGCATCAAAAGATGGTCTAGGAATCATGAAATGCCTTAGGAAGTCTCAAGTGTAGACAGGGCTTTGGTTGGGAAGCTGGCATCCATGTGTTCGTTGCTACCTGAGTGAACAGGTACACGTGGTCACTGTGGATGGCTAGCCTAAGATGTGCGATGACCAAATCTACAGGATGCCGGTTACAGTGAGTTTTCCCAAGCACATGACTGGCTCAGTCTAACCCATTAGGATGTTTTATGGCAAGTATAAGCATGGGTGTCTATTTGATAGATTCCATATTCGTGGAATGATTTATATTATGATATCAAATGTTAACCAGCCCCCGCCTTTTAGGAACCGGTCACAGAATGTTATTTTATGCCATCATATTTTAAAGTGACACAGTGGCCACACTGAATAGGGATAGTTCTGTTAAACGGAAGCGCAGATTTAGAGGGGAGGAGACACCCAGATTATTTCAACAAATCTGGTATTTGAAACTTAAAAGCTGCCTAAGTGGGATTGTAGCAAAGCCCTGCCTGGCCCACACTCACGTGACTCGGCAGTTGTCAGAGTCTGTCTGGAACCAGTGGGGTGCACGGGGTACCAGGGCTCCTCAGGGGAGCTGGGTCTCGACCCTCTCCGTCTTTGGGGGTCGGCGATCTTCCCGTGTTTCTTTTCTCCTTCTCCCCTTCCTTCACTTGCTCTGATTGATGGAAACACGTGCTGGGGAGCTTTCCCTGACAATCTTCCCAAACACTGGAAGAAAGGCTGTGGTAGTGCTAGGTCTATTTTTGAAAAGAAGGCTGTTAATGTAAAGCCGGTGTTGATATATTCGGGTGAATTATAATGGGGATATTATTACAGCCTTCAAAGCTGAAAATGTATTATTTTTCTCACCTACTTTTGGTTGCTGATACTTGATCAGAGGAACATACTGTGCATCTGGCTAATTTGGGGATACTTATTTGTAGATTCTCAAAAGTCAAACTTTATCCTTCTTTATGTGTTCTCTAGTTACTTCCCCCCACCCCCAGCCTGTAATGGGGAAAGAGGTAGAAATGCAGTCTGCCTGTACTCGCCTGGTTGCTGGGGGTGTCGAACCCCCAAACACAACCTTTCAGACTTTTACAGCTTACTATTAGAAGTGCTTACAATGAAGATGTTTGGGAAAGTACTGATTTATCAGTGATTTTATGAATAAAGATAACAATTGTCTCTTGCCACGGCTGATTATAATTTCTAAAATCTTTCATAGTAGGTCTTATTTCTCCATCTGTGTTTTCAAATACCCATTGTCTTTGTGTGGAAGAGGTCACTCTGGATCAAAGAAACCTGGGGTAAACAGGTGCACCTCTCCATGGAACTCCTTAGGCTGAACACAAAACAGGGTATCCAGTGAGAAAATTAAAATTAGAATATTTCATAATATTTATAATCTGAAGTAATTTATTTTAAAGTTAATTTGTATGCTGTGGCCCAGGTTCTGAAGGGATGGCGATGCCATGTCTCCTTTCATCTTCTCCTGTGCCCTTTCCCCTGGCATAGAGAGGTTATTTTCTTATTGTGTATTTGAGTCAATGGACGAAATAGTGAGTAGGACAACTCCGCTGAATTTCAGAGCAAAGGTTCATTTCCTCCATCCTTGCTCTTTAGAATATGCAACTGTTTTGTCATGAATGATCAAAAAAAACCATGTATATGACCACATGGGGAGAGTTTTACACACACACACACACACACACACACACACACACACACACACGCACATGCACACACACACACTATTAGTAATAGTTCCTACCAGGTGGCACCTGTGTGCGAGTTTCAGCTCCACGTACTTCCCACATAGTAATCCCTAATCTTCATGACTGTTGGCAGAGGGAACAGAGGGTTGCTTTGTAGATGTGGAAACTGAGGCACGCATTAGGCCAAGTCACTTTCCAGAGTCTTGGGGCTTCTGTTTCACTGTATTAGGATTCGAACACAGTACAGTTTTGTCCAGGAACCCTTGCTTACAGTCAAAACTCTTTGCTCCATCTGATAATACACACTCCTGTGTAGACCCTGGCCTGGCTGGAGGAATTGCCTACAGGTGCTCTTTTAATTAACATGCTGAGAAATTCCCTAGAGATACTCCTGCTTTTGAATCTTATCTGGACCTTGTATCAGCCCTGGGAGTGCAGATCTGGGTAGTTCTTCTGCTTCTGCCAGCCTTCCCAGCCTCTGGTGGGGGTGGTGGGGGTGGGTATACTGGTTTCACCAGAGTGTTGCATTTGGGCCCTGGGGCAAGAGGTGCTTAGCTTTGGTCTCCAAAAAACTCAGTTACCATCTTGAGGAGTTTACTTACAACCCATCCAGTCGGCTTATTTTATTCTTACCAAATTGTGTCCTTGTTTGAATTAGGTGTACATAGGAACACATGATAATTATTATCAGACCTTAAGGAATTTAGTTAGGTCAAGGAAATAAGCAGATAGATTTCTGGAAGAGTGAGGAAGGTCCCCAAAAGAGAAAGAATGGAGGTATGGCCTTGTGCTGCTTTGAGGGAGATGAGAAATGTTCTGATTTAAGATTCAAAAGGGGGCTAGAGGCCGGGTAGCCTAATCCTTAGGACCGGGGAGCCTAGCTCTGCTCTGGGTTATTTCACCTTTCTGTGACCATCTTGGCTTCCCTCAAGAACGGTTTGATGGCAGGAATCCTTGACTCCCTAGCACATCCTGAGGATCCAGACAGTAAGGATTTATGGTGTACTTCAAAGGATTCTTGCATGCAGGAAGTATGGATCAAATATTCTCATGGAAGCTGTCATTTTGCCATGGAGGAAATTGAATCTGAGAAGAGAAATTACTTAGCCAAGGTGGGAGTCTTGACACACGTGTAGACGGCCTTTTTAGTCTATTGAGAACTGGTGCAGAGCACGCCTTTGCTTGACAGATACATGGCCTCTGCACTTTCCTTGGGATCTCAGATACATACTCAACTTTTTGCCCCTTTCATCCATCTCCCCCATCCCCTGGCCCAGGGCAATGAATATATGCTGGGTGATTCGGAAGCAAGCGATTGTAAGCCAGCATAATGGGAAGGAAAAACAACTTCCCAGACATTTCTTCCATATAGAATCCAAATTTCAAATGTATTAATTTTGCCGAATGCCATGGCAACATACATATCTGCTTTTCAGTTCCTGAAAGGTATTTTGGGAATTATTGGCTCATGCTAGCTTGAGCGTTCGCGTCTTTCAGCTATAGAAATGCGCCGTGTAGCGTCTTCATTCTGTGTTTGTGCTTCTATTCAAGAGGAGAATAAAAGCAGTCCGTTTCTGGGTTGTAATATCCTCCGTGAGCCGTGGCTTTCTAAAACAGTCACACCTTGACTGAAATGAAAACTCTGCCGTATCATAAAAGATATTCTAATTACTGCATCTAGTTAAAAGGAGAATAAATCACTAAGAGATTATTTTAAGTGCCTTAAATATAATAAAAAAGAATAATGGACGCTGAACAGCTTGACAAGTTTGATGAATGCAGACGAAAGGCTGCTTTCTGTTGCTTTTTGATGGAGAAGTGCATTTTACTTCCCGGGTATATTGTCAGAGGGAATTTTTGTTGGGAGATAAGGAGAAACCTTATCTTGGTTGAACATTTGCCAGGCCCCAGCATTAGCCTAGGCAGTATGTTATCTCAATCTCATTCAATCCTTCTCCGCCTTCTAGATAACATTATCCCCATTTTACATCTAAGACAAATGAGGCTTGGAATTTAAATCACTTGCTTCAAGGAGCAGGGCCACTGAGGAGAACCTAGAGTGTAGCCCAGGAGACTGAGATGTGGTGCCCCTCCCTTCTCTTTTATTGTTCCACAATAGCAATTGTCTCCATGGCACAGGGACTCCAGTTGCGTCACTTCTAATTGAGAATGGGTGTGTCCAGTGGGTTAAGCCTCTGTAAAATGGGAAGAGTCGGCTGCTCCTTAACAGGGCACAAAAGGTTCTCTTTTTATGTTAGCCTAATAAAAGGCAGTCTATGCACCTCTTGGCTCCATGTTTGGCCCACAGCAGAGGAGTGGCTGGGATAGTTTACTTTTAAAGTATTCAGTGATATTCTTCCCCACTGATGGTAACTTAAGAGTTTTAGGTTGTTTAATTATATGTTTAACCAAGACGTTTTTAGCTGGTCCTGCACACTCAAATCATGTCCACTAAGTCTCTTTAAATTACCTTACAAGTCACGATGATGAGAGAGGGCTGGAGAGATGGCCCGGTGGTTAAAAGCACTTACTGCTCTTGCAGAGAACCCCCCATATGATGGCTCTCGGGGAATCTCATGCCAATTCCTGACATGAGATCTGCTTCCATGGATGTGGTGCAAAATCCATTCAGGTGTGTGCACAAACACACAGACACTCTCACACAAATTAAAAAAAAAATAAATCTATTAGAAAAGAAACAGTGTTATGGCTGCTGAACCTGTTGTGAGTTCCAATAACAGTGATAGAGTTTCTAAAACATTTTGTGAGTTTTTTATTGGACATTCTCTCATAAGAAAAAATTCCTAGTGGTTGTGAGAGTGCCGGTGTGGGTTTGTGAACAGGTGTGTGGGTCATATGGCTATAACCGAGGGACGGTGAGAAAATGAACTCAGAGGCCAGTCTTCCAGCTTTGGGTTTCATTGGCCGTCTTGAAAAACGGTTTTTACTCGTTAAATGTGTCGCTGATCTTTGACCCATGCAGTATAAGTCTATATTTTCTGGTTGACCACCATATTCCTGTACATCTCTCACGTGAGTTTGGGAGTTGCTTTGTAGATTTCTTTTCTTAAATCTGGCGAACAAAACCTAGAAAGTATTTAAAAGAATATAAAATGCAGGTGCTGATACAGTGTCACCTGCCACTAGAAGTGTGTGTGTGTGTGTGTGTGTGTGTGTGTGTGTGTGTGTGTGTGTTCACATGGGTGGGTGCACTTGCTGGTGTAGCAGCCAGACATTACTTGAGTATCTTCCTGTATTCTCCACTTCTTTTGATTTGTTTTGTTTGTGTGTGTTGGGTGTGCTTGCAGAGTATACCCTTCCCTCACTCTATGTGTGTGTTCACACATGCAGAGGCCAGAGGAGGTTTAATCTCCTGATCTGTTACTCTCCCCTACTCCCTTGAGATGGTGTCTCTCAGCCAGAAGCCTGAGTGATCCTCCTGTCTCTATCCCCTATCGCTATCCTTGGGATTGCAAGAGCACATGGCCATGCCTGGCTTTTTGTGTGGGTGCTGGGGGTTTGAACTGGGGTCTTTACACTTGCATAACGAATACTCACCCTTAGCCATTCCCCCACAGCCCTCCCACCATGTATTTTGAGACAGGATTTCTTCACTGATCCTGAAGCTCACCATTTTGGCTAGACTGGCTGGTGTCTGGCTCCTGGGATCTATCTCTCTCAACATTCTCACCCTCCCACAGTGCTAGGGCTAGAGTCAGCCATTATATGGATGCTAGGTATCTGAACTCCAGCTTGGACAACAAGTGCTTTGCCCACTGAGCATCATCCCAGCCCTATTCTGTGAAAGTTTTTCTTTCTGTGTGTGGTGCTGCTGATTGAAATTTTTTTTTTTTCCAGACAGGGTTTCTCTGTGTAGCCCTAGCTGCCCTGGAACTCATTAGATCGGGCTGGCCTCCCTCAAACTCAGAAATCCACCTGCCTCTGCCTCCAAGTGCTGAGATTAAAGGCGTGTGCCACCACCACCACCACCACCACCACCACCACCACCACCACCACCACCACCACCACCACCCAGCTGAATATATTTTTAATAAGACTTCATTGGGATCAGGATTGTATTCATGTATATTTAATTGAAGGTATTTATAGGAATGCTACTCATGAAAACTTATAGAAATTAAGAAACTCTTCTGTTTTAATATTTTTTCCCAAGTCTTTTTTAAAATAAGGAATATTACAAAATCACATATTTCTTGCTTGCCTCATTAAACCTAATTTCCACATACTCCCATTTAAAGATGTACAGAATTACTTACTGGACTAACAAGTATATCCTCACATTCAAATATAAAATTTTACAGAATCATATGTGAACTGTCAACAGGTTCACGAAATTATATTCTGAGTTGTTTTTTTTTTTTTCAAAAATACTGCTATCTTAATAAGTAAAAGTCTAGCTTAACAGCGATCTCAGTTTGTGTGTGTGTGTATAATTACTTGTGTATGTGTGTGTACATGTATGTGTGTGAGTGCATGTGCATTTGTTTGTATGTGTAGGTCAGAGGTCAGAATCAGGTGTCATTCCTCAGTAATGTCCCTGATTTTCTAAGACAAAATGTCTGATTGGTTTGGGGTTTACCAAGTCCTGGAGGCTGGCAGGCCCTAGAACTCCAGGGGCCCTACTGTTAGCACCTCTGTGGGTTTGGGGTTACAGACATACACTACTGTATCTTTCTGGTTTTCAAGGTTTTGAGTTGAGATCCTCCTACTTGGGATGAAAACACTTTAATAGTGAGCTCTCTCCCAGCTCCTACTCTCAAATTTTCTTAAGCTCACGTGGATCCTTAATATTTTATTGACCTATGACAGATAATGTCATAGTCTCCCTTCCTTTGACATATTGAATTTTATGAAGATGTAAATAAGTACCAAAGGGACGAGTATTGTTTCCTAATCAGGGATGAACTTTGCCATGATCTCTCTTGATCAAATAAGCAGATAGTATTTACAATTGTATTAGTGTGTAAATGAGAATACAGTTTATAACAAAGGTGCTAATAGTCAGTCTGTTTAATGATCTTTTATAACTAAATTTTTAGTTCAGATCGTATGACTTCTTACTGGTAAAAATAGTATGGAACTGGTTTGTGTCTGAGAACTGTGTTCAGAATGTGTGTGGTCAATGGTTTAAGGGCTAGATTAAACAATGGGTCTCTCATTAAAATTATTTTTATTAAAAAATTATATTATGGTCGATTTTCAGGTTAGATACAGAGTAAGATATTCCTGTTGTAATTATCTGTCTTTGTAAGTATCTGCGTTGTTTAATATTTTGTAGCTGCCCCATGAAAATCTTCATGGTTCAAAATTTGTAGTGACTTTGATCAAATTAATGAAACTAGGGTAATGTGAATCGTGTTTTAAAAAAAGAATCCTTTTAAAGTTGTGATTACTATGTTAAAATGCAATTTACAGTGTGAAATGCCATACAAAGGTTAAATGGTATTAAAGATAATAATGTGTATAACGAAATTGAGAAAAGAGTGTTTAACAAGAGTTTTTTATGGTTATGGAAAGGAAGGAGGAATTTTTACACGATTAGTAACCATTTGGTATTTTCAAGTTCAGCAGCCTCAAATAAATGTATCATGAAAATGAAAGGGCATATTTCTTTTTCTTTTTTAAATTTAATTTTATTTTATACATATGGTTTTTTTGCCTGCATGTGTGTCTTTTCCATCACATGCGTGCCGTGCCCATGGAGGTCAGGAGAGAGCATTGAGTCCCTGAGAACTGTGAGGCACCATGTGGGGGGTGGGATCTGAACCCGGGTCCTCTGGAAGGGTGGCGGCAAGCGCTTTTAACCGCTGAGCCACCTTCCAGGACCCTCTATTAAAAATTTTTTTTTCTTTTTGAAATAGGCTTTCTCTATCTAGCCTGGATTGTTTGGAATTATCTGTAGCTCAGGCTGCCCTTGAATTTTGATTCCCTTGCCTCATCCTTCCAAGCACTGAGATTAGAGTCAGGCACCACCACACCCAGCTACCACGGCACAATTCTTAGAGCCCTGCGCACACTCAGTCACACCAGCGCTGGTAGAGGTCTTAAGTGGCATTATTTGTTTTTCTGGATTTCACCATAATTCCTTGGGGCTCATTTTTTCACTGGTTTTCATTGTGTTGACTCTCTTTTTCAACCCCAACTCTGTTTTGATTTCATTGGTTGTGTTTTCAGTCCCTTGATGTTCTCTCTGGTTCTACTTCAAGTTGATCTGTTCCTGTGGTTTCTGGTCTTTCCTTTGTGTCTCCCAACATTTAAAAGGCTGCCGGCTGGCCTCTGAGGGGGTGGGCTGTTGACTCTGTGGGTCAAAGATCTTGGGTGCTATCAGCCCCTTATGTTTTTGTGGCCGACTCCACAGTTGATCTCTTTGCCACGTGTTTCCAATTTTTGTTTTTTGAGAATTTATTTTCTTTTTTAAAAATTACACCTTAAAAATGATTTTTTTTTTTTAGAAGTTTGAGCTCATTTTCAACTGGGCCATTTATCTTCTCTTTAGTGCCAAGTGCTGTGGTTTAGAGCATAGTTCTTTTTTTTTTTTTTTTTTTTCGAGACAGGGTTTCTCTGTGTAGCTTTGCGCCTTTCCTGGAACTCGCTTTGTACACCAGGCTGGCCTCGAACTCACAGAGATCGCCTGCCTCTGCCTCCCGAGTGCTGGGATTAAAGGCGTGCGCCACCACCGCCCAGCCAAGCCTAGTTCTTAAAAGCTTGTTTTATGTTAGTTTCTTCCAGTTTCCTGGGAATTGTTTTGGGGCCTAACGTTGGTCTTTGCGTGATTTTTATGATGTGGGGTCCCAAACTGTGTAAATAGTATGAAGCTAGCTTTTGCCAGCCCATATAGGGCGGCTTCAGAGATTTGGTTACTAGCAATCCCCCGACCTCCCCCTTCCCCAGCCTTCACCAGCATGTGTTTTGGGGCTCCTTCACTGAATTAACTGGTGACATAGAGTCAGTCAGTAGCCTTTGCACATCTCTGGCTTTGTGTAGAAGTCTTAGGACCTGTCCCTCCTGGGGTATTGACACACTAATCGTCCCTATGCCTTGGCCTAGGCTGTTCTGACACTGTAGCCCTGCTCTTCCCACTTGATGCTTTCTGTTCAGAACCTGAAGGCTTCTCTCTGTTCTTCCATTTCAATCTCCGAAATCCCACCAGGATCCTCTTAGAGACACAGCTGTCTAGAGAAGAACTGTAAAAAGATGGGGGTCGTCTTTGTAGCCACTTTCACTGAAAGGTCCTTGGTACGCATAGGGTGTGTTTAACATTCCTCCAATCATTCTGTTTTTTTCCCATGGGCTTGGTCTCTGGGGCCAGGCATTGGCCTATCAGAAGGGTTGCCAGCACTAATGCCCTGCATTCTAAGGAAACTCTCAGTCCTGGGTGGACCTGGACACTTTTTCTTCCTAGTCTTTGTTTCTCTTCTAGAGACTCTGAAAGTCTTCAAAAGCTGTCCTGCCTTGGAGCCTGCCGACCCAGGCTCCAACTCCGCTGAAACATTCAGATTTCTTCGTTAGGATACTTGAAATAATTCAAATACTAACTAGTAGTCTATTTGAGAGAAGGCTTTGGATGGCTAGTGGACGGAAGGCTTTCCAGCTCCTGAGAAAGTCCAGGAACCGTGATCACAATTTACTTAATTTAGTCTTTCTGCTAGGGGGACTGGCAGATGATGCTTCGAGAGCTGTCTTCAGTGTTGCTGTGGGTAGGGCTGAAAAACCTTCAAGTATGCATTTCACATTGCTTTTATTGTAGACATCTGTGAGGCAAAGAAGAGGCAAATGATAGCTTACTCATTTACCAGTGATGCAAATCAAATGTGCCCCTGGCAACAAAACGACTCCAGACACCTTTGCCCTTTTCTCCACTGATTTGAACTGTAGATACTTGTTCGCACTCCATTCCAGACTCGCAAATGACGCCAGCTACCAGGATAACCTCCTTACCTGGGTCGCTCACCATGGACTGTGGAGCTCAGTGGGTCCTTGTGCATTAAGACCCTATTGTCTACTCACTGATTAAGACTTAGTAGCCTTGAGACCAGTGGGTGGCTCCTATAGGACGGGCCTAGATCTCCATCGCCTGTCCTTGGAGTGAGAAAATACCCATGAGCCCTTCCTCAGTTTCTGAATCATGATTCTGAAAGAACCCTTTCTGAGGATTAAACAAGACCCTCAGCACACATCTGAGCACACAGTTCACATGGGATTGAGACTCTTCTCTGGAAGGAGGGTAATTCAAAAAGCTAATCCAAGGGGAAAGGAAACTGTCCAGGAAGCAAAGTGGGGTGGCCAGGATGCTTGACTGTGTGAGCACCGTTTTTTGCAGATACCAGTTCTAGGGTGGCTTGCATTTTCTTCAAGCCTTCCAGTGTGATGGGAGACACAAGGTTTTGGGTTTTTTTTTTTTTTTTTTTGAACAAATTTATTCTGTAATAGCAACAAAATTCATAGTGCAGACTTTCCAGTGGCATTAGCATACTTATTTGATTAATTTATTGTGGAAATCTTCGGTCTTAGGAAATCTGTCTTATGTGGGTTCTGATAACAGGACAATATTGTCATAATGCCTTATTGCTTGATGAAGCATCCCCATAGCTGTAAACTTGATATTTTCTTATACTTATTTCTGAATAATTGTTTGTGCTGATTGCCATTATCTTTTTTACAGAGTCATTGGCTTTTGAAAGCCTAATGTGTTTAGGGAGACACTGGGTTATGTAATTATATTAACTGTAATTCTGGTCTTTTGTATGTTTGTTCCTATGGAGCTGTGGTTTAATAGCCCCAGGCTGAAAGTTTAACAGCTCATGGTCCTGTCCCCGTGATGCTGTTAAATGTGAACACATATTTGAATGTTAGAGACTAGCATTTCCTGGTCTTTAAACAGTCAAACACCTTTCCTGTACTTTGCAGAAACATAGTAGTGATGTACACAGTTTAGGTGCAGTCTGAGGGAGATCAGGAATGAAAACCTCACCGAAATTTTACTAGAGATATTATTTCTCTTTGTTGGCTTTGAAGTCTAGGGATTGCTTGTGATCTGAGATATAATACATACATACATTCATACATACATATATATACATAAACATATATACATACATATATATGTATAAAATAGTGAGAAATATTACAACCTTAATTTCTTATTGTGGCCAGATTAATCAGGTGAAAGCATGAAGCAGAGTTTTATGTAAAGTATACATTTTAGATTGGAGAAAGTGGGAAAACATTTTTTTTTTTTTTTTTTTTTTTTTACAATAAAGCTTTACTAAGCCCTTTTATGGATTTACTGGTTTGTTCTCATTTGTCACTGAACTGCTTCCAGATGTAAAATAGTAGTTTCTCGAAATTGCAAGGACTCTGCTACCAAGACCAGGTGGGCATGACTTTATAGCCATTTTACTTCTAATTTTTAGTGTTGGAACCTCAAGAATGTCTGGAACTGATAATTGATTTAACTCTCTCCCTCCTAATTGGACCAGGGCACAACTTGGTGTTTTTATCTCTTCTAGTATGCATTTTATTTCTGCTTCAATTATTGTGTGCCTTTGGCAAAAAGGAGATGATTTTACTCTGTTTTAAGATTTGCCTCTGAAAGGGGGGGGGGATATTTTTTATTACCTATTTTCTCACATAATCTGGTATGGTTCTCAGACAATGAGAAGAATGAGACAACTCTGTAAGGCTTGGTAGTGTTATGTCTATGTACGTGTGTGTGTTCATGTGGGTGTATGCTTGTGAGTGTTTGCGTGTGTGCCTTTGGAGACCAGAGTTCAACCTTGGTCAGCATTCCTTAGGAGCTGTCCACATTTATTCATTGGTTTTTTTGAACGTAGACCAGGCTGGTCTGGAATTTACAGAGATCCACCTGTGTCTGTCTCCTGAGTGGTGAATTTAAAAGTGTGTGCCACCACACTGAGCACAGTGTGTTTTGAGGCAGGGTCTCTCACTGGTTCAGAGCTTACCAAGTAAGTACTCTAGGCTGGCTAGCCTATCTTTGCCTCTTCAGTGCTGAGATTTCAAGCTCAGCCACCACCACCATTGCCTGGCTTTCCTATGTGGGTTCCAGGGCTCAACTTCAGCTTATGAAGCAAGCGTTTCACCGACCGAGTAAGCTCCCTAGCCCCTGTTAGATTGTTTTGTAAAAATAATAATCAGAAAAAAATTTATTCCTTTGATTTCTAATATGCCAGTTCCAAAAACAGATCTGTTTGTACATTTTCCACCCCCTTTTTGGTGAGTTTACCTAACTAAAGTAAGAATGGTATCTGTAATCATTTGTTCATGTTGGTGTAGAATTTGAATTCATTGTAGGCGGCTGTGATTTTCCTACCGTGACCCTTTTTGGCAGAACCTTGTATCTTTAGGTGCCGATATCTCTGGAAGGGTTTGCTAAGTCGTACCCTTGGTGATGGCAGTAGACACCACACTCAGGGGAACAGTCCTGAAATTTGGAGACCCTTCTTCACTGACCCCTCCCAGCCACCATCCCTCATGGGGTGCTCTTGGCAGCCTCAGTGGGAATTCTAACTGAGGCGTGGAGACTGAAGCTCGATTGTCTCCCCTGGGTTGTAAGGATGAGAGTTCTTCATGCTCAGTGACTGAGCACACAGTAGGAGCTTTCCTCTTTCCTCTTCATTTACTACTGTATCCTTTTGTTTATATGTTTACAGGATCCAAGTGGAATGTAAATAACATGCTGATGTTTAAGAAAGTGACATATAGGTCCCAGTCTTGAAAGGAGGCTTTCTAAATGGCAATTTGAATCTCCTTTCAGGAGAGCCCTGATCCGCTTGATCGAAGAGCACAGCTCAGAACTCCTAGGTTCCCACCCCGCCCTCACCTTCTGGGTTCTTGCTCTTGCAAACCTTCTGGGCATCTAGGGGCCACTCTGGTAGTTGGACACCTAAGCCTTTTCCTTAGAGTGGAAAGGTGGGGTGGGGATGGCTGAGCATCGAGTGAGAGGGACACACAGTACCTTGTCCAGTGCTGCCATCTCTTCCAGACATATAATGCCATGTCCTGCTCTTGGCTGTCTCCCACTCCCCAGTGCCAGCAAAACACCTGGGAGGCCTTTGCTACCTGACCTCATTTTGCCTTCGTTTAATTTGAGTCCGTCGCTTTCTCTTCCGCTTTAGCAGTTAAGTTCCAGCCAAGCCCAGCCGTAAGCATTGTGGCACAGGGAAAGTGCACCACACATATTTTCTTAGAGAAAGAACAAAGGAAGGAGAAATGAAAGGAGACATTGGCAAGTGGAGGGACCTGGAAGGAGAACACTGAAAGCCGAGGATGAAAAGAGATGTCTTCTAACTCATTGAGGTTATCAGAAAGCAGTCCTCTTATTAACGGGAATTTAAAAAAAAGAGTCTGCTGGACTCTTTGGAAGGAGTCTAGACTTGGTTATGTGGAAATTTGCAGTAACAAGTGTGCCAAATGTTTCCTCGTGAACAATAAGAGTGGGAGAAGGACTGGAAACTTTGGAGACACTTGCAGATTGTCCTGAATTTGCAGCCCAGGGTTGTGACGCCTAGGCATTGAGGCTGCCCAGTGATCCTGTGAGCAGCTGGGGAGGCCTTAATGGTGTCCAGCTGTGTGCCCAGGGACCGCCTCCTCTCAGAGTCACATTAACCAGGTAGAGACCCTGCCCTGCCTGCCTCCCTGTGGACTTTATGGGTCCCTGTAGACGGTTGCATTGATCTTTCATTTTGGGGTTTTATAGCAATTCTAAGCATGTGAGTGTGCACATGTTCACTCTTTGATGTGCCCTTTGATAGAAGCCAGAGCGCTTTACCTGGGCCTGTGTTTAATAATAGTGGGGGGTCGAATGCCCTGCAGCAGAGTACTCCCTGGGATGCTGGTTGCATGCCACTCTATTGGGGATGCTGGTTGGCAGGCTTTAATCAGGGGTGTTTGAGCATGAAATATATTAAAGGTAGTTAGACATATAGCTTTGCTACCATTGTGTTTTGTTTGTAACCACACTTTGATTCCATTGTGTCACTCTCTAGAAAGGAGGGTGGGTGGGGACATGTAGGAGACTCAAATGGCAAAACTCACAGAATCACAGGGCATCTGTGACTTGTCACATTCTTTTTCTTACTTTATTTTTCTGATATCCTTATGAGACCAGTTCGTACCCCGTTTTCAGATGGGTAAGTTAAGCATTTCAGAACCCTGCTTTCACTGCGCTCTTAGAATTCCGTGCTCTTTTACCATGTGAAAATCTAATGTGACCATGACACAGAAGGATATTCTCAAGGCTCGTGGGGAAGTGGCTGCCTATTTTGATGGGAAATCGCCGTATATAGACTGCACCATATGTTTTAAGAGTTGGAAAAACCTTCTATGGGACCATCTCCTACGTGGGAATCCCCTCTCCTACAAAGCAGCTACAGAGGCATGATCTGACTCGACTTGGATATTTCCAGTTTTCAAACTGTCCACATATCAAAAGGTTAGGATAGTTGAATAAATCTTTATATGCTTTGGCCCAATAGTATTTAGCAGAAGTGATCATATTATGATTTTCTATCTTCCCTTCGCTTTTTTTTTTCCATCTCTGACCACCCGTAATTTAAAAAAAAAAAAAAAAAATCAGCTTTCTGTGTCCTTAACTTCAATTAGCAAGGACTTGATTTGGAAGGGTCAGGAGTTTCCCAGATGCTGGTGTGGCTTTACAGGTGACAGGATTGCGTTAGGATTGGAGATGGAGCCATGATAACGCCCCGGCTGCTGACAGTAATGATTCTGAGGAAGTGATGTCAGTTACCTACTTAATCCATCTTTGGTGGCATCGCTGGAAGAGGTTGTTTCTCTTTGGAATACTCAGGTCACATAATACAAGTTAGATGAGACATTTCCAAGAGACACTGTGGGCCTGAAGTGCTCAAACTGTAGGTGGCCCCAAATGACCCATTTCCCTGCGCTCACTCCTAAATACTTTGTTATTTGTTGGAATTCATTGATGAGAGTAAATCCAATTTTGAGGTCGCACACTGGGGCAAGTCCTAAGTATTTGATGACATACAATTTTGGGACATTTCTCTCTAAGTTTCATAATTCCTGAGTTTAGGAACATTAGCAGCGGTATAGGAGTGGTCTATGGAAGTGTCGTGGCTACACTAGTAGGAATAATTATCCTGATGTAGGTTGGCACATGATTGAGATGTATCCATGTATAGCTCGATTTTCACCTGTATATATGTGAAAGCTGAGATTTTGAGAGCTTTATTTCACTTTGAGACCTTGGTTGGAACTCATAAAGTTTCTTTAAATTACTTCCCCCCCACCTCTGTTCTCTGGTTATTGAGGGGTTTACTTGTCTTCACCAAGCCTGGTGCCAAATACCGGGGATAGTGATCAGGAAGACCAGACTTTGTACTCTGAGCTGGATGCGAGTAACTCACTCTCTAGCAGGAGGTAGACCAAAGCAGCAGCCCTGGGACCCAGAGTGTGCCTGTTCAGCCTCCGAGTGTGGTTCCCGAAAGCTTACCAGGGAACACCATTTACCATCCAGCCAAAATCTCATAGATTGTCTGTTTCTAGAGCACCCTTTTCAAGAGCCTCAGTTTTTTATTAGTTATAATTTCCTAACATTTCAGTATAAAACAAAACAAAAAACAAAAACAAAGAAACCCTTGCTGATAATTTGGAAGTGTTTTCCACGTGAGTAACTTTTTTAAGTATCTTATTTTAAAAATTTTGTTTCATTTTCCTCCTGGCTTTTTAAATATACTTAAATATATTTTTAACCATATCTAATTTTTGCAACTTCTAAACAACTTTCTAAGCAGTCACCTCCTGACCCCCTTTCCCCCCCCTTCGCTGTTCCCTCCTCCCAGGGCCACCTCCCTTTCTTTAGAGCCCCCGCATAATGCTATTCCTTTACAGTCCAGCCATCTGCCTGTTTTAGCCTCCTCTCCACTCTCTCTCCCTGTTTCTTCTATATAGATTTCCCCATATGTCTGCCTCCTCCTTTATCCACAAGTCCAGACACTCCTCCATAGCTTTCTTACCACCCCATCCTGGTGGCCCGTCTGTTCATAAATAACTCTTTCATCCGCTTTGGATCCCCAGCCCCCACTCATGCTAAAAAGAGTGCAAAGAAACCTGAAGTGCACAGAGCCAAGCTACCCAGCGCGGTTTTCATTTAGAGCAGGCTCCCCCCTTCCCATCACCTGTTTTCTTTCCCACTTTTCCTTCCTTACCTTGTTCGTGCCGGTCCCCAGTTTCCACTCGGCGTTTTGTACTGAACTGGCCACACAGTGAGTTGGTATCTTCCGGACGGTTTGCTCCTCGTTGGGAGACCTGCTTTCGCCCTGATGGGTTGCCATTCTTGCAGTTGTCAAACTTGAAGCTTTGTTCTCTGGAAATTCATGTGATGTCTCAGGCATAGCATTCTCCTCACCTGGGTGCATGGCAAGCACAGGGAGGCTCTGGACGGGTTCTTTTGTAAGCCTAGTTCTGTGCCACGAAGGGGCTATTATAGGATAACCCACCGGAATGGCACTGTTCAGGGCTCTGGAATGTTCTAGATACTTGAAATGTACGTCCCATATCCTGCTAGTGTTGTGAGCTGGTGACGGTCTCCCCACTGTCCAGGGGAAGCATTGGCATTTTGCTTCCCTTTATTGACTGTAGCCATTCCAAAATTGTTAGTGTTTTTCCTTCCTGATGTCAGTGATAATTTTATCCGGAATCCCCGTGGAGATTTCACTCAGTAGGAAACAAATCTAGGTAAGATTGCCTTGAAAGTCAATCAAAACCTACAAGGACTAGTATATCATCCCCGTTGTTTTAAAGATAACATCGGAGCGGTCGCTAGGTTGTGTGCCGTGTTTAATGAGGACTAATGGTAAAGACACTTTGGCTCTGTCTGTCTGTCCTAGTCCTCTAACTAGGAAGGGAGGAAGGAAGGAAGGAAGGAAGGAAGGAAGGGAGGGAGGGAGGGAGGGAGGGAGGGAGGGAAAAGAAAACATGTGGATTTAAGTGATCCTCGTTCTCTTCTGGGTGAACATCATGGGAAAATGAAAGAGAGAACAGTGTGTTTCTGAGGTGGTGAGAAAGAACTCTGCAGATCTAGAAGGTTATTAACATCATGAAAATGAAAAATCTCCAAAACATAAGGCATTTCGTTTTAAAGGCCATGTGTTTCCAAAAGGAGAGTAGAGTATGTTTTGTTATTTTTAATGTATTTATGCATTTATTTATTTTTGTTTTTTATATTGAAGAATGAGGCTTCATTGCTCCGGGGACAAGAGAGTCAGAAAAGGGAACCCGGAAGAATGAAAAGCTGCTGAGCCAGCAGCAGACCACATGCCAGTGACTCAGAGTCTTTCTGGAATTCAAAGTTAGTCGCTAATGAGATACAAATTTCCAGGGGGAAACTTAGCTCAGAGTAAGACATTTTACCTCAGTCATACTGATGCCAAAGCTAGGTCTATGTGAAATTTGTACCGCTGTTGAGTTTCTGTGGATGCTAATCAGTAGCCATGCAAAGATCCAATACATTTTCAACGTTTCATCTTGTTAGAACATTTCCCTGGGAACATCTTAGGAAGGCTTTAAAAACTACTAAATTTTATAATAGTTTTGGTTATGGATAAAGTTTCCCAGGCTGAGAATTTGCACATTATTGACACCACAAGTATACAGCATGTTACAGATCCCTCTGGGGTCTGTGCTGGATAGGAATGTATTGGATTATGGTGATGTTTCTAGGAGGGTGGAATTCTAAACTCCACTTTTTATTAAATGGAATTGATTGTCTTACCCACACCAAATCATACGCCCGAGATTCGATACTTAATACCTCAGTAGTTGTACTCTTACTGGGACGTCTGCAGATGGTATGCGACTTCAGACCAGAAAGGTCTCTGCTTTGGAGAATGTAGACCTGGGAGGAAGGACAGTAGATTTTCTCCCTGCCACCCTTTTGCTTTCTGCTAACTCGAGTCATGCCGCCATGTACTTTGGTGTGGTTTGTAAACTGAAGTCCTAAAGCCTGAGCAGAGGGATTCCAAGGTTACCACCTTCCAGCAGGCACTTCAGGTCTTGCTGCCTCCTCTCAAATTGGTTGTGGTCTGTGGGCGCCCCAATTAGTTCAGGCTCTTTGCAGTGGGTTTTTACGGAGGGTGTGTCTATACTTAACATTTTTTTTTTTTTTATAATAGTAAGTATAATTTTGTCTGCTTTTCATAGCCTTTTCTTTATGGTTACCAGTTTTAATTTTATCTAGGCAATTGGAAATCTTGGGAGAGGCCAATCTAAAAAAGAAAATCCTTAGATTTTGAAGTTCAATACACATCTGCTTCCTAAAAGGAACTCCTTCAATACCTTCTATGTTTCATTCACATAGCCTGCATTGATTGAGTGCTTATCATGTGCGCAGCGATATGCTTTTTAATTGCTGGTACCCAGAATATTTAAAGTATAAAATATCTCATTAGCTCCGTATTTGGAGTACCACCTGTTTGAGTTTGTGCTGAGCTCCCCAGAATGACAGCTTCCCCCGTGAATTCGTGGGGTCTTAAGGCTTCAGAGGAGGCAGAGAGGTGAATGCACTGTCTGCTGCTTCAGGAATGCCATTCTGTGCGGGGACACATTTGTCACAGTTCACACAAGGATCTCTCAGTGTTTCTCCCAGTGAAGAGGAAAGAGGAGTGTGTTGACTTCACTGGGGGACAAGGACCACCCAGGTCTCCTCACTGTCACAGGCTTCTTCTAGATGCCTGTCTTAGATGAGTAGACTTTTGACCCCTCAGAGTACAGCAGATCTGCTATTGCTGTGGATACAAGTAAACACAGTGGTCCTTCTGGAGTAAGAGGAGCCCTGTGGTTGACTGTGCAGTGTGGTTGGCAGAGGGAAGGATGTGTTTGGAAGCCGGCTTTTCCTTCCCCCTTACCTCCATTCCATGCTTAGCGCTCCAGGAGGACCCCTCTGAGAGAATTGCCATTTTTTGCATTCCCTGTGTGCTTATAGACTAAAGTATAATTGGTAAGGCTCCCTGGAGTAGTGTGCCTATCATCCCATTGGTCTGATCTTGGTGTAGAGGGTTTGATTAGAGCTCATGGAGGGACTGTTTTTCAACATATTCATAGGGACGCTTACGTTGGGTAGAATGTGTCCGTCGAGGTTATCAGGGTCTCAGGATTCTGTGAGGAGCAAAGCTATGGGGGAGCTACCTTGGATTTACGCTTAGATCCACCCCAGATCCACCTCCAGGCCCGACCCAGTGCTCACAATGTGTCTTCCGGTCTCAAAGAGTCTGATCAGCAACCACATCACCTCTCCTAGGAATGCTCCAAGGATGGAAAATCCCAAGCCCTCGCTCTATACAATGCTCTCTGGGATAAATCCATGGGTTGTCAGAGACAATGAATTAATAACTGTGACCAGTCCTTCCATAAATAGGGCAAGAGGCCGAAATAAGCTTCCAGCATGGGATGGCAAAGTGACTTTCAGATGTTCAGCCAGATTCCTGGAGTGATGTGTGCAGGAAAGTGAATTTTCTGTACTTCCTCAAGTGGGGCCCGTTTCTCTCCTCTCTGATTCTTTAGCTGCCTTGTTGCATTTGCTGAAACTCCAAAGACAGAAGAAAGCTAAAAATGTGTAACTTGACAAACAGAGCTGTGATGATATTTACTGTCAGACTAAAATCTGCCAGATTTTACAGATGTGAAAGTGCAGACATATCTCAGGCATCCTCCAACATCCTTGTGGCTCAGGCATCCTCCAACATCCTTGTGGCTCAGGCATCCTCCAACATCCTTGTGGCTCAGGCATCCTCCAACATCCTTGTGGCTCAGGCATCCTCCAACATCCTTGTGGCTCAGGCATCCTCCAACATCCTTGTGGCTCAGGCATCCTCCAACATCCTTGTGGCTCAGGCATCCACAGGGACTTTTGCCGCATATTTGTGGAAATAGGTTGTCAGATAATTATTGTGAATACCCATGTCTCAATCTCCTTTTCCTCATTCCTTTGTTTCTCCGTGACATTGAAGTGTGCTTTAATGTAGACAGAAGCACCAGTTTAGGGCAAAGAGGAAACAGGGAGTCATTGCAGCCCTGACATTTATTACTGGGATAAACTTTTGGCCACTGTTGTGGAACTCTGGGTCCTTGTTAATGAAACTCACTTTAGTCTTTCAAATCGTGTGTTTAACAGGAATATAGCACCAAATGGACTGCTTGGCTTCTGGTACCAAAGACAATTGGCTTTGAAACCAAGTTCTACATGACTTATCTGTCTTCATTATGCCTTCCTCTTAGATCTGTGGTATAGGGTTAATTACGGATTTCTGGTTCATGTGAATATTAAGGGAACACACCTCAGACTTCTACCGTGAACAGAGCCCTCAAATTCATTTTTGTCTTCTAGTAAAAAAAAAAAAAAAACAAAATAGAATCAAGGCTCAGTAACTCTTTATTTGACCTTTGGTCTTCAGTATGGTATTTCTCCAGTATGGCTTGAATGTTATTTTTTTTTCTGGAAGTTCATTGACATTAAGAAATGATCAAAGGTGACCTAGAAGTAGAAAGCATGGTCACAGCCAGGCAGCGGTGGCACACGCCTTTAATCCCAGCACTAGGGAGGCAGAGCCTGGTGGATCTCTGTGAGTTCGAGGCCAGCCTGGTCTACAGAGCGAGATCCAGGACAGGCACCAAAACTATACAGAGAAACCCTGTCTCAAAAAAACAAAACAAAAAAGAGAAAGCATGGTCACTCAACTGAGTCTTCAAATTGGGAATGAACGTGTAGGCTTTCCTCATTTGTATTGACCATGGTAAAGATTAGAAAACAAAAGAGACTTGTAAGCAGCCCCTTTAACTTGGATATAATAATCAAAGATAGCCTTGTAGCACACTATAGGAGAGAGGACTAGAAAGAAGCTTGTGGTCGGTATTTAGAAAAAGACAAATGTATATCTACACATGCTTCCAAACGGAAAGGGAGAGATGGTGGGAGACTAGAAATAGGGAGAGAAGGAAGTGAGAAAGGTAAAGGGAGATGGCTGAAAAGTTCTGAAGCTTAATTAACTGATCTTGTCACACACAGCTGTTCATTTGAGTCGTGGGCCTCCGAGTATTATTCCTTTTTATCACTGTCTTTTGAAATGCTAATTAGATAATTGACCATTGTTCAGTTCGTTGGCTACTTTTTATTCTTAAACTTTTAGAGACTAGTCCTTGAATGGGCTCCACAGAGCAGCGTAGCAGATGGGAAATTACTCTCCGGCCTGGCGTTGCCAAATGACCACCTCAGCGGGGCCTTAGGTCTGCGAATCCCAAGCTGGGCCTAGCCTAAGGGGTGGTTAGCGTGCCTCCCATGATCATCCTGCATCCATTGATTTTTATTTTGTCATGGTAAAGGGGTCTGCCTTTGTGTTCGAATGCAGATTTATTAGATGTACCCTAATCAATAAGAAGCCTCATCTGGGAAATGATCTTTTGGAGAATGCTTGCAAATTGATGAGTTACATACCTAGCATCTGAAACAGCACTCATTGCAAGCACAATGTTTGTGATTCACTGCAGGCACAGTGTTTGCGTATGACCTTCTCCCACTCCCGCTCTACGTAGTTTTAAAACATTTAAAGCAGGTAATGTATGTGTAAGCATTCTGGACAAAGCACAATAAAGCATAGTAAGTAACACATAATAGTCATCTATGTGGGAAACTTGCAGGAAAGCACTCCTGACCAATGAGACATGACTCATCAGGGAAGGTCTCTGTTCTCTTTTAAAAACAAAACAAAACAAAAAAACCCACATTGTTGTTCCATAGACCCAGTGTGGTATGGAGACTCACTTTGTGTGCTGCTGTAGAGGCGACAAAGTAATCTGCTTGGTCCTTCCTATGTAAACATCAAAGATGACCAAATGTGAAAGTTAGAATGAAGGTCTCCATTTCTTTCAAATTTTAGTGGGTGTTTAAATGCAGATGTTTAGATAGGTCAATGAAGACAACTGACCTTTAGTTACATTCCTGCTGTATTGAGTGTTGATGGCATTTGCCATTTTAAATGCTTGTGAATTAAAGTTTGATTATTGGTCTGGTGTGACTATCATAGAAGAATACTTTTCTTTCAAGTTTCAGGCTGTGATAAAAAAGCAAGATTGTTTGCAAAGGAGATACATGTCTGTTGTTAACATTTCACAAACACTGAAAATTAAAATTATGAAACCAAAAATTCTTATTCAATAGTTGACTGCTGCATAAACTCATTTTATATGTGTGTATATATATACACACACACATATATATAAAATCTATCCTTTATGCATACACAAACACATGAACATTCATAAAACAAAATATATATGCAAATTTAGGCAACTCAAGGGAACTATATTGTCGTATAACATTTATTTTTTATGTTTTCATTGAAAATTAAGACCTATCAATATGTATACTTCAAAGTTATTTAGCTATTATAGTTTTCTTGTTTCCTATTAATTTTTAAAAACAATTTTTGTGTGTATTTTATAGAAGTCACTCTTCCTGAATTGAGTTAAATTGTTTTATCTTACATCTTCCAGATAATGAATTTATCTTAGATGATCAATTTGTCTGCTTCCTATGTTTTGTTGACATATAGTGCCTCTTTGAATGGTCACTTTTAGTGGCTTGTTTTAAGAAGTAATAAAATAGCTAATTTCAACTCATTTAAATTTCCAATTTTCCCTTTGCCTTTACATTTTTTCATGGTGTCGCTTTTCTTGCAATATGGGAGCAAAGGCGGGCTCCGGGCCTTTTTACACTCTGTGTGTATGCTAATCAATGGTATTTTAAGACATTTGCAGGGATATTTGAAATACGATTTATTTTCATATTTTAATAGACAAAACGAGAGTTATTCTCTACATTTAAATTCATTCAAAAATTCTTAACTTTTCACTTCACTATCAGTTTTAGACATAGAAGATTACGTTTAACATCTTCACAGGTTAATACTCTTGCCATTTTTTCTTTTAGTTTAGTGTTTTGTTTTGTTTTTTTTTTTTCTCAAGACAGGTTTCTCTGTGTAACAGCCCTGGCTGTTCTGAAACCTGCTTTGTAGACCAGGCTGACCTAGAACTCAGAGAGACCCACCTGCCTCTGGCTCCCTGAGGACTGGGATTACAGGCCTGTGCCACCACACTCCCAGCTGCCAGCTTTTCCTGCGTAAATGACCCGGTGTGACTGTGTTTGTGTTGGATTGTAGTTTGGGTTTGCTTCCTGACTTTCCCTTCGTGTTGGAAGTGAGCCTTTCTGTCACTGAGGTGTTTTCTAGAGCGCAGTGAAGGTGTAGTAACAGTTAATAAAATTTTTAGTTTTTTGCCTAATTTATTTCCTCTTCAATCCATCTACCTCTGTGTCTCTCTCAAGCTTTTTCCTTGGCACCGGTTCTGCGGAGATATTTATCTTGTCTATCTGTCAGATGTGATGCTTCCCAGAATCGACGTTTGTTTTTTCTGGGATGGAAATGGCTTTCTGAATCTTTAGTTTCCCTCTCAATCATGAGCACACACTCCATTATTTTCTTGTGTAGGTTCCCCGCACCATAACAGTTTTAGCAAACTCCAAACCTGGCCTTTGTATTTTCTATATTGTGAGGAGTGTGTGTGGGTGGAAGGGGGGGGGAGATTGAGATTGGCATGGGTGGGGGGAGGGGAGGGGGAGGGACTGAGAGAATTGATCTATCCTTGTCCAGTTAGCCTCAGTGTGAGCCTCTGTCAGCAGGAGGCGCTGGAGAAAGTCAGGACAAAAGGAAGAGGCAGGAACTGGTCAAGGCTGTTGCTCTTCTCAGCACTTCAGCAGCTTTCCGCTTTTTCCACAGCCACTCGGAATCCGCCTCCTAGAGAGCCCTCTCCACACCTGCCGGCTATTGGTTTCCTCCTCAGCTTAGGCTGTAAACCCCAGCCATGTGCCTTTGCCTCCTAAGTCCCAGGAACTGTTACCTATTTCCCTTCTGGTGCTCAGGGATACTGCTTCTGAAGGCTAAGCCCGCAAAACTACAGATATGTGTGGTGTGTTCAACCAATACTTGTTCAGTGGGGCAGAAGCCTTCTCAGAGCTACTTTCTAGAAATTTCTCTTAAAAACAATACTTTAGAAGGAAGGCAAAAATTTCCTGAAGCTTTGAGTCTTAAGACAGATTCCTGTATAGATGTTTATTATTATAAACTTAATTTCACCCTGTAAGTGCTGTCTGTGTCATACTTTCTTGAGGGTAAAAGTGTTGTTCAAATGACCAGCATCTCTTTAGGCAGTGGAGACCGGCCTAGCAAAAGGTACCTGAACATGATCTGTCAGTACGCAGCCTGGGAACCTGCAAAGGAGAGATCAGGTCCAGCAGTGGTTGAGCTGGGCTGTTTTGGAGGTCAGGGTAGTGAGGGAGACAGGTAGGAAGAACGAGAGTGCGTTCTGAAATTTGCTTTCATGTCTACAGTTTGTTTTTGACGTTGCAAAGTGGCGAAGAGGTTTATTGACATCTATCCTTAAGGTCATCGCAGAGCACAAATGCAAATCAAAGTGTTACTCTCTACTGGGAGCTAGAAGATAACAGCTAGGTACCGTGCTTCCAAAGTAATGAGTTAAGTTCATTATTTTCCTATTACTGTAGCTGTTTTAAGAAGGTTATTTCCATTCTAAAAATATCCCTCTTCCTTGAATCTTATTTGTCGTAATTTTTGCATGACGCTGTAATCTATTGTTAGGAAATGATAATTCCATTTATTTTTGTTTCATGGGGAAAATGGTGAAACCAGCTGTTTGACTCTTTCCAGATAAAGTAGATTCCAGAACTCCTAGTCAGGAGCAGTGGTGACTGACAGACAGGTCTGGCCCACGTTTCTGTCCTGTGTCTAAAATATAGTGTGGAAGCCAAAGGAGAAATTTGAGAAAGAGAAAAGATACGAAGCCCCAGACATTTTCTAAAAACTGGATAATTAGCCCCTGAGTTAGGAAGAAAGGGATGAAACAAATGGCAGGATCTGAAGTGATGGAGGGAGCAGGGGGTTGTACAAGCAGACAGCTTCACGGATATGTGACAGTTAGCTAGTAAGAGAAATATCCGGAAGTGACCTATGACTTATGCCCTGCACGTGGCACACTTTTCCACAGTATGTCCCACATACCTGCCCACGATGTTTTCTATACGATCATGTTTGGTGTCCTCGGCTTATAACCGAGGCCACGTGTTCCCATTCAAAAGTCAGATCTTCATTTATAAATCCACAGAAAATGTTTTTCAGGGAAAGAAATGTAACTCGATCAGCTTTGCATGGTTTACATAATGTGATAGTCTCATATTTACTATGTGTTAACAAGAAATAACTGTTACCAACAAAAATCAGAGAATTTAAAAACAACGAACATTTTGCTTGGGAGCCTATGTATATCTCTATATAAATACATATAGATATCTATAAACATCATCGATTCTCCCATGTGCACATGCCATATATATGTGGATGTGGGATGATGCTTGTTTTTATATATACATATCTATATTTATATAGCTGCAGAAGTGAAACATATTGCTTTTTATTTAAGTGAGTCAGTGTGTTCATGGGGAAGCTCTATTTTGCAGTGCATCCTGACTTCGGGGACTAGTAGATAACTGTTAATGATTTGGTCTGCTGAAGGTCAGACTTGGAAGGATCAATTGATCCCTGGAGACAATCCTAGGTTATGCTTTTCCTAGGATGGAGAATCTCTGGGAAAATTACTATTCTTTGATGGAAATAAAAACTCACTTTAGATAGCTTTAATAGTGTTTCTTTATTGATTTATAACCCTTTTCTCAGATGGGTGTTCTTGAGTGCACTGTGTGTGTGTGTGTGTGTGTGTGTGTGTGTGTGTGTGTGTGTGTGTCTGCATCTCTATGCATAAAAGGTGGATGGATAAAAAAAAAATTCTGTAACACCAATCTCTAATCTTGGCTTTTAATTCTCTGATAGAATGTAGAGCAAAAATAAAATTATTTCTTTGATTTTAGAAGCATTCCATACCTGTAGTTAGTACCTTGTAGCCTATACAATATTTTTGAGAGTTTGCCTTTGTACTTAAGAAATGACACTTCTCTGGGTCTTCCCAGGTTCTTATAACATCAGTGGAGACTGTTGTGAATTAGCTGTAGGAGATATGAAGGAGATATAGTTACGTTTAGCAGGATAATTTGGTAAGAATGTAGGGCCCTGGTGTATCAAAATTCAGCACACAAAGGAAGCACATGCAACAGAGACGATTTTATAGTGGCTTGTCCATGCTCCATGTTAGAAAGTTGGAAGGGCGTTTTTTTTTAAAAAGCTGTGAACCAAGACTTATTTTTATTATGGTTCTCAACCTTGCCCAAGTACCCCAGAGTGAGTTTCACATCTATTCGTTTGGAAGCCGAGGTGACGAAGCAGTGGGTACACTGGTGTCTGAGCCCTAGGAGGCACGCTCATTCTCCTTAGGGAGAGTCAGATTCAGGTGACTGTTGTGTCCTCTGTCATTTCCTCCCAACCACCTTTATGCCCACTGTGTTCTGAAAATGATTAAAGAACTCCGGTGAGTATCATTCAGATCATGACGTGGTGAGGTGAACTCTTAGGTGTACTTGTGTGGGGCTTGCTGGAGTATGTGTTAATGTGCAATAATAAAGGAACAGGACCTTTATTATTCAGGCTTTCAGAATGCCTCTGGAGTGTGCTTGCGACTGTGAAGACACACAAAGCAAATGTCCAGGTTCTAATGCCCCTGCCCTGAAATCTCTTTCAGGTTTTTATATCTCCAGATTTACATCCAAAAGGCCAATAGGTGTGTGGCACTTTCTTTATTAACACATCAAATTGTTATTTTTGTCAGTTCCTACATAATATTATTTCCATATATTATTTGTGCCTTGATTCACTGAGTGAACAATCAAAAATAATCCTGCCCAGTTATGAAAAGGAACTAGACATAATTTTACGCCTTGCCTCCATACACTGTGTTTTGCTTTCTTGCCCTTTACAAATACAAACTTTCCCCACAGTTCATAGTCTGAAATGCTGGTGACTGCCCACATTGCTCCGCTTCGACCTGTCATCATATATTTTCATTCCCTCCCCACACTTTTGATAATTCAGCCTTTTTTCTTTTTCATTTGTACTCTGCAATATGGACTTTTTAGTAGCTTTTGATAGAGTTTGACAACTGCTTACAACAGTCTTTGAAATGTTTGCCTTTGAAACGTTAGGAAGCAAAGTTTTACAGAGCAAAGTTTGTGGTATTTGGCTCTACCTAGCTAACTGGCAATTGCTCTACGGCCAACCTTTTCTGTAACAGGGCAGATCATATTTTATAGGGAATGTGGGAAAGATAAACTCCATTCACTTCGAGGTCATTGGAGCTTTTGTATCTCGGGCATGGTGCCTCCGACGACCTCAGTCTTAGAGCAAGCCTTTAAACCATTTCAGTCAGGACTTACTCAGTGGTGACTCATTAGTTCATGTAACTACCTAGTGTTAAAAAGTGACCTTGTGACAAACATGACATGGAGAGTAATGGGCGTCTGAAAATCTATATAATGATTATTTATTGCAGTACTTCTTACTCTCCGGTACTTGGTCATGGCAGACTAAATCCAGAGACAAACAAGAGAGATTATGAAAACTCTAGCCTGTAGGGGCCTGGGTATTTTCTTGATTGGAGTTGATGTTCTTATCTGATGCATCCATGTGTCCTTATTACATGCATCCAAAAGTGGCTGTGTCCCATGCCAGGGGGATGGCTCAGTAGGTAAAGTGTTTGCTGAAGACCTGCACTCAATTTCCAGAAGCCATGTAAAGCTGTGGAGCATTGTGCCACGCACTTGCAATCTCAGCACTGGGGAGGTGGAGGATCCTTGGAGTTTGCAGGCCAGCTAGTCTAGCCTATTGGTGAGCCCAAGGCCCAGCAAGGGACTCTGTCTCAAGAAAACAAGGCCAATGAGATGACTTAGCTGAACAAAGTACTTGTTGCATGAGCCTGATGACTTTAGGTCAGTTCCTGCAACCCAACAAAAGGGACAGGATACCATCCACCCCACAGAGGTCCTTAGACCTCCCTCCATAGCACCAACATAGTGGGGGACCCATTGACCAATGTGGAAGATGTCTGACATTGATGTCTGGTCTCCAAAAGCATGAGCGCGCGCACACACACACACACACACACACACACACACACACACACACACGCACGCACGTGCACCTGCACATGTGCATACACACGGCTGCGTACACACACACACACACACACTCACACACACACACACACACACACACACACATGTGCAAAGTATAACCTGGTGTACGCTCAAGATGTTGCTAAGTCCTCTGGTCTTAATCCTAATGAGCTGTTCCCCCTCAGATTTCTCATCTCACTTAAAGACATTTCATCTTTCCTCTGACCAAAACCCTTGGAATCATTTGCCTAAACCCTAGCTACCGTCTGTCATGTATCTGAAGTCCTCATGAATTTTGTTATGTTTGATTAGTTATCTGCTGCTTCGTAGGAAACACTTTCAAAACTGGGCATCTTACAGTGGTGGTCATTTTACGTCTTCACACGTCAAGTTCTAGCTTAGCAGTTTGGACGGAGCTGAGCCGAATGGTTTCTTCACAGCCCAGTGGCAGTGGGCTGCAGGGGCTGGCTGGTCTAGATGGCCACTGGTTTGGCTTGCCTTTGGCTTCACCTTCAGAAGCAAGCTTGGATTTCCCTATACCACTGATACAGGAGCGAGCAGTACCAAGGGAGCCAGATCCAGCCAGCACATGCCTTTTAAACGACTGTTTATATATCAGTTGTTCCTCATGTTGCTGTCATAAAAAACCCCGATGAGAACAACTTAAGGGAGCAAGGGCTTCCTTTGGATCACAGTGTGAGTTAGTCCCCCATGCCAGGAGAAGGCATGGCATCAGAAGCATGAGGCATCTGTTCACATTGCGTCTGCAGTCAAGAAGCAGAGAGAGATGAATGCCCACACTTAGCTTACTTCCTTCTTTCTATTCAGTCCAGGGTCCCTAGTCCATATAATTGTGCCATTCATAGTTAAGACGTCTTTCCACCTCAGCCAACCTAATCCAAATAATGCTCGTCTTTTAGGTTATTCTATGTCTTGTCAAGTTGCTAATCAATGTTAACCATCACATATCACTTTTGATGATGTTTTATTGGACAGTCACTTGGTCTAGTCCAGTGTCTTGGTGGTTTAATACTTGACAGAAGCATGGGTGAAGAGGTGTGTGATCTGTAACAAGGTCTTCCAACAGTCTATGCAAGGTTCACCATCACCACCATCACCATCACCACCATCACCACCATCATCATCACCACTGCAAGGTTCACCATCACACCACCATCACCATCACAACCACCACCACCACCACCACCACCACCACCACCACCACCATCACCATCACAGTCACTACCACCATGACTACCACCACTGTCTTCAGCACCGTTCCGTGGAAACATCTTTTAAAACCAACTTGCCTGATTGGCCAGACTGTTTTATCCCCATCTTTTTACCTCTACAGGTTTATTTGCCTTCAAGTGTTATCTTTCTGCCTTCTGAACTAAGAACCACTTTTCTTCTGGCTCTTCAGTATTTAAATATGTTCATATATTTCGTATCTTAAAAAATTAAGTATGGGTTGCTTCAGATTCATGGTCTCTCCCCACCCCTCTTCATGTTTTGAGGCAAACATTCCTACCAGCCTAGCCTAACTCGCTCCCACTCCATTCTCTGTCTAATGTACTGTATGCTGGCTCATTTCTGTTACATCCTCCCCAAACTCCATATTAAAGCATCCAGTAACAGGGCGAGCTGGTTTGATCCTTTCTAGTGCTTGACCTTTTTGGCTCTCACCATACCTCCTATAGGCTTTCAAAACTCAGCTAAGGTCTACCTCTTCTGGGGCACTTTCTAAGCTGTGGAGATGAACTTAACGGTCTCTCTAGTTTATCCTCACACCCTCAGTTGAAGTACCAGTCTCCCTGATTGCCTGGTAGGTTCTGTCTTCAGAGATGCTATCCCAGCCATGTTGCTACACTTAGCTCAGTACCTGGAAACACAGTAAACGTTTCGTGCATGCTTCCTGGCTGACTCTGACATAACGCAATTGGGCGAGTCAATTTCTTTTCATGCGTTTTACATTACGGTCTTGTTCCCTACTGGAGACTCTTTGTCCCTTTTATTTTCCTCATTCCCTTTCTTAGGTACTTTAAAAAGGTCTTGCTTTTTTCTTTTGGCGTCCTTTTGAAATTATTTACTATAATTGTGTATGGCATATGTCATGCTCATGTGCTGTATGCATGTAGACTTCAGAGGACAACTTTGTGGATTCGGTTCTCTCTATCTTGAAATAGGTTCTAGGGATTAAAACTCAGGTCACCAGGCTTCCGTGGCCAGTGTCTCTGTCTGAGGAACCCTCTCATAGATCCTGTGCCATTTTCAAGTGTTGGTGATACAGGTCGTCCAACCAGAGATAACTGTTCACACTTACCAACATATTTTTGCTTCTGAATTTTTGTCATTTTCTTAGTCTTACTATGGTTATTTTCCTTCTTAAGGAAGTATAGTCTTTTATTGGACGGGGCATAATTAACACTCAGTTACTATATATAGAAGTGCAGTAATGAACCATACACTGTCTATTATCATATGTTAATATGTGAACTATATAAATTTACACCAATCAATAGATGTTATCTCTAAAGACAAATGAGACAAACAAATGACTTTGTGCATTAGTGTAGGTTTTATACCATATGTATTTTATAAAATCACATTTTTATTTCTCTTTCCATTTTCTTCAACACTAAAAATATTAAAAAAAAATCTAATGTTCCCTAGGCAGAATTTACCTTAATGGCAGTGGACTTTTAAGAAGCAGTTGTGAGTTGAAGCATTCCTTTTAAAGTCTTATGCTGAATGATTCATTTGGAATAGTTGTCACCATGGTCTACTCTGACTCGTTGAATTTTCAGGTCATTCTTTTGGCCGTCGTTACTGTTCAGCAGGAGTTGATGTGGTCATCCTGTGGTGTGGATGAATAGTGTACACATGTGTTTTTTCATACTTGCATGATATTTCCAAATACATGCTTGGTTACCAAGTCTTCTAGGAAGCAGATGTGTAGACCATGATGCTTGGTGCCATATCACCCTAGGATGCCATCAAGATAGTTTTGAAGAATGTCAGTCTTCATTAAGTTAAGACTATTCAGAGAACATTGGCAAAGGGGTAAAGGTACAGGAGAAATCTGAGGAGAGATGGGAGATAGGGGAGAGAAACCTGGTGTTTGAAGAATGATCTTTGATCTCTTGGAAAAGGAATACATATCAAAGCTTATCTATGTAAAAGCATTTACATGCAAAACAAACAAAAAACATAGATCTGACTTATCTTCCTAGATTCTGGTTTGGTCTTGGATAGGGAGGCAAGGCCAGGCAAGGGATGTATGTGTTTATGCTAACTCAATTAGCATTAAGAGGACTATCAGTAACAGGGCTGGCTATCATCAAACTTCCCTGCATGCGTATCTTCAAAGAAAATGAAAGCTTCAGGATTTCTTATATAGATTCAGAAGAGAGCTGTCAAGTTCTGTGAACATGGCTTGAAATGTCAAGACCTGGCTATTTGTGTTTTGAAATGTTACTGCATGGGGAGTACCTTGTTTATTTATTTATTTTTTAATAGGGAAAGGTAAAATCATATCTTGCAGCCATTAGAGATAATTGCACTTTTCCTAATTTATAGTTGGAAGTCACGGAAATTTCCCTTAACGAACTGAGGATACACTCGTAGCCTAAGTGGTACCTTGGAGAGTGGGTAGATATTTATGGAAAAATTAAGAGAAGCGGTGTGCTTTTAAAAAACTCTTTCAAAAATAGATATTAGTTAGGAAAGCTATGCTCTGACTCATTCACACAGACATTGGTGTCCAAAGCATTGCAAGAGGAGATATTTATATGGTGGTGGGTTGAGAAGGCTCAGGAATGAGTTTAGTCTTTTAAAAATGAGGTCTTTGTCTTCCGTTCTTCATCAGGCTCTGGTCACAGAGGGATTTGGTCCCAGGAGACAGTGAACCCAGACTTACCTGGGGAGCACTGTGCTGTAGCAGAAGTTTGACTTCGGCCAAGAAGTATGCATGAGAAGTCTATAAAAGTCAGTGATGCCACTCCATTCTCTTCATGCTAGGTGGAGGCTGGCATGCAAGAATCCCAGGCTTAGGTGACTTGCTTCCTGAGTGAATTCTGGAAGGTGACACCCTTTCACGTCTCCCAGGAGACATGATGTCGTGGTAGAAGCTGCTGGTAGCTCCCAGAGTTTTCCACTATTTCCTGTTGCTCAAGGCCTGGTGGCTTTCCCCAGCATCACCTGGTTGGTGAACTCGTGGCTACCCTCTAGGGCTGAGGCTACCCTTTAGGGCCGAGGCTACCCTCCAGGGCTGCCCTCTAGGGCTGAGGCTACCCTCTAGGGCTGAGGCTACCCTCTAGGACTGAGGCTGCCCTCCAGGGCTGCCCTCTAGGGCTGAGGCTACTCTCTAGGGCTGAGGCTACCCTCCAGGGCTGCCCTCTAGGGCTTAGGCTATCCTCTATGGCTGCCCTCTAGAGCTGAGGCTACCCTCTATGGCTGCCCTCTAGGGCTGAGGCTACCCTCTAGGGCTGAGGCTACCCTCTATGACTGTCCTCTAGGGATTAGGCTACCTTTTATGGCTGCCTTCTAGGGCTGAGGCTACCCTCTAGGGCTGAGGCTGTCCTCTAGGGCTGAGGCTGCCCTCTAGGGCCGAGGCTACCCTCCAGGGCTGCCCTCTAGGGCTGAGGCTACCCTGTAAGGCTGCCCTCTAGGCCTGAGTTGGCGAGCTGCCATCTTGCCAGCTAGCCACAGTCTCTTCCTGCTGTTCTCATCTTTGAACTTTTGGGGCAAACCTTAGTCTGATTCTTTCTGCACTGTGTTTCCTTTGGCCTTTATTTCTTTCTTGTAAAAGTTCAGACATGTGCAGTGTAAAAGGAATCATAGAATCAGTTCCTGTATTATTGAAGCTGTACAGAAGCTACATGGAAACTGATTCTATGATTTTATTTTAAAACTTTATACATGTCTGAACTTTTTTTCAAAACCTTTTGATGATCTGTAGCATCTAGTCCTAGTAAAACTTTAATATGAAATATGCATACTGTTTTTGACAGCTTACAAGGGCAATGTGTAAAGACTGTCTATGCTTTTCAAGTATGATGTTTAAAGATGGCATAATATTCTATCAGATGGGTCTTCTGCCATGTTTTAGTTTTCCGATAACTAGTGACTTTAACATCCGGGTACTTGTGCACGTAGCAACTTCGAACCACCTGTGAGAATGCTACTAGGGTAAGGGTAGTTTACTAGGGACTGGCTGGGCTGAAGGCTCTTGCCAAATTGTCATCAGTTTGTGTTTCTGTTAATCTTACTACATGTCAAATAACGTCAGACTTGCGTTCTTTTCAAATCTGAGATATTAGTGACATTGAACATTCTTCATGAGGAAGATTCTAAGTGCCTTGTAGCAGTGGCCAGTTGTTTGTATTTATATTTTATTTTATATATATTTTATTTATATTCCATGAATCATCCAGCTCTGACTCAAGGACCATCATGTCTCCCGAAGTGCCAGACCCAGTCACTGAGAGTAGGCTGTGATTTCACTTTTCTACTCCCGTTCTAAACGTTTCTTTGTGTGGTTTTCTTTCTCTATGTCCTCTAATTTTATTGAGAAATGTGACTCTGTCAGGAGTTAATTCATATTTCTTTCTTTAAGTAGTACACTTTTAGGTTCAGACATTTTCTTAAGTTTTGGAAAAACAGTGTCATTGATTTAGGTATAAGTTCTTAATCATTTAATATATTTGACTGAATTCATGGTATTTGGAACTATTTATGGAATGAATTTAGAAATCCATTCCAAAAGTGCGTGGTGCTTTTTGTATATCCAGTGAAATCAGTTTCACAAGTCAGTATTTTGATGATAGAAGTTCCTTTTGGTGTATGAAATTTCCAAACTCCAAAATGAAGAAGAAGGAATATATTTATTTACATTATTAACGTAGTGTAGGTAAATATTTCCAGCCGCCGAAAAGGCAGAGAATGCTTTCTTTTTTCCTGTTAGAGTTGCTTTATTACCAAAATCTGGGTTGTATATCCAAAAATAAACCCAGCATTTTATTAAACTTTCCTGCCCTTCCTTGCTTCCAATCATACATTACTGAACTGTGCTCAAATATGCTGAAAAATAATTTACTACACTAAAGTAAAAAGTAATATTAAAAGTATATGTGTTCTGTGGAAGGAACACTCAAAACAGACCTACCCAGACATCAACAGGATATTATTACCCCAAAGAAATGACGACAGTTTGCCAGCCTGATGCGAGGAGGAAGGAAATTTACAAACATCTCCAAGAGAGGCCTGGGAGCGGCTGAAGGAAATGAAGCGTGTCCTGCTTTTATTCTGCTTACTGGAGTGGGATTCCCAGAAGGCTGAACAACGGCCGTCCTGAGACCTCTGCTTGGCAAAGACCTTGTTGACTCATATTTTATTTTTGTTTCGGTAATGGTCTGCTATTGTTCAAATTTCTAATGTAGCTCATAAACATACAGCCAATATCATTTCCCCTTCTCCTGACTGATGTATACAAACAAATGAAAAATCTCCGGTCATCATCATTAGTCAGGGTTTCCATGAAGTGGGGAAGAGCTACAAGAAAGACTTGTTTAGAAGAAAGTCCCTTTAGAGAAGTGGTTCTCAACCTGTGGGTCACAAACCCTTTGAGGTTGCCTATCAGATATCCTGCATGTCATCAGATATTTACAGTATGATTCGTAACAGTAGCAAAAATTACAGTTCTGAAGTAGCAATGAGATAATTTTTTGTTTGGAGGTCTCCACGATGGGAGGAACTGTATTAAAGCGACGAGGCATTAGGCAGGTTGAGAACTACTGCTGTGCAGAGAAATCTTACTCCAACAACTGCAGGTTCACGAAGGTGTATTCTAACAACGTAAACCCCACATATAACGAGGGAATTGGTCACTTTTTGGTCCTCTGGAAGGGGAGAGAGCAAGCAAAGATTTAGGGAACTAGTTTTTTGAAAGTCTAGTCTATTATTAAAAAATTTGTTCTGTCCACTTCTGAGTCCTCGGAAGTTAGATTAGTGGATTTTTGGGTGGAGGCTTACTTTGACTTCTGGATTGAAGTGTATGGTTAGGAGTTTGGGTACATGGTATACTTTGATATGTTTATTTAGTTACCTAGTTTTCTGGAAAGGTGCTGTAGGTCAGACATAGGAAGTATGTCTCATTTGAATGACGCCCTGGGTTTGATCCTATAAACTTCAGAGAGAAAGTTCTTTTTTTTTTTTTTTTAACCTATCGAGTTGTACATATCTTATGTGAGAAGCAAATGAGGACTCCTGCAGACATTCCTGGTTCTGGAAGCTCTTGCCCCCTTCCCCCCAATCTCTCAAAGTACTTAGTGTTATAATCTTTGGCACCATCTGCATGGGAACCTTCCTTAGGCTACTGATGTGACTCAGTCTATGGTGTAGACCAAGGATCCGTCTGAAGTTTTAGGAGACAAGTATGTACCCTTGACCTTGAGTCAGACCTTACGGTCACTGTTATTCATTGGATGCGGCCATATCCAACACCAGGAGAGACTTGGCTGGGTTTAGGATAAATCTCACGGAGACACACATGAAGGGGGAAAACAGAGTGGGAGGCTGGTGCTCATGAAAAGCTCTTTGGGATTGCTTTCATTTCTAGGAGACGTTTCTTAAGAGTATTGCATTAGATAAAGTTTGCTAGCCATTTTCAGGGTGACGATATTTGCCAAGTTATTATTCCAACTCTTCAGATGTTTTCTTCAGGACTGACTAGCAAAGGAATTTCCCTGGCTGGAGTCCTAATGGTCGAAGTTCCTCTAATTCACCCTTCCCCTTCCTTTCCTTTTATTTTTGGCTCAGACCCCCACCCTCCAAAAGTCTGAATTAGTGGAATTCCTTAGTGAGATAGTTTTTGAGACTATTTAAGGGTCCAAAGATACTTCTGATTCAAGATTTTGAGGAATGCTTATTGGCTTAGAAGTAACCCAGATTATTCCCCCTGTAAATGGACTATAATTTGGGGAACTTGGTCCAGGTAACCATTTATGACTAGAGAGTCTGTCTTTGATTGTCTCAGATGCCTTTAAACACTATGTTAAGAGGGGATCATAGGGCTGGAGAGATGGCTCAGCACTTAAGAGCATTAGCTGCTTTTCTACAACACCCAGCGTCAATTCCCAGCACCCACATGGTGGCTCACAACTATCTGTAGCTCCAATTCCAGAGAATTTAACACCCTCTTCTGGCTTCTGTGGGCACCGGTGTGCATGTGGTTCACAGATATTCATGCAAACAAAACGACCATACACATAAAGTAAAAATAAATACATTTCCAAGTGGGGGTCGGATCCTTTGCCATCAGCTTTCACCAAGAACTCCCTTTGGTTTCCAATTCCAGCAGGTTTTTTCTGCATGCCACTCTTGTGGGGAGGCAGCCTGTATTTCAAGTGTGCTTTTTTACGTTGTGTTAAGGATGAAAGCTCCTTGTGGCACTGATGTTTAATGCTGTATATTATGGTGTGATGGTGCAATGGTGCGCTTGTTTTTCTTCTGTGCCCCTGGCTTGTATAGAACTGTATGTATCCATGTGAATATAGTTTCAGCAGGAAAGAGAGTAACAGGGATAACGGCACAGGGTTTAATACCCTAGACTTCCAGCAATATCAGTCACAAGCCCATCATGTGTCTATCGTTGCTTCAGGAAATCCTCAGTGCTTGGGAATAGTAAGTTGACAGTAGTGTTTCTTGAGTGTTTATAAAAATTAGACACACATAGATATTTTTATTTCCAATTAATCTCACTTTTGATGTGGATTACTCAACGGGCAATAATTTTTTTTTTTTTGAACTCAAGAGAAATGGAAGTGTCTTTTCTGTTTAAAAACAGTAAGTTTAGATCACAGTACGGAGCCATCCTGTGACTGAAGAGAGATTTGCTCTCATGATTACTGCAGATAATCTGTTTAACAGTTCATCAAAATACAATTTCAGTTTTGTTTGGATTGCTCAAAGTCAGCACATAATTTCAAAAAGTCAGCGTGTTTCTTAGGAGGGATTGTGAAATGGAGACTCCCAGCAGCACCTAGTATGTCCTGTGGTTTTGATATTTGCAGTTTGTTAGGAGGTGATCCCAGGAAAGAAAGGGCAAACACAGGGACAGTGTTTACAGTACAGATTTCTAGAAGTTTCTAATCAGAGAGCAAGTGCGGGCTTTTCATTGTGGACTCCTCTGGCTTTATATTTGAGTCCTGTCCCCTTTCTCTATAGCTTGGAATAACACAGTTGCTTGATTCCTCTATGAAATGATTTCAATGTTAGTGCCTACTTCGTTTGACTCTGGGAGTTAAATGGGTCAATACATTGACAGTCTTGAGAATTAGTACTTGGCTCCCAGTAACAGTTCAGCAAATACTTTTGGGATAGTCAAAGGCAGAGAGGAAAAAAAAAAAATAGGAGTACTCTTAGGCTTTGAGATTTTTTTTTTTCTTATTTATTTATTTTTGAGACAGTGCTCCATGTAGCTCAGGGTGGCCCTGAACTTCTTATATAGCTGAGGATGACCTTTTGCTTCTGGTCCTTCTGAGGCCTGCGACTGTCAGGGCTCACCACTATGCATGCCTTTTGTGTTGCGGAGAGTCAAGCACAGGACTTGGTGCGTGCCAGGCAAGCACTCTGCCAACGGAGCTGCCCTCAGCCCCCATTCTTGGGTTTTCTTTAGAAATAATTGCATCTGATAGCCATAAATACGTTGACCTTCAAATGCCTTTCTCAGAAGTGTCGCTGAAGAATTGCCACGGCAGGAAGGGTCACAGTGGCAGTCTGGTTTGATAAAAGTGAGAGCGGGTCTCATCATGTGTGGTGCAGATTTTTGGAGGGCAATGGCATTTTCTCAAGTGGCTTCCAGCTTCATTCTAGCAGGACTCGCGATGGAATAGCATTTGATTTGCAGTCGCTCACAGCAGGTAAGAAGAGGGTTCAGTAGGCGTTTATGGAGAGAGGTGGGAGGAGGCTGGGGTGTATTGTGCTTGCTGGAGGTAGCTTCCCTGGGCCGGCTCTTCCCACGGTTGCTGGCTCATTGATCAGTAGGCAGTACATTGATTGCCTCTGTTCTTTGTGCCAGTGAGCATCAACTGGAAGAGGAGGCTTACAGGAAACACACTGGCACCGGCACTTCCTCCCAGGGGTAGCCATGTTCACGTCCCATGTTGATTCTTCATTTCACTGGACCTCACTACTGCTATATTTAGGTTGATGGAGAAACTGAGTGAAAAAACAGCAACCTTGAGCTCGACAGTTACATGGTAGGTGTCTCCCATAGCTTGTGAGATAACATCCCTGATATTCGGGTTCATGGAGCATTTCTGTTGAGGTTGGAGTCAGTGGTCACCTTTGTGGCTGCCTCTGGGGCTGCTGCTATGCTCGTCAGCTGTGTTTGCCTCTTTTTCCACACGTGTGCCATTGCCTATGAACATTCACAAGACTCAGCTGCATAGGAGATGTGCATTGCGATTAGGTAAGGAAAATGGTGAGTCGAACACTTGTATGGAAATGGGTGAGTGCATGCTTCCTGGTGGAAGTAACTTTTTGGTGCCTGTGTGGCCCATGTAGAGACATTTTAATGTGGGTCTTACCAAAGCTCACGTTTCTCCATTGGACATCTGACCTCATCTTGTGCAAAGGAAATACAGTTTTAGATTTAGAAGATTGCTGAATACCTTTCTTCATTTATTTCTTTCCAAGCATGAGCCTGCCTGGGAATTAGCCAGCAGCGCCGTCAGGTCTTTGACTTTCTCACAGTTGGGCTACTAGGATGCCATCTAATTGTCCCCGTAGAGAGAGGAAGTGTAGTCTTAGAATCCCGTGGAGGTAGGGTCACGGAGCCAGTGAGAAATGGCTGCTGCTTAGTTGTTCCCGCTAGGGCTTCATGGTGTGGTCATCAGGTGAAACTGAGATTGGAGTGTTCACCTTGAGAGTCTGAAATAGCACCCGCTCTCCAGCGCCATTGCACCCTGTCATTCACAAGTGAGGCTGTGGCTGCTGGGAGAGATGTCTCCATCACTCCACACAGGGAACTGGGAATCAAAGACTAAGGAGTGCAGGCCTGAAGATCCCAGTCCTGTGATCTTCTTGTGTAAACGAATTCCGTTTTTAAAACATTTTTTTTTTTTTTGCCATAAGTGTTAAATTAAACCCTCTCCCATGGAATGTAAGTGGAGAGTCCAGAAACCGCTCTAGATGTCCTCTCTAGATTCATCTTCCGAGTCACTCTTTATCTGTCTTGCCATTTTCTATCTTTTCTCTCTCTCTCTTTTTTTTTTTTTTGTGTGTGTGTATGTGTGTGTGTGTGTCTCAGTTTCCTGAACCGTGCGTGCAGTAGCATAAGAGTGTCCTAGAACTGTAAGAAGGAATAACTAAATCATCTACTATAAATCACAAACTAGAGTGCCTGGCACACGTGTTTGCTATAATAATATCAATTATGTTATTAATAAGTACCTAGTAATTATTTTATTGTTAATAGTCATAAAATAACGTTTTGTTTTGACACACTTTAGCTACCCAGCATCTGACAATAAAAAGGTGATTCTGTGGACGAGTCAGATTCTTTAATTATCTAGTGAAATCGAGGCCATAAATCATTGCACATCTTGCCTCATTTTTATGTGAATTATTTGGATTGACTAAGTGCTCTTGGTAGCGGGCTGGGTTACCATCTGCTGTGTTTTTCCTCCATGGGTCAGGCTTGTTCTCCTAGGGAATGGAGAGGTGGGGAAAAAATGCCAATAACCTCACTCCAAAATGTATCCTAACTGTCTTGTTCACATTTATAGGACAGTTTTATTGCTGTAGGTAAGACGGAGAACTGGGCATTACTCCAGCATCTTGGCAGTTTTCCTTTTTCAAGGTACTAATATTAGGATTAGCGTGTTGTTTTAAAGCCATTGCCTTTGCGCACCTTATAATTGCTTGTTCTTGGGGGAGGTTGGGAACATTCGGGTTCCGGTTTTCCTGCCAAATAAGCGAGAGGATGTCTCTTTTATTTAATACTTTCACTGGTTTTTTGAAGTTAGCGGCCTTGCAGCCTGTTTTGCAGTAGACTATGTCAGAGGTAGACTAGGCCCCGTGCGTATAGGGCAGAAGCCGAGTGGGGCCCTGGGTGCCCAGGCGGGTCACCTGGGAAGGTCTGCTGCCCGTTTTTTTGTGTCTTCCATTGACTTTTGGCATTGATGCCCGTGTTTGGCTTTGCAGTGATTCGCCTCTTCCATTGTTTTAAATCAGATCTCGGCTGGATCAAAAGTATATGAAAAGATTAAATTATTTAGTGATGTAGTCCTGGTCCCTCCATGGCAGTGGTTCTCAACTCCCTAACGCTGCTGCCCTTTAATGAGTTTGGACCCCCCAACCATAAAATTATTTCCATTGCTACTTCATAACTGTAATTTTGCTACTCTTATGAATCATGATATACATATCCCTGTTTTCTTTGGGGGCTTTGGGGGTCGTGACCTCCCGGTTGAGAAGCCATGCTCTAAAGCATTGGAGAAGCCCAATGTTTGTGTTATCAGCGTATTGTAACTTTGGTAACAAACAAGCTTCTACTTTGGCTTGGATTTCGGTAAGGTTCCTAAAGAGAACTGGGAATAGCAAAAATATTGGTATTTCTGTATCTCCCCACAGGGCAATAGCCATTCTAATTACATAGTATTCTTTCTCTCTCCAAAACTCTCTAAAGGAATATGAAACAAAAGGAAGGAAAAAAGAAACCTTACTTCTCATTATTGTCCTTTAGAGACATCAAGGTGATGGATGAGGTCTTAGTTCTTGGGGACACTTTGGTAGAGCTCACAGGTTCCTCCCAGGCTCAGTTTCCATCCTCCCATAATAGTTGTGAGGCTTCGAGAGATAAGCATCTCATCGATATTCCCCAGAGAAGAGGTTTCTCTCCTCTCGTGTGCATGGTGGCCTTTTCGTAGACTTCAGTGCTGACGGACTCAGACTCATCTTCTCGATGGTGGCCTTGCTGTCATAGGTGGCTGATCCATAAGCCTTGTGGAGTGAGCGCGGGAGAGGGAAAGGGCCAAGAGTGCATGAGGCCGATTAGAGTAGGTTTCAAAGCAAAGGTGACTGGCTGTGCCGTTCCTCGCTTCCTACTCTTATGACAAGACCAATTACTGTCACTGCTTAATGAAACTGCACTCCCTAGGCGTGTGCTAGAATAAGAATAATTCTGCAATTTGACCTGAAAATTGTGGTATACCTGATGTAATTATTTTCTAGGCATTGATGGGGGTTATGAGAAAGGGTTAGGTTCCCATTCGTAGAGGAACCACAGTCTGTTGGAGGTCTGGACACTTTTGCTAGTTAGTATCTGTGACCTTTGGGGAGGATGGTTCCATTCCCCTGTTTGCAGGCAGCTGAGGCTGCAGGAAAAACAGGTTCTATTCTGCCTTTTTCGTAGGTTTTTTTTGAAAATCATGGAAATAATGTGAAAATTCTGTTCACAATGAAATTGATGCCCCAAATAAGGAAAATCCAGATTGAATAAGTCTTTTTTTTTGTTTATTGTGTTTGTGGGATGTGTGTGAAAGCCAGAGGTGGACATTGGATGTCCTCACTCACTCTCCATCTTAGTTTTTGAGGCAGGGTCTCTCATAGGCAACTTATCAGCCAGCCCGAAGGATTCTCCTTTTTCACCCCCGGGGAGGATTACATGTACCATGGTACAGTTTTTTTATGTAGGTACAGGACCCTGAACTCAGCTTTGCTGCTAACACAGGACTCACTTTCCTGAGCCATTTCCCTAGTTCTCTTGAACTTGAATTTCCTGGACTCTCCATTGTACTGTATTGGACTAAGGAAATAGACATTTCAAGAATGACACAAATAAGTAAATTCCCTTATTTTGTTGGCAAGGATTACTCTTATTTTAGAGTTACATGCTGTTAAAATCATAGGACATAGACACATGCTGTTAAAATCATAGGACATAGACACATGCTGTTAAAATCATAGGACATGGGGCTAGTCAAAAGCTATCGTGCTCCCATAGTAACTAAGTTCAAATAAAAGATATTCAGAATGAATAAGAATAAATAAAAGGTAATTAATATCCATTGGTAAGGAGATGGCACATACTATGTGTTAATAGTTGACATCTTTCAGAGATTGAACTGTTACCATGGCATCAGAGGATTCCACGGTAGGTTGAATATCAGAAGATATCTACTCTCAAGCTGCCTGTTTGGATGGAGTTAATACTCATTTAATATATCCTGCTTGAAACCTCTTACGCTGAGACATTTTCCTGTCTATTGAGAATGTCTTTAGAAGAAAGGAGTCATTAATTTCTCCACTTACATGTAACTTGCATGTGGATTCCTTTCTTAGCTTGCGTGTCAATCACCATCATGGAAAGAATATGAAATGTTCTATGTGTAGTATTTATATGATGGCATGGCTTAGTGTGTTCCAAGGTAAAGAGTTCTGTGTTTATTTTCCCTGTATTGCCTGGCTGTGTAATTTTTACTTTAAAAAGTGTCCTCAAATAGCAACGCAAGAATGACTTGAGACTTGGGTGTGTTGGGCGTGTGAGATCTGTTTGCCGAGCTTCCCCCTCCCGCGACTGGTTAGCAGCCAGCATCCACACTTTTAACCTGAATTTCTCTTTGTCAACTACATCGTCCTTTAAATCAGGATAAATAAATTCATATAAATATTTTTTTTTCAGGTAGCTATAGGAGGAAAATCTGTGAGATGATCAATGGATCAGTTTAATACTCTAGGTGTCTAAGGATGGTGGTGACTAAAATTCAGTGACTTCAGATTCAGTGTCACAAGGGATTGTACCCTTTTCTCCATAATAGAGGAAAATGACAAAGATAGAAAAAAAAATCCTGTCACAAGTAACATGACCATCTTGGTTTGTTTTCCTTTGGGGGCTTGGGCACTTGCTGAGGGAGACCAGGTACGCCAGCTCTGCCCTGCTCCAAGCAGACCTGTCAAGTGCTCTTTTCTATGTGTTAACTACTGCTTCTTTTTCCACTTTCCTGTCTGTGTTTCCGTGATTGGGGTGGGGCAATGGTGTTCTGGATGAGTTTGCACCAGATCCACTCAGCCCCTCCCCCTCCCGCTGAAAGGAGGCTCAGCTGAAATCAGCCTTTGCTTTTCATGATGTGGGATGTGGTAGAATCAAAGCTTCCTGTTTCCAGCTGTTTTCCTCAGCAAAGATTTTTTTTTCCCTTCTAAAGATGATGCTTCCTTTCAAGGGGTTTTTAATCTGCAAACTGTTTCCTCACTTTATTCCTCGGCTGTAAAATGTGTTCCCTTTAGGTCAGCTCTGTCTCTTTTGAAAATCCAACCTGTCCTTTTCAATGTTGCTAGTCGCCACTCAAAAGAATGAACATGTTTTTATAAAGTCCCCTTAGCAGTTACAAAGACAAAGAAACTTTTGCCACTGAGTTTCATCTTTTTGTGGCATTGCTTTTATTTATGAAAAATTTTAGATGTCAGAAACACATTGAGAACTCTATTAATTTGACCATTTAATTTTTGTAAACAAAGCAGTTAAAAGTAAAATATGGCCTTAAGGTTTGTTTTGTTTTGTTTATTCCTTCCAAAACCAGTGTAATGATATATAATTTGTTTAATGTAAATGCTTAAAATTAAAATTAAGGCACTCAAAACTGCATAAATGCAAAAAATGAATATTAAAAGTGGTTTGATTTATTAAGTGATGGTGGGCATAAAATATGGCTTTTCAGTGTTGGTTATTACTTCACTTCTAGCCTTGATGATGCTTCTGATTTTACATTTATAAATTCTGCTTCCTTCAGGGATACATGAGATATAAAAATGAATTATCTTAATCACTCCTTAAATATAATCCAAAAATACTAACTAGACATTTCACCCGTTTCCTGGATCATCTGGGTGTCTGGATTATTGAATTATCTTTCTGCACTGGTACTTGAGGGAGCTGCACTTGAAAGGACACCGGGGTGAATGGAAAGAACCCCCTTTCTTTGGGGCTTATCTTTCCTAAAACGTCCACACTGACCTCCTGAAGGCGGGGAACTTGCCGCCAAGAGGCCTCTTCACATTGCTGCCCTGTTGCTGGAGCTGATTCTTCCTGATGGAATGAAACCCGTGGCATATGGGGGAGAAGCACCTCATTTCGTTCTCACTCTAATGCTAACGCTAGCATATGCTTTTGAATTGAAGTGGGGTCCCAAATGCCAGTACCCGGTGAAAGAATTAAACACTTAAAAGAGAAGTTCCCCCATCTTCTCTCGTGTGGCCTACCCCCTTGAGGGTGAGGGGCTGATAGTCCTGACAAACACCCGCATTGCCTATTTATCCGTACTGTTTAATAGAGAGCTATGAAAAAAAATGGCAATTAACATATTCAGACAGAAAATCATCCTGGCTGAATGACTCATTAAATAGTCGTATAAACAGGATGTGCTGAAATGAACTGGTACAAAATTTAGTTTCATTGGGTCTATGCTGCACACCACTGCTCATTACCAGCCCTTTAAGAAGCAGACGTGTGAGTGTTTAGAGGACACTTACGTTTCTTTTCTCTTTATTTTTTTCTTAAATACTTTCCCCTTTCTCCACTCATCCCCCGCCGTTCAGATTTCTCTGGCAAGCACGTTCTCATGAACCCATCTAAACACAAAGTATTGTGTTGGAAACCAACCAAGTTAGGGGGCAAAAAGAGCTTCTGAGTTGTGTTCAGGTCAGTGGTTCGAAACCCCAGTTGACAATCTTTATGTACTTGGAGATTTTTAAAGCATATGTAGAGCATTCTTGAGCACCATTTCTTAGGACTCCCATTTGGTAGGTCTTGGAATTGTATGTTAGTAAGAGGTTCCTGTAGGATGTGGCTAGCTAGCAAGGCTGTCACTCTGAACTGGTCTCTGTCCTCATGGTAAAGCTCTTTCTTTGGCTTCAAGATGGATGGCCATCTGGCTTCTGTCTCAGTGACTTGTGTTCCTGGCTGCATGTCACAGTCACCTCGGGGAGCATGGGGTAAACTATGGATGCTTGACCCCCACCCCCAATTCAACTGGATTGGTCTCCAGGCCCCCCAGGTGGTTTTAATGTTGAGTCACATTTGAGTGTTGTTCTCCTTCATGAACAGATGGAGCTAGTCTGGGCTGAAAAAGTCTTTCCTTGTTTTCAAGTACTTCACCTTGTGTAGAAACTGGTTCTCTAACTACACACTTTGCTCTTCCTTCTACCAGGGCTCACAGTGTTTATTGGTACCTGGTTCTCAGGCAGGAATCTGAGGCTCTGTCTGCTGTTAGTATGGCAGATTTCTTCCTTCCTACCTGAGTGCTACATCTGTGATGTGCAGATGTGCTGACGTAGTGTTAGCACCCACAAAGGCTTTGAATAATAAGGATTGGGAGCAGATTAGCATAGGAAAGAACGTCTACTTTTCAGTCCCATTGAGCACCAAGGCAAACTCTGAATAAATAACTTCTGTCTTGACCAAGTTTTGACGTTAAGCTGGAGCCTTTCATGACTGAGTAATGTTTGTATTTCTTGGGTCAGGACTGTAAACGGCCATAAGATCAACCCTTCTCTGAAGACCCAGGAAGCAAACAAACACACATTTCCGATTTCAAGAGGAGGAGGGCAGTTTTCCATAAGAGTAATGGTCTAACCGCCCGAGGATGAAACTTTCCCACTGTCCAAAGGTCTTTAAGTGTTCCCTAGCTAGAAGGAGTATGTGCTAAGAGGAAAACGCTGTCATTTCACCTTGCTCATTTCCAAGGAGAAAGGCATCTTGGGTAGGGAAAAGCTCTCTCTTAAATGCGGCTTCCCACCCCCTCCATTCACTTGTAATTACTGAGAAGACACAGTTACACCGTGTAACACCTGAGTTAGTGATGCAGGTTACTGAAACTGGGAGGGCTTAAGGTGATGCTGCTGGAAATGGGCATGGACAGTAGCCCCGAAGTGGGTGCTAGGTCTTTGTATCCCATAGTCTGGGTGAAGGACAATCAGCAGCCATTTTCCTTCTAGAGGAGAGTGAGTTGGTTGCTGGTTCTTGTGGTCGAGTGCAGACTCCAGGGTCGACTCTAGTGCCTGTGTATAAGGACCTCAAAGGTTGTTGATGCTGAAAAAGGTTCTCTTAGAGGAGAAGACAGAAGACAGACCCTGACTTTGACAGTAGCTCGTCTCAGGACTGTCTAGTTTACACTCGTATGGCAAGAGACCCAGTTTGCTGTCAAGAAAGGTTGTCATGCTTTGGAGTTTAGACTTTCAGTCTGAGGGATGCTCTCTCAGAGCTGTGCAAGGTGAGAGTCCACTTTTGGAGGACCCAGAGTGTGAGCCCATCCTTTGGGCTCGTACCTTAGCCAGTGCTCCATCTACCTACCGTCTCTGGACCAGCCCCAGCAGGCAGCATACAGAGTCGGGAGAACTCATGGTAACATGGGTCGTTGGCTCCTATGCTTGACTTAACTTGGTGGGTAAAGAGCCTCCTTGCAAATGTCTTCTTATAGACGTGCAGGGAAGGAAATACTTGTGTGACTGACAAGCTAGCAGTACCCATGGCCACAGTGTGTCACCTGGTGGAGGATAATCGTCCTATTGTTTTTTTTTTTTTTTTTTTTTTTTTTTTTTTTTTTTTTGTCAGTTGGTATAACAAGTGGGTAGTGTCTTCCCATGTGATGAGTTCATTTGTGTTCATTGTAGTAGCACCGATCATAATGAATTAATTTCATATTCATGTACATGTCAGAGGTTTTTTTTCTTCTCTTCCACTTGCATGTAGCTTTAGTTAATGGATGCTTTAGACATTTTCCACATCTGATCCCACTCTTAACAAACATTTCCCACGGATGTCCTCTTCAAAGCATTTAATCTAATGTTAAAGTAATTGGTGTTTTTTTAATAGCTTTGTAGGAACTTGAATATTATCCCTTTTATTTTATAAAACAAGAGAAAGAATATAAATAATTTTATCATAGAACTGCTAGGCCACACAATATATTTAATGTATTACTTGTGTAGTTTAGTTTGATTTTAAAAGATTTAAACCAAATGTTTACAGTTTGTGGCTTCGTGGAAGACAAACAGTGCTTCCCATATACAAATATAAAATAATGAAAACTGAATCCTGTGTACAGCCGCTCGGTTCTCATCGGCTGTCTTTTCTCTTTCCCTCCCAGACAAGATTGATAAATGTATGTGCATATATTATTTATCTGCTCATGTAAGGACATGTAATTGGCTATTAGATATGGTAATTGCATAAGTATATCTTATTCAAACTCATTTCCTTTTCTGTTTATAAAAATAAATGTTTTCGTTAAATTGAAATAGATACGGAAATAAAAGTACCAGTTTTAGGGTTGAGCAGCCAGGTACCCAAACAGAAGATCAGATGGTCCCGGAGAACAGCTGACTAACTTGGGTCTTAACCTCTGCGCTTTTTCATAATTTGTTCATCGTGTTTGCTAATCATTGGAGAAATTTCATTAGAACAAGGGCTTCCTTCACCACTGTCCCACCAGGCTTGGCTGATTTGTGTCCCCAGGGAATGTGGGTGAACCTTTTGAAAAGAGATCCCCACCCCCCCTCCCCTGAGACTATCAAAAAGTCATTTGGGGTCTTTCTTGAAGTTTAAGTTTGAAAATGGTAACATTCCTCCTAGTACTGCCTGTGGCTATAAACTTCTGATTTTTGTAATTTCACACTCCCGTTGTGTTTGATTCCAAGCAGCAGCTGTAATCTGTCCCAGACTGCCTTGTTTCTGCAGTGGGTGGATCTTTTACGAGGTAGAGTGTATGAAGAAGGGACCCTGTTGCAAATGGCAAGGGCCGTGTAACTGGATACTGTTGTTTTCATTATTTTTGCTATGATTTTAACAAAGTGTACAGTAATGTGCTACCCAAGACTTACGATTTCAGGAAGCAGGAGGGGATGCTGGGATGGGAGAGAAGACTTGTGTTAAAACAAATGTCTGTAATAATGGTAGGAAAACAAACGACAAAAAGCTTTATGAGAATTGTCCCTAGCATAAATATTTTCATTAACATTTGCTTTGGTTTGCAGATCTTGAAAGCCGTTGTTTATGGCTCTCTGGGGTTTAGGTGTGTCCTATGTTATATGTGCACGGTTGTTCTTGGAACAAAATCATTCTTCCCTTTATTTCTCTTTTTAGTTTTCTTTCTTTTTTGTTGTTTTCATTTAACTGGAACACAGAGCTATTGAATATGCAATGAACAGAAAATTTATGGAGGGCAGAATTATGAGTATCTGAGGAAAGTTTAATTACTTTTATAATTTAGATAAGCTTCGTAATTTATTGCTACACAGTGTACTTTGGCACAATTTGTAACAATTATAAAGCACTTGAATTTAGGTCCTCCACTTGGCAGCTCTAAGCAGACGAGATGTGTGAAAACTTTGAGGCTCACTTGCCGCCTCCACGTTGCATCAAAGCCTGAGCTACAGGGTTTGCTTATTCCATTTTGCTTTCCACATCTGTGGGTGATTTCTCTGAAAAAACACGTGTATAATGCAGTAGGTGTGTGCTTGTAAACTCAGAGGCAGGCAGAGGCAGGACAGGAAGATGGTCATGAATGCCCCAACCAAGGGAAGGAAAAATAGAGACCCACAGAAGACCTCGCTCACTCAACTGCACACGAAAGGCAGGTAATGCTTCACCTGCCCCCTAGCCGGCCAACGATTTTTCACATTTGGACATTTCATATTTGGGAAGTATAAATTGAGCCTGCTTTAACAATCTGATCGCACAACAACATAAAAAATGTACACATTGACTACTATGTAGTGTTCTAGTGGGGTTTTCTATGACATGAATATGCATCTTTTTTCATAATTAAAGAGTAGAGCAAAGTTCCTACCTCTTCTAGTTTTTCATGTGTGTTGGTCTTTTAGAAACTGCTGCACTTCATAACATTCAACACAGTTAATCTTGTTTGTGTATTTTGGCCATGCCATTTAACTGTGTGTTTTCTTACATATTAACATTGATGATGAAAGTAATTGCTGAACTTTTGAAATTCTTGGTGACTGACTTTGGTTGCTCTTAAAAAAACATTTTTCCTTTAAAAGTATATTTGTGTGTAGCAGGGTTTTTTTTTTACATTCACATTTTCCTTTTAATTAAGAAGCTGTAGAACAGACTGGCTCTCATAAAATGTACTTGCTCAACATCTCTGGTAATTAAATGATGATAATAGTTTTGTGTAATACTTTGAACTTTCCAAAGCATTTTCCCATCTATGTATGTTTAGGACAAGATTAAAAACAATTAAGCTATTTTCCCATTGGAGGTTGAAACAAGCAGTGGATGGTCTGGCTTAGGAACATCATGGAGACCCTTCAAATGCCTTCTGACGTTCTTCTCCCTTTGGTCAGGTCAGGGCAGGTCATCTAGATGGGGACTGAGTTCTCGTTTTAAAGTCTCAGAAAATGGTTACAAGTTATCTTTTTGCTCTTATGACTCGGCAGCTTTGTGGGGTTTGTTATAGACAGCAGTCCTGTGGTTGAGCTATTGAGGATTCAAGAGCTAGATCTAAGGATGCTTTTCCTCTCTTTAAAAAGAAAGGCCGGACTCCTTGTTTGACTTGGGTTGCTTTGTGCAGGTCTTTTTCTTTCTCTAAAGAAAGGCTTCATTATGTGTTCCCGACCTTTAGAGATGTTGCAACAAGGTATCTTTTCTCTTCCCGTAGTGTTGGAAGGATCAAAGTTAGTAACTGGAACCGAGGTACTTGCCTTTGTCTTTGTTACGGTTTGTGTTCTGACAAGGGTGCACAGTGTTCTCAACCGAATGTGAGCGCCCTGACCAGGACCAAGTGGTCTAATTCCCTTGTCTACAAGCGCCAATGCTTTCATGTAGCCACTGATTGTGTCCTCCCTCCCATTCCAGTATGTGCAGGTCCCTCATTCATGTTCCTGATGTGACGACGGACCTCCGTAAGCCCTCTAGTTCAAAGTATTATAATCCTTTATCCTAAAAATTGCCTGTGATTGTAGTGGCCTAATACTGAGTCAGTGGGGACTGGAATCAGCGCTAGCTAAGGATGTGAGGCAACCCTTTACATGCAAATACATCAGGGCTTGTTTTAATGTAATTTTCATAAGGCTGAAACCATTTTGAAGTCGACTTAAATCACAATACTAATCTGAAAAGACTCTCTATTTAGTCAGGATGTCCCTTTTGTTCTCACTAGTAGTTTTTCCCTCTGAACAACCAAAGCACCTTTCATCTACTCCTGTGGTTCACATGCAAGCCACCTCCCCCCACGCATGTGTGGTTTGTGGTCACTTTGGTAGAGAAGAGCTTGAACCAGCTCAAAGAGCTGCATGTTCTTTTCTTCCTGCTCCATGTCCCTGACCTGTCTTGTAAGCATGTCCACGTGGATATTTCCATAAATCTTTCAAATAAATTGCTAGGTTTTGGCCAGAAAACTAAAAATCCAGCCTTTTTTTCCCTTTTCTTTAAATAATGTTCTAGTTCAGTGGTAGAACACTTGTGTAGCTTGAACAAGAGGCCCTGTTTTTGATTAAATAATAATAATAATGATAAGTTATATTACTAATAATACTGATAATGAAAGTTTAGTTAAAGCAATGATTCCAAACACATAAAGATGAGGACCGAATGCACAAAATAAAGTCTGATGTCAGGTCTGATAGACTGTAATGTTCTAACCATCTTCATTTTGTCCATTTACAGTATTTCAGTGTAAATAAAATGTACTTTCCTGTTTTTGTTTGGAACATGGGCCTGGGGAATTGACTAAGGACTAGCTTTAAAAGACCCCAGCACCTGAAGGCAGGAGTTCATGGTCACATTCTTGCAGAGACAAAAGAGAGTGCTGGTCTGTGAGTTAACTTGGGAGATGTATGTTTGAAGAAAGTTGGTTAAGTAACATATATGATTTACAGGTTAGTTTTTAAAATAATTTTTCTGTGTTTTAAGTATTATCAGGGAAGAGACACTTAAGTTCCAATATTTACAACTTCATTTTTATAAATGTCTTATAATTCTTAAGACAGCAATTTATAATTTTATTTATTTCATATATTTTCTGCTGAGCTTTCTGAAAGAACAATGTAGACAAGGTTTTTAAAAACCTTGTCTTCAAGACATGTTAACAGAAGTTTTGTTTTGAGCTTAGTATGTGTTTAATATTGTTAAACACCCGAGAGGGTGACATACTCCTCTGTAACGACTCCCAATGGCTCTGTGAAGAGAACCCCTCCCCCCTTTTGCCACATAGCTCCCAGATGGAACATTTTACACAAAAATTGGGATTTGTTAACTTAGCCCCAAAGTGGTTTTTGTCTGTTTGTTTTGAGACAGTATCTCTCTTTAGAACCCTCACTGTCCTGGAACTCCCTTCGTAGATAGGCTGTCCTTGAACTCACCGAGATCCACCTGGCTCTGCTTCTGGAGTGAGGAAATTAAAGGTGCTCACCACCCCACCAGGCCTGCCCCAAAGTGTTGTTAAAAGTCTTTTAAATAGGTAGTTTTGTCCAATCTTTGATTTTTCAAATACTGATCACTAATCTCATTCAGTTCACTATCAATGTATCCATGCTGATGATGTTTTCCTCCTCAAATACTATTTGTGATATGTGGATGGGTAATGAGGTCAACTCCCCAAATATTTGAAGCAAGTGGTAGCTGAATCATAGCCGATGTTGGCAGCTCTGTCAGGAGAGATGTGGTTTGGCTAGTCTCCATGGCTTTTGTCCATCTAAGAGATGACATATATATTTAAACTTCATGTCTTTTTTCCTACCAATGCCCATCATGTATGGGGTGTAGTCTTGACACTGTACTTTACTCTGCGTTCTGGGCAAGTTCCTTAAATGAATAAGTGGGTAGTACAGATAGCTGAGTACAGGGCAGCTGGGATATTCATGCTTCAACTGCCAAGCCTCCCATGCAGAGGAAACAGATTGTATTTGGGGGCCAGAAGTGTCTCATCCATGGTATGGAGAAAAGTCAAAAGACTTGATTTAGGACTGACCATCTTGCCACCATGGATTCGGCATGTCTGCTTAATGCCTAGTTAATGAAAGGAATCTGGATCTTCTGTAGGTCTAAAGATTGTATATGATATCTACTTAAAATTTATGTTTAAAGAGAGTTTTGAAGTTCCTTTCTGTGCGAAATAAAAAATTTAACCTCACAGCTTTTCACTTCCCTGGCTCTTCATTTTTCATACATCGAAGGAAGTCCAATTTTTTTTTAAGTGATCTGCATAGAAAGGACTCCATAGGAGAGCATGATATTGATTTCAAATGGCATGGGACAGAGCTAGCAATGCTTCTAAATACATGAAAAGTTCTAGGATGAGCATTTGAGGTACAATCTGAGACGTTGGATAGCTTTGCCCTTACATGCACTTTGGTTTCTGTTTCCTGGATGATTATTGGATTTGCAGGCATTTTGACGTCTCTGTCAGCCCCCAGATTCTGTACACCTTGGTCTGAGATTAATTTCAATCTCAGATTGACTTGGAGGGAGCCTGGTCCCTAGATGCCCTCAGCGCTGAGATGTTATTGATTTCTCAAGTATAATACCACAGCACAGGCTACACTTCGCAGCAGTTGGAACAGGTGCTTAATGAGTTCGAAGGCTAGGCAACAACTCGAGAGTGTGAATTTCTGCGATTCTAAATTTGCGGAAAGCTTCCTTTTGATTAAGCACACTGCCCGCCATCACACCGACTCATCTTCTGTCTGCCGCCCCGTCGCTCTGTTCATCTGACTTTGTGTGGCCTCTTAGAGTTGTGCCTCAGAGACCTTAAGGTATGCGGGCAAAACTGGAATGTGTCAAGAGCCTAGGAACAGAGTCATGGAAGAGTGGTGAGGCCCGTCCCCCATCCTTTAACTCCAAGGTGTCAGCAGAGCCCATTAAACCCTGAGGGAGGTGGCAATGTGGGGCAGGCGCCTGATTAGATTACAGAATCTTCTGTATGTGAATGTGCTCTGTGGAAACACAGCACTCGACCTTCACCATGGCACCACGAAGATTCAATTAGAGGACTGGTATGTGCCCAGATTTCAGGACATAAAGGGCAACTGGAGTTTGAAGAAAAGATGGTTGGGAAACACCTGCAAAAATCTGCTTTTCTGTGCAACAGACTGGGTAATTGCACATGCAGATGGATAGTTAGGGATATAATTACTTGATTTGTGAACACAAATGCCCTTTCGATTGTGTGAGTGTTGAGTCTTACAGTGACAGATGCGTGCCGATTGCTGCGTGTGTATCCTTTGCACCCCTGTTTAAATATTTGGCCTGCAGTCTATCTGCCATTCATCCCGAATGGAACTTCCCTCTCCTGCCGATGATCTAGGGGGATTGTGGTAGCTCTTAATGTCTCTCCAACTTTCTCTCATAAATAATAACCTTAATTTCAAACCTTAACTAAGAGAGGGACCGCATGGAGGCGTGCAGTGGAAGGGCTTGTGAATTGTGCACAGTAATTCATGTCTTGAAGCTGTTGGATGTAACTCATTAGTTTTCATTGTTTTCTGAAAATAAGGAAAACTATTAAGCAACACTACAGACTAATGGCCTAGTATTCCCCCCCCCCCACCACAATCAACTGAAGTTTAATGGAAATCATCTTTTGAAAGACTACTTTTTTTTCTTCCTTCTGTTCCTTTACCTTTCCATTAATACTGCTGAGATGTCTTCTCTAATCGCTCTCAGCTAAATCCCATTCTTAGTCATTCCCTTTCTGTATGAACATTTCTCTGCCACACAGAAGAGAGCCAGAGAAAATTGGTGTGGTCCAAATGATGATCTTCTTAACGTGATGTATCTGTGAAGTATTTACTTATAGGAAGTGTCCATTCTGTGTCGTTCTCTGGAATTACAGAGAAAACGGGTAGAACTCTTGTCTGTCTTTAATGAGGTGGATCACCTCCCAGAATTGCTCAGCAAATTTATTCATAATTTATTATTATGACTCTTAAATTTATAATTTTTAAAACTCTAGTCCAAGATAGACTGTATTATTTTTTTTCAGAGGTTCATTTGAAGTGAGTGGTGATCCTTCTAAAAATTTGCATGGACTGTTTGCTTCTGTGAGTATGGCATTCTGTTAGGTACATGACCATTCAGTATACATGATCACACCCCTTTATAGATCCATGCCATGTAGTTCAGGGGTGGGAAGGGTCTCTGGCTGATGCTTATTGCTTTATTGGAGTCAGATTTGCTAACAAACAAATATTCAAATAAATGGAACAAACCTCAGTATTCTTTAAAGGACCACAGAGAAAGGTAAAATAACCACAGAAATCCCATTGTGATTAGATTTGATAAAAAGACAACATTCAAAACTTTCAACACCAATATTCACACGACTTGATGTGTCGTTGTACATGCTGTCCTTCTAAGACTCATTTTCTCTCGTTGTTTATTCTTTTTTTTTTACTGAAAATGTGGGAATTAAATTTCATCCACCAGAAGGTTTGAAACCATTTCTCTAGTTGGTGTATCATTAAGACATGTACACAGTACTTCCGCTGTGAGTGAAGGAGCCTGCCTAGTTGCTCAAATACAGTTTGGAACTCCCTGCTTTGAATGCGGTCTGATTGAATCAGATGGAGTGCCTTTGTTCATCTGTTCCCCTGTGCCGAGGGTTGGTGTTTTTAGGATGTACAAGAGCAGCCTGACTGTTGCTGAATTCTGCATATTATTCCAGGACACAGGGTCGTTGGAAAGCAATTCCAGGTATTTCTGGCTTGTTTATGTCCTCTGGTATGTTGTGTTCATTTGTGTTCAGGATCCAGACCACCATGTGCAGAATGACAAATCCTTGTCGCCACTAGAGGTTCTTCTGGTTTGGGTCACTGAACACATGCTGTTGGGGGGAAGCCTTTCCTCTCAGCTCTGCTCACTGTGGGAGGATCATAAACAACACTAGATTTTTCTGCAGTTCTTTGTACTCTGTGTGATCATTTCTCTTCTTGGAGTGATGGTTGACATCTACCCTGGAACTCACTTCACATTCATTGTAGGTTCTAAACTCTATTCTTTCCTCTCTTAGACAATTCTTAGAAACCCGTGAACAAAGTGCTTCCAAAGAGCTAGGAGAAAGGTTATGGCTCACTTCCTGCCTCCAAGACAGGATGTCTGAAGTGCTCAAAGTCTGACTCTGAAAAAGGCTTGGTGAAAATCCAGAATTTGTGACTCCATCTAGAAGGATCGGATTTAGTACCTTTTGGAGTTTGGAAAGTTTTTAGGGTGTCTCTCCTCCTTCCCTCCCTTTTCCCTCTCTCTCTGCCCCTCTCTCAGTAGGTACTCCGAATCACTTGTACCTGAGAAAAGCTGGACTGGGTGGACTAGCTAGTATTTCTCAAAGCGAGTGCCTTATTATAACCTGGTGGGTGTTCTCCCATCTGTAGGTTCCCAGGTTGTACTGGGTGTGCCCGAGGACCAGCATCTGTGTCCCCCTGGTGTTCCCGTGTCTGGAGAGGTTTGAAAAGTATTGCCATAGACATTGTACATGACATGGAACTGGGGACGAAACTGGAGGATTAGAAAGCTTCTCACGTCTGTACAGAACCATGCTTCTGGTGTCTGCATGGATACGAGATTATGCTTCTGTCTGTCCAGACTCACAGGAAGCTCCACAGAGGACAGGTGTGTTTGGAAAGATTGTTCTGTCTAGAGAGACTTTGCTCTCTTCCACTTCCCTTATGTACACTGGGGCTACATTTTAGAATTGAAAAGAAAAATCAAAGTAAATAAAAAGAGAACAACAGCAAAGGCTTCCCTCTCCACACCGAAGTGCTGGGGAGCCAAGGGGGGTTGCCTTGTTTTATTGAGTGGTGACCAACTCCTTGCTTGGAACATCTAGTCCCTGTGTCTAGAGAATGTACATCCGTACAGACCCCGAGGTCAGCAGGCTCAATCCCCCTGTCCCAGGCCACCTTCTGACTCCAGAGCTACAGTTCAGGCTGGTGGAGACCATGCTTTTGTTTGGACAAGCACTTTTCAATTCTTTCCCCATCCCAGTTTGCCAAGTTTGGCATTTTTCTAGTCTTTTCTCTGTCCTGTCCCTAACTCATAACCTACTTGTAATCTAAATAATTTTAAGAAGGACTTTGAAACTTGTTTCACTGACGTTAGCTTAAACATCCTACATCACAAAGGGCCATGGTATATTTTCAAATTTTTATACACATGTCTTTGCTTGTCTACTCTGTGAGTGAATTTTTGAAAAATTGCTTAGTATGGACAGGAAGAACGAGACGATGTGGGTGTTGCATTTGAACGGAAAACCAGTTTTGTTTTGTATATTAGACTCCGACCAATGAAAATTCAGGGAGTAAGGGTTTTTGTAACCACAACTAAATGCAGAAGTTCATCTCTCTCTCTCTCTCTCTCTCTCTCTCTCTCTCTCTCTCTCTCTCTCTCTCTCTCTCTCTTTTGTTTTGAGTATAAGTATTGAGAATACCTTTGTTTGTTTATGCCAGTGCAGTTTTACATCAAATCCTCTGAAACGGGGTGCAAAGTCAGGCATGGATATTTGTAAAGGCTTTGCAAAATCATACATAAAATAAACTGTCCATTTGATTTGAAGACATTTCGCAATTATTTGTGGCTTTAACTGGGGCTTTTGAAGGGCACTGCATATATCTAACAGCTGGTTCTGCCATTTTATCTTTTTAAATGAAGAAAATAAGAGCTTTGTATACAACCTCTTAGAAAAAAAGAGTAGTAAACTGTGTATCAGGTATTCGAGTTACGCTCTTTCAAATCTGGTTTTTATTTTCAAAGGGTCATAAGTTGGAAAATTCCATCTCATGGATATTTTTATGTTACAGACTAGGTTTTTATCTCATTCTGCCTCTTGTTTTTATAGATGTTCCCGATTCAATATTTTAGTGAAATAAAACATATAATGACCTCATTAAAAATACGGGAAGCCTTTACTGAAAAAATGTTTTTCCTTTTATTATATCATATGTTGCCACAATATATTTTCATCAGCATAAAAATTCTGTTAATGATAATTATTTTGTTAGATTCTGTGTTTTTAGGTCTGTAGTAAACGTATATATATATATATATATATATATATATATATATATATATTATTTTAATGACAAGTTTTTAGTTTCTCTACAGAATAAAATTTATTATTCATTCAACTAATATTCATTGAGTTTCAGGGCCCCAGGAGCCCAGTCCCAGCTCCTATCCTGGTGATTTTGCTCCCAGTTGGTTGCCAGTAAAAGATAACACACACACACACACACACACACACACACACACACACACACACACAAATTATACACATATAACTGCAAATAATGATAAATGCAAGTAAACATGGCAGCGGTAGAAGGGGGTTGGTGAGCACAATTTTGGGATGTGTAGGAATTTGGTGCTCTCTGACTTCTAGTGAGGGAGAGCCTGCCTGTGGAGGTGGTATTGAAGTGGTCACCTGTATGATGGTAAAGATTCGGACTGTGGAGATAGTTGATACGTTTCCAAGATTGAGGAAAGAGTAAGGGTTCTGAAAATCTTTGTATGTAAATACTGTTCAACCTTATCATTATAGGCTACAGATAGAAATGACAATTTGAAAATGAACTGGCCTCTGTGTGCATTAGAAACCAAAGATGCTGAGACGCCCAGTAACCACATGTATTCTGATTTCCTAGTCTGTGGAGATATAGCATGTGTATGCAGAATCATAAATCACATTCCGTGAAGGGCCAAAGTCAAGTTAGTATTGCTGTGACATGGCCATTCATCACTTCATATCAATGTACACCTTGCACATGCTGTAGACACCACTTACCCGATTAACCCTTAAAGCCGGGATATTAGAAGAATATGTAAATTCTTGTAAATACAGGTGGCGGGATGGCCGGCTGTGAAGTAGAGCAGCCTGATAGCTGTCCCCAGTCACTTTAGCACACTTGAAAGCAGGGGCCCCGGAGGTGTCTGTGAGATGTGACTGTTGGAGGTGTCTGGTGGTTCACAGGATGGGCAAGCCCTGGAGTCTTTCCTCAGTAGGAAAGGGGAAGAGAAGCCCATGGAGGTAGCGACAGCAAGTGAATGAAGGCCGAGTGAAATGCTTTTTAGCTTGGGTGGTGGAGGAGACCCGGACTCTCCTAGCCTTCCTTCGTGGTTGAGACCCTTCTTCGGGATGATAGGACTGAAGTGCCCCCTGAAGGTCCAGCCCACCCTTTCCCTGTGGGGCGCTTCCTGGTGCTTCTCTTTATCTACCCTCTCCTGAAGTTCTGATTGTGCTTCCTAAAGTTTGAAATCCTTCTTGCCTGTCTTGAACTCTTGCTCCAAGGAAACCTTCATCTCCTCCTCTAACGTTTCCAGAAATAACTCTTGGGGCTTTCTTTTCTGCCCTGTCCGAATGTTAACCTTGCATCAGTATTATTTTCTCAAGTACATGTTTTGTCTCTTCCCCTAAATTTTGAGCTCAGGAGTCACAGTGTATTTGGGGGAGTACAAACAGAAAAACAGACTGTGTTTCACATTTTTAAGGAAAGGGACGTCTGTTTCTCCTTATATTGCAGTGGGGATATCGATGGCCTTTGAGGCCTTGGGAGAGTCTATAACATTTACAATGTTCAAAATATTGAGAAACTTTAGGATTATTTTCCTCAAAGATGGTTTGCCTCAAGCAAGAGCTTGGGCAATCTGGTCGACATGTCCTGCATTTTTGTCTGCTAGAGGGAAAGGGAATATATATGACTCAGGCAGACACAGTGGCTGGCTGAGCACCAGCTTGTCTTAAATGGCAGAGACTCCGAGGCTACTCTGAAAAGCCAAGACAAACTATATGCACTCTTTCCAGAAAAATGCCTATCACTAGATGTATGAGTAAACTTTGGACCATGTGTGGCCTGTATGTAGAGCTAATAATGATAAATCAAAGAGAAAGTGCTTTCTAGGTATGCTTTGCAGCTATGAGCCCTTATCTGAGCTGTTTTATGTTTGATGTTTGGGGGAAGGCAATAGTGAGCAAAGTTGCATGGTGAAGCAGAGACTTCCATGCCGAAATGATGCTTCTCCCAGGCTTCCACACATGTGAGTGGCCCAGAGATGTTGGCCTGCCTGCCAAAGACTAGATTTATCCAGGCAGTTGTTGTTAAGGAACGTTTGTGAGCACTAGGTTGGCAAGCCTGGCTCTGGATGGCAGAGAGGGGAACTCTAGCTTATTTTCAGATGCTTTCAGCTGCAAAGAAAACCTTGACCCAGCTTGGCCCACATATAAGAAATATATAGACAATTCACTCCCAGGTCTGCAGGCTTCTTCCTCTGTGTGGGTACCATCCTGGGAGGGGGGTCCCCACCTAGTTCTGTGCCTCACAGTTAAACAGGAGAATAGTCAGAGAGACTTAGAAAGTGTCTTTTCCCTTGGAGTAGGGGGTCCTGTCTCAGGGCCCTGGTGTAGCCAGGCCTTTATGGCTGAGTACCCACTCTGAACTCAGGCCTTGGCAGGTGGAGGGGAGGTTGTGATGGGCTGCAGAACTGAAAATGAGATCTGGGGCTGATCCACCAAGAGCTGCAGGATGCTACATGAAGACAAACAGCAGAGTAGCCACAACAACAACAACAACAACAACAACAACAACAACAGTACTGTGGGTCTGGTCAGAAGGAGACGACACCAGCTGGCCAGATGTTACAGTGGCATGCAAGCAAAGGGAGCAAGTGTTCATATTTAAAATAACGGAATGATGTTTTTATTGTCATAACCCAAGTTTGTTATTTTCTCTGCTGTAATACGCGGGGATCACTGGTGAGTTTACTCTGGCAAAGACACTTTAAGCAGAGGTATTCTGACTACATGGAGACTTGTGACCTCACTTTACCTCAGGGCCCCACGGATGTGCAAGCACAGTTGAGGGAAAGCTGAGAGTTACAGGACTCGGACAGAGCAGTAGAATTCATGTGCCTTGACCCTAAACTGACAAAACTGTCCCCCACCATGGGAGAAGTTCTTAATATGTTTGGCTATATATATATATATATATATATATCTTTGAGGATTTTCAGGTCCAGCTTGTGCAGTGGTGCATGCCACTGTCTCTCATGAGACCCGTTTCACTTTAAAAATAATTTTCAGTTTCTATGTAGAAGAAAACACACACATACACACACACACACACACACACACACACACACACACACACACACACGAATGAATTAAAAAATACTTCTCAGATCTAGTATTATTTGAGAAGAAAAAACATCAGTGAGGGCCTGTTTAACCCAAAGGAAAACCCTGATAATTAGGAAATTTGAATTCTCAGTTATTGGATTGCCAAAAGAGAGATAGCATTTTTCTATAGTGAACACCCTTCATCTGAATTTGAGATGCCAACATCTGAAGATGTCACTTTTCTCGCCTGGCTTCAGAAGACAGGGACAAGGCAGTTTGGAAAGAGGTTGAAAAAGAAGTGATGAGGGGTTCTCTTCCCAGCTTTCCCACTACCTTGCCCTGAGGATTTGACCAAGCCTCAAATGTATCTGATGTATCCATTTCTAAAGAGAGATGAAATACCGTGCCCCAAAGTGCTTTGAAAAACCCAAAGCAGCAAACTGCTCTAGGATATTTGTTGTTGCTGCCATGGCAGTCCTGATGATAATAATTGAAGCAGAACTTTAAATACTAATGGGTGGTGTTGCTCATCAATGGGATAAGTCACTGTGGAAAGGATTTCAAAACGGCTGTATTGTAGCTGCTACTCAAGAAACTGTCATGGAACTACTACCCTATTCCCTACCTCTCTGTCCAGTGATTATAGACAGTTCCAGCAGTGGGGAGAGACAGCTGCTTTTCTCTTCTGTCCCAAGGCCAGTGATTATAAAGTATGTGTATGTCAAACCACTAGACGCTATGGAAGTGAGCATAAAGAGGAACATATTTCTCTCTGCAACCAAACGAGAGTTTAAAAGATAAGACATACAGGTCATGTCGCTCGCTGTTCCTCTGCCTTTTTAAAAATCAGAGCTTGAGATTATAGGGATGTGGAGTGGTGTGCTGTGGTGGGAAGGTGCTATATTCAAAGGAACATGTGCTGAGGTTCAAACAAGAGGGCCAAAGATGTAATAGAGCCTCACGTAGGGGAATCTGAATGACCTTTGTGGGGTTTGAGATGTTCTTGACGGTCCACAGCTAAGGATATCGTTCTTATCCAGACACACGTGGAAAGACCTCACATACTGAGGAAGGGTTGAAAAGCCAGGGTTTTATGTCCAAGCACGAAGATCTCTTGGGTGATGCACTGTGCCCTCTGAGTAGGCATTCCAGGGTCTGTCTCTAGCTGTGGTTGTCGCTGACATATAATTTACCCCTTCCCCAGTGTGCACAATGTGTTGTTTATGTCATCTGCTACCTCCCAAAGGGACCGGGTAGCTTCATTAAACCCGCTAGGTAAACCTCATCTGTCTCACTTCAGTGGTTATTTTCAGTTGTACATGCCTAAGAAAATCCCTGGCTTTTATGATCGTCCCCAGTCCGGAGACCTTTTATAGACTGAACTTGGTCACTGGCTGTAATGGGAGAAGAAGGTAGAGCCTGAAATCCTGTGATTCTGTGAGAAGTTGGCTCCTAGCTGAAGCTGATGTGGAGGCGGCTGTAGAGACAGTAGATCTTTTACCTCTGCTGACATAGTGACTCCACTAAAGCTTCCAGACTTAGAAGCTGCCTGGCCTCTGCCTTGGTGCTTGCAGAGTCCATTTTCCATATAGAGGAATTTTTATTTTCTTTTATATCCATTTACTTTATGTGTGTAACTGTTTTGCCTACCTGTATGTATGTGTACCACATGCATGCCTGGTGCCCACAGAGGTCAGAAAAGGGCATTGAATCCTATAGACAGACTTTTCTGTCCCACCAGCCCACTCCCAAATAACCACACAGAGACTTATTATCAATTATAAATGCTTGGCTGATAGCTTAGACTTGTTACTAACCAGCTCTTTCAACTTAAATATACCCATATTTCTTATTATGCTCTAACCACATGGGGGCACCTTTTTTTTTCAGCACAGCATGTTCATCTCCTTCCTCTGCATCTGGCTGGCGACCCCACCCCTTCCTCATCTATGCCCCCCTTTTTTTTGTCCGTAAGTCCTGACTAACCTCTACCTGACTAGCTATTGACCAGTTAGGCCTTTATTAAACTAATGAGAGCAACAAATATTCATACTGTACAAAACATTTGTTCCACAGTAGAATCCCCTGGAACTGCAGTTGCAGATGGTGGATAGATACCATGTAGGTGCTGGAAACCACACCCTGGTTGTCTACAAGAACATCAACTGCCCTTAATTGCTGAGCCATCTCTCTAGTGCTGTTAATTTGTCTTCTCTGTAATCCTGGTATAACCCACCATTGTTTAGGATCTGTTGTAGCAGAGGCTTCTTGTCTCTTTTTCTTCAAGACCTCACCCAAATAGCCTACTTCTTCCCACAGATTCCATTTCCAGCACGCATACGTGAATCTCATGGGTATATACTCTGGGGTCTGTTCAGAGCCTTCAGTACATGTGGTAAATAATTTGATTACTACACAGCACGACAGGTACAAGCCTGTGTCTTCCTTAGTCCATGCCCAGATGCCTACCATTGGGACCAAGTTATACCCTAAACTCTGTGCTCACGTGCTTCTTGCCACCTCCATTGTGTAGAATGATGACTTTGGTGCATTTGCATATTGCTTTTTCTGGTTTTGCAAGGTTCTGGGTCTGATCAGATGGCCCAGCTTTGATCACAGAGAAAAGGAGTGATGCCACACTCCCAGCATTTTGAACACCCATGGCCTATTAGAGGTAGCCTAGTTGGATATGTCCTCTGGGAGTTCAGGCTACACCTTCAGGCTACTGAAGTTCCCTGGCTTTGCCTATTCCCAGGCACATGATCAAGTCTCATATCAGTTGGTAGCAGCTGTCATAATTGAACTGATGTCAGAATCTCTTCTGCATCCATTGTATGTCCCTGCATCTCCTAGTGCTGACTTATCCAGTGATCAGTTTGCAGGTCAGTATAGGAGAGAATGGACCATTTTAGAGAGATCAAAGCTGTTGACTTCAAGGTGATGGTTTGCTTATTCCAGCCTCTGGACACTGTCTATTTCTTGAGATGTGGCAACAGGTAATTCTTAAAGGAGATATATACAAAATGTTGGATGTTCAGAAGCAAGGGTCGAAGTGAGATATGTGAAGAAGAGACAGATAAAAAGAGGGCAAAAATAAGGAACAGTGGGATATAAAACATAAAAGAGAACTATCTGAATTTGGACATTTAAATTGACAGCTTTCTGTGATCATAAAGCTCTGTATTGCTCATTTGGAGAAAAGTAAAAAACAAATGTAAGCAACCTGGCTTTCCATGTAGATGGCACAGTTAACACGATTCCTGAGCTCTTATCTGAAGCCTTCATTCTAGGCTAAGCGTTGAAGGACGCGACTTCCCAAAAGACTTGTCAGTGAGAGTTTTCCTTGAGGTGGTGGCCAACTTTGAATAACCTCCTCTTCAAGGAAAAAGAAAGTTCTGAGCAATGTTTGCCCATTTCCATGGTGTAAATGTGCTGGCATTGCTGGTTTTGAATACTGAGTGTGTTGGATGTTTCCTGGGGAAGATGAGCAGAGTACCAGTCTGGCTTCCCAGGATAGAATGAATTCCTTCTCCCTTACGTCACATCTGTCCTAGAGATGTTCAGGAATTTGATTTTTACTGGACTTTAACTTGTTTTTACTTTTAAGCAAAAGCAACACTTTTTACTGACACATGCCCACTATTAATGTTTATTTGACTTCCGTGACATCTCTGCCATGCTTGGCGCAGACTCTACAAGTGAATCAGCAGAGAGATGAGGACTGTGTTCTCCCTTCTCAGTGTTCTCTGGAGATGCTGAGGGGGTACAGCTCATTCCTTTAAGTGCCAGCCTTTCTAGTAGACCCTTGGCAGTTACCATCGTTGCATGTGGATTGCAGTAACTTACGGGAAGCAATGATAGGAGTTGAGGACGTCACTCAGTGGGTGTAAAGGTCTAGAGTTCATTCACTAATGTATCCACTCCAAAAAAAAAAAAATGTCAGTTTTATACTATATGGTCTTACATAATTCCGCAATCATTTTTTTTGGTAATCAAATATTACCTTTTATTTTTGGAAGAGTTTTGTCCCAATCCAAATCACGTATTTCCAAGAGAAAACTCTTTTGATGTTAATCTTTTATTTCCTTTGTGTTGAAATAGTAAAAACAATAATTATAAAATTAATGATCGTTATAAAATAATTATAAAAATTATAATTATACGTCTATATATTTTAGTTCCTACTGTGGTCCAGGTTCCATGGTGACGTTTCCCCCAGTTTCCTATAATTTTCATGACAGTCCAGGGAGCAGAAGCAGTCATTCCCATTTTGTTGGATGAGAATCAATACAATAGGAGATATCAAAGATTTCTCCGAACTGTCCACATAGCGAGCAGCTCAGCCCATTCTCGAATGAGTGGTGTTCAGAAAGGTAATGGAGGGAAGATGATCATAAATGCATTCTGTTTATTTTCTTGAGACAGACTGAGCAGCCTGAGAACATTTGGTGCTCAGAGGGAGGAAGTGCTAAGAGGCGAAAACAAGTCGGAAAGGGAAGAAGGGGAGTTCAAAGACCAATTTCCCTTGCTTGGCCGTGCCAGCTCTAACTGCGTATGTTTGCTCTGCTTACATGCTGGAATCATCGAGCCAGAATTCAGGGCAGTCTGTTTGGGGGATGCATTAGTCAGGCTATATGAATGACTGCAACAGCCACCCCCCAGCTTCAGGGCTTAACCCTGCAGAAGACTGTTTCCCTCTGTTGTAGAAGGACAGCAGGAGGCTGCTCCGATGACTGTAGTCTTGAGGTCTGGATTCATCCCTGCTTTCGCTCTGGGAGTCGGTAGATATTAGTATTAGGCTGATCAAAGAGGGGGAGAGTTCAGAGGAGGTGGCAGGGGAGCGCTAGGGGCGATCTAGGAAAAGACAACTCTTACTTATCGTCCTATTCTATTGGCCAAGCCTTAGTCAGATGCTCCGATGGGGAGGATGGGGTTTGTAGCCTTCCTAGTGGTCAAGGGGATGATAGATTGGTAACCAAATCTTAGTTTTTACCACCCAGGGATACACTAGAGGCTTGAAAGTTTGGAGACCACTGCTTTTCAGAGGCATTTTAGTTTTGAGGAGATACTAGCACATGGCATGTGGCTGTATGTTCATGAAGTTGGCAGCCTGGTTAGGAAGGTTATTCCCCCCTTTCTCTGAGGAGGAGACAGTAGGGCACATTGCAACAGAACACCCTGGAAGTGGAATGTACTGGGAATGGACAGTCCAGCAGTAATTGCTGGTTATAGGGTTATATGGAAAGCTATGGTATTTCTGAGGAAGAATGGAAAAGGCTAGTGTAAGGGAAATGTGAAGGAATGGGACGGGGGTGACTCATGACCTCAGCTTCTGCTGTAGAACTTTGCTCCTTTAAAAGATGTATTTCTTATGAATAATACAGAGATTTTTCTGCCTGTGTAACATCGAGTGTTTGCACTTTTCTCTTTAAGTGTCATAACATTTTTCATTTGTGAAACTGATTGTTGAAGTCTACGCTCATGTCACATACTGTGGGCTTCCTTTTATTTGGGAGTCGTCCTTTGCAGAGGACTGCACCTGTCCCTCGGATTAAACTGGAGTGACCAGCTGGGAGAAGTGAGGCCTTCTAGAAGCAAGTGACAGTGCCTTTGATCCAGTGCAGAGAATCTGTTTTATCTTGTTCTGTGTTGGCTGGGCATTGTTTTGACCCCCCCCCCCCCCCCCCCCCCCGTATTTATGAAGCTCACGGTGTTTCTCGTCTTCGGTTTTCCTATTTGTAACTGCAGATTTCGCAGTTGCTTTTGTGGGCCACTTGCCTCCCGAAATTTGGCCCGACAGTTTTGAGTAGCTGAGCGATTTATCGGGGACAGATCAGCCGAAATGTGGCTGCTGTACGCTAGTAAAGCAGAAGGAACGACATAAGGTTAGGTGACTGATGTGGGAGTTTCTGAATTTGATTTGGTTTTACATGGAAAGGTTGAAGCAATGATCCATGTATTCTAATAAAAATCATCAGTACAAATCAAATAAAATCTGGCTTAGTGGCTATTTTCCCACTGTATCACTCACAGCTAGCCTGCGCTGCAGAGCGAGTTTGGCAGGCCTGCACGGGTTCGCCCACAGCAGAATCTTCGAGTTGCATTGCAATCTTGGCCGTGTTGGGCAGGCATCTCTTCTAATCAACCTTTCGCTAATCTCATCAGATAAATCATTATTCTCCACTGACAGCCCAGACTTCCCCGGCCACTTCTCTGCTTCATGTTTTCCCTCAAGATGCCTGGTTATTGTCATGCTTTGGGTCCCCCCCCCCAGTCCATCTCCTTTCAAACCAATGACATTTTCACCATTCCTGAGAGGAGTTATGGCCTCTTTACCCTGCTTCAGGCTGGCTTTGTGGCACACAGACAGCGGGGCAGCTAACCTCTTTTTCACCAGTGTGTTGTTGGTGACCAGATGGGCCAAGACAGGAGGCATCTGAGCTGCAGACTTATCGGCATGAGATGTCTATTTCCTGATCCTGTGAGAGTGGTAGGACTGAACCTTAGGGCGCTAGTCAGTGCTTCCGGTGTGTTCTGATTGTAACAGTTAGAACCCCAGAGCGGGAAGAGGGTGAGCAGGTGTGTGTGTGCATGTTTTTAAGGCCCTGAAAGTGAAAGTGTAGGAAACAGTATGCATTTGAGGGACAGACACCATGGGTTCTTTCTGTCACCACAGTCCTCCATGGCTGCAAATTGATGCCACCACATGAGGTGACCTGTTGTACACGAGTGCAACAGACTGCTGACAGGATTTGGGGGCAATTTTAGTACAGTAATCATGAAGTCTAAGTTTGATTATTTAGATCCAGTGCATGTCTTTTGTATTATTTTTATTATATTTATATCTGATAGCTCCAATTGCATCGCATATTTTGCATTACTGAGTATAATAAATGCTCATCTCTGACCAGTATGCACTGGGCGTCTTAATTGAAATGAATAAAATCATAGTAAAATGATTTTATATTAGTGTATTACTTTATATACTTTTTGTATTCCATTGAAATTGATGACATCATGTTAGATCACTGTGTACACAGGGCAGAACAGAGTCGCAAGCAGACCTTGCTGACAGGATTTGGGGCAATTTTAGTAACATGAAAATGATTGTAGTCAGTTCGTATTTAAGTCTGAAGCTCCCTTGATCCCAATTTCATACTTTAAATGACTCCAGATGCATCGTCTTAATTGAAATGAATATATATAATTATATATATATATATATATATATATATATATAACCAATGCATAAGGCAAAAGTGTGATTGCATTATTGAGGTATAATGTGAAATGCCTGCATCAGATTTCTCTGACCAAGTGGATGAAAACAAGAACATGGGCTTTCTCTTAGACAAGATCATGAAAATCAAGAAACTATGAGAACATTCAAGTGGGTTGGTCCTGTGTACACACTGACTTTATACATGTGCACATGCACAGACACAAACATGGGAGACCTCTGTCTGTCTGCCTGCCATTTGGATGACACGGAATTGTGAGGAACCTGCTCTCAGCCTTGTGTACATCAGGCTGAGATCCATCGGCACTCTTCAGATTGTGGGATGACAAAGGTGTTATCAGAGGTTATCAGAGGTTATCAAAGGTTATCAAAGGAGCTGTTTCCACTTCGTCTTGGTTATAAGAAGTTCACTTACCCCGTCCCAGCAAGTGATGGCAAAGCTCTACCAAATGGCAAACTCCCTGTCACTTTGTTTCCATGGCCAAAGCTGTGCAGCTCCTCATACTTGGTGGTCTAATTAGGAAAATATTTTTCAGTTTTTAAGTTGAAAAGACTTTTTTTTTTTAATAAAATATATTCTAGTCAGTTTCCCCTCCCTCACCTTCTCTTAGATCTTCCCCATTTATCTGACTCAAGACCCTTCCCTCTCTCTCTCTGGAAGACAAACAGGCAAATAAAAAACCAAACCACAATAAAACAAAACAACAGAAAAAGCCGGAGGAACACATACACAGACACAAACACACGTAGACACAAATACACATAGACACAAACACACACACACACACACACACACACACACACACACACACACCCCACATCACATACAAAACAAAATTTAGAAACCATAATATATAAGCAAAAGACCAGTAAGGTTAAAATAAAAATGTCCAAGTAAAGCGTTATGAGACAAAACAAAAAAATTTCCCACATGGACGTCCTTAAGTGTAGTTTGTATAACTGGTGAGAATCTATGGGATAAAAATTTTCCCTTGTGAGTGGTTATCAATTGGAAATAGCTTCTGAGTTAGATAAAAATTTTCCCTTGTGAGTGGTTGTCAATTGGAGATAGCTTCTGAGTTAAGGATGGGGGCCTGTGTCCACTTCCTGTCTCAGCACTGGGAACCCCATCTGGCTTGAACCTCTGTGGTCCCTGTGCATCCTGCCGCAGTCTCTGAGTTTATGGGTGCGTCAGCCCTGTTGTGTCGACAAGGCACCTCTTCTTCTGTAGCATTCCCTGAGTTCTGAGGGGGAGGAATTGGATGAAGAAATCTCATTTAGGACTGGATGTTCCAAGGTCCCTCATTCTCTGCATATTGTCCAGTCAGTTTTTGAGTCTCTGCATTAGTTCTCATCAATTATAGGAGGAAGCTTCTCTGATGATGGCTGAGCAAGACACTGATCCATGGGTGTAGTAGAATGTTGTTAGGAGTCCTTTTATTGCTTCCACAGAATGATAGAATTTGGCTTTCCCCTAGATCCAGGGCCTGTCTGGTCTCAGGTTCTGGACCACCCAAGCATTGTCAGGTGTGGGTTCCATCTCATGCACTGAGCCTTAAATGCAATCAGATAATGGTTTTTTGTCCCCATAACTTTTGTGCCACTATTACACTGGAGTGTCACGGAGGCAGGTCACTGCTGGAGACCAAAGGGTTTGTTGGCTCAGCCATTGAAGGCTAGGCTCAGAACTAAAAAGATAAGAAAACATGAAGTTCAGATGTCAGTTTATCCATCTAACACTAAAACTTTAGATATTTCTCAGGCTCATTTCTGCCAGCCTATGAGAGCGGTACTGGATTTTTCTCTGCATCATACCCGGTTGTGCTTGTCTATCCTGGGGGATGTGTTACCTGGGTGGCAGATCTTCCAGACTGGTGGGTAGAAGTGGTGAGACTGGGAAGGACCACATATAGGGTGATAGCCTGGCCCCAGAGTGGAGGGTTCAGCATGTCCTCACTGATTGGAGTGGTTCCCAAGCGGTTTGCTCAATCCTGCCTTCATTTTGGCTGAATTCGTTCTCAGTTTACAGAACAGATATGTTTATCATATTCTTTTCCTTGCTCCTGTCTCCCTGACCTAGGTCACAAGGAGACTGTCACTGACTGGGGTCTGTCACTACCATATAACTAAACAATTGAAGAAATCTTGTAATTAATTCAAACAGAATTGAAAGTTCCTTGAAGTTTCCCATTGACCGACAGACCAGAGGTCCATTAGGATCCATCAGGAAAGTGTTTTAGAAAGAGAATGGTAATGGAGACTCAAGAATATTTTTATTTTTTACTGACTATTTTTTCATGTTTCCAATGAGTATGTAACTGCAAATTAGTTATGATGGTCGTCAAGCGTCTCTTCATAGAGTGCCAGTAACTGCAGCATAGGAAAGCTACTTGTGCCATAGCATCTGTACAGTACCTTGGCCAGGTGACAGGCATTAGCTGATCACCTGAAAAGTAGGACACTGTAGTGTCATGGGGCTCTTGATGTGACATCCTTGACAATACACAGGGTAACATTTCTAGTGCCCTATCCACCCAGGAAGGATATAATCGTTAGGAAGCATCATCTGGAGGTGACTTGTACATATTCTTCTGAAGTCCTATATCACTAAGAGAAGCACCAAGGAGCCATTTCCAATCAAAATAGGTGAAAGAGACATGGTGTTTTAATACAGTGCATGATCTTTTGACATGGTCTTTCCCATAGGGATGAGTGGTACCAATTTTGGAATGTGAATTATGAAGTGGATAAAAGTATCAATATTAAACTTCCTGTTTGTGATAACTGGGCATCTCTGCCCTTAGGATATGCACATTAGAAGTATTGAAGAAGTAAATAATATTGATTCTTTCCTGCTTGCAAATATTGACATGCAATATAGTATATAACACAAGTCGCACTGTAGTTAAAACCCTTTAAAATGAGAAATATTAGAGAATATAGGGAGAATTTTAAAAGATTTTTTTCTTTGTGTCAACCTTTGATTTTTTTTATTGATGATTTCCCAGATGCAGCCAGGGTATCTGTAGTTTTGAATGAGGATCATTAGTGTATTTTGCTGGTCAACCAACAATGTGGGTATGCCCAAATAGTGCTTATATTGTAAACGGATTACCTTCTGGAAGAGTTACTAAAACCATCTTGAGATTGGTTAATGGCTAATAGGATCTTCAAAATCCAAAGAAATGCCTGAAATTTGTTTAATGGGAAGACTTAAACAAGGTAAGATAATGTTAAACTCTTTCTGGATTTTGGCCTAGTCAGGGCAGTATACATTTGACCAGGGAAGTGTTCTGATAGCCTGCAGATGTGGCATCTATTCATCTTCTATGTTTTCATAATTCTGATGAAGAAAGTTCTATACGATTGTATTTGGGCAGTGTGCACCTCTGAGCCCACGGAGTAAAGTGGAGGGAGGCCCTGCTCCTGCCTCAGCCTCACAGCCTCACAGTAGTGAGTCTTCCAGAATCATTTCTGAGAGACTTCAAATACACATGGAGGTAGGTTTATAAATGTGTAAAAGAGTTTATGCCTTTTTTGCAGCTTTCCAGTGTTTACGTGTTTGATGCCGATTTCCCTCTTTAATTGTAGCAGAGATAAAGAGTTAGTCGTTGAAAACGGTAGGAGCTGTGTGTTCTGCCTTGATCACGGGCTTAGATAATCTGGCTTGTTTGCTGATGGGTTCTGCGCCTTGAGACTTTTATAGGGCAGTATTAAAGCTCTGAGCCTTCTTATTTTGCCCGTACCCAGAAGATTGCTTTAATGAGGAGTAAAGGGCCTTTTTCCAATTACAAGGGAATAACTGTATTAAGTTCCTGTGTTATGTCAACCTGCTTTGATTTGATTACTGTGCAAGAAATGGATTTATCTGTCAGTGTTACTTAATTAAGCCTTCTCATTGATGTTTAGCAGAGTAATATAGTGTGGTTTGCACATTTGAGTCTAAATACAGAGAAAATTGCCCTAAAACTGAGACCTGACCCCTGAAGAGAACATGCAGATCGATCGGTCTTCTTCGGCAGGTCATAGGCTGTGGTGGAGGACACAGAAGGAAGGCTGGAGACGTGGAAAGGATGACAGGGAAAACTGGGGCTGGGGCAGTTACTTGATGCATAAGTTGACTGACTGTTAGAAAGCTTATTACAAACTTAGGAAAAAGAACATTGTCATTTATTTATTTACTTTTAGAATAACATTTTTAAACAGTGCTTAAAAGACATACTAACTGGCATTAATAAAGGATAACAGCATTCCAGTAGTTCCACTCCAAACAAGTTATTTTATACTGTGTTCTCACCATATCTTCAATTACCTTTCACACTCATGCATGCACACTTCACACACACACACACACACACACACACACACCACACACACACCTGCACACACACACACACACACACACACACACACACACACACACACACACACACACACACACACACACGCACCTTTTTAGTTTCAGATCTGATCTAGAAAGCTCCGTGACAGTCGTGATGGGAACACAGGAGGCCCAGGTCCGCTTTCTGTTTCCTTCTGTTTACTGATTATATCTTAGAACCCTGTGGGTGTGGAAAGTGTCGCTCTCTTGTCCTTTGCTCAGTCGGCTCTGGTAAGTGCCGGAGTTACTCCTCAGTGATTGGCCTTGCACAGATGCCTGCATGCTGAAGCATCACATCTTGTTTCTAATAGGAAACAGCAGCAGTCAACATTGTATGGACATGGTCTGTCAGTGTCAGGAGCTCCTCAACTCTTCCCATGTCGGCACTAGTCCCCAAATTTGACTTCAAATCACTCCTCTTAGAGCTCTTATTGTGCTGGGTGCTAATGAAAATGTGCACGTCCTTAACACGCTCTTTGCTGATGAAATATTTTGAACTCTAAATTCATCTGGCACTGACGGAGAGCATATGCCATCTCAGTTTGTGTGGAGGGCTCAGCCAAGGGTTCTTCCTGGACTAGGGAATTAGTAGGAGCCACAGATGTACGCATTCTGTGAGTCTCCATCATGGTGTGGAGGATGTTTCACAGTGCCTGTTGTTGCAGAGAGGACTCAAGACAGTGTAGATGCTAACCTCTGGCGGAAGAATTATCTTCTCAGAGGAATTCATCATCCTTAGCCTCTGAATGCTTTGGAATAAGTGAGAGTTTTTAGTAGTAAATCAGTGTGTCTCCTCAAGAGCAGGCATTTGAGTATGGCAAAGTGTTACTTTTTCTGTGATTTCAGGGTGCTCTAGGATCTTGGTACTTAGTGGAGTCTAGGCTCAATGGAAAGAATCAATCCCCAGCTCTACGTATAACCAAAAGACCCAGTTAGCTCCGAGACTTGTTCATTTCAAATTAGGAACACACCTACTTAATATGTGGTCCGTTTCTTTATATAGGTCTGCAGGCATCTAGAATAATCTTTGACACCACTTCATTTATATATGACATGCAGAAAGATGCGTTGGTGATCAGGCACGAAAGGAATATTTTAAAGATAACTGGAGCCACTGAGCAAATCTAATGCCGATTGAATTCTCACTTATGATAAGGCTTCAGCACTCCATGGGGAAAGTAGCATTTGTGAATCCTCATTATTTTGTGTTTCTCTACCTTCCAGGTGACTGTGCACAAGTCTCTGCTCTGTTAGGTCAAACTAGGAACCATGAAAGTATGAGACTCAGATTTCCTTCAGTCCCAATGTTCAAGTGGTTTGGAGAACTTCAGTTTTGGAGGCCTTGAGCAGATGAGGCACTCTCAGTAGGGATCCCATGCTGGGAATTTCTTCTGGGGGTGGCACTTGTGTTTAACAAGTGTAAATTAGCCATTTGCCATAAGGTATCTCCTTAAGCTTGCAAATTCTATTTTCCCTTTATCTCCCCTTGGGTAGGTCTTACTCTTCTCTTCTGATTCCTTTGTTTGAAGAGGCCATTAAAATTTCTAAGTTGGCACATGTCCTCCTGGCAGACATGTCTTCTTGTGCCCTGGGTTCCAGCTTTCGCTTTGATTTTGACTTTGGCTAGATGGAACTTTCATATCATGTCAGCTCATTAGTATTTTAAAGAAGACGTAAAAGAAAAAAAAAAACCCTGTTATCCATCATTTTTAGTCTTCTGTGGGAGGGTTATCCAAATATACTAGCCTGCCCTATTTCCAAGAATGGAAATCGAACTCGCTTATTTTATGGTTCACAAAAATAAGTTCAGAGTGGCCAGTGACTTATTTGGACTATGATGATGGGCACAGAAGAGCTCCTGTTCAAATCTAAGTCTGCTCCCCATCTCCCAGCACAGAGTTTCAATGTTTGCACAGTTTCCTTGATAGTTTGAGCATCATTGTCCACAAAGTGGGGATCTGAGTGATCCAGTCCTGAAGAGCAGTGAATGGATGGAAAACCAGAGCAAGTTAGAATCCTGTCAGGGGATCCTCCCTCTCAGGGTCAACTTGTGTCCAAGCTCTGCCCAGATAACTTTTCTAATTTGGCGGTGACGGGTCAGACATTTTCGAATGACTTCACAGAACTAACCACGCGCATCGAGAGTTCCTCAATGGCTTGTTGATTTTCAGAGCAACCGCACATCTGTAAAAGTTGCCAAGATTATCACATTTTGGATGATTATCAGAAAAACCTCAGGCAGTTGAGCGCCTTTCAATCTGTAAAAGTGTAATTTCTTTCATCTGCTGGTATTTTTGTATCATTCTGTCGGCCCATAGCATTGTGATCCCTTCCCACGCCCACAGTGAAGAGGTGACTGGTTATTTGTAAACAAAGAGTGGCCCGAGTTGGCTCTTCGGACCTCCTCTGCCAGCATCTTTTTGTTTTTGTTTTTGTTTTGTTTTGTTACTGTGTTACCTGGGTCATTCTCTTTTTTGTTGTTTTGTCTCATAATCGAGATGTAAACACTTTCCCATACCAAAAATTGCCGTTTTCTTTTTCTTCCCTTTCTGCTTGTTGGATTCAGTAAAACACAAATGAGCCCGTCCTCTGCTGTGTACCATACAAGGTACTGAGAGGGAGCTAAGCATGTTTCTTTGCTGTACGGTCTATATTATATTCATCACTGCCTGGGGTGGAGTGTGCGTATCTCCTCAGGGTTATTTGTAGAAGAAATGTCTGTTCAATGAACTATGATACTGACCCAGCCTCCGCAACTCCACAAGTGTGATTTCTATAGATAAAGTGAATTGTTTATTTCTAGTCTGACTTTTATTGAGAGAACTTGAATTTTCCATGAAATTAAATGCAAGTGTTACTTTTGTTTACCCTGAACAATTTTTATCTTTTATTCTGATAACTGCATTAAATTTTCTTTTCATCTTTGCCAGTATAATAGCTTCTAAGGTTTCCATGTGTCTCCAGCAAATATCTAGCCCATCATAGCATCTATTTTGATAGAATTTTACTATTTGTCTTTTATGCTGTTAACTTGTGATTCATTCAAATGTTTGTTTAATTTACCTATTATTGAATATCTTTAATGTTTTATGAATACAGTAGTGGTTAGAAAATGTGCTTTTTAAAATACATTCGCTCCATCTGGGGGACAAGAAGGAACATTCTAACTGGGTATAGAATTAAGAAATTCATACCACTGAGTGTTTGCTGGGTGTACTCACTGAATCATGATCCCATATCAGCTGTGTATTTGTCCCCCCTTGGCTGTGTACTAACACTTCGGGGACCCTTCTAGCCCCTCTGAGCCTTACTTTTGTCATATGTAAAGTTGACATCCTGTTAGGACATATAAGTGTCTGGCATAAGGCTCATCACACATTCGGGTTCATTTCATCTGAGAGGGAAGGAACAGTTAGGCATGTCCACCTCGTGGCAGTCAGGTCACATGTGGCCAGAGACAGTTAAAAAGTTTGCAAAAAACTCTCAACTTACTTTAAAACATTTAATCCCAGCCCTTGGGAGGCAGAGGCAGGAGGGTCTCTGTGAGTTGAGTCCAGCCTGGTCTACTTACTGAGTTTTAGGACAGCCAAGGCTACACATAGTAAAACCCTGTTTGGAACAAAACTCAGTATTTTTTTTTTCAAGTCAATTCTGTAGGTCTCAAGCATGGACTTTGTAGACGTGAGTGACTGTGCTGTGCTGCAGTGTCAAAAGGTTGGACACCCCTTCTAGGCACAGGGAGTAATAGGATCAAACCCATGGCTGACATCAAAGACTGTACGGTGTCTGGCATAGAGTGAATGGTGAGCAGACACAGGCCAGGTGCAGGGTACACAAAAAGTAATTCTAGCAAGTACCATTGGGATGCTTTAAGACAGGAGCATGGACTGAATGTGGAGTCAGAACATTTTCTTTTTCTAAAGGATTTTTTTTTGTGCTTAAAATATGTGTGTGTGTGTGTGTGTGTGTGTGTGTGTGTGTGTGTGTGTACATACGTGTACGTATGCATGCATGTGTATGAGGAGGTCAGCAGGATGTCAGATACCCTGGAACTGGAGTTACAGACAGTTGTGAACTTCCAGATATGTGCTCTGGGAGTCCTCTGCCAGAACAGTATGTGCTCTTAAGACTAGCTAACTACCATTATCCAGAGAACCTTTTTAAGGTACTCTGTGAGGTAGGCTGCTGTAGCGGAATGGGCATTATTTGCCTGGTTTCTGGTAGCATAGTCTCCTGCTTCTCATACTCTGTGATGTGCATGAAAATTACCTGGGGACCTTGCGATAAACACAGTTGCCTCTGCCTCACTGGTGAGGTCCAGACTCTGTGTCTGAGATGCACCCTAAGAGGCTGGCTTTGAAGTGATCATGCCAAGCAGTTCAGATGGAGGTGGACTTTGAGATGAGATGCACTGGCCTGGTTATTGAGGAAACACTCAGGTGACTGGCGGGTCTGATGAAGCTTAGGGCAGAGAGGATGCACACAGATGGCTAAAAAGTGACATGTTTGCCTGTTTGTGAATTGCCACAACAGACTTCCGTTTTGCATTACATAAATGCATACCAGTTTATATAGATTTTTTTTCCAAGCTAAAATATAATTAGAATTCATTGGGTGGTCCTCTTTATTGAGTTTGGTGGACCTGATGATTTGTCCTCATCCTCTGGATCTAGCCAGCTAAGGGAAGGAAGATCTTGTTCAAAAGAGAGCAATAAAAGAGAGGAAACAGAGAGGAAAGCAGAGCAGTGTGAGGTCGGGAAATGAGAAAGATGGAAATGGGAAAGGATGGGAAAAGAGCAGTCAGATCTGATTGGGTAGGAATGTCTTTGTGAAGGAACCCAGCCAGTATTTAACCTGTTTGGAAAAAGCTCGACTTCCAGCATTTTTAATTAGTGGCTTGCTCGCTTTTGAAATTGCCCAGTTGGGAATACTCAAGTTTTGATGTGTTTTATCTGCCTGCTAATTAGCAGGCTGCTGGGTTGACCATTTTTTCCTTTTATTCGGTGGACAGAAGATAGGCATAAAGGTCTCCTGAAACCATGCAGCTCAAGCTTGGGTTCAAATCCATAGCCACAGTGTATGGGGGAAGAGTTCTTAGTAAGTCATATTAAATTGCAGCCCATCTTTTCGCAGACTCCTTTTCTGTTTTCACTGGCCTGGGGTGACTGTGTCTCAGCATGGTCCGTACTTGCGGCAAGAGCATTCTTGATTGAAAGGGCTGTCCTGTGCTTTGTAGGGTGCTTGGAAGTGCTCCTGACCTCTTTCCTAACCTGTGATAACAAAAACTGCCTGTGGAACTTGCCAATGCCTTTTGCTGGCAAAATTGCCCCGAATGGAGATTCTCTGGCAGAGTCATATGCTGCCTTTTGCCCTCACCTATATTGCATGTTTAAAATCTACCCCCCTTTTTTTGTAATTGAAAAATAGACAAGTCCAGGCACTATGAAGTCTATGACAGACAGAGAAAATCAAATCTAGCCCTTTCTTGCATGTTGGGCAGATTTAAGGGCAGGCTCGCCCATCAATCCAAGTTTTGGCTGGGAAAAGTCAGGTTGTACTAAATGTTTGAAAAACCTGTAAAACCTGCAGTGATTGAGAGCTTTTATTTTTGAACCCCCCACTCCCCGAAAATATTTGTGTTTTATTTAAGAATTGAGAGAACCACGCAGGATACAAAACTCACTCGTGTGAACATCCATGAGCGTTGCGAGTGCCTTCTTCGTGTACTCCAGCTCAGTGTGTACAGGATAGGGCGCCATGCTGGGTCGTTAAACAGCAGGGTGTGGGAAAGTCTTACACCCTTTCTTCAGACTCCATGTGGTCTCCTGGGCTTGCTTTTCTGGGCCTTAAGCTTGCCGTGCACTGAGTCTAACTTTCCATTGGGGACATCTGCCTGTAGCTCCTTACCTGCTGGGGTATCAACCAGGAGGAACCAAGGAACTATGGTTAAGGGAGAAAAAGAGGAACGGGGAAGCGGGAGGGAGGGAGGGAGGGAGGGAGGGGGCATGGGGCCAGGAGACGAGGGCCACTGAGAGAGAGAGAGATGGAAGGGGAAGATTCAGGTTTATTAGCAGTAAGTTGATTGTTGCTATCCCAACTCTTAAGATATCCTGTAACACCATGTACTCCTCTGTACCCAAAAATAAGCCAATTAATTACACTGTGGTTGCTTCTGCCGATAATAAAGCAGCAGTAATGAAAGGAGCGGCAGTAGGCCAGTAAGAGAATAAACAGTATCAGGGAGATGTTGGGAGAGTTAGTACACGGGGTTTCACGGCTCCTGGATCAGAGTTTCGCACCCTCCTCCGATTCTGTCAGGGGATGTTTGTGATGGCCGTCTGTTATCTACCAGGATCAAAAAATATACACAACAGGGAAACTTTTCATGCTTATAATGGGCCTTTCATCAAAATGTCAAAGCCATCCCCAAATATAGAGTGAGCCTTAGAACTTCATGGCTCTGCTGTCCTCAGGACTGTTGCTCACAACATCCATGAAGGGATGTTCCTTACCCTAGTCAGCATTAGAACGGTGCAGGGAGAGAGTTCAGTGGATCCCAGCTTCCTGGTTGCTGACTGGGGTCTCTTCAAGCATGACTTACCGAAATCAAATATTGCCTTATCATCTAATGTCAACTTTAGTTTCTACATATCAAATACCAGGATAATAACGTACTCTGTAGTAGAAAACCACACATCAATGATATTTGGGCAGCAGAAATTAGTCTTGAAAGATTAAAAAGAAAATAGGAAATAAAATTGGGTGGGTAGGGAAAGTGGGGGAATGGATATAGAAAGAGTTGGGGTAAGGGTGAATATGATCAAATGCATTATATCAATCTCTCAAAGCAATGATGAAGGTGATGATGGTGATGATGATGATGATGATGATGATGATGATGATAGTTTAGGCTATATGGACCATTCTGGTTTTTTGTTTGTTTGTTTGTTTTGTTAGAAACAGAAGGTGTCTCCACAACCTTTAGAAAAGCCCAAATATCTCTTCACTGTGCTAGTGAAAGCAAACCACTGAGTCCTTTCATTTTGTAGTTTTGGTTGCACGTCTGTTGTCTGCTGTAATAAACTTGGCTAGAGAACAAACAGTATCTAGTCATGTTCTGGCAGTGATGTTGAAAGTGTCAGTGTGGGTATTTACTTCAGCTTAACTTTCCCTTTGGATTTAAATTGTGTTCATGGTACTTTTAAGTTTGTTTTGTTCAAAAGATTTTAATAAAACTTTAAGCGCCATTTCCTCTCTCTCACGACGGAGGCTATCAAATGCTGTGGAGGATAGAGGCAATTTTTATGTGCATACCTCTGGTTCCTGAGGGTCCAGTTCACGTCTGCTGTGAATCTAAATTAGTTAATTTAAGTAGATGGGTCAGAAGCCACTGTCATCATGGTAGCCCTGCGCCTGGTTCTTAATTAAAGGCAACAGGAGATTAATTTGAAACATTAATTTAAAAGTGCATATACAAAACGAAAGAATTATTGCAAGAAAGCCTAAAGAACTTCTCTCTTGTCCCTAGATGTAGAAGACAGAAGTAGCTCAGGGTCCTGGGGGAATGGAGGCCATCCAAGCCCATCCAGGGTAAGTATATATCATCTTTTTGTCCCTGCAGGCAGACATGGCATATATGTAAATTGACTAAGCTTCTCACATGCGTCAGGCATGCATCCGCAAGAGTGCATACTTAGGTGCCTACATGCACACACATACACATGCACACGCACCTGCACAGATCTACATGTATCATTGAGGGCAGCTTTCTGGGCTTCTTTGATTTTTATTTGGTTACCACACCTGGATTTACACCTGTTGAATTGGTGGTGCTAACCTGAAGAGAAATCTTTTAGCAGCCACACGGCCAAACCTTTGCCAGCCAGCCAGTGATCAAGTGTGATCGGAAGTCATTTGTTGCGTTCAGACCAAGCTTAAATAAATTCTTATTTATCAGTCATATATTGGTGTGACTAGACTCCTGAATGACACTCCGTGGAGTTATAGCCTATTAGTATGATTCGCACAGCAGGTCCGCATTAGTTTTACTTTGTGGCCATGCTACTGTTCCACCAGGAAGGCCGCTGCATACGGTATCTTTACTGTATTATTATTATTTTTTTAGGTGCCCTAAGACCATAGCAGGTTTCATAATACACATACATTGTTTCCAGTTAGAAGTAGACTTCATGCAGTAAAATGAACATCCCTCCTTCCTGCATCTCTAGCTGCTGCATTCTTCTGGGAGGGGGACATCTTCCTGTAACTGTTCCCATCATTTTGCATTGGGGGAGGGCTCTGCTCTGTCCCTGGAGGCAGAGGTGGTCCATCAAGCTGCCAAAAGGGCTATTTTAGCCAGTCATACTTAACACTTTGCACCTGTCCTTGGCACTGTGAGCCTCAAGCTGGTCTTCAGGGTGTAGCAGGATCTCTAAGCCTATGAGGAACTCTGTTGAGCCTTGGAGCAGCTGCTGAGCTTGACATTCTAATGCATTATATGGATGGGTTGAGGAAATCTTTCCTCCTCCTCATGTTACAGTCTGCACTTGCACAAATAAATCCAATCCCTTGACAGCAAGTGGGCTGACAGAATGCCCCTCTATTGTTCTGTTCATTTAGACTTCCTCAATTTCTTCTTATGTGATTCAGTACAACCCTATAAATATTGAGCTAAATTCTCATAGTAAAAATACATTATTAACTTTATATTAACTTCTTACTATTCGTTTCCTACCAGTAGCTTGCTTTTAAAACTTAAAATGTCTTACAGTGTGTATGTAGTCGAATATACAATGTCCTTTTCAACTGCATTTTGGCAAGCAGAGCCCATTTAGAACCTTCCTGGTTTACTTTTAAACTTGGTTTCCAGAAACTGCAGTTTTTATTGACTTAAAGAAGCCCGTGAGGTGGCGCAGTGGGTCAAGGCCCTTACTGCTAAGCCTAGACAGCTCCATCCCTGGGACCCACGTGGTAGAGAGAGAACTGACTCCAAGTTGTCCTTTGACTTGCATGTGCTGTGGCACACGTGTGTGACACTCCCACCCATGACACACGTACAAAGCAAGTAAATAAGTATAATTAAGAAAGAAAAAAAAATGCATTTGTAGGGCTTGGTACATAGGTCAGTCAGCAAAGGGCTTATATATAATCATAAAGCCTAGGGTTGGATCCCTATAATGCATTGTTAAGAAAAAAAAAATTCAGGCATAGTACTGTGCCACTTCAAATCCCCGCACCTGGGGCTCACTGACAAGTTAGCCTACCCTAATCTGTGCCTTTTATGACTGAATTTGGGTTCTGGCATCCACACTCATGTACCACACACACAAGTGAGTACACATGAACACATACACACACGTGAATAAATAAATATACACAAGACACATATTGGTGAATGATTTGAATCACTGTATTATTACTTATATTTTCTCAAATCCAGGGGCTTTCCCAAGACAGATGTTTGTAGACTCATATTAGGTGACCTAACTGTGTCCCTTTTCCTCCCATCACCAAGTTCTGGAACTGTCTTCCACACAAAGTGCTGTGCTGATAATTGAGTTCCATAATGTATTTGAAGTTGGTAGTGCACTAGCTAGGATGAGGACATTTCATAAATAATAATCAGCGTTATACAATGCCTGGATGGGTCCTTAGTGTATGACCTCTAGTTACAAATGAACATTCCAGCGGGATTAGATTCTAGCGTCACCCTGGTTAATTTTTTTGTAAAGGAAGAAAGGTGAGAGAGAGAGCAGAGTTGCCTATCCCGAGGGTCTCAGTCCTTTACACTGAAGTGATGTGGCTTTCCACTGTTCTCACAGCATCCATCTTTCATGTGTGGGCAGATTCTGCCCTTTGGCTAACATACCAAACTGATACCTCTGAGTAAATTTGACTTAGACTTTATGGACAGTTCACCCAGCTGAGCAGATGCTTCCCCCGCCCCGCCCCCTGGTCACATCATGCTCTTTAATAGACCGAGATTTGAATCAAATAACACAGTTGGTTTTAACTCTTTCTTAGATGTTATTGAAATTCTCCATGGAATTGAAGTGACTGGAAAGCTTACAAACAATGTATTATTTTTTAAATTCCCAAGATGAGGAGATCATTATTCTAGTGAAACATTTTTTTCAGAAATTATTCCCCTTAAAATTGCTTTTGTGTGGCATATTTTGTTTACCTGCATACATACTGATTTGTGTTGAAGCTTTAACCTTTATGTATTACTGGGTATGAGTGTGTGTATATGAAGGTGGGGAAGGGCACATACATGTCACTGCCCAGATCTAGAGGTCAGAGGACAGTATTGTAGGGTTATTTTTTTGTCCCACTTTTACATGGTTGAACTCAGGTCTTCAGGTGGATACACCGAGCACTCCTCTTCTCTCTGAACATCTCACAGGCCTGGTCCTGAAGCTTTGATGTTCATTCATAGTTCAAATGTGTTATTCTTCACATTCTTATGTGTTAATTACTAATATAATGAACCATCCATTTTGCAGCTGCAAGAGTAGCTAAAATAAACATTGAAGCTTTAGTATTGCAAGCTAAATGTTGCTTGAACAGCTCTACCTTGCTTTCACAAGAGGCAGATCATTGCAGATGATGAATCGTTTCTCCTTACTTTAACATAGGTTTTGAGAAAGAATAACTCTTGGTATATGCAGTTTACTTCATAGGTGTTGGCTGTTTACATATTTATTTCATTTAATCATGTCAACAATTCTATGAAGCTGGTAACATTATCGTTATATCAAGATTTCACAGCGATTACTGTGGGAAACATTTGAATTCTGTAGATTCAGGAGTTCCCTGAGTCTTCTAGTCACCCGAAGGTACAAGTTCTTACAGTGAAATTTCATGGGCCAGATAATAACTGACTCCAGTTTCTCTGGTAGGAAGGGTTTCAGTATTGAGGTGTGTTTATAAATGTAAAAGGAAGAGACTTACTCTGTGATTTTATTTACAGAACTATGGAGATGGGACTCCCTATGACCACATGACCAGCAGGGATCTTGGGTCACATGACAATCTCTCTCCACCTTTTGTCAATTCCAGAATACAAAGTAAGAAAAGTTTTATATTAATGTGTTTATGCAAAGCCTGTGTTTTGCCATGGAAGGGGAAATGTGCCTCAGACAGACGTTCAGTTTTTAGGAGTAGGGATAGTCAGTCAGTTTACTATAGTGCTCTTAAATGATAGAAATGCCATTCATAAATAAAGGAATAAAATGGCTGTGAATGCTGGCGAACAGAACACCATCACTAAGTCTTACAAACATGGAATTAAAGATTTTCAGTCATTCAGGATTTATGTAGACTTTTGTCTTCCTTAGACATAAAGTGTCGTTAAACAGTAGTTTTCTCAGTACACACTGAAGAAGTCGAAGTGGCAAATATTTGTAATAAAGTATTTGGCTTCATGATTGACAAAGATGCGTAGTCAGAGAGTAACTCCTTCAAGCTGAACTGGATTGTCTGATTGTATTTTTGTCAGGGTGTAGACTCTATGTTGACTGTCTAGGTCAATGTTTCTCAACCTATGGGTTGTGACCCCTTTGGTATTACACATCAGATATCCTGCATATCAGATACTTATATCATGCTTCATAACAGTAGCAAAATTACAGTTATGAAGTAGCAGTGAAAATAATTTTATGTCTGGGGGTCACCACAGCACGAGGAACCGTATTTAAAGGGTCACAGCATTAGTAAGGTTGAGAAGCGTGGCTCTGGACAGCCCTCATACTATATGCCTTTACAGAAGCTGTGTGGCTGCTTGTGGTTTGTGTCTGTCTGCAGATTTCTGTCATGCCCTACATTCTGGCTTTGTTAGCATATTTCTCTGCTTTTGACTACTCAGTCGGGATGTTAACAGCAGTAAACCTGAGCAATGAAAGAATAATTCATAATGGCTTAAAAGGTCCCAGTAGCTGGCTACTTCAGTTTTGATTGAAGACAATGATCTTTGTTCTAGTATATGTGAGTTCTTCACACTATCAGGAGGTCTTTCAGGTTGGCCAAATCCTATGGCAGATCTGTCGATAAATGAAGTTCAATTTCATGACACAAGCTGTTGGACCATTCTCCAAGGAAAATACTGAGCAATAATTATATTGTACTGAAACTGGAATTTCGAATGCTTTTCAAGAGTGTCCTGATTTTAAACCTTGGAAGCTTTGCCAGTTACTTAAGATGTTGATGGTCCTTTAATCTCAGTCTTTTTTTTTTTAATTGCCATCAAATCAGGTATTTAACACAAAGTTGTTTTTAATGGATAACATCATGTTTAGCCTTTGAGTATCTTCTCTGAGTACCACAAGACACTATTTGATCTAGGTTCTTGTTTTTGCTAGGGTTTTTTTTTTTTTTTTTTTTTTTTTTTTAACCCTTCACAATGGTAAATTTCATATTGAAGTTTTAATTTTTAACTAAAGCTGGAGTAGCTCTTTTCAGTTATTGGTGAAAAATACATCAGGCCTTAGCTAACTCAAGATATATGGAAACAGGTGACAAGGTATTTGTCAACTTAGATTTTACTGGACAAGTTTAGACCCTTTGGTGTCTGTAGCCATGATTTTAATACTTGGCTCTTCATGTGTCTGTTCATTTTTATCTAACTGTGTCAGATAAAGTCAAAGATAAAGGGAAGGAAAGTGATCTGAGAAGCAATGTGGAAAGACTCTCCAGACTTCATTTAGAAAAGCCTAAAGTGGTTCTCTGATGAGCTAAAATGTTACCTAAACTATGTGAAGCACCCCTGTTTAGAAGTTTGGTATGTATGCGAACAAGTTGAAGAGCAGTCTGCTGGGTTAATGTGTCAGAACATAGCAAGGCATACAGCCACGTCACCTAACTGCCCTGCTCCGTGTTTCTTCCTGGACAGCGATTTCACAGACTAGTTTTTTACCCAAACTAGTTAAGTGTAAGTGGGCTGACACTCTGGACGTGGTTCTTTCTGCGTGGTTGTTGTTGAAGCTGAAAGCCCATGTCAGCTTCTCCCTTTCGCCCGTCTGCCTTCCTTCCATGACTCTCTGAGTCATGAAGGCCAAGACAGAGTCCCCCATTGTGATGAGAAATGCTGCAGTGTGGGCGAGCGCTCCTGCCCACTATTCAGTGCAAAGGCTTCTCTGTTAGATAAGCTGTCTGGTCTGGAACATGGCTCGGTATTGTTTACCAACCGCGGCATTCGCCACCTCAAGCAGATCTTTGCACAGACAAGAATTGTGCTCGGGCTAAATGGTTTATCTGACATTAACGGGGCAGTGTCAGACTCGGGTCAAGGAAGTCACCCTCCGAGCAAGAGGTCACTGTGCAGCATGCAAAGAGACACAAAGAGAGAAAAAGACATTGAAACAAGTATGGCATGCCTCACATTTTTAGTTTAGAGAAGAATTAGGAGATATTTTTAAGGAACTGAGGGTGCTGGGACCTTGAACAACTTTTCACACCCCTCTCATTTCTCACATCTTGACTGGCTCGTATATCCCATGGCCTGACTCTGGGAGCGAAGATCTTTGTGTTTGCCCGGGTCTGCTGAAATTATCTTTTAAGATGAGCCCATTTGGGTGTTATGCTTCTTTATTTTTATTATTTTAAATTAAAACAGGACATGATTTTCAAACATTAACGACTAGCAATTTGCAAACAGAGATGAAGTAAGGACCCCTTGCTGTCCAGCAGTTTAACTCTTAGGATACAATCATGTTGACTCCTGAATGTTCATTGTGATTAGCCTATATTCTAATGCCGTCACCCTTGTGGACACCAAAAGAAGCTCTCAGAATCTACTGAAAGCTTTGGGCAAGAGTCCCCTCTAGAATCTTTAACTGGTTTTCATTAAAAGTACAAAAGATTTCTGTATATTTCAAAGACTTCATTTGGCCATGTCACATTAGGGTAAAAGCTATATCATTGGAAATAAATCAGCCACTTTATTGGGGCAGATTCTCTATTGTCAAATCAATCAAGTCTGTGACTGAATTAGGCGTCTGCTACAGAAATAAGTGACACTAATTTTATGGGAAAGAGTTATTAACTGCAGATGACCTGATTTTTTTTTTCTTTTTGTAAACTGTTTTCTTATGAAGTTTTATTTTATTTCAAAGAAAGGAAAGATTACTGTATCCCTTTTCCTTTCCTGAGTACATTATTATGCTCTATTTTTTTTCTTATGGCAATATGCCATTTTAATGACATGATAAAGAATTTGACATGTCTGCTCATAAACTTCTTTATAACAAAGTCTTTTTTTTTTCCGATAAGCCTCAACTTTTAGAATTCATATGAATGGTCTTCTATAAATTATAATTTTCATAAAATAAAATTTCTGTGTGATACCAAAATGACACAGTATCAGTCTATTTTGTGTCCTTATCTTAAAATTGTGGCCAAATGGGATATAACTGATAAGAATAATAAAAGTGACCGTATTATTTTTCTTTTAGAAATGCATTCATTAATCTGAAAGTGATGCCCTGTCTCATGATTGTGAAATTCCTCCTGTAGATACAGATGAGCGCGTGTTCGTGTATACATGAGTACACACATGCACTCACATGTGTCTGTTCTGTCATGAGGACTAATGGCCCTCCTTGGCTACAGGTTATCTTTAGGAGAGACCTTGTTTAGCTGTGGTTGTCATACATACAGTTTCATTGGATGTTACTATGCAAACCTGGCAAAGGACATAGAACCAGCCAAAAAGCAAACTTCTGCTAAAAAATGACCATGAATGACTTTGTTTTTGTTTGGCTGTGGGACAGGATTGATAGACTATAGTACACAGGCCAATTAATAACTTTCTCTCACACTTGACGTTTGCTGTGGACTAACTTACTGTCTTCCTTGGGGACATAACAGCCAACTTGCCTTAGATACGATCCAATGCCCTGATTTGTGTATAGAAGAGACAAACCATGCCTGGTTACTGTGATTTATTAATGATATTAATGTACTCTTTATCTGCTGGAAACTTGTTCACTGTATTTTTGAAGCTGCTAAATTAAACCTTCACAGGCCTTCAGTTGGGTAGCTTTTAGAACATGCTAACAGGACCGAGGGGCATAAGTTTGAGACCCATGTATTTAAAAATATTATCTGTATGGTCTAGAATTGTTTGAAAATCCTGGCATGTAGTGTACAAAAAGAATGTAGATTTTTCAGAAGCAGTCTGTCTTTAAAAAATTTGTTTCTGTCTAGATTAACATAATAAATTTGGTTTTGCCAAGCATCAACTTCTTGCAAGTATTGGCTAAGTATTTTGTAATGGTGGATGGTATATTTTGCAACCTCACGTCTTTGCTCGAAGGACGGAGGGCAGCATCCATTTTCCTTCCATTGTTCCCGGAGTCTCAGTAGAAAACCACAGTGCGGGGGGGATCAGGGAGCCTGTTGCCCAGTGAGGGTATGCTCACGAACTGGGGAGGGGAGGCCGTGAAAAGTGATCCTGTCTAACAGCTGCCTGCAGCGTCCCGTCAGCTGCTGTGGCTTGCACATGTCCCAGCGTGAGCGCCTCCCTCTCCTAGCTGTGGTATTTGTGTCTAGTCCTTAGTCATCCTATACCAGGCCAGTGAATAACTCACCAGCAGAGTCACTGGGTTTAAACCAGCTCAGCGGAACATTTTACTGTGGGATTAGTTGGAGGATTCGGGAAGGACTGAAAGAGGCTGCTGGCTTATAGGGTGACCTTTGAGTCTCATCTGGGTTAGCCGTTGGTATTTTGATTTGGTTACTGTGGTCATATTGTGACAGCTGCTGGCTCATTAGAATTCAGTTCCACTCTTCTGTTTGCCTAGCAGGAATATTTAGGTTTCTCTTACTTCAGAGTGTTCCTGGCTACCGTGAGTTTACCCCAGCATAAAGGTGGAGCGCCGAGTTTTCCCACCCCGGTGGCAGAGGCAGGTGACAGAGACTTCTTGTAAAATGACACATCTGAGAAGATGCTAATGTGGTGTTTCTTTTCAGTGGAGCTGGCTTTTATGAGGAAAACTGTTTTTGCACATCATCTTGGGCAAAGGGAAGCGTGACCACAAAGAAACGCCATCTTTTCAAAGCATGGCTAGTTTTACTAGCCCACGCAGGCAGATGGGGTTTTTACTAACCCACTAGGTCAGATGCAGAAATGTAAATATTAATAAAGAGCAAAAGTCAACTCTGGAAGGTTTTGTTCACTTTCAAAGTATTCTGAAACAATTAGATGAGCGGCCTGCTTTTATGTTTATTAATGTTGGATATTCCTTGTTGAATGCCTGTTTTCCTTCCTCCCTCCCTTCCTTTCTTCCTTCCTTCCTTCCTTCCTTCCTTCCTTCCTTCCTTCCTTCCTTCCTTCCTTCCTTCCTTTCTTTCTTTCTTCTTCATTATCATCATCATCATCATCATCATCATTATTATTACTATTACTATGTTGCTTGTTCTGGGATTGAAATCAGCACAATTGGCTAGCAAGTGCTCTACCACAGAGATAAACTCCCAGGCCTTTTGTCCAGGTTTGTGTGTGTGTGTGTGTGTGTGTGTGTGTGTGTGTGTGTTTAATGGCATTTTTCATCTTGAGTTGTCTAGTTGTCCTCTCTTATGTGGTGGGCTGATAATATGGCCCCTGCAATTATGGATTGGAGGAGTCTTTAATGGTGCTTTTATTTGATTTTACTTGCTTGACTTAAGGGTATTGATTCGTTTAATATGTTAAACCACCTTCCTGAAACACTGAGAAATGTGATGGTTTCAGTGTAAGCGTTAGTGATTTTGGCATCTCTGATGGCTGTAGGAAAGTGTGGGCTTAGAGATCCCAAGTCTGCTCCTCCTTTACTACACTGCCTGGAGTGCTCAGGACTTGCGTTTTCACCTCTTTTGGCTGAGGGAGGAAGAGCTCTTTGGGCGGTCTCTAAGGTTCTGGTCCTTTATTGTTTATGTTATTTGGTCTGTGCCCTGCATTTTTTCATTAGATATGTTTGTTTCATTCTCCTTTCTAATCTCTTCATCCCCATCTTATAACCACCTTCGGGTAGCATTCACAGGCCTTGTATTTTCCAAATGTAATTTAAAAAAAAACTTTAAGAAACTTTCTGGGCACACTCCTTTAATCCCACTACCATAGTGGTGCACGCCTTTCATTCCAGCACTTGAGAGGCATAGGCAGGTGGACCTCTGTGAGTCTGAGGCTAGCCTGGTCTACAATGTGAGTTCCAGGACAGCCAGGGCTGTTACACAGAGAAACTTAAGTCTTAAAAATCCAAAAACGAAAAAAAGAAAGAAATGAACTTTAAATTTGCTTTTTTGTGTGCACATATGGGGATATGTGTGTATGTGTGTGGTATGTATGTACCACAGTGCATATGTGAGGGCCTGTGGGAGTTGGTTCTCTCCTTGCCGCATGGGTCCCTGACTTGAATGTGTCCGTCAGGCTTGGTGGCCGGTGTCTGTGCTTGCCAAGCCCTTCTCCCTGCCCCAAATGTAAACTTTCAAGCCTGGCCTCAGCTAAATGGTTCTTCTGTATCTCCACTTCCTCCAGCTCGGTAATTAAGGGATGTCTAGAGTAAAATAATAACTCAGTCCGTCGAATACCAGAGAAAGAGTGTTCTGCTGTAGGCCGGTACTCAGGGTAGCAATACAGGACCTTAACAAATGGCCTTAGATGGTCCAAGACAAAAATAACCCTGGAAACCACATCTATAAGGTTTAAACCAGCAGTGGCGTAAATGCCCATAAATTAGAATCTGCTCTAGATCCTACTAAACTGTAACAAAACCCTGTACCAGAACCGGGCTGATGGAAATTCAATTTTTATTTTATAGTTGTGTCTCCTCTCCTCTATTGTAGGGAATATGCTCCTATTGTTAGGGTATGGTTCATCTTACCGTTTGGTGGATTTCGGTTTTCAGTAGCCACGCTACAGATTGTTTGATGTGTAAGAAGAAGTGGGTGAAATCAATAATATTTTGAAAAGCCATTGAGGAAGTTGATGGTTCCCAGCATTCAGATAACTCACTTCCTGCTGCCCAGTCAACAATCACCCCTGCTGCTCTTTTCCATGGTCTAGCTTCCTCTCTGTTCTGTGTCTCCTCTGTAGTGCAACGAGACTCATACTGTGCCTGTGAAAGACTTTCACAGTTCCAACAGGTTTACAAAAAAACCCGGCTTTATGAAAGTTAGAAGAACCGATAACCAGAAAAATGTACCTTGAAAACTGTGGGCAGCAGAGATGTGTAGGTCCCCGAAGGACCATGGAGAATTCTTCTGTGCAAGGCTACTCACTCTAGCTGGGTGTGGTAACCCCTGCTCTGAGAAGCCCAAGTATCTGGAGCTTGGGTTTTAAACAGCCTCGGCCACATATCAGAAAGAGAGAAAAAAAGTTATTTATTCTGAAAGAAAAAAAAATCATTTAAGATTCACATGCAAATAATGCATTTGTGTCTGATAGGAATATTTGTGCTCGATGTACTGGAAAATTTGACTAATGGTGACTTAATTTTTTTTTTCCTTCCTAAGTTTGGTACTAGCTACTGCTAGAATGGGTTCGCAGGTCTGTGGTTTCATGGCTGGTGGCTCTGTGATTCTTCTGTCCTTATCGTTGTCTCAAAATGACTCAGCTTCTGGTGTCAAGATTGGGAAAGGAGGGTTTAGTAATGTCTGTCCTTTTCTCCCCAGAACCCTGATACTCTATCTGTCTCCAGTTTGAGGACTGGGATGGGTGATGGTTGTGTATGTAGTAACTCCGCAGACTCTCCAGTACAAACAGAGAAGAAAAGGGTGTAGAGAATTTATAATAAACTGTTTGATTCGCAGTGTTCATTTTTAAGAGTCATCTTTTTTTAGATTGATTAAGTTTTATGTGTATGAATGTTTCTGCATGCGTGTGTCATGCATGTGGCTGGCACTGGTTGAGGACAGACCACGGTCCTGGATTCCCCTGGAACTGGAGTTAGGATAGTTGTGAGCCACTATTTGGATGCTGTGGGTTGCTCTGCAAGAGCAACAAGTGCTCTTAACTTCTGGGCCAGCTCTCCTGTCCCCAGAGTGTACGTATTAAAAGAGAAAAGTATGTATTTTTTCATGCAGTCATTTTGAAAACAGAGAGCAAAATTTCATGCAATAAAGTATAAAAGTGTGTCTCAACTCAGTTTTGGTCAACAAATGAGAACACAAGACAAATAGATGTGGAGTAGGTTAAAAGGTGTTGCAGTTAGGTTGGTGTTAGAGTTTGGGGCAGGCTGTCCACGTTTATCCACATCCATCCCTGAGCCTTCATTATGCTGACCCCTGAGCAAGCCGGGAGGCATCCAGTTACCACTTTGTGTGCCTGCACTGACCAAACCTTGTTTTCATGCCTCTGGCTTTTTGCCGCTCTAGCCTCTACAGAGTATTTTGTCAGTGTGGTCGTTTGACTGTAATCGACCCCCATCATCTCATAGGGAGTGGCCCTATTAGGAGGTGTGGCTTTGTTGAAGTGGGTGTGGCTTTGTTAGAGGAAGTGTGTCACTGTGGGGGCCGGCTTTGAGGTTTCCTGTGCTCAGGATACCGCCCAGTGTGTCAGTCGACTTCTGTTACCTGCAAGATGTTGGACTCTCAGCTCCAGTACCACATCTTCCTGCATGTTGCCACACTCCTCACCATCATAATAATGGACTGAACCCCTGAACTGTAAACGAGCCCCCTCAATTCAATGTTTTCCTTGATGGGAGTTGCCATGGCCATGGTGTCTCTTCACAGCAATAGAGACCCAAACTACGACAGTCAGGTAGCCAGCCTATAGTTTCAGTCACAGCCTCTACCCTCATCTTTTTGGTGCTCTCTTTGGTAGAGCCAAATGTCAATCTTAAATTGAACCACCTCTCGTTAGACCCATGCAGCAGAGGCTTGGTAGCCTGAATGTGCCACTGAAAGCGACAGGCAGAGAGACCTTCTTTCTCCTAGGTTAAAACAGTCTCCAGAGGATTAACTCCTAACAAGTTGTCATACCTACCCTGTGTGGCAGCGGGGGGTGGGGGGGGGGGGGTGGTCCCCTCTTTTCACTTCATATGTACTTAATTTTACCCGCTGATTTTTAATGTGGAGGGTGGTGTGCAAAAAGGCATTTAATTCTGGACAACACACCAAGACTGAGACCAGGCTCCAACTTTTGGTCAGAAGTTTTCCAGTCCTGCTGAACAGTATTGTGGCATGAACCAGGCCAGGGGAGAACACAGGCAGAGGGAAAGACTTTCTGTCAATAAAGATAAACAGGGTGGGGAACTAAATAGTGCTGTTTTTATTTAGCAGTGACATTGTTCTTTACAGTCTTCATTCGAAAGATGGTGTCTGAAATTTGGCATATGATGCACCTCACAGACTTTACTAGTACACTACCTCTGTACGGACTCTGGGGTTGGGGATTAGACAGTACATTGCTTTAATAAACGCTGTGGAGTGGGTTGTATTCCGCTGTATGCCTGTGGAGGTCAGCGCACAGACAACTTCCAGGAGTTGGGTTTTTCCTTCTTCTGTGTGTGTTCCAGGAATGAAATTCAGGTGTCAGGCTTGCTGAGCCAACTTATTGGCCCCTACACACTGAATTTCTTAAAGCTTTCATTACCCCTCAAGTCCAGGGCAGCTATTACTGCCGTGTCTATTAAAACGGTGTCCTTCCCTGGGTGCACTGTGGATGCCCCCTAAACATGTGACTCTTGTCAGTGTTCTCAAGGTACTTCCTTGGGACTCAGAAAACTGCCATTTTAAGCACCGAATGACTCAAAGGATACCATGGCAGCTGCCCGTCTCTGGGACTAGTACAGCGATGTAGAGGTACAGCCCGGGAGCCTGTTTTGGTCCTGGTTATGAATTGAAAATGTAGTGGCTTGGAGTCATGAATGATAACAGTTTAAAAATACTTTTGTTTTCTAATGCGGGCAGAGCAGAAGGCGGGAGCAGGTGGGCATGGGATAGTATGCTCCGTTCCCAAGACATCCACACCAAGGTGGGAGGCTTGCTTTCTTAGCCTGTCCACAAAATCCTTTATCCTGTGAAATAAGCACCTCATTGCGACAGCTTTGTAAAATTCAGATGTGCCCCTTTGTGAAATATTTGCCTCCAGCTGCTTTTCTTCCCATTTTAAAGGTTCTCAATTTCATCTTCGCACGTGACTGAGAGGCCCTCAGGTTCAGTCAAAGAGACTGGCCAATAAATAGGTTTATTTGGCTGCAGCTGAGCAGTGGAGACATGACTAAGAACAAGACTTTTCATCCGTGGTACCTGGATAAATACTTCCCATGTGCTTGGGAATGCCCTGGAGACGTCTCTGCTCAATTTTTCTCTAGAGAGCCTTGGCAGGGAGTATGGCCCGTGTGGAGTTGTCCTGCCTTCCCTTTCACGGATAAGAGTTGCTAAGGCTAACACAACCATGTAGTATGTTTGAGCAGAGCTTATTCCCTGGATCTCATTTCCTTTCCTTGTGCAGAACATCAGACCTAGGAGGCAACCTAGCTCTTTATAAGATGGAACTCAGACACTTCCTGTCTTCTCAATGATTGCTTATTAATTGCTTCTGGATTTCTTGACATATGTTTATTAATGGGAAACATGATGAGGAGGCATTGTTGTCAATTGGTATAAAATACAGGTTTTAATTGTTAGAATATAACCTCAGAAACTTTTGCGTGGCTTGAACATAACACAAATACCCGATATGTGGGAGGCGGTGTATGGTGTATCCAGAAAGGACTGTGGTCTCTGGGATCTTGTTTACAACACCCCTTCATCATGCTTCCTTGGCTGCCTGACTTTGCTCAGGGCTCCTGACTGCGTATGGTGGAGTTTGTCATGTGAGTAGATGGCCTGTGTCTGGATGAAGTAAAATGGAAACCACCTGGTACTTATGCGCGGTTAATGCAAATGATGATTGTACCTACTATGACTTTACATGAGCCGATTTCTGCTTCTCGGGCCCGGCCACTTGGAAACTGAGCATCATGTAGTGAAGTTTGGAAGAATGTGGAAGTGATACATTATGGGCCATATTAAGGCTGAGTAAAAGTAGAGAGGACATACTACCCGATGGCATTTGGTAGAGGAGAGGGAGATGAAGAACGTGAAGAAGGAGAGAAACACATAAAAAGCTAATTTTTACTGTTCTTATCCCAGAATATGATCATCCAGCATTGTATTGTAAGCAGTGGCCAAAGTCTCAGAAACCCCTGAGTGCTAATTTCTGTGCCTTTTACTTACCTTGGCTACTTGGACCAGCTGTATTCTTAACAGTTCAGCTAGCCAATCCAAATGCTTCAGGTGCAAATGCACATACTTTATGTGTAATGGATTTTTCTTAATTGGGCAGTACTCACCACAGGGGGACCTCCAATAGTGGCCCTAGCTCCCTCAGAACTTCCAGAATGTTTGGACATGAGCCTAATATCCATATTTTTTTGAAACTTTTAACAACTAGTCTCTTAAGAGAATTAAATACACATTTTCTTTAGTTGTTAGTGTTTATTTCATTGTAGTGAGTTTTCCTATTTCTTATAATGACCTCACAAACGTGAACTGAAAATTAACATGCGATGATTACCAATATTTTTACTCTCATGGCAGACCACTTCAGTAGAGTGGGTGATCCCTGTGAGCTAGTTGTGGGGTAATTGGTCTCTGAGAGTTAGTTGTTGGAACAAACTACCATGGAAAATAGTTCAGGAAGTGATTTTGTGACCTTGAAAGAGACTTTTTCTTTTCCCTCTTCAATTCCCCCTTTTTCTTATTATCATGAAGACCTACTAGGGATGAGGAGCATCCTCAGGGATGAAGACCTACTAGGGGTGGGGAGCATCCTCAGGGATGAAGACTTACTGGGGATGGGGAGCAGCCTAAGGGATGAAGACCTACTAGGGGTGGGGAGCATCCTCAGGGATGAATACCTACTAGGGGTGGGGAGCATCCTCAGGGATAAAGCAGTACTACATACTGATGGCTTTTCTATGAAAAATCCTCAGTCACTTAAGAGAAAGTTGACAACCAAACCAAAGAAAATGGCCTACTCACACTCTTCTTAAGGTATCCAAATGGTTAATCAGATTTTGTGGCTGACGTTTCACGCATTTCATTTGGTTCTGAAGTAAAAAATTATGGCTTTTCTCTCAGCTGAGCTGATGGTAGTTTACTAGTGGAATTGAGTTCGCACCTGCTCTAGCATAAAAAGAATCCTCTTTGTGAGTTAACACATTCTTGGAGCAGGCCAGCGACGACTCTATGTCTCCACACTGTTGTTCCCTGTACATGCTTTCGGGAGCTGTGTATAGAGACTGGCTCTCATTTGCTGACTGTCCACAGCTCCATGCGATTTCCCGGCTCCCCACCAGGTATGTGGTATAGAAATGCATTTGGTCTTGCAGTTGGCAGTGGGTCTGCATTAGCCCTGTCGAGTGTGCAGATGGGGAACTCTTTGCATTTGCTAAGCCATTTAGCTGTTCCAGACATGGTCTGTTAGTCAGGCAACTTATGATAGCTTCTCCGAGAGCTCTAGTTAAGGAGCAGGATGTGTAAAGTGGTGTACACTTAGGTGGATAATTAATAATTAGTGTGGGCATCTAAGGTGGTAATAGAATATATAAATATCAGTTACCTCTTGAAGCAATATCAGCACAGATCACCTTTCTTTGCCCTAAGAGTTCCTCCCGCCAAAACAACAAAATGCTTCCTGTCTGCATAAAACATCTTCACGGCTGAAAGAGGACTAATTCCCTGACAGGTACTGTTTCCCATGGTCACTGTGATCAGGTAACACATCTCAGTGGTCAGATTTAAAGAGCTCACTTTAAATTGATAGCATTTTGTGTGGTGTCCTCACAGATGGCAAACATCTTGGGGAAAGATATTTTACTACATTCTAAAATGTATAGGCCATTCATTCATCCAAGAAACTAGCTTTACCCCTCTGCATCTCCTCCCCCCAATAAACCCCCCCCCACCCAATCAACAATGGGGTTGTTGTTAATTTGGTAACTTCAGCACAAGTAGTTATTTAGAGACTGAGGCAGGGAGTATTTTCTAGTGGCTATGTTGGAAGGGGTAGAGATGATGAAATTGATTGCAAGTTCAGTTTTGGGCTTGGCTGTGTCATGAGCGGATTTTACACCTCATGGCTTAGCTGTCTTGATTTTCAGGCATACAGGAAATGCTCCCTGACAGCCGCGATGGAAAGGGCAAGTTATAGATTTGTGAAAGCTCAGGGGAGTAGCTTACTGCTTGAAAGATTGCACTAGCTGCTGTGTAAGTAGAAATTGATGGTATCGAGATATCTGCAGTGGCCGGATGTGGTGGCATACTCCTTTCATCCCAGCAGTCAGGAAGTAAAGGCCTGTGAGTTCGAGGCCAGCCTGGTGTACGCACTTCACAGTGAGATCCTGTTTCAAAACAAGGCAAGACAAAACAAAACAAAATGTTCTTTAAAAAAAAAAAAAAAAAACCTCTCTAAAATGTTTGTATTTTTGGAAACCATCTGTATAAACTCCATTTATACTGGCTGACTAAAATGATGAATGTCAACCTTCAGTTAATCTTTGGTTCATTCATCCATTTAACAGATACTTCCAAAGGCCTGTGAGAAAAACCTCATGCCTGGTTAGGTACTATTACACACTGGTGTGCCCCTTTTCTTGCCTTCAGATTGACATACTTTCTAAAGGAGGGTCAGGTAATGTCAGTCAGAGGTTACTTTGGACATTCGGGAAATGATCCACCACTGTTGGAGTGCCCAACCCAGCCACCAACCTAACATGGCTACAGTTTTTTGAAACATTTGCTCTTTACAAGGCCGTACAGAGTCCTCTGCATATGTGATAAGCTTCTTGGCTGGGCACTGCCATTGCTGTTTTCTAGAGAAGGTGGGTGAGCATCTGTGGAAGCACGATACCTACCCAGTGCTTTGTAGTCACTAAGTGGCGGAGCCCAGAATCCATGCTACACGTGCTGAACTCCAGAGCCCTTGTCCTCACCTGCCCTAGTATCCCTCAATTGAAGAGAATATAGAAAGAATTGCCAGAAGTCAACTGCAGCTAATCCAATACTTGATAATAATAACTTAGTGAAAGAAAGCCTGTTTTTTTTTCTCCCCCCACTCAAGGAGTTTCTTTGATGGCAGGAGGATGCCTATATATTTTTACAGTCCTCCCTTCCTGCTCACCTTAGCAAGCTCATTCCCATACTTCTTCATTTTTTTCTCATCTTAAATTTCTTGCAAGGTAACCTGGTGGACCTGAGCCAGCCCATGGATTCATGACAGGAAGCAGAGGGGCCAGAGGTTAGGTTAGCACACATACTTACCTATATCTCATCCCATCAAGAAACAACCAGAAGGATCACCAGAAATGTAGTTTGTCTAATCACAGCGCAGCAGGCAAATTTCGAAGGGACACACCCACCTGAAACTCTGAGAGAGGCTGTTGAAGCGAGCATCCACGATATGGGTCTTTGACTCAAGCAACTGGGTTTGGACATTGACCAAGTCAGCATAACCGTAGAGACAGACACATGGTTGTACTTGGACTATATCTTAAAGACTGGGTGAATACTGTCTAGGTACAAAGAGAATTACCAGGGGTCACAAATGTCTTTGTAAAGCTGGGTGGTGTTGGCACATACTTTTAAGCCAACTCTGTGAGTTGGAAGCCAGCCTAGTCTACAGAGCGAGTTCCAGGACAGCCAGGGCTACACAGAGGAAAGAAACCCTGTCTCGAAAAACCAAAAAGATAAAATAAAATAAAAGCTATAGCCAATGTCTTTGTAAAGAGCAGAGCTGGAGGCTACATCAGCAAGCCCAGGCATAGTCCCCATAGGCAGGGCTGACAAGCAAAGTGTAAGGGAACTCTAGCTCTAGAAAAAGGAAGGGTCTCTCTTACATTGGGGTTTCCTCAGAATGTGTGGTGAACTGCCCAAGGGAGGGTTTAAATGGTGGGATAATGTGATCCGATATGGTTTGTGGCATAGGGCAGTTACTCCTGCAGATGTGAGGGTTGTGAGATTAACTGGGCGGTGCCTAGAGAAGGTGATGAAAGATGGAACTGAAATCAGGGACAGTGACATTATTCATTGGAGCACTATGCAGCTGTTGGAAGTGGTGGGACTTGGGAACTGATGGATAGGGGAGAGGTCATCTTGGCTTCTTGGTGGTCTGTCTAGCTTGGGTTCCCTGTTGGGTGATAGTGTTACTCATCACATTATCCCAAATGCAGATCTGTTAAGGGGGATTAGTGTTGGTAAGTCCAGTTTTAGACATAATGATTTTTTTAGATGTTTGTGGGAAGACAGATTTGTGGTTCTGGGTCAGGACTACGGAGCTGGCAAGCAGCATCCCATACTTAGCAGCGAAATAACAGGGATAGTAAATTACCCAGCTAGAGACAGGCAAGCATATTTTCTGATTAATCATTTGGTTTTCTACAGACTTTAAATTGAAAAAAGTAAATCGTCTATCTTATAAACCTTCATTCCCCCTACAAACATGCCATCTTTAAGTAAACTAGTTAATTCTTGCTTAATCAGTGATCACTTTCAGTCTTGTATTTAATCACTCATCATTAGCATAATGTTTTTTACTACTTTTTCCTCTTTCCTTACCTCCTCCTTCCTTCTCCCTACCTCTTCTTCAATGTCTCCTTACCTCTCCCCTTCCCTCCTCCCCTCACCTCCTTGCTTCTTATCTCTTCTGTACCTTCTCCTTACTTCCACCATCCCCACCCCTGAGAGATGTCTCTGGAACTCTTATTCCAAGGGTTAAATTTACTCAACATCTTTGGAAGTCATGATAAGTTCGTAAAAAAAGAAAGGAGCTGACACCTCTCTTTGTATTTGTGATTCCTTATAGACTTTTCCCTTCCAACATGCTTAGGTGAAGTGGTGGCCCAGTGGTGGCACATGGGAGACACTGTGACTAATGTGGGTATGAGTGAATGAATGATGGATAGAAGAGAAGACACTAAATCCCCTGCCTGGGTAGTCCTTACATTAGGGCTTACATGGCAATTCATCCCATCAACACATCTCTGATTAGAGAAAGCTCTTAATTCCACAGCTACTAATCTCCTTTTCTATTCATTTTTTGAGGACTAAAATTCTAGTTTCCTTCAAAAATGTGATTGGGAAATATTTAGTACATTACAGAGCATGGTTCAGTCACATCTTGCACTTTTCCCTGGTGTGCTGTGCTGGTTTTATGTCACCTTGACACAAGCTAGAGTCCTTTGGGAAGAAGGAAACTCAATGAAGAAAGTGCTCCCCCCCCAGAGTGGCCTGGAGGCAAGGCTGTGACACATTTCATTTTTGATTGATAATTGATGTGGGCGTGCCCCATTCATAATGGGCTCTGCCACCTTTGGGCAGATGGTCCCGGATGGTGTAAGAAAGCAGGCTGAAAAGGTCACAAGGAGCAAGCCCCTAAGCCAGCCCCTCCTCTATACTCTGTTCTCCAGTTCTTGCCTCCACGCTCTTGCCCTGGCTTCGCTCAGAAATGGTCTTATAAGCTGTAAGCTGAATAAGCCCTTTCTTGCCCCAAGTTGCTTTTGGTCATGGAGTTTGTCACAGCAGTAAAAATGCTAACTAGACTCCCAGTCACTGTCCTCTGCATATGTTCTAGTTACTCTTTCTCTCTGAAAATGGGGACTCTAGGACTAATATTCCTAGTTGACAATTGACCGATGGTCGATTGAAATGATTTAGGTTTTGGTTTTTGTTTTTCTCCTCACTCATTACTCTACAACTAGGGCCTCTGTGTACTCGTGTGCGATGGGACTTTGCATTTATCCTTATCTGACTTCTTCCTTTTGGTTTTGGTCCACAAATATGGCACATTTCCATTCTCTGCCTCTGTTGCCCTGGGAAGCAGATGGCATGATGCCTAGGAGTGAGTGTTCTTTGGTTTAATTCCATTTCCTAGATGTTGAACCTCTTTGGTAATCCTTGCTGGTAAGCTTAGCTCATTTACTAGCTGGTTAAGGTTGCTTTTCCTGTCACATGTCTCCCTTATGGATATGGTGAAGATATAGTTATAAAATTATAAAATCCACTGTTTGGGGTGAAATAAGTAACGTAATGTGTGTTCAATGCGCAGAGGAAGACCTGGGTCATAAGGGCCACACAGTACAGTGTTGCTATCGCAGGAGCTGTGGGGAGATATGAGAGCTCTTTTTATGATTAGAGATAACTTACCAACCTAAGACAGATAGGTCTTTCACTTCAAGGGAAGGAACAAAGAATGTTCTCTAATTCAGTACATTTAGCAGGCAGGAGATAAAATATGAATGAAGTTTTCAGTGACACCCTAATTATTAACTGGCTACCTTGTTGGGTCTTATGGGAAAAAAAAAGAAACTAAAAACAAGAGTAAACACAAAGCCTTAAATTAATGTCACATGGACAAGTTCTAGGTGTCCCTTTGCCTCTGCCTGGGTTTAAGACAGAAATGTACAAAGCAAGCCCAATGATAAATGACAGTTTCTATGAAAATTGGGTTCATGTTAACAATAGACTGTTTCCTTACCAAGGGATGTTGTTATATACTCAGACCATGAAAATTAGATTCCCAAATTTTTAGCACCATCATTCTGTATCAGACACGATTCTCAGAGAATGATGTGCGGTCTCCCAGGGGAATTGTGAGAGGCATCAAGGCACACCCGGAAGGAGGCTGTGGGTCAGTTTCTAACAACCTGTTGTAACTAAGCAGTGCGACCCCGTACAGGGCTTGGGCTTATCTCAACTAAGGTTAAGTCAACTTAAATTATTTTCATAATAAATGTCACAGTGGTGACCGTTACTGGGGACAGCTGCATATAGTTTGTACAATTAGATGCCCTACTGGACAAACTGCTCTTTGCTTATGTGTAGAAATATGATTGGGACATGAAAAACAAAATCTTCCTGACTCATCGTACCATGGAGTGGAACTCTGGCTTGGCTCCAGTCTCGATTTCTAAGGCAATTCATCCAGACCTTCCTGTGTTCATTTGTATTTGGATAAACTTCTTGGCACATTTGTGAGAACACAAAAGTCCTTCAATACACCTGGCATTTTTTTTTTTTTAAACCGGTTGTTTTCTTGTGTAAGGGTTTTGATCTAGTGCCATCAAAGCTAGCAGTTCTGAGAGTTCAGGTTTCATGTTATCCAATTATTTGCAAGACATGAGAGATGCTTTATTAGTTAGGAAGCTTTTCTCATCTTCTGTGGAGCTTTTGAAAAATCACCCTGACTTCCATGCTATTTTTTGCCTTGGCACCCATGGCTGACGCTGTGTCTCAGAACTGAGACATGTAGCCAGTAAGCCTCAGAGACTGACAGGCTGGAGGATTTATGCAACGACTACCTTTTCCCAGAACAAAGTAGGGGGTTTTGGTTTTTTTTTTTTTTCTTTTCACTTTCGTGTATGCACAAATTAGAATCTTAAAAATAAAACCAACTTCTTCGTTTTACTAATAATCTATAGCCAAAAAAAAGCAAAACAAAAAACAAACAAACAAACAAAAAGAGCCACAAAGCTTACCAATTTTCTATAGATCTGCCTTGTTTCAAAAATCAATTTGAACACCGACTTGAGTCTGCCTGGGGAGCAGCACTCTGTGACTTTTCCTTCCGAAAATCTGGATAGTTAAATTGGAAGCATGTTTTGCACATGGTTTAGCAGTTAGTAGCCTGGAAAATGACCCACTAGCCAAGATAGTATTTTTTTTTTTTTTAATACATCTTCATTGTAAGTGCTTCTTTAAAATCTAAGCCGGTCATTGACTCTTTTGCACACTGTTCATTGTTAATTCCTTTCAGCCTGTTATAGTTTGGTAAATGCATTGCCTGCTAAGGTGTGTTGGTGGAAGAGCATTAGTGTTGTGAGAAAATCTAGAGAAATGCGGTGCTTCAAAGCATTTGCCAATTAGTATGTGAGGATACATCACCGTGATTTTACCAGTGCTCAGGATGGCATGGCCCCTTGCATTGACCCTATTACTTTATTTTGCTGTCTGGCTCCCTTAGTCCATTCTCCATTATGACAGCACCATCCTTTCTTCATATTTTTGTTTAATGCTATCTGTCATCTTCTTTGAGTCATTCCATTTTATAATGTTTGAGTTAGAGAAATCATTTTATTTTTGATATACACACCACACATACTGTGTTTTGGGGGATGCCCATTATCACCGTTCTGAAAGTAGAGGTGTTTCTTGGCATTTAGAATGTAGCTGCTCAATTTCCATTCCTTAAATTTTAAATGTATGTGATATGGATACCATTTCACACTGTCGGGATAAGCACTTACTGGCTAATGATGAACTATTATAAAATTTACAGTTGGAAAGGAGTTAAATTCTGCCCACCAGGTAGAAAAGACCACTAGAATATGGACATAGTCTCAGGAAATAATGGTGTAGATAACATGTGATTTATTTGTATATGGGAAAGAAAGAAAACTAATGATTGGGAATGTGCTGAACGTAGCTTAAGCTATTTATCATCATGTACAAGTGGAAACTTGCACAAAACCCCTCTTGATTAAGTTCTGTCTGAAACAAAGGATATGATTGGAAGTGTAGAATGTGAGAATATTTTAAGAGCATGATGAAAATCCAACTAGGGCCTTTAGCAAGCGAGTGGTCAAATGAGACGAGAGAAAAAAGGGGGTGCAGGCAGCTTGATTTGGGTTTGGAAATTCGGATGCATTCAAGACTTTGGACCTGTGGGGTGTTACACTGGATTTCACCATCAAATTATGCTATTTGTGACAAATAATATATGAACCATTGATTGAAACACTGAAAAGTGTAAAATAGGTAGGCTGGGCTCCAGCCTCTTTTATCTCTTCAAGCAAAATCTAACAATTAGTCCTGATGGATGAGGGGGCTCCAGTACATAATGAGGGGAGTAGAACGGGAGGTGGGTGGAGGGAGGGTCCAGGGCAGGAATGGGTGAATACATCAGAATCAGATTCCACAACCATATATTTGAAAGCTGGTCTGTGTAAGACTAAATCCACCATGAGGAAAATCCAACTGTCGACAGGATTAGAGACTGATGTGCACGGAGCAACTGTTTGTTAAGAAGGAGACCCAGCTGACACCAAGTGCTGTGGAGAAGGAGAGCAGCAGCATTATGGAAAGTTGTTAAACATATGGAAGAAAGAACCCCAAAAGTACAAGAGAGGAAGAGAACAGTCACTTACGAGATCACGATAAAGAGTGATGAGCTATCTCCTCAAGCCCATAGACGACAGGAGGTCCAAAAATGGTTTCTCAGCCTGAGACACAGGACGGATCTCATATGGACAAGCTATAAGGGCGCTGCTGAAACATGAATGAATTGTTTTTAACTCGGTATTCACAAAGGAAGGTGGAGGATGGGTGTTACACATGCACATGAATTCCCCAAGGGAGAAAGAAGAAACCCAAAAGAAGTCAGAATCAGGCCAAAGTACGTGAGCAGGGGGAGACAAAAAGAAAACGAGTAAGCCCTAAGGCTTGGCAGTGGACACCCGCAAACCTCAAGAGGGAGAAGAAAGAAGAGGAACCCCTGGAAGGATTGGAACGAGGGATTGGACCTTTAAATGAATGCTTGTGTTTGCTTTTATGTTGTTTTCGTTCGTCTTTGTGTCCTTAACAATCGTCTGTAAAGGAAGTTAGGTAGACATGGCTTAAAAAACTTACCATGTATGCTCCTTGAATCACTAAGACATCTTGTCCCCCACTGCACATCTTGTTCCCCACTGCGTGAAGTTTAGCCTTCTCATTTAGTTACTCCCCTGTGCCCAGCCTGTTCAGTCTTATTGTTTCTAAGGCATTTGCTGACTCACCGGTTAGTCAGTGTTTAGTGATGGATACCTGGTAGGGACAGGCTGTGTGCTGGATTATGGGATGGTAGGCTATAAAACAGACATATCTTCAAGGCCTTTGAAGTTTCCCCACCTGCAAATGCTTTGCCTTGTGACTAATGAAAGATGGAGCAAGCGTTGATCAGAGAACATGAGAAAGACACATCAGTTGATTGTGACCTCTGTTTACTTCGGGATCACGTTGTCTCACTATTTCCTAATATCGTGGGCACAGTTCTATCTGATGAGTGACAATCCCTAAGGGAACAGGAACCACATCCTACCACGCTTCAACTATGTTGTGCATCTGACTTTAGTCTGTCAGTCATGTGATACAGATGCCTGGGCTCCACCTGCATAGTGTGAGTTCAGGGGTCACAATTTCAGTGTAGATCTCTGACCTACATACTACTTCAAAGCATTTTCATTTTAGTTTCCAAACTGTTCGTGTAAGGACTTATTTTTAGCTCCTCCTATTTCTTTCTCGCTTAGTAAAAGTGATTCATCACCTACTTAGCACCTAATTATTTACCATCAAGATATTTTTACCCCATAAATTAATAACTTTTTTGGCAAAATGCATGATATTTAATATGCTAAAATTATGTATACTTCCACTGGGGGAAATGGAGACTGAATTGATAGATATTTTTATATTAATGCCTCATCAAATTAATAGATTTAACCTGTTGGTCCTGTTGCTTCTGTGGTGATGTGAACTGGTAGACATTAATTACATATCCATTCACAGTTTAACATTGTATGCCTGTCCTAAATAGGAGTAATTTTTCCCCCTATTTTGAAGAGAAAAAAATGTGAATAGACTTTTTCTAATGGAAAGGTGGGGAAAGCCAAATTAGAGGACAAAATTGCCCTATACATATTTCCAAAAGAATATCCATTATAATTTTTCAAAATATACAGCCAAGCCTGAATGAACCTGAGGGAAAAAGCTTTGTCTTTTCAAACTGTTAGAGGAATAGCTAGCTAAGGATGCTATGTAGGCAAGTATATTTCACTTTTCTTTTCTTTTCTTTTTTCTTCCTTTTTTTTTTTTTTTCTTGATGACATTGAAACCAGGGCTTTCAAACATCCTAAACCCTTGCTTTATCATTGAAGCTCACACCCAGCTCTGGATTTCGTTATGCTTTCTAGTATAATATCTGCTATGCTGTGTGACTTATTTTATCCAGTGTGGGGGTAGGATGGGATGTGTATGTCCACGTGTGGGGGGGCCAGAAGCCAAGTTTGGGTGTTCAGATCCTGTCCATCTTAGTTGTTGAGGCCGATCTATCTCGGGCCTGGAGCTTACCTGGTAGGATAGCCTGGTTGGTCAGCAAGCTACAGGGATCCACATGCCTCTGCCTTCTCACAACCGGAATCATGAGTGTGCACATCTGTTTTTATTTATGTACTTATTTATAGTGTGTATGTGTGTGTGTCTGTCTGTCTAACACACACAGTTACACCCCCACCACACACACACACACGCCATGACAACTAGGTCTGCAGACTGGCACCAAGAAGCTTTCTGACTCTGCCACCTTGCTGCCTTGCTAACCCCTGTCTGGCTTCTTTTACATGGGTCCTGGGGATGGAATTCAGGTCTTCATGTTTGTGCTTTCCTGATGGAACCATTTTCTCAGTCCATAATATTAAAGTTCTACACACTCTAGAAAGGAATTGAGAGCTCAAGTTGTGATTTTCATTCTCCTGAGATTTTTGTGGGTGCTGCTTAATCTGTAAGCTGGTGGGCAATAAGGACGTTTTGTGCTGTTTCCCTCATATTTAGAATGACAGAGCTGAGTTTGTCTGAGGTGCATGGTGTTTTACATGCATGGACTGTTTTAATCACATGGATGTGGATCTGACTCTGAGCTTCTTGGAGCCACAGTATCAGAGCTGGCTTATGGGAGGCTGATGGCTCACATGTTTGGCATGGGTAACAGATTCACTTTCATCAAGACAAATCAGAGCTGGAGAGACGGCTCACCAGTGAAGAGTGTGTCCTCATTTGGTTAAGGACCCAAGTCCAGTTTTTCGTACCCACATCAGGGGGCTCACAACTAGCTATAACTCTATATCTTCCAGAACAATCTGACAGTCTTTGCCTTCATGAGCACCTACACACACACACACACACACACACACACACACACACACACACACACACACACGCACATGCACATGCACACACACAATCACAACAAATTTGCAAATTTTGTGTCTTACCTCCTTTGCATTACTGTTAAATCTATGTGTTTAATACAATTAAAATACATGAAGTCATAAAAAAACAGAAGAACCTCTATTTCTTTTTATTATGTGGCTCAGAGGAAAGGAAAATGTATTATTTAGATAGTGTATGTACGTACATCTTCTCACATGGATATTGCCCCTTCATTGAAATTATTATTGCCTGTTTTTATTCAGAATTTTTACAAAGTTAAAAATGCAACCTTTGAGAGAATGAAAGCTCTTTATTTTAATGACAAAAGTAGTCAGAGCAGTAATCATAGTAAAATTATTTCTCAGGATATTAATAATCATTTATTTAACCATAGGCCTCTTTCCTAATCACAGAATCTTGATTGGTGAAGTTTTATTTGGAGGCATATCCCACTGTTAATGGTCCATGAATGCCAGTAACTTATGGAAAGGTTCAACACTGTATTGCTTGATTGGTTTTTAAATCATTGTTTGTAAGCTTATTTGACTTGTCTCACACACTGATTAGTATCATTCCTCAGGATGGTGATAAATACTGCCTCTGTTACCATTCAGTCTAAAGTCATTCATTAATCCTATTCCTCAGTGTTTATTCTCCAAGTGCTCTCTTTCAAACACACACCTTTAGTGCCACATCCTTGAAGCTGTTCTGTCCTGGTAGGGATGGAGGTACCCCAGAGGAAATCTAGGGAGTTGGTGTTGAAGTTCAGACTCAAAAGATCACAGAGAGACAGACAGATGGGCAAATGAGGAACTCAAGAGTGGAGCTGCATCCTCAGGGCTTAGAAGGAGGAGGACAGCATGGCCGTCTCTCTGAGAGCACTGGGAGGTACAGGGTGGCAGGAGGGGTCATCAGCTCATGAACGGCTGTGTCATCTGTGTTCAGTATTGTCATTCATTCGTTAACCGTGTGGCCTGGAATGACACCAGGACACCTGAAGACAATGCCAGCCTGTCCTTGTGCAGCTGGTGTTTGGATGCTAGAGATGAATGGTCAAGTATTGCTGGTGGTCTCCAAGTGGGCCCGAGGTACATGCATCCCAGAATGGGTACAGACTCGGTATTTGCCACGATCATTGAGCAAATTAGTGGCTAATAAGAATAATGTGATCACTTTTGGTCTTGAGTTGGTGACAGAACATAGATTTATTGATAACTCATATTTTCTTGGAACATTGAAATCTACCTATGATTTGTAGTTTTTAGTCATTTTACTGTTGTCTCACGTATTTGGGGGTAAGTAGCAAGACTCCCACTGTTGAGGGAAAAGTATTAGAGTTTGGTTTAAGTTATACGTAGACCCCAGTGTTAGGCTTATTTGTAATTTTAGATGAGGATATTTGAGAAGTGACCAGTTTGGAGTGGTTGGCTTGCATTCATAGTTTTTCAACAGATTGCTATAAGAAGAATTTATCTTTGGAACATGTGACCAATATCATTAAACAGAAGCATCCATTTTTTTTTTATTGCCATGTAAACAATAAATATTCTATATAGTAATTAAAATTAGACATTTCACATACTAGTTATTACAGATAAGCAATTTAGTGACCATTTTTAATGGAATTCATAGAGCAAAGAAGATACAAGATGTCACTGTATAGAAGTAAGAAAAAATAAAGTTGGGTATAATGAATGTAGAGATGCATTGAGACTTACTCTGTAATTAATTTATGTCTGTGAAGGATGTGAATAAAGAATAAAAAGATTATGCTCTGGCAATCTTAGCTTGATTTGTTTCTTCTAGAATAGAAGTTGCAAGTGGCTAGGAATTTGTCTTTACATGCCCGGCTGGGGAAGAAGTTCAGGTATCAGCTGAGGAGGTGATCCCATCTTCCCCGTCCACCGGGATGATTGGCTACATGATGCACACTGGTAGAGAAAGATATAGTGGGAAGAAGTTAGAGACGCAAAGACATTTGCTTGGAACAAAGATGTAATAATGAACTTGGGGGCCTTTGGACTACCAAGCCCATGTTGTTTTCCCTGTAGTATCAGAGCAATGGTTCTCAACCTGGGGGTCATGGCCCCTCTGGGGTCGAATGGCTTTTTCACAGGAGTCACATATCAGATTTCCTACATAGCAGATATTTACAGTATTATTCATAACTAGCAAAATTTCAGTTATGAAGTAGCAATAAAACTAGTGTTATGGTTGGGGTCACCGTAACATGAGGAACTGTATTAAAGAGTTGCAGCATTAGGAAGGTTGAGAACCACTGTCGTAGAGTCTCCTAGAGTAACAGTCAATAAGTCTCTGCTCTGTCGGCACTAGGCCAGCAGTGTCCGTGATCTTTACACACAAAATGGTTTCCATAGGCAAGAGGTCCTGGTATTTTGGTAGGAATGGATGGCACATCCAGTAAGGACTTGGGAACTACATCACTGGCCTAGTTGTAGGCTTCTCCATGGAATTCAGGATTTGTTATTTTGAAGCAATTTACACCTGACAAATTGGAGCAAAGTAGTCCGCAAACACTTGGAAACAGTTTAGAGCATAGGAATTAGAGTGGAATCAGGGCAGTATGTATTCACAGTGGCAAGGATGAGTGGTATGGAGGATTCCTCCTGGATTGTTCAGCTGGCTTCCATGCTCAGATAGAAGCTTGCACACTGATCTAACCACTTAAACTCCAAGGCCTTCCTTTCTGAGGGATGTGGAAACCATACTTACAGGGTGTTGTGTAGGGCAAGAACCCGGCCCAAAGTTGGACACATGGTAGGTCTGCACAGGACCATACACTTCTCATTTGTCTCTCTCACGCATCTGACTGACGACAGGGATGAGGAAATGCAAATATCGTCATCACTTCAGAGGAAGTTGGTCACCTGCAAAGGCTGAAGGTCTAGATTTCCGGGTGGGTTTTTCTGTTGACTTTTCCTGGTATTGACTTCCGGAGACTCTCTGTAACTCTTCACTGCCTACTGGTTCTCCGGTTGCTGCAGCTTTGCCTGCACCCTCTCTACACCCTTCCCAGGTTCTGCTGTCCTACCACCTAGCCGTACTTTTTGAATTCCTGTTTGCATCACAGGAAAATTGATTGAAACCACGGAAATGTGGGCCCTGGAATGACGCGACTAATAAACCTAACATTGAACTTCTTTAGGCCACCTGTGGAGAGGGCCTGGGTCCTCTTGCTATGGCTTTCCAGTGTCGTCTGCTCTTGGTCTTTGGTGATCTGTCAGGATAGAACACCCTGAATAGATCAAGCAATCCTTATGGAGTCAACAGACAAAGGCAGGATTAATAGAATTTGAGCTACTAGCCTTTCCAAATATGTGTTGTGATTTGGTGGTAGTTGATCTGACAGTAGCTCCATTCAAACACAAGTACACATCTTCATTCTTTGTTTTCTTCTTCATTCACATCTTCCAGCTTAGTTTTACCTTGCTTGTCATGGGATCATCTCTCATGGCTCCTTGGTGTCCTTCTCCTTTTCTGTTCTGTCCCCTGTCCTTTGCTTAAACATAGGTAAATGGGGCCGAGGAGATTGCTCAGCAGGTAAGATTCCTTGCTGCGCAGACATGAGGACCCGAGGAAAATGCTGGCTGTGTCCACACATGCCTCTAAGTCCATTTTGGTGGAGGACAGGGGGATCCTGAGGTGTCCTGGTCCCAGCCAAGCTCCAGTTTCATTTGGAAATTGTGGCTTAAGAGAATGAGGTAGTGTGTGATGGAGCTGGACCCCCGACATCTTCCTGTGGTCTGCACACCCTTCGTACATGTCTGCACACACCACATACCAACACAGGCAGATATATCCTTTACTGTCTGGCAATGATTGCTAAATGATGATAAAGATTTATTCAGATGGTGTGAAAGTTGTGACCCATGTCAGACTTGCAAGAAAGAATCTGACTAGAAGGAGAGAGAGCTTTACCGATTATGACTTTCTTCCAGCTCCCTTTTTTTCTGTCCTGTAAAACATATCCATCTCTTGTGCTGCAAAACAACCAATGCTTCTTACTCAGTTTCTCCAGCTACTGGTTCATCAACAGTATTGCTCCTTTGCCTTTGAAAGGGCAGGTATGGATTTTGGAGTTTGGTTGTAAAGTCCAGTGACTCCCCAACTTCGTTGATCAGCAGCTGTGTAGTGTTGGGTGACCTGTTCCTCTCCAGGAGGTCATTTTCCCCGAACTGGGAGCCATGTGTAATTGTTTGTGCTCTAGACCCTGCATCAGCCAGTTTCCTGGAGAATTATAGTCTTTGCTTGTGGATAGTGTCTTGTGAGAGCCAGAAGGAGAACTGTTTCTCTTCTCGTCCCTTCTCTCTTGCCCTACACTTACAGTCCCCTTTATTCCAAATTAGGGTCATTTTGGCATTGTACTTCCTGAGAGATATCCCTGCATGAGCCGTGTACATACACAATTGGACCTGCCTATAAATGACAACGATGAGATCATCTCATTCATTATTCTCTATGCCAGAAAAATATTTCAGTTTGGTCTCTGGGGGCATCAAATATCCAAACTTGTAGATGTGAGGAGGCTACTGTTCTAATATTGATATTATGTAAGAAATACTCCATTTAGTATTCATATTCAACATGTATAGCTCTCTATGCCTGGGGTCAGCCAACCATGGACAGAGGAATCCCAACCTAAGGACCTTCACTCCAAGGAGACAAGCAGACATTCCCTTCCTGTGAACAGCTGAGCAAGCCAAGCTTTAACAGTCTGTGATAGATCATGTCAGGATCCAAACAGCGGAACCTTCAGTTTTGGAGGCAGGAGGAAGGTCACCTGGATTGGGCAGGGCATACTTATGGAGCCTGCCAAATGACTGGGATTTTCTAAAATGATCATTGAAAATGTGGAAGACTCTTTTGGAGTGAGGGTCACCTGAGAGTTTGTGTATCGCCTCTAAGGAAGGATGAACACACGAACGTACTGAGAGCTACTCATGTAGTCTGTCCTTCATATTGTGCCAAATGTGATTGGATTTGCGGCTTCTATGGGACCCACCTCCCAAAGGGAAGGTGGAGGAGAAGGTGCTGATGTCTGTGATGCTGATGTTGTATCAGATGGTGGGGTGCGGGGGAGGCTCCCACTGGAGAGATTTAGATGCTGTGTGAGGCTCGTATTTGACCTTGACCAACCCCACTACACATGTCACTTCTGTGGGCCTGGTTAGGTCCTTGGCTTATGACTCATGCTGTAAGAATGAAAACTCATTATAACAGTTTGCAACATTATAGCTTTTTGTTGGTGCCAAATGTCTTGGTTTTGTCATTTTTGTTTAGATTTAACCTCTTTCCATTTATGTTAATTTTCTGTAATGTTTCCCCTTCGATACCATTTACTAAAATATTGCTATATTTCTTCCCCTGAATAGATATGTCAGTTTCTCACCAGGTGTCTTACAATTATGGAACAGAGGTGTAACATTTCTTTCTAGATTATAAGGCTCAAAGTAAGGGGATAAAATACATTTCTTGACAACAAACACTATACATCCTCTTAATTTGAGCCACGTGGTATATGATCAAATGGAGGTCATTTGAGCCGCTCTATTCTTTTTTTTTTTTTTTTTTTGGTTTTTCGAGACAGGGTTTCTCTGTAGTTTTGTGCCTTTCCTGGATTTCGCTTTGTAGACCAGCCTGTCCTTGAACTCACAAAGATCCGCCTGCCTCTGCCTCCCAAGTGCTGGGATTAAAGGCGTGTGCCACCACCGCCGGCTGAGCCTCTCTATTCTTAAAAAATAAAGAATCGGGGTAAGGTTATAGCTTGGTGGTAGAGTGGTTGCCTGGCATGCACAGTGCCCTGAGTCCAATTCTCAGCACAGCAAAACACTAATGTAACAATTTTAAACTTTTAATAATGTTAAGTATCTCAATGCCGTACTGAAATTTAAATGAGATCTTCACATCTGGTGCCGGAAGAAGACAGGAGAGTTTTGATACACATCACTGTTCTTCAGCATCTAAGAAACTATGGGGAACATAAGAAAATGTTCTGTCCTGTAAAGGAGATGTCTATGAATTTGCTGTTGAGAGACTTTTCAACCATCCAGGCAAAGGTTTAAACCGGGCAGTTGCATTTAGGGTGTAAAATTCAGAGAGGTCTAAGTGGAAGTTGTGTATTGAAGGTGTAGGACAGACTGGGAACTCAGGAGTAGCAGGTGGAGTTCTGATGTTGTAAAGATTACCAGCACTTAAAAGCACTTGGCTGGGAGTAGACTAGAATGTCCTTATGAAGGAAGAGATAGGAACATTTTTTTTTTTTTTTTTTTTTTTTTTTTTTTTTTTGCGCATAAAGAAAGATAAGCATTTACCATTTCTTATTGGCTTTAGTTACTTAATTAGCCACTGTTTAGAGGGAGTTCATGGTAGAGTCATAAAATAGGAAGACTATACTCTTCATCCCTAGAACTGAGTTACCTTTTCTCTGACCTGGCAGAATTTCCACTTTCTGTGTGATTTTCCTACATTGTTTATAATTGTAGTTACTTTTCCTTTCCCATAAATTACCAGGTCCCGGCAGAAGGAGGCAATATAACATATCACAGAAATTATACCTATCAACTATGTAGTAGCTCATCTTACAAGTATTTTTTTCTCTCCTAAGTCTTTTGTTTACTCATTCCTCAAAGAGTCATTCATTGGTTGAGTCCATCCCAAGGCCAGGCTGGGTTTTAAGTCTCTGTGAATATGGGCCATGAACAAACGATACTCTCTACATACAATGGCCACAGATGATAAAGTTTTCAGCAACCTTCACTGTCCTCATGTGACATAACAACTTCACAACATAGGTATTATCATCTGCTCTGTTTTATGTATAAAATCATCAAGGTGTGAAGATAGTGGGTAACATGCCGAGGTCATCAGTTCATTAGTAGTGTCTCCAGGTTCTCCAGTTCAGGCACAGTCGGTTTACCTCTCAAATCCGTTCTGTCTGTCGCTCTACTCCACAACAAAGTATTTGGCATAAGATAAACCATCATTATCACTACTGATATTATTAATAGTAACCATTCCTCTCACTCAGATGAGCAAATACTCAATACCTAATTATTGGCCAAACAAATATTAGAAGCCAAGGGGTCCTCATATTTACTCCCAGCCAGTACTTTACCACACAGTGCGATGTCTGATAAAGTGTGGTAAAAGAATGAGAGACCGAGAATGAGGGAACTATGTGTGGAAGAGAGAAGCTTCTTTGGTTTGGGGTTTTTGATGTAGCCATCTGATTTTTCCAATACTTTTCCACTCCTGTGTTCAAGAGAGCCGATCCTTAAAAGTGTATTTCCATGTCAAATAATAGCACCCCATTTCATTGATTGGAAAAAAAAGTTCAGGGGCTAGAAGACCCTAACTAATTAAATAAAAGACTTGAGATTTTATGAACACATTTGAGGTGATGGTTGAACCCATGCTTAATAAAGGGAAGAACATTGTGCCTGACATTTCTCTTCTGAGGCTATTGGTTGGATCACTCTTGTTGATCAAACCTATAATAGCTCTTGGAAGTGCATAAGTATGTGTGTATGAAAGAGAAGGAGAGACTGTAAGTTAGAGCACATATTTATTTCAATAAATACTTGTAAAGTTGAATTTATTTTGTTTATACTTTTTTGGGGGGGTAGAATATTGAAACACTTTTCTGGGAAGGGAAAGATTTTGTTTCTGCATGTGAGGCTGTTCTAATACCAAGCACCATATTTAAGCATCACAAATATACACTAAGCAAGGGCCAGATGCACAAGGAATTTTAGCAGAGTTTTTCTAAATGGCAAATAATTAGAGGGGAACAGATGCCTATGGGCAGCAAAGGATGAAATGAGGTACCAGGAATTTTAAAGGGAGATAGAAATGCGAACGTAGAATGTATTTGGCTTCAAGGGTGTTTAAGCCTAGAGGGCGTTCTCTATCGAGTTCTCTGTTTTTGTGAGTTTGACTTAAATTCTCTTCTCTCTTTACCTGTATTCCCCAAAGAAATAGATCATGCTAATCATGCCAAGTGGAGCAGATTTTCTTCCGAACCTCCGTGTTGGACGAATCTGCGGCTGCAGCCTTTCTTCTCCCTCCCCAGGGTCTTGTCCTTTTGCAGAACTGCCAGGATATGACATTTCATAACAGTGTCACTCCTCATTTATTCATTATTTATACCCCATCTACTTCCAAAAGAGGTTTTTAGGGAGCCTTACCCATCAAGGCCGCATACCAGTGCAATATTTTCTTTTGGTGTGTGTTTTAGGGCAGCCGGAGTCCCTCTGGTAGGGCTTGTGTCCATTTCCAAACTGTTCTGCTTAGTCTTGATGTGGGAAAGGAAGCAAGGCACCAAGAATAAAGAGGAGATGAGCAGGAGGCATCTCCCAGCCTCCTCTAGGGTGGTAGTTTAAGCAGCAGGGGCTCTGTGCAGAGTTCTGTAGCAGCCCGGGAAAGCTAAGCAGCAGCACCTGATCATTACCCTTCAGGTTTAAGATTTACCTGTTGGTCTCATCGCAAGAGAAGAAATGAACTCTCTGTAATTAGATGGGAAGGGGGAGGAGATCGCGCTTTAGTCCCTTTGATCTTGAGCTACAATAGGCTCTGCTTTTGGAAATTTAATTTGAAAGAATCCAATGTACACATCTGCTTTTTGTACCACAATTTCTATTGAGCTTGAGAATAGAAATTTATTAATGCAAATGTGTAGTTCCTTGAGGGGGGAAAATACACATTCAAAACACAAGGTGAACCTTTCTGCATGGTTATGGAAGCTTTTTAAACATATTTTCTGTTTTGTTTTGTTTTGTTTTGGAGTGTAGAGATGAGTTTCCTTGTTAACAAGGACTACACATAAAAATTCTAAGACACATTGGGGAGCAGAAAGATTCATGATTGGTTCAGTATTTTCAGGTTTCCAGGGACAGATTCCCTGGTAAAGAAAAAGAAAGAAACAAACAAACCATACTGACTCTTCAAAACAAAACAAAAACAAAAAACAAATACAAAAATAAAAAAACTGAACTCCAAACAAGTGTGTCACCAAGCATGTGGAGACTATGTTTGATTTGATGGTAGGGCCCGTGCTAAGAGACAAAGCTTCCATTAAGATGAATCAAATCTGCCTAGTGTTCTGTAAAATTGTCTTTGCCTGTAAATGGAATGGCATGGAGGTTTGAGGTAGGATGCCCTCTCACCAACTCAGCCTGTACATTTTTAACCCTCAACCATTTCATGCAACTGTAACTAAATGATTCAAAATCCTAGAGTGGCTGGAATGACACAGTAATATTCTTGCTAACTTTTACTTGTTTTCAGTGTAAATTTTCCAGTAAAGTCGAAAATGTCATGAGCATTTTTGGACATGGATTCATTAAGCTATTTTGTAGTCATGTAGACTTTTTTTTTCTTTTTTGGTAGACTTTCTAGTTGCTTTCCTGAATTCCTTCTCCTCAATAAATCAGCAAAATGAATGATAAATTGTTGGTCAATTAGAGGCATGCTCATCTCTTAAAGTAGGGAAGAATGTCTGTTTTCCATATTTGAGCAAACGAAGCTGATTGCATATACTATTGGTGCATTACTATCTAGACTAAAGAGGGTGTGAATGTTAGAGGAGCCATTGGGTCCATGAGGCCACTGTTTGTTTTTGGGGTGTAATGTAATGAGGTGCTGTTGTTATTGCATCTCTACAGCAGCTGGGCTTGGGTGATGTATGTTCTTTCTGTTTTGTTTGCCTTCTTCTTTGAGCTTTTATTTTTCTTTACCTGTTTTGAAGAGAAAGAACAGAGATCTCTCTGAAGGGCAGGAAGATTCCCTTTGAGTCCGGAACTATGAGTTTAGAGCAGGAAATAGAGCTTCCCGTGAGCGCCTGTTGAACTTTTTCCAATTA